>NC_135961.1:3030400-3630400 GCF_053455715.1 Rhinoraja longicauda | reverse complement strand
TTACAACATTTAAAAGCCATTTTAACAGGTACATGGATAATAATGGTTTCGATGGATAAGGACCAAATGCATTCAAATGGGTCTAGCTCAGGGCACGGTGGCGCAGCGGTAGAGTTGCTGCCTTACAGCAAATGCAGCGCCAGAGACTCAGGTTCGATCCTGACTACGGGCACCGCCTGTACGGAGTTTGTACGTTCTCCCCGTGACCTGCGTGGGTTTTCTCCGAGATCTTCAGTTTTCTCCCACACTCCAAAGACGCACAGGTTTGTAGGAACAAAAATTGTCCCTAGTGTGTATAGGGTAGTGTTAATGTGCGGGGATCGCTGGGCGGCGCGGACTCGGTGGGCCGAAGGGCCTGTTTCCACGCTGTATATCTAAATCTAAAAAATAAGATTAATCTCTTACAAGAATTTTTAAATGTATTACTTTATGTGATGACGTCTGGTCACGTGTGTGACATTTTTGGTTCACTTTGGTTAACTGGTCAGCACGGCAAATTGGGCCAAAGGATTTGTTTCCATGTATATCTATGATTTTAAGAACATATTTTCTTAAGAGAATCAAACATTCCACAGGAAAAGACACAAAATGCTGGATTAACTCAGCGGATAGTCAGGAAGCAACTCTGGAGAATATTAACAGGTGACATTTTGGGTCGAGGGTCCCGACCCAAAAGGTCACCCAAAAGGCAGAGATAGATAGATTCTTGATTAGCACGGGTGTCAGGGGTTACGGGGAGAAGGCAGGAGAATGGGGTTAGGAGGGAGAGATAGATCAGCCATGATTGAATGGCAGAGTACACTCAATGGGCCAAATGGCCTAATTCTACTATCACTTAGGATCATATGATCTTGTGATCCATGTTCTGAGATGCTGCCTGAGTTCCTTCAGCACTTTTTGCCTATTTTTGTAAACTAGCGTCTGCAGTTCCTTGTTTCTAAAAATTCCACAGGCTTTGGTAGTCTCAACTTGTTGGTCGTCATTCTTCATGATTGGCCTATGATAGTGTCAACAGACTATTTGACTGCATTTCAGCTGAGAATTCTGACTAATAAGCAGGGCAATTTCTGCCAGCTTCATCCTGACTCCAATTAATGTGATAACAGCTTCCTTTCACTTTGCAAATACGAACCAATGCTGTATGGTTAGTAGATTAATCCAAGGATAGTAATGGTGTGTTTAACTCTGTGCCACATCGGACAGTGCAATATTTTTACATCTGTTGTCTGAGGGTCATATTCGCTACTTTCTCTGTTTTTTTGGAATGTTTCAGCTATTTTATGCGCGCGTAATGAAACAAAATGTTAACAAATGTCAAAACTTTTTCAATAGATTACGAATTGAAGGGTGGATATCACTTGTTCCTTTAATCGTTGTTAATCGGTATATTTTACGTTGGGTGTATGGAAACGATCCTCCCCCAGTCTTGTCATTCTCTCCATCTTTCCCTTTATTTGGTCTGTAATTCAAGATCTCTATTTATTTTGAGCTGGTCAGTAGCAGTTGTAAGTGTTGGGAATAGAACACTTTATTTTGTACATTTGTACTATCCGAGTGAAAATTTATAACCCATGTCACTGTGATCGTCATTTTCCTCATTTTAGTAATGACTAGACCAAGTGGACCCGTTGGGTCCAAACCTCTCCTGCATTGGTGCAGCACCCCCTCCTCCCCTTCACCCCTCCCCCTCATTCCACCCTTTCACTCCCTCCCCCTCCCCATCACCCGACCCCCTCCCCATCCCCTCCCCCCAACTCCCCATCCCCTCCCTCCCTCCCTCCCTCCCCCCCTCCCTACCCCCTCCTCCCGCTCCTCCCCTCCCGCCCCCCTCGGCTCAACCGTGGAGCCGTTGCCGGGCGGGGAGTGCCGCCATGGCCGTGTGCCAGCAGGGGGGGAGGGGGAAAAAGCAGTGAGGTCGGCCTCGTTTGTCCTGCGGAGCCGAAGCGTCTCCTGCAGCATGGCTGCGATCTGCGGCGGGGAACGGTGGCGACGGCATGGACCCGTTGCCGGGCGGAGAGCGTCTCCCGGGGCCGTCGGTGGGCGAGAATGGACAGGGAGAAGGCACTGACCTCGGCCCCATTTTTCCCGCTGTGATCGGCGGGGACGGCCATCTTGTTGGACCCTCTGCCACAGCCTCCGGCGCGCTGCAGCATGGGAGGAAGGTCAGGCGCGGGGCATGCCGGGACGGGCGCCGGTCCTCCCGCTGGTCCTCCGGGGGGGGGGGGGGGGGCATTTATTAAATTTTATAAGGTAAATTGTTTTTAAGAAGTATCAAAAGTGGGTTTATTCACACCACAGGGGAATGGTGAGTAGGGTGAGCCTAAAATTGTGGCGCTATCGTGTACCGTTTTGGCTGTGTAGAGGGCATGGTACACACATACACACAAACAAACCGAGAGTTTGTATACTAGACCAAGTGGACCCGTTGGTCCCAAACCTCTCCTGCATTGTTGCAGCACCCTGTCCTCCCCCCTCCCCTCTCTCCTCAACCTCCCCTCTCCCTTCTCCCCCCCTCCTTCCCTCCTCCCCTCCCCCTCCCCTCCTTTTAAACTTTAAAATGTGAATAACTTTAAAAATATAACACCGATTTCAATAAAACTACTTGCATTATCACTAAAGTGACAATGGTGAGTAAGGTGGGCCTAAAATTGTCGCGCTATCGTGTACCGTTTTGGCTGAAGTTCAGTTACAAACAAGATAACAAACGAGAGTTTTAGTATACAGATGTGCAGGTAGAGTACATGACTGTTTCCAATGTATTAGCACTTTCCTAGTTGCCTTTTCCCACGTTCACTGTAGTGTCCAGAAAAAGCTTCAGAAGATGCAGGATCTGTGGCTCAGTAATAGAGCAATGCTGAGTGGCAAAAAGAAGCAGATCTTGGAGATACTCTTAAAAATGTCAATGCTGCTCTAAAATCTGTATGTGGTCCTCAGCCATCTGGTGGTTCACCACTATGAAGGGCACAGAGACTGACACTCATCATCAAACAGAAGCAGATACTGGAGGTGATGGGCTGAGCATTTTATCTTTGTCCTAAATCGGCTATCTACGATTGGTGATTAAGCCGTACATCACATGTCACAACTTCCAAAAACAATCTTGCTTTTGCTGAACTCCCAGCCTGGTGGAAGTTCAAAAGACATTGTTACAATTATTATGTGGAAAAGCTTCAGTGGCAGATGTTATACCAGCAGAATTCTTCAAAGAGGAGGGGGGGGGGGGGGGGGCATTGTTTATTGTGAAACTGATAGAGCACTTTCAGATGTTTTGGACAAAGACAAAATATCCCAGTATGCGTCAAACACCCGTCTGTACAAAGGCAACCGTCAAGTCTATAATAATCACGGAGCGATCTCTTTTCTCTTTAATGCTTGTAAAATTGTCACACCTGTTCAACAAACTGGGCATAACGATGGCGCGGCAGTAGAATTGCTGCCTTACAGCGCTTGCAGTGCTGGAGACCCAGGTTCAATCCTGACCGCATGGAGTTTGTATGTTCCAACCGTGGGTTTTCTCGGAGATCTTCAGTTTCCTCCCACACTCCAAAGACGTGCAGTATGTCAGTAAATTGGCCTGGTAAATGTAAAGATTGTCCCTCGTATGTGTAGGACAGTGTTAATGTGCGGGGATCGCTGGTCGGCGCGGACACAGTGGGCCGAAGGGCCTGTTTCCGCTCTGTATCTCTAAAACTAAAACTAAACCAAAACTGATCACTTGCCTTGAGCAAGAAAGTCAATGTGGGTTCTGTGCAGGACATGGAACAACAGATGTGATCTTCCCCAGCAGGACAACTCCAAGTGAAGTGCCAAGAACAAAACTGCTGCTTGTTCACACCTCTGTGTATCTCACTGAAGCTTTTAACGCAGTCATGATGTGATATGGAAGATCGTGCCAAAAGGTTCTTCAAAATTGTCTGATAATTCCACAATGATTTGATGGCCAGAATATTGGATGACAGAGAGTTATTTAGACCAATTCCTCATCACCAATGGTGTGAAACAAGGCTGTGTGCTTGCCCTCGCACTGTTTAGTACAATGTTCTCTGCAATGCTGACTGATGCCTATCCTGACGAAGAAGATGGAATTAACCTTAGAAGATGGAATTATCCTTAAATGGAGGTTAAATAGGCTCCATTTAACCTAAGGAAATTCTCAGCCTAAGCCGAAGCATGAGAAAGCATCTTAAGGGATTTCCTTTTTGCTAATTCAATACAAGCTCAGAAGCTAATTAATATACAGGAATGTTCAGAAACATTTGTCAGTGCTTACGACAACTTTTGGCCTCAGAATGAGCACAAGGAAATTATGCACCGATCTCCAGCAAACACACTACATACGGAACCCAATATCCTTGTGAATGATCAGTGGGTTTTACAGTGGACAGGTTCACTTGCCTTGGAGGCACTCTCTCAAGATCTGTCAACACTCATGAGGGATGACAAATCAACACCAGAAGAACAAAAGTTAGATTTGATTTTGGAGAACTGAGAAGTAAAGGGCGGAACTGGATGAGAAATCAATCAAAAGATCAAGGCGTAGGAAGGAACTGCAGATGCTGGTTTAAACCGTAGATAGGCACAAAATGCTGGGGTAACACAGCGGGTCAGGCAGAATCCCTGGAGAGAAGGAATGGATGACGTTTCAGGTTGAGACCCATCTTTTGACTAGTCAGGGGAGAGATATATCGACCCGAAACGTCACCCATTCCTTGTCTCCAGGGATGCTGCCTGACCTGCTGAGTTACCCCAGCAAGGTGAAATTGTATCATGCCGTTGTCATACCCACCCAACTCCGCTTGCAAGCCATGCCAGATAGCTTAAACACATCCACATAGCCTTCCTGTGCAGCAAACTTCACATCAAGTAGCAAGAAAAAAATCCCAGTTGCACAAATGTTGTCCGAGGCAAACCTCCCCAGCAGTTACACATTGTTGAATGAATCACGTACCAGGTGGGCAGGACATGTCAGAAGGATGCTGATAACAGAATATCAAAACCGCCACTTTCAGGAGAACATCCCCGAAGAATTTCAACATTCATACACGCCACTGGCAACAGCAAGCATTGGGCCGGCCTGTTTGGCATACTTGCGTAAAATGTGATGCCTGTTCATATAAAGAATGGAAGAAAAAAGAGGAAGCAAAGATGACGCTAAAGTGGGTGTTATCGTAGATAGTAAAGGGGTCATCAAAAAGTACAGCGGCATCGTGATAAGTGGGCCGAGGAATAACAGGCATGTGAATCAGTCTGAAGAAGGGTCTCGACCCGAAACGTCACCCATTCCTTCTCTCCCGAGATGCTGCCTGACCTGCTGAGTTACTCCAGCATTTTGTGAATAAATCAATGTGAATTTTCTGCGTTTCCGCCGATTTCCGGGTTTTTTAAATCAATTTTCTGCGCTTTTTGCCTGGTTTCCTCATTTTTCACTTTGCCAAATAAACGGCGAAATCAGATTGAAAAAAAGAAAAAAAACCAAAAAACGATGTGTAGACTTGTAATAACATAACATAACATAACATAACAACACTTTATTGTCACTCGGCACAACACCGAGCGAAATTTCAGCAGTCACACAAAATACAGCAAAAAAGAAAAGAACACAGGACACCCGACCCCAACACAAACATCCATCACAGTGACTCCAAACACCCCCTCACTGTGATGGAGGCAACAAAACTTCCCCTCTCTTCCCCCCGCACCCACGGACAGGCAGCTCGACCCCTACCGAGGCAAACGACACGCACAGCCCCCGCAAGGGGATGGAAGGCCCCCCGGCCGAGCCGCCCCGGGCACCGAAACGTCCCGCGGCCACACCGGGCGATGTTAAGTCCAACGGCCGAGCCGCACCGGGCACTGAAACGTCCCGCGGCCGAACAGCGCTGACGATGTTAAGTCCAGCGGCCAAGCCGCACCGGGCACTGAAACGTCCCGCGGCCACACCGGGCGATGTTAAGTCCAGCGGCCAAGCCGCACCGGGCATTGAAACGTCCCCCGGCCGAGCCGCACCGGGCACTGAAACGTCCCGCGGCCACACCGGGCACTGAAACGTCCCGCGGCCACACCGGGCGATGTTAAGTCCAGCGGCCAAGCCGCACCGGGCACTGAAACGTCCCGCGGCCGAGCCGCACCGGGCACTGAAACGTCCCGCGGCCACACCGGGCGATGTTAAGTCCAGCGGCCGAGCCGCACCGGGCACTGAAACGTCCCGCGGCCGAGCTGCGCCGGCAATGTTAAGGCCCGCAGCCGAGCCGCACCGGGCACTGAAACGTCCCGCAGCCGAGCTGCGCCGGCAATGTTAAGGCCCGCAGCCGAGCGCACCGGGCACTGAAACGTCCCGCAGCCGAGCTGCGCCGGCAATGTTAAGGCCCGCAGCCGAGCCGCACCGGGCACTGAAACGTCCCGCAGCCGAGCTGCGCCGGCAATGTTAAGGCCCGCAGCCGAGCCGCACCGGGCACTGAAACGTCCCGCAGCCGAGCTGCGCCGGCAATGTTAAGGCCCGCAGCCGAGCCGCGCCCCGGGGAAGAGACCTAATAAAATAAAGGTTTCCCCCCGCCCCACCCCCCCACCCCACCCCACACCCCCACCACACACCCCCACCACACATACACAGCCAAAAACAGAAACAAAAACCATCCCAACACCGACACAAACAAAAAAAAAAAGAAAAAAAGACAACAGACTGCCAGAGAGCCGCAGCCGTTAGGCGCAGCCAACTCCTCCCACCTGCACACTGAACACGAAGGTTGCGCTAGAGGTCGCTAGGGGTTCCGCGAGAAATTGCCCCCCTCCCCCCCTCCCGCGCGCCCTGGTAGTCTCCCCAGAAATGTGGCACCTAGGCTGGGCAAGGCAGCCAATCTCGACCTCATCGGGACTTCCACGGGCGATCGGTGGGTTGAATCTGCAACCTTCCGGCGGGGCTCTGGAACTCCAGCCCAGCTGGAGCCAGCACATCTTTCCCCATAGCCGACTTCCTTGGCCGGCTGGATAAACCAGCAAAGCTCTGGAACCAAGAGTGCCAGAAAATCAATGGTGGAACTGTAATGAGTAAATATTAAATTTAAGTGCAAGATTATATAACTAAATCAATTAAGACAGGGTTAAAATATAAAACACAACAGAAAAGCCAATTACCACCTTTTTGGGCTGATTATCAATTAATGTGCGAATTTACTTCAAAATGTTATTAGTGTACAGTGACATATTCACATTATTTTGTAATGTCTGTTGTTACTTTGAAATGAACTGAAAGAGGCTTGAAACTGGTAATTTTGTGTGTAAATTTCCAAAATTTCCCCTATTTTTTGACCTCCATTGCAAGCTGAGCAAGCGCTCGGCTCTTTTCCTCTTTTTCTTTTGACCTCACTCACGTGCCTGGAATAAGCTAATGGAGTTTAATGCAGAAGAGTGCAAGGGGTTGCATCTTGAGAAGTCAAACCAGGCTAGGATCGCCCTGAGGAGTGTTGGAGAACAGAGGGATCTAGGAGCCCAGGTACGTGATTCCCTGAAAGTAGCATCACAAGTGGATAAATGGAGTGGTCAAGAAGACCTTCGCTACATTGGCGTCGAAGGCAGAGCTATTGTCAATAAATAGGAGTCTGGTTTCGGTGTCATTGTTGTCTAGGTGTTCCAGAGATGAGTTTAATGCCAGGGATATGGCGCCTGCCATGATCTGTTGAGACGGTAGACAAACTGCAGTGGATGAAGACGACCTGGGAGGTTGGAGGTAATGTGTGCCTCAGGCTATCCGGGAGGCTGGAGTTAATGTACGCCATGTGGCGGTGTTGAAAAACAGTGGTGGTGGAAGGTTGTTTTTCGGACGGGAGTCAAAGTGACTCGTGGTGTGCCTCAGGGATAGGCGTTCGATCCACTGCCGTTTGTCATCCATGTTAATGATTTGGATGAGAATGTGCAAGGTATGATTGTAAGTTTGCACATGACATAAACATAAATGGTATCACAGAGCGTGAAGATGGTTATCAAGAACTACAAAAGGATCTTGATAAGCTGGGCAAGTGGACCAAGGCAACGGCAAATGTAATTTATTTCGGATAAATGTGAGGTGTTGCATTTTGGGAAATTGAACAAGGCCGGACCTTCACAGTGAATGGTCAGTCACTGGGAAGTGTTGTAGAGCAGAGAGACACAGGAGTATCCTGGTTTCTTGGTACGTGATTTCTTGAAAATGGGGTCACTGGTAGATAGGATGGTGAGGAAGGTTTTTGGCACGTTACCCTTCATCAGTCAGAGTGGGAATTGAGTATTGGATTTTAAATGCAAAAAATTGGGATATCACGATGCAGCTATATAGGTTTATTGGTGAGGCTGCACTTGGAGTATTGTGTTCGGTTTTCCTCATCCTCCTGTTGGAAGGATGCCATTAAGCCAGAAAGGGTACAGAGAAGATTTACGAGGATGTTTCAAGGGCCTGATTTATAAGGAGAGGTTGAGCAGGCTAGAACGTTATTCCTTCCAGCTCAGAGACTGATGGGTGATCGTATAGACATATATAAAATCATTAGGGAAGGAGAACAAGTGAATGGAAGGTAGGGGAATCAAGAACTAGAGGGCATAGGTTTAAGATGATAGGAACCTAAGGGGCAAACTTTTCACACAGTATGTGGAACAAGATGCCGGAGGAGATGGGTGAGGCATGTATAATAACCCTATTTAAAGACATTTGGACAGGTTCGTGGATAAGAAAGGTTTAGAGGGATATGAGCCAAACACGGGCAAATGGGACCACCTTAGGTGGGCATCGTGGCCGACATGGGCAAGTTGACCCAAAGGGCTTGTTTCCATACTGTTTGACTATTCTAAGTTGGGAGGCAATAATGCTCTTCGTAATCAACTGCGGATTTTCATTAAACATTGTATTGAATCAGTGAATTATAATTTGCAATCTGTAAGCCGTAGTATTTTTGTTATTTTCATCACCTGGTTGTCCTTGACAAGATCAAGATTTATTGTTTTTGAAAAGTCAACACAGAGTCTTTTGTAACTGCAACAGTCTTGTCGTGCAGTGCTCTAAGGATTTGCTCCACAGGTGATGAAGGGGCAGGGATAGTGGAGTCAGGGGGTACGGGGAGAAGGCAGGAACGGGGTACTGATTGAGAATGATCAGCCATGATCACATTGAATGGCGGTGCTGGCTCGAAGGGCCGAATGGCCTCCTCCTGCACCTATTGTCTATTGTCTATTGTTTTGGGAACAGAGAGTTGTGGACGTCATGCAAACCTCCCCCCCCCCCCCCCCCTTCGATTGACTTGCATCTATACGCTCCACTGTCTTGGCAAGGCCGCCAGCATAACCAAGGACCAGTCTCACCCTGGTCACTCCCTTTTTTCCCCCTCTCCCATCAGCAAAGAGGTGCAGAAGCTTGAAAATGCATAATTCAAGATTCTTCTTCAGTTTCTTCCCGGCTATTATCAGGCAACTAAAGCATCCTCTCACCAGCTAGAGATTGATCCTGACCTCCATCTACCTCATTGGAGACCTTCAAACTATCTTTAATCAAACTTTATTGGACAGTATCTTGCACTACATGTTATACCCTTTATCTATAGACTGTGGACGGCTTAATTGCAGTTCTGTATAGTCTATTCGCCGACTGGAAACCATGTGACAAAAACCTTTCACTGTACCTCAGACCTATGACAATAATATACTAAACCAAGAAAAAAAAGGAGTTAGGCAAGAGACAGTTAATGTTACTGTTACATATATTCGCTGGAAGAGGGCGTGTCGGTAGCAAACATGATTTTTCTTTGTCCCTTGAATTAAAAGAGGAGGTGAAAAAACTTCAGGGCACTTCTCAACCAGTGGTAGAAAAGATTATAAAATCTTTCTCCGAGATTTAATCGGAAACGTTCCGGTCTGAAAATACACCAAATTGTTTCAAAATGCGCATGATGTCGAAAGAGGCAGTAATGCTATTCATTCATTTTTTCAAGTCCATGAAATTGATGTGGTTAATGAAAACAACAGATATAGTTTTGATTTTCAGACGGTGCCAATGTAGACTTGACCAAGGTCAGAATGTTCAGGGGGTTGACAGCAGAATGGATCACAAGCAGAAAATAATAAGGGTTCACTGGTTTCTCACTTAGTGGTCAGAATGCATTCTCAGAAATCAAGAGCACCAACGGAAACATGACTAAAATTCATCATTATTATCATTAGATGTATGTGACCCCCACAACTCTACAAGTTTTAAGATTGTTTGGAATAGGGAGAAGGCGTGACCTTGCAGGAAGATGCTAAATTGGAGTACGGCAAACTACAATGTTATTAAGCAGGAGCTCGGGATGGTAGGCTGGAAGCGATTACTATTGGGTTGGTCCACATCTGACGTGTGGGAGTTGTTTACAGGCCAGTTCAGAACCAACATATTCCAGTAAGGAGGAGGCATAATGATGGCAAAGTAAGGGAACCTTGGATGACCAAAAATGTTGTAAATTTGGTTAAAAAGGAAAAAGAAGCGCATGCAAGATTTAAGAGGTTGGAATCAGACTTTGAGCTTTTGAGAAATATAAAGGAAGGGGGAAAGAACTCAAGCGGGCGATTAGAAAGGCCTAAAGGGGCCATGAAATGGCTTTGGCGAGTAGGATTAAAGAAAATCCCAAAGCTTTTTATGTCCAGATTAAAAACTAAAGAATAACCGGGCAGAAGGTAGGACTACTTGAGGATAAAGGAGGGAATTTGTACTTGGGGGTCTGGGGATGGAGGCAAGGTACTAAACGAGTACTTTGCTTCAGTTTTCCCCAAGGCAATGGATATGTGTGGAAGGGTCTCGACCCGAAACGTCACTTATTCCTTCTCTCCAGAGATGCTGCCTGTCCTGCTGAGTTATCCAGCTTTTTGTGCCTATTTCCAGTTTAAACCAGCATCTGCAGTTCTTTCTAACACACTAATATCCAAAGGCAGTTTGAGATTAAGAAGGAAGAGGTGTTGAGGCTCTTGATGTGCATTAAGGTGAATCCATTTTGAGCGGCACGGTTGCACAGCGGTAGAATTGCTGCCTTACTGTACCAGGGACCCGGGTTCGATCCTGACTATTGCCGCTGTCTGTATGGAGTCTGTACATTTTCTCTGTGACTGTGCAGGTTCCTCTGGGTGCTCTGGTTTCCTCCCACATTCCAAAGGTGCAGGATTGTAGGTTAATTGGCTTCTGTAAAAATTGTCCCCAGTGTGTAGGATAGAACTAGTGTATGGGTGATTGCTGGTCGGCATGGATCTGGTGGGCCGAAGGGCCTGTTTCCACACTGTATCTCTGAAACTAAAACAAAATTCCCTGCTCCTGATAATATCCCAGGTTATTGAGAGAGGTGATAGAGGAGACTGCAGGGCCTTGACGAGGATCTTTGTGACTGGAGATTAGCTAATGTTGTTCTTTTATTTATGAAGGGAAGTAGAGAGAATCCAGGGTATTATAGGCTTGTAAGCCTCGCGTCAGTGGCAGGGAAACTATTGGAGAGGATTCTTTGGGATAAGATTTATTCCCATTGGAAGAGAATGGGATAATGAGGGATTGTCAGCATAGTTTTGTACATCGAAGGTAGACACAAAATGCTGGAGTAACTCAGCGGGTCAGGCAGCATCTCTGGAGAGAAGGAAAGGGTGATGTTTCGGGTCGAGACCATTCTTCACCCGAAACATCACCCTTTCCTTCTCTCTAGAGATGCTGCCTGACCCGCTGAGTTACTCCAGCATTTTGTGTCTACCTTCGATTTAAACCGGCATCTGCAGTTTTCTTTCCTCTGGTTTTGTACATGGCAGGTTCATATCATATCATATCATATATATACAGCCGGAAACAGGCCTTTTCGGCCCTCCAAGTCCGTGCCGCCCAGCGATCCCCGCACATTAACACTATCCTACACCCACTAGGGACAATTTTTACATTTACCCAGCCAATTAACCTACATACCTGTACGTCTTTGGAGTGTGGGAGGAAACCGAAGATCTCGGAGAAAACCCACGCAGGTCACGGGGAGAACGTACAAACTCCTTACAGTGCAGCACCCGTAGTCAGGATCGAACCTGAGTCTCCGGCGCTGCATTCGCTGTAAAGCAGCAACTCTACCGCTGCGCTACCGTGGTTGTGTCTTACTAATTTGATCGAGCTGTTTGAGGAGGTGATGATGATGATCAATGAGGTTCGGCGATGGATATTGTCTACATAGATTTTAGTAGATTAAGATGCCATGGATTAATAGCCAGGAAACTGTTTTACTGATAGAAGACAGGATTGTGGTGGAAGTACATTATTCAGGCTGAAGGTCTGTGACCAGAGGAATTCCACACGGATCTGTGCTGGGACCACTGCTGTTTGTGATACGTATAAATAACTTGGAAGTAAATGTAGACACGTCGTTCAGTAAGTTTACAGATGACACCAAGATTGCTGGGGTCACAGACTGTGAGGTAAGCTGTCAAATTGTACGACAGGATATAGATCAGCTACAGAAATGGGCGGGGAAATGCAGATGAAGTTTAATCCAAGCAAGGGAGGAGAAATGTAATGGAAAAATATCCGATTAAAGGCATGATCCTTAATGGCATTGATGTTTGGAGGGATCTTGGTGTCCAAGACTATATCTCCCTGTAAGTGGCAACACAAGTAGAGAGAGTGGCAATGAAGGCATGTGGTTTCATAGGTTGGGGCATTGAGTAAAAGAGTCACAAAGTCATAAAGCAGCTCTATTGGACTTTGGATAGGCTGCCTTTGGAGTGTTGTGTGCAGTTCCGGTTGTGCCATTGCAGGAAGGATGTGAAGACTTTGGAAAGGGTGCAGAGGAGATTTACCAGAATGATGCCTGGATTGGGGGGTGTTGGCTACTGGGAAAGGTTGGACAGACTTGGATTGTTTTCTCCGGCCCACTGGGTCCGCGCTGCCCAGTGATCCCCGCACATTAACACTATCCTACACCCACTAGGAACAATTTTTACATTTGTCCAGCCAATTAACCTACAAACCTGCACGTTTTTGGAGTGTGGGAGGAAACCGAAGATCTCAGAGAAAACCCACGCAGGTCACGGGGAGAACGTACAAACTCCGCCCGAAGTCAGGATCTAACCCGGGTCTCCGGCGCTGCATTCGCTGTAAGGAGGCAACTCTACCGCTGCGCCACCATGCCGCCCTAAGTATATATAGAAGTATACATACAGGTGCTCCCTGACTAACGATGCTTTGACGAACGATATTTCGACTTTACAATGGTGCAGACGCTAGACAACGGCGGCGACCCCATAGCTCGCTTCCGGCCACGTGATCAGGTGTATTTGAATGCATTTCGACGTTCGATATTTTCGGTTTCCGATGGGTTTATCGGAACGTAACCCCATTGTAAGTTGAGGAGCACCTGTAATTATGCGAATCTTTTTCCCAGGACAGAATGAGGAAAAAAAACTCGAGCGCGTAGCTTTAAGGTGAGATGGCAAAGTGTAAAGGAGATAGGCAGGACAAGTTTTTACACAGGGTGGTGAGTGATTGGAACGTGCTGGCTGAGTGGTGGTTGAAGCAGATACGCCAAGAGTCAAACGTGCCTTATTGTCATCTATCCTGAAATGGAACAATGACATTTATATTCATATATAAAACAATGAATATATATCTAGAAAGGAACTGCAGATGCTGGTTTACACCGAAGATAGACACAAAATGCTGGAGTAACTCAGCGGGACAGGCAGCATCTCTGGTGAGAAGGAATGGGGGGAATGGGAATATATTCCTTCGATTCAAAAATGCTGCCTGTCCTGCTAAGTTCCTCCAGCATTTTGTGTCTAATGAATATATATATATGGGCGTGTGTACATGCCGGTCTATATATGTATGTGTATGTATGCATATACATATATTATATATGTGTATGTATATATATATAAATTTATATGTATGCGCGTGTGGGTATGTATATGTACAGGCACGTGTACGCACACACACACACACACACACACACACACACACACACACACACACACACACACACACACACACACACACACACACACACACATACACACACACACACGGCCATTGTGGAGAAGCTGCCTGTAAGTGCCATTGTTGGTGCTGGCCAGGGTGAGGTGATCAGCACGGGGCCACCGGACTCAGGGCTGCATCTTGGTTGCATGATAAGTGGGCGCCATTGCTGTGTGGACTGGCAGCACGCGCTCCATGTGTTGACAGTCCACTTGAATCTAAGTTACTATCTTATCACCGCCTGTCGGATGGATTGCAGGCTGCTGTTTTCTCTTTTTGTTTGGTTGCAAAACCTGCCCCAGCCTGGGAGATTTCGCTTTAGTAAAAAACTCAATAATCAGAGATCGCCATTGGCCTGAGGAGAACTGTGCAGTCAAACACAAAAGAGAGGGAAACAACATCTCCCATCCCATCCAACAGGTGGTCGTGAGAGAAGCCAGACGATCCAGCGGTCTGTTAACACACGGAGTTGGTGCTCAAGTACCCAGCAGTGAACCCAGCAGGAAACATGTTCCCAATGTTGGGGGAGTCCAGAACCAGGGGCCACAGTTTAAGAATAAGGGGTAGGCCATTTAGAACGGAGATGAGGAAAAACTTTTTCACTCAGGGAGTTGTAAATCTGTGGAATTCACTGCCTCAGAAGGCAGTGGAGGCTGATTCTCTGGATGCTTTCAAGAGAGAGCTAGATAGAGCTCCTAATGATAGCCGGGTCAGGGGGTATGGGGAGAAGACAGGAACGGGGTACTGATTGTGAATGATCAGCCATGATCACATTGAATGGCGGTGGTAGCTCGAAGGGCCGAATGGCCTCCTCTTGCACCTATTGTCTATTGTATTCACCATGATGAACACACATTGTGCAGAACATTGCATTGCTGAACTACAACTTTGCTCTCTGCAAACTTTCCAACACCACCTGTTGTCTCTCAAGGGCTGCAGGGCAGTTCATTGCTAGGCGAACGTCAGTGGATGGCAGCGGTTCGTACCAATGTTCGGACTGGAGGACAAAAAGAACTATAATGAGAGCGTTGTTGGAATATGTGGCAAAAAGGTTATTTTTTAGTCTCCACAAAACTTGGCTTTAGTATGGGAAGTACAATATCAACATTTATCGAATAAAATCACAGTATGCGGTTAGTACTTAAAATGTCGAGCAAAACGTGTTTATGAAGTCACAGACTGAGCATTATTGAAAAATTAAGTTGACTGTGGATAAATATGTGGTGGTGCATTAAAAGAATAGCAGATTAAAGTGTGAAATGAATGAATCATATTGGGGCTACTTCCTGTCTGTACGATGTCCATTCTATCAAAGCATTAAGTAAAACAGAAAATGTAGTAGGAGCACATTTTTATAATCATTGACCCAAAATATTTACTGTTTCACTGTCCACAGAAGCTGACTGATCATCTGAGTGTTTACATTGTTTTCCGATTTTATTTCAGTATCCATGGTATTTTGTATTAGAATCAAACCTAGAATTTTTGGATGAATGGTTCGGTTCAGTTTAGTTTATGTACATGGTCATGTGTATCGAGGTACAGTGAAAAGCTTTTGTTGCGTGCTGTACATGACAATACATGATTACAATCGAGCCATTTACAGTGTACAGATACATGATAAGGCCAGCAAAGTCTGATCAAGGATAGTCCGAAGTTTACCAAAAAGGTAGATAGTAGTTCAGCACTGCTGAATGGATAATGTGTGATATTAGTAATGTGGCTGTACTGTACTTTAAATGACAGTTAGCAGGCTCTGTGCAAAGTTGACCATGTGGTTTTAGATCTCTGTTGTTTGTTGAGTTTATTATTGATTGCTCTCATGTTCTGAGTATTGGCTGTGAATCAGTGATAACAATTTCAAATCTGATTCTGGAATCATGGGTTCACCTCCATTTCCTTCTCCAGAGTTTGCGGTTTTTCAAACTCAAGCAGAATCCCACCTGCTTTTAGCCACAGCCTTGTGCAAGGTCAAGAGCATAAATCATGGTCTGGGTGGGAAATTAATAGTGTTGAACGCTCAAACTGAAGTGAGACAAAAAGGAATTCATGCAAAGCAATTGCACATCACTGCTGGATGGTACTTAAAAATGGGGCCACACCTTCCTTTTTCATTACTTCTAACTCTTTTACAGTGCATCTGGGTTGGCACTGGATCTCTGCTGCACGAGGTTTAAGAAATAACTGTGTTTGAATTTCAAACCCAGTACATGAAATTGGAGGTGGTATTTAGCTATATCAGGCTTCTAATGATGAGATTTACATTTCTACATTTCGACTCAATCAGACAGAGTACAGTTAAAACTCAGATGTCTTATTGATACACATAATATATTCTTGAATGTTAATATTACCCCTTTTTCTCTTTCTATTTTTTTGTACATTCTCCCCCCTGCTCTTTATTTCTTCTTCATTTGCATCATTTAACTTATTATTTTCTGTCTTCTCATCGTTTCTTTCTGTACTTTAAGATTTGATGGGTTAAAGAGGTAAATAAATGCATCTGCTATTATCCGCTGGTACTTCTGGTAATCTGTAGGAATAAAGATTTTTCATTCTGACGATTTGGGGGCAGCATCCAGTAAGTTTGAATGAAATGGTAATTTTTTGCGACAAAGAAAATACCATTCGATTTTACCATAAGTGGAAAAATGTCATTGTAAAACAGAAGGTCCATTTTTTGGGACCAAATTGGACCATTTTTCATTCAATTTTGTTTGTGTTCACATGTATTTGTAAAGCATAAAGACTTATTTTGGAATATTTTTTGAGGACCTTGCAATATATTTTCCAACTGGGAACATGAGGAAAAGGTTGTGAATCATTTACTTTGTTCCTTTTATGTGTGTGCATTGTTCTCTTTTTCCATCTCACATGTGTAAATGTCAGTCTCAACAGAGAAAAACACAAATGAAATGCAAAGTCAATGCTTGCTCATTTTGTTTGCCCATTGTAAAGCTGTCTAACTTTGGTTCCCAATATAGTGGAGTGAGGAACTTTCAAAAGAAACTTCAGACGTTTGTTGGTTTAAACATCACTGTTAATCCCTTGCAACCTGCTGGGCTGTGCAGTGGGAGGTTATTGTGTTGTGGAAACTGTGTCTAGCAGTGGAAGGTAATCACTGAACGAACTGCTTTTGTGACCTTCTAGTTGAATTGTTTCCCTCTGCTGGTTATCTCATCACACTGCTAGTCCAATAACTTCTCATGACTTGCGTTTATGGACAGTGCTTAATAAATTAGGTTTTTTTTCACAGGATATAACTCAGGAAGGCTATGGAACCCGGACTGCCCCTCCATTGACATCTAGCAAGCCAAACCATGAAGATTTGAACTTGTTACAGCACGAGAGACCATCAAGTTTACCTGTAAGTGACTCATGATAATGCTTTTAAATTAGGGGAGCTCACTGTTTAAAGAACACGTGATATTCTTTACCACATAGAATATTAAAAAAAGCCATGGTATTATGTCAGGAAGAGTGCAGGCAAACCCTGCATTACATCCATACGTACGGGTTATGGAAATTCACCCGTATAGAATTAGAAATCACAACTTTTTTTTAAATTTGAGGTCTCGAGTAAAATTTACTCTCAGGGAATTCATGTGAAAAAAGTAAATAAATCAACATTTTTTATTTTAATTTGTGTTTCTTGATGCATGTGTGGATGATACAACCTCTCGTTAAGGAACATTGTGATACGAGTTGTTGTCCAGGGCTCTGCCGAGAAGCTCATCTTCATTCAGAGAATAATCATGAGCAGATTATTTTTGCAGTTCCCACCAAGAAAGGACAATATTCTTGCACCGACCGACTTTCTAGCTCTTTTCTCACAGGACGACAATGTTTTTTGCCTCCATCGGTTTTGTAGCCCATGTGTCCAAATGAATCCGAATGTTAAACTTCGTTGCGTGTAGATAAAATAAAATGCTATTCTGTCAACTTTTGGCCTAATACCACACATCATTTTCGCCTGTTTACGACCCTTTTTGCCACAGGAAACAATCTTTTCGTATCTGCCTTAACAAAACCCCCAAATGATGTTGAACGTATTTGCAAACCTGCTAAATGGATCTGTTTAAGAACTACGTAGTCTCTGTTGTGCGAATAAGTGGAAAAGATCAAAATGATGCTGAGAAAGTTACTTAGTCATTGAGCACTGTGTGTAATTGAGATAATTATTCTTCAATTGTGGTGTCTTGATATTACATTTCTGCTTCCATTAATTTTGCAAATGGATGTCAAGTGCATCATTATGGTTACATACTAATCGTGTGGGTGAGCCTTTTGCCCCAGAACCTGTTCAAATTTTGGACTCGTCACACAATTTCAGGGGAGTGACCTTAGTATGATCCTCTTGATTGAAGTCAACCTTTTTCCATTTAGGAATTTTTCATTTTGAAATCGGTTTAGAATTTTTATGTCCACTCACTGATAAAGGCAGGTAGACAATGAGGTTTAAATAAAGAAATAAATATGTCGATTTTTATCGCCTGGTTCAGACATCACCCAGTGTTAAGAGTTGTTATACATGGACAGAGAGCAGTTTGCTGGGCTTTTCAAGGAGGCATTGAGAGTCGCCTCCTCCGTTCGTCTGGTAGACCCTTGCCCTGGCAGTTTAGAGCAGAATGGTTGTTTCAAAAATCAAGCATGGGGCATGTAAATAATGTGGTCTGCCTATCGGAGGTAGAACCTTGATGTTAACCTTGATGCTAAAGTTGTTGGCCTGAGGGAAAACACTGATTTTCTTATCCTGCCGGTAGTTTTTGAGGAATGTGTGGAGGGCATTGTTTGTGGTGGTTCTTCAGTGGTTTGAGGTGTCCGTTGTAGGTACTCCAAGTCTTCAAAGTCTATAAATAGGCAAGCACGAGTCACTGCTTTCTGCGCCATCCATCCGTTTTACAGCAGGTTCGCGGCTTCTATCGTTGGACATTTTCTTTTCTCGGATGGCCATAGGCTGGGTGGGCATGTTGCAGTTGGGACTACCGTGGGCGGCACGATGGCGCAGCGGTAGAGTTGCTGCCTTCCAGCGAATGCCGCGCCGGAGACTCAGGTTCGAACCCGACTACGGGCGCCGTCTGTGCGGAGTTTGTACGTTCTCCCCGTGACCTGCGTGCGTTTTCTCCGAGATCTTCGGTTTCCTCCCACACTCCAAAGACATACAGGTATGTAGGTTAATTGACTGGGTAAAATGTAAAAATTGTCCCTAGTGTGTGTAGGATAGTGTTAATGTGCGGGAATCGCTGGGCGGCGCGGACTCGGTGGGCCGAAGGGCCTGTTTCCGTGCTGTATCTCTAAATCTATCTCTAAATCTAAAAAAATCAAAGTGATACCTTCATCGGAGATCATGACATTAGGGGCACCCTGTAAATATTTAGGGGGAGAAAGGGCACAATGTTTATGCAAGAATAAATTTAGCATAAAAAAAACACTAGTACAGATGCTCCCCGACTTACGATGCTTCGACTTACGATATTTCGACTTTACGATGGTTCAAACGCTGGGCAATGGCAGCGAGCCATAGCCAGCCGCAGCTGGCTTCCTTCCGGCCACATGATCAGGTGTATTAAATGCATTTCGACGTACGATATTTTTGATTTGCGATGGGTTTATCGGAACGTAACCCCATTGTAAGTTGAGGAGCTGTAACTTACATTTTATTCTGAGTGATGGGCTGAAATTGAAATAACTTGAATAACTGCGAAGGTAGACACAAAATGCTGGAGAAACTCAGCAGGACAGGCAACATTTCTGGATAGGAAGTCGAGACCCTTCTTCAGACTGAGTCGGGAGAGGGAAATACAGAGAATAACTGTGAACCTCGTTTCAGAGCTTTCTATCTGTACAATGTTTAACAAGGATCAATCTCTGGGATCAGGTTGTAACAAACATATTTTTCCGTTTCCAAAGAACAATTGTCATTGTTTCACAATATCTCACATTGAGTTAATTGCGGCACATTGCATCACGGTGGCCCAGCGGTAGAGTTGCTGCCTTACAGTGAATGCAGCGCCTGAAACGCGGGTTTGATCCTGACTGCGGGCGCCGTCTGTACGGAGTTTGCACGTTCTCCCCGTGACCTGCGTGGGTTTTCTCCGAGATCTTCGGTTTCCTCCCACACTCCAAAGACGTGTAGGTATGTAGGTTAATTGACTGGGTAAAATGTTTTTAAAAAATTGTCCCTAGTGTGTGTAGGATAGTGTTAGTGTGCGGAGATTGCTGGGCGGCGCGGACTCGGTGGGCCGAAGGGCCTGTTTCTGCACTGTATCTCTCTAAATCTAAATCTAAATTTCATTCGGTAAAATTCCTGATTCTCATGGTAGTGCATGGTAATCACTGTGCAAGATACATCTTGTGGATGCGCTGGGACGCATCCTCAGTGATGTGACCTGGGGTCATCGGGTGTTTCGGGTCTCACAACATCAGACACCCTCGCCCAGGTGACCCAGCCGGTGTCATTTTACCCAGTCAATTAACCTACACACCTGTACGTCTTTGGAGTGTGGGAGGAAACCGAGGATCTCGGAGAAAACCCACGCAGGTCACGGGGAGAACGTACAAACTCCGTACAGACGGCGCCCGTAGTCAGAATCGAACCTGAGTCTCAGGCGCTGCATTCGCTGTAAGGCAGCAACTCTACCGCTGCACCACAATTCAGAGACTTGGCCTCCACTGCCTTCCGAGGCAGAGAATTCCACAGATTCACAACTTTCTTGAGTGAAAAGGTTTTTCCACATCTCTGTTCAAAATGGCCTACCTCTTATTCTTAAACTATGGCCCCTGTTCATAAATAGTAATCAAATTACCCCCAGTTCCATGTGATGGAACCAACCTCCTACCTGTAACCTTATTTAAAGCCTTCCATATCCACTGGTTTCACCTTTTCTATATATATTGGTGCCAAAGTAGAGGTTGAAAACTTTGAATTCCTAGGAGTTAATATCACCAAAAACTTCTCCTGGACCATCCATATTGAAGCAACGACCAAGAATGCACACCAACGCCTCCACTTCCTCAGAAGGCTTAGGAAGTTCGACATGTCTCCTATAACTCTCCCCAACTTCTACAGATGCACCATGGAAAGCATTTTATCGGGATGCATCACAGCTTGGTTTGGGAACAGCTCCACCCAAGACCGCAAGAAATTGCAACGAATTGTGGACACAGCCCAGACCGTCACACAAACCAACCTCCCTTCCATTGATTCCATTTACACCTCACGCTGCCTCGGCAAGGCCAGCAGCACAATCAAGGACTAGTCGCAATCCTGGCCACTCCCTCTTCTCCCCTCTCCCATCGGGCAAAAGGTATAGAAGTGTGAAAATGCACACCTCCAGATTCAGGGACAGTTCCTTCCCAGCTGTTATCAGGCAACTGAATCATCCTACCACAACCAGAGAGCAGTGCTGAACTACTATCTACCTCTTTGGTGACCCTCGGAGTATCCTTGATCGGACTTTACTGGCTTCACCTTGCACTAAACGTAATTCCCTTATCATGTATCTATACACTGTAAATGGCTCGATTGTAACGTATCGTCTTTCTGCTGACTGGATAGCACGCAACAAAAGCTTTTCACTGTACCTCAGTACATGTGACAATAAACGGAAAAAAAACTAAACTAAATCACATTCTCTAAGAATTCCATTTGATTAGTCAAGCATGATTTCCATTTCATAAATCCTTGTTAATTCTACTCTGTTCATTGTGCTGTAGCATTTAGTAAAACTGACTCACAATGCCGGCAAACTAGGTTCGATCTTGACATTGTGTGCTATTTGTGTGCAGTTTTCACATTCTCCTTTTAACCGTGTGGTTTTTCCCAGGTGTTTCAGTTTCCTGCACATCCCAAATAGTTGTTAGTAGGTTAATTAGTAAATTACCCCAAATGTGGGTGGGTGAATATAGACTCTGGGACATTGGAGCTGGGTTGAAGTGCACGGTGAGAGAACAGGTTACAGGGGAATTAAAGGGAGAATGGGACTTCTTCTTATCGAGTCTATATCACAAGATTAGAAACTGTTCAGCCAGAGCTGAACACACTTCTTGACATCTGTACACAATGGCGTCTTGGGCTTCTTGTGGCGTGGTGGTGGAAAGGTTGGTGGAAACAAGGCTGCGACGTGAACGCTCTTTCCTTGACCCCAGAATGGGACTAAAGGCATTGCTCTAGTGGACTTAATAGTAATAGACTTAATTGGCTGAACAGCCTCTTTTTGCGATTGTCGTCATTTAATAATTTCAGGGTGTTTGACATTACAAGGGGAGCTAGTTATTTTTGTGGGTTGCTTTGAGCTGCCTGTGCTCGAGATATATTATGATTGAAAGGATAGCCTCTCATGTTACTGTTTATTACTGCCCACCCTCCATAATCACTATCCCCATAAACGGTGAAGAGCTAGTAACAGTGCAGACCAAAATGGATCGTGTAAGAACATAACTGCAGATGCTGGTACAAATCGAAGATGTTTATTCACAAAATGCTGGAGTAATTCAGCAGGTCAGGCAGCATCTCAGGAGAGAAGGAATGGGCGACGTTTCGGGTCGAGACCCTTCGAAGGGTCTCGACCCGAAACGTCGCCCACTCCTTCTCTCCTGAGATGCTGCCTGACCTGCTAAGTTACTCTAGCATTTTGTGAATAAAGACCAAAATGGATCGATGCTACTCTGGGGCTGTAGAGAGCATCCTGTCTGGCAACATTACAGTCTGGTTTGGGAACAGCTCTGCCCAGGACAGGATGGCCCTACAGAGAGTAGTGCGTTCGGCAGAACGCACCATGGGAACTACACTCGTCCCCCTGCAGGACCTATACATCAGGAGGTGCAGATCCAGAGCAAGTAAGATTATGAGGGGCCCCTGCCACCCCAGTAACGGACTGTTCCAGATGCTACGGTCAGGCAAACGTCTCCGCTGTCACGCTGTGAAAACGGAGAGGATGAGACGGAGTTTCTTCCCACAGGCCATCAGGACTGTCAACTTTTATAACTCCAGAGACTAATTTCTATACTGTAACTGTAATTCTTTTTTGTGCACAATCTGCAGGCATTGCCACTTTCATTTCACTGCACATCGTGTATGTGTATGTGACAAATAAACTTGACTTGAATACAAGTCTACAAAGTACAACTTTGGACGATTTAATATTTTCTTTTTAAATGTTTTGATATACAGTGCCAAGGAATTCTAGCTGCAAATTGGCTTGTATCAGGTATCACAAAAGAGATTTCAGGTGCAGGACAAAAGACCAACAAACGTTTTGTTAATTGTGCCCATGATGCCTTAATATATCAAATGGTTTTGATGGCATTTTTGCTTTTGCTGCTGGGAAAATGTTTTAATTTGGGGAATCTTTCATGAGATAGAAAATACTTCTGAATTTTTTTCAGCAATTAACTTTTTAGAAGAGGAGAAATCATTTATTAGCAAGTATTCTAAAATATAAATATTTAAATAACACCCTACAGTGGTCAGATATTAGTGGCTTAGCGCTGGTATGTAGACATTTTGAAAAGGGGCATTTTAGAGTGGATTAAGCTCAAAGTTATAACCGTCCGGAAAAGTTACAAGAAAGTTTAGCTGATGTTTTGAAAATGAATGCCCCAAGCTTAATTGGCTCAATTTGGCAGGAAAGAGAAAATATCAACCAGTTTTAAGCCAATAGCCTTGTATGATAGTAGTGTGGATTACAAAATGGAGCCTATAGTGGAGCAATTTACACTCTTTGCTATTTAGTCGCACTGATAAATGAAATATGAGAGCGTCGCTGTGTCTAGCCGAATAACGTAACACTTCAAGGAGCAGGGAGAATTTTAGAATTAGAAAAATAGGTGGAATGGGTGTTTTTTTTTATCAAAACCAACTCTTTCTCATGTATAGAGCATCTCTTTCTCATATATAGAGCATTTGTTAAGAACAAAAAAAAGTTTACTAAGTTATAAGATGTGAGGAATATATTGTTGACAATTCAGCATGCCATTTACAGCGTCAATAGGTCCAATTGGAGTGCTCACCTACTTTGAATGTAAATTGAAGGTATTTATTTCACAAAATGCTGGAGTAACTCAACAGGTCAGGCAGCATCTCAGGAGAGAAGGAATGGGTGACGTTTTGGGTCGAGACCCTTCTTGAATATAAATTGGTTCAATTGTGTTCCAGGACTTGGGTCCTTTTAGACAATAGACAATAGTTGCAGGAGGAGGCCATTCTGCCCTTCGAGCCAGCACCGCCATTCAATGTGATCATGGCTGATCATTCACAATCAGTACCCCGTTCCTGCCCTCTCCCCATACTCCCCGACTCCGCTATCATTAAGAGCTCTATCTAGCTCTCTCTTGAATGCATTCAGAGAATTGGCCTCCACTGCCTTCTGAGGCAGAGAATTCCACAGATTTACAACTCTCTGACTGAAAAAGTTTTTCCTCATCTCTGACTGAAAAAGTTTTTCCTCATCTCCGTTCTAAATGGCCTACCCCTTATTCTTAAACTGTGGCCCCTGGTTCTGGACTCCCCCAACATTGGGAACATGTTTCCTGCCTCTAATGTGTCCAATCCCTTAATAATTTTATATGTTTCAATAAGATCCCCTCTCATCCTTCTAAATTTTTCATTCTCCCTTTTCCCTTCTCCCTTTTCTGGCAGGGAGTCATACATTTACTCTCAGTTGAGGTTTCAAATTAGTGGGTATCTTGTAATGGATGGCTCAGATAGCACATCTACGTGGCACTAGGGCGGCACGGTGGTGCAGCAGCAGGGTTATTTGCCTTACAGCGCACGCAGCACCAGAGGTTTCGATCCCAACTACGGAGTTTGTACGTTCTCCCCATGACCGCATGGGTTTTCTCCGAGATCCTCGGTTTCCTCCCACACTCCAAAGACGTACAGGTTTATAGGTTAATTGGCTTGGTATAAGTGTAAATTGTCCCTGGTGTGTGTAGGATAGTGTTAATGTGCGGGGATCGCTGGTCGGCGCGGACTCTGTGGGCCGAAGGGCCTGTTGCCATGCTGTCTCACTAAACTAAACTACGCAAATGGCAGTCAGTGTTGCTGACTATGCTACAGTTGATTCCTGACGATTTGCAATGTTAGAAAACTTAACAGATTTTGAACCTTAAACTATAAATATTATTTGTGCAATAAAGATACATCTATAAAGCTTCAAATTTGCATCACAACTCATTGAATTTATTCAAGACCATTTAATAATTCTCCAAAGACGTACAGGTATGTAGGTTAATTGGCTGGGTAAATGTAAAAATTGTCCCTAGTGGGTGTAGGATAGTGTTAATGTACGGGGATCGCTGGGCGGCACGGACTTGGAGGGCCGAAAAGGCCTGTTTCCGGCTGTATATATATGATATGATATGATATATGATAATAGTATAAAGATGAAATGTTCTGGACGATAATGCATGGTTTGTATTGAATGTTTTTTTTTTTTAAACCATCACAAATATTAAATGATACATTTAGTAAAAATTTAGTTGTGTGACAAATTTGTGAATTTTTCGCATTGTTCACTTGAATTGCTGGAAATAAAACATAAATTTATAGATCTCATCTGGTCTTGGCGAAATGAGACATTTTGAAGTTGCAAATATAACAAAGCTCGGGGTACATTTTCCACACCTGATTAGTCGTCCTTTTGTCGAGAACTGAGTTATGAAGAAAGGTTAGGGGAAAATAACTTGTCAGTTTAGAAAAGTCACAGTGAATTGGGTGGGAGAAAAATGATAGGGAAAAGCAAGATCTGGAAATAAACTAGCAGATTAGGACAAGGAGACGTCTATTCCAACCAGTAAATCTGATCCAAATCTTCACACTAATTAAATAATAAATAAAACTAATTATAGGTGTAAGTGAAAACCCCAGAAACATCTGAAAATCTATCGGGTGCCTGAGGGATTGTGGAATGTTCTGGGCTGGATAAATTAATAAGAGTCAAATAAAGATCTTCATCGATTTCTTTCTGTGTTCAATGGGATAAATAAGACTATAACAACAAAGGGATGTTAATGCAGATGCATAATGCTGATTAATGCACATTTCTGATATTTTCCACTTGGTGTTTGTGTTAAACGCGAAGCCAGTTATAACACAAAATGCAGCTTCCATGAAATTTTTCCCCGGGTTTTGTCTTAGACCTAATTTCAGGACATATGGTACGGCATCAAAATAAATTTATTTCGCTTTCCTCCGTCAAACATGGAAGAGATTTGAAAGAATAATGCCAATCCATGTTAAACTAATGTTTTACTGAGGATGTAGTTGTGTTTTCTTTGTTGTAACTGGGTGATTTATTTTGATCTTAGCTGGTTCCTCTCTAGATTTATGTTGACTGGAAGGCTCTAATGTGTATGACTACACGCCTACAACTCTTCATTCAGGTTAACTGTCTTTAAACTGTCAATATTCCTGCAGATTAGCAATATGACAGGGACCTGTTGCTGAATGAACGTTTTCCCAATTTCCCATGAAGACGACTGTCACTTTGTCAACAGATTGTCTTCCCTCTTTTTCTGTGAGAGAGTTTAGGACCAGAGGACACAGCGTCAGAATAAAATGACTTGCCTTTAGAATGGAGACGAGGAGGAATTTCTTTAGCCAGAGGGTGGCTAATTTGTGGAATTCATAAGGTCATAAGTGATAGGAGCAGAATTAGGCCATTAGGCCCATCAAGTCTACTCCGCCATTCAATCATGGCTGACCGATCTCTTCCCCTCCCCCTTCCCAGTTCTCCCACTGTCTTCCTGTCTGCACCCATATCCTTTCTTTGTCCAGCCCCCCCCCTGAAACATAGAAACATAGAAAATAGGTGCAGGAGTCGGCCATTCGGCCCTTCGAGCCTGCACCGCCATTCAATATGATCATGGCTGATCATCCAACTCAGTATCCCGTACCTGCCTTCTCTCCATACCCCCTGATCCCTTTAGCCCCAAGGGCCACATCTAACTCTCTCTTAAATATAGCCAATGAACTGGCCTCAACTACCTTCTGTGGCAGAGAATTCCACAGATTTACCACTCTCTGTGTGAAAAAAAACTTTCTCATCTCGGTCCTAAAAGACTTCCACCTTATCCTTAAACTGTGACCCCTTGTTCTGGACTTCCCCAACATCGGGAACAATCTTCCTGCATCTAGCCTGTCCAACCCCTTAAGAATTTTGTAAGTTTCTATAAGATCCCCCCTCAATCTTCTAAATTCCAGCGAGTACAAGCCGAGTCTATCCAATCTTTCTTCATATGAAAGTCCTGCCATCCCAGGAATCAATCTGGTAGAAGGGTTTCGACGCGAAACGTCACCCATTCCTTCTCTCCAGAGATGCTGCCTGACCTGCTGAGTTACTCCAGCATTTTGTGATACCTGCTGTCTGCATTGGCACTTTATAAGATGATAGTTCAATAATCTTGGAGTGAAATGGTTCCTCACATCAAGTCTAATGTATGAACAATATCAGATATTCATGGGTCAATCTTTTTCATATTCTGAAAAATTGGTTTTGAAATGCACACTGCAGTAATCTATGTTCAACATGTTTATATGGATTATCTTTACCAAACTTTTGTACATAGTTTTAATTTATAAATACTAGTTTGTTAATTCGTTTCTGATTCTATTTTGAAATTCAAACTGACGGACCATTTGGAAGAAAAAAGAATGTCAAAATACCTCAATATTTTGAAAGGAATTTAGAGTTTACATTATAGGTGTTCTAATGGTACTAATACTTTATTGGTGAAGAGTTCAACAGACCTAATTTGTTAGGATATAACAAAACTAATGTATGTTATAAATTGAGTGGAAGTTCATTTTGGGTCTGTTTTTTAAATGTTATTGATCAGGGTAATTAATATGTGATATATATTGTTATGATGCTAACAAAGTTACTAAAAGGAGATGTAGAACCATTTGTGTCCCTCTGCTTGTCTTTGAAATGCTTTGGAAAACCGGTTTTCATTGTTTGGTGTTCCAGTATTTTTTAATTTTCCAACTTTTAATTTCATGTCACTATTGAGTTTGGGCTGGCCGGAACTATTGGGTGCTGCATGTACTTCACATCTGCACCTCAGCTCCACGCAAGCTATGGTTTGTATTATGTAAAATGACCACATTCATTGGAATGGTGTTGCTGATATATTTAGGGTAGGATATATTCTGTCATGGGCCTCCTCCAGTGCCATAGTGAGGCCCACTGGAAATTGGAGGAACAGCACCTCATATTTCGCTTGGGCAGCTTGCAGCCCAGCGGTATGAACATTGACTTCTCCAACTTTAGATAATTCCTCTGTCCCTCTCTCCCCCCCCCCCTTCCCAGTTCTCCCACTGTCTTCCTGTCTCCACCTATATCCTTCCTTTGTCCCGCCCCCCCCCCCGACATCAGTCTGAAGAAGGGTCTCGACCTGAAACGTCATCCATTCTCTCTCTCCTAGATGCTGCCTGACCTGCTGAATTACTCCAGCATTTTGTGATACCTGCTGATATATTTAGTTTAGTTTAGAGATACAGGGCGGAAACAGTCCTTTCGGCCCACCGGGTCCGCGCCGACCAGCGATCCCCGCACATTGACACTATCGTACACCCACTAGGGACAATCATTCCATTCAGCATCCATTTGTCATTTAGATGAAGAGAGAAAGCAATGCTTGATAGTCAAAGTGACGCAGGTCAATGTTTTATTGATTGTTTCTATTTCTCTCGTGCTTTAGTGGAGAAACTAAGTTAGAAGTGGAAATGTTTACTTTATTTCTCAACCATGCTGTTTACAGGAGCTGCACCATCTAGTGGACCTGTCAGAAACTGGTGAAATGTATTCACAGTTGTGACATGCATCTCCAAGTGATGCTACTATGGTCAAAATTTAAATATTAATCCAAAGTTGTTTGAAATGCTTCCAAGCAAGTTGCTTGCCAAAATAACACATCGAGTGCGATTTAAAAAAAAAAAAAAGGATTAAATATGCAGTATAGGTTCTCAATCATTTTCTATTAATTCAGTATTTTAAAGCACTGAAAGTAGCTTACACAGTCCAACAAGTATTAACCTTTTCCTTCACAACTAGATCTTGTTGTTGCTTGTTGGCAAATACAACTGAATGGAGCATTCAATAATGCTTGTGTTTATGTACCCAAAGGCTAGGCACAGCTTTGTAGCTATGTACAAAGGTCACCATCAGGATGAGAGTCACATTGAGTATACTATTCCTCTTTCCCTAGAGATTTGTACATTGCATTTACAAACCATTTTCATTCTCCATTTAAAGTGGAAGTTGGCTTTCTTTGGTGACTGTAGCCGAACGGGATTGCCATATCAGCCACACCATACCACGCCACTCTGCACCCTCAGACCAAATTCTTTCGTGCCATTGAGAGAAAGCACTTTTATCATGTTTCTATTTTTTGCTCCCCCATTATTGTGTCCCTTCAGTTTCCATATTCCCCCTGTAGATAAAGCAATTCTACCAATAAATCCCTCATCCCCACTGTTTGGAACTCGCCTTAAAACTGGTTTGGGTACTGCTCCTGATCTTGAAGAATGTTATCTTCATTCCACCTCATTTGATGCCTATTTTCTGTCTGTGTCTGTCTGGCCTTTTACTGCTAACCAGCTGTGCAGTTTCAGGAACATACTTCCCCCTAACAGGCTATTTGATTAAGTTGCATTTCCACAGACTACTGCTGTCAAGGAAGGGAAGATGACATACTAGAAAGCACTGCTAACACAACCATCACTTGAGTCTTTTTACACCGATAAGCCAAAACATTATGACCTGATGAGCCAAAACATTATGACCACCTGCCTAATATGTTGTTGGTCCTCTGCACTGTGTATTGTGACACATTCCTCCCGTGACCACCATTAAAATTTTCTGTGACTTGTGCCACTGTAGACCTCTTGTCGGTTCGGACCAGACGGGATAGCCTTCGTTGCCCTCGCGCATTTATGAGCCTTGGGCGCCCAACACCCTGTCTGTCGCCGGTTTGTCCCTCCTCGGACCACTGTTGGTAGGTGCTCACCACTGCTGACCGGGAGCACCCCACAAGCCTTGCCGTTTCAGAGATGCTCTGACCCAGTCGTCCAGCCATAACAATTTGGCCCTTGTCAAAGTCGCTCAGGTCTTTACTCCTGCCCATTTCTCCTGCATCCAACACAACAACTTCAAGAACTGACTGTTCACTTGCTGCCTAATATATCCCACCCCTTGACAGGTGCCATTGTAACAAGATAATCAATGTTATTCACTTCGCCTGTCAGCGGTCATAATGTTTTGGCTGATCGGTGTATGTAATCCTATTTAAATCTGCATAGCACCCCCTTTCAATTATGTCTGGTTGTTGTCGTTTCCAAAGTCAGGAATTGGAATTTTATTGATATTAGTTAAAACACTTTACTTATCCTACCCTCAGCTCCAACAGGGAAATTTGCAGTTTGCAATCTCTTCTTTTCTCTGTCCTGAACTCTACATTTTGTATTGTCCCCCCTCTTGAAAATGGTAACTCTAAAGGTATGGATTCATTTTGGTACCTGACCAAAATGGATCATCAAATCTTAGTACAGACTAAGAAATTGAACCTATTTCCTTTTGAATAATTTAGTTAAATTACTTAACACCAAATACCATCTGAACTTCTGTATCTATCTGCTGGCTATTTTTGCAACTGGTTTTAATCTAAAATATAAATTGAAAGTGATTTCCAAGAGTTTACAGATTCTCCATACAGATTACTGGCTGTGTGTGCCATTTGTTCATAGAGTAAAAGAGTGACACAGCATGGAAACAGGCCCTTCGACCCAACTTGCCCACACCAGCAACATGTCCCGGCTACACTCGTCCCATCTGCCTGCGCTTGGTCCATATCCCTCCAAACCTGTCCTATCCATGTACCTGTCTAACTGTTTCTTAAATGATTGGTGTGATTCAAAACAATATAAAAGTTCCAAGATTTGTGAGATAGGCACTCATTTGGACAGCTAATTTAGGGAATCAAATCCTATGAATTAATGTCCTCAAAGGTTTTGGGCAATATGGGGCAATCAGCGTTTCCCTGCACTGCACTCAATTTCAGATCAAGGCCAGTAACCAAACTGCTTTAACATTTTTTGTGGATCGTGTAGCTTAAACCGTGGTCATTTGAGTAGAGCAGCAATTGCATATCAAATTGACCAGAGCTTATTTATAAGAGACTCTGACCAGTTATTTTTGTAACAATGTACCACTGCAGAGGAATTAGTTAATGTCTATATGCTTAAAAATGATTAAATAGTCCATAGTTGCTTGTGTTTGAAAGAGTTGAGACTATGGATGATTCTGTTCATAAGCCGGCTCTGCTTTTTAAGAGAACAGGGGCGGTCACGGTGGCGCAGCGGTAGAGTTGCTGCCTTACAGCGAATGCAGCGCCGGAGACTCAGGTTCGATCCTGACTACGGGCGCCGTCTGTACGGAGTTTGTACGTTCTCCCCGTGACCTGCGTGGGTTTTCTCCGAGATCTTCGGTTTCCTCCCACACTCCAAAGACGTACAGGTATGTAGGTTAATTGGCTGGGCAAATGTAAAAAAAAAAAAAATGTCTCTAGTGTTAATGTGCGGGGATCGCTGGGCGGTGCGGACCCGGTGGGCCGAAGGGCCTGTTTCCGCGCTGTATCTCTCTCTAAATCTAAAAAACACTTACATTTTGATTACATCGATATTTTTAGTTCAGATTAGAAAATAATAGTTTATAGTTTAGTTTAGACTAAACCTGTGGAAACAGGCCCTTTGACCCACCGAGTCCTCACTGACCAGCGATCCCGCACACGAACACTATCCTACACACACTAGGGACAATTTACAATTATACCAAGCCAAGTAACCGACAAACCTGTATGTCTCTGGAGTGTGGGAGGAAACCGAAGATCTTGGAGAAAACCCATGCAGTCGAGGGAAGAATGTACAAACTCCGTACAGACAGCACCCGTAGTCGGGATGGAACCTGGGTCTCTGGCGCTGTAAGGCAGCAACTCTACCGCTGCGCCACCGTGCCGCCCCATTCATAGTTTCTGAATAGTCGTGCATTACAAGTGAGCAAATGAGAATACTTTTTTTTTCTTCCTTAGAGTGTGACTATAAAATGTGCTTCATTTGCTATGTAGGAAGTTGTAATGCAAATATTAAAAAAAGATTTTAACCTTTGTATTCTGGCTACTGTAGCATTGAATAGAAAATTACCCCAATTCTTTGTGCGATGTTATTCATGCTGTATAAATTCAATTTTAGCTTCAAATTGTTATTCTTCCTTTGGTGGTTTTCACATTTGAACAGATTGGATTTTGGTTGAACTTTGCTTTAGAGTGTAGAAATGTGATAACAGCGACTATATTGATGCGTGCTTCTTTCTACAGATTTGTTTCTTCAGGCAGTCATTTAAAACAAGCTGTAGTTTAAATTCCAATATAAGCTTTGCCCAATGGTTTTTTTGTTATGAGGTGCTTTATTTGAGTTGTATTTACTGAACTGGAAGTGCAGACACATCTGAGCAGGGCGGTTTGCTAGTGCTACTCGGGAGGGTTCAAGCAAGAATGGATGGGAGGTGGAAACCAGAGCAGCAGGTGGGCTGATGAGAAAGTCAGGGGGTATAGGGAGAAGGCAGGAACGGGGTACTGATTGAGAATGATCAGCCATGATCACATTGAATGGTGGTGCTGGCTCGAAGGGCCGAATGGCCTACTCCTGCACCTATTGTCTATTAAATGTTGAGTAAGTTATGTTGAGTAAGTCTCAAAGGAAGAACAGGCAGGGTCATGAAAATGGGGATAATGAAGAGCTGAAGTATGTTTACTTCAATGCATGGAGTATTGTGGGTAAAGCTGATGAACTTAGAGCCTGGATCAGTGCTTGAAATTATGATGCTGTGAAATTATGATGCTGTCCCTCTCACAACCAAACTCAATGTGCCTGTGTTTTGATGTTTCAGACGAGATAGAGAGGTGGGTAACAGAGAAGGAGTAGCAACTTTGCTAATCAGGAAGAATGTCATGGCAGTACTCAGAGAGGATGTACTGAAGGGTACACAGAGTCAGATTTAGGAAAATCCCAAGGCTTTCGATACGTTCGTCAAAAATAAGACAGTGACCAGGGAGAAGGTTAGGACTGCTCAAAAATAAATAGGGAATCTATGCTTGGAGTCGGAGGATATAGGTGAGGTACTAAATGAGTAATTTGCATCTGTATTCACTGAGGAGAAGGACTTGGAGGACAGCAATAGACAATAGGTGCAGGAGGAGGCCATTCGGCCCTTCGAGCCAGCACCGCCATTCAATGTGATCATGGCTGATCATTCTCAATCAATACCCCGTTCCTGCCTTCTTCCCATACCCCCTGACTCCGCTATCCTTAAGAGCTTTATCTAGCTCTCTCTTGAATGCATTCAGAGAATTGGCCTCCACTGCCTTCTGAGGCAGAGAATTCCACAGATTCACAACTCTCTGACTGAAAAAGGTTTTCCTCATCTCCGTTCTAAATGGCCTACCCTTTATTCTTAAACTGTGGCCCCTCGTTCTGGACTCCCCCAACATTGGGAACATGTTTCCTGCCTCTAACGTGTCCAACCCCTTAATAATCTTATACGTTTTTGATAAGATCCCCTCTCATCCTTCTAAGTTCCAGTGTATACAAGCCTAGTCGCTCCAGTCTTTCAACATATGACAGTCCCGCCATTCGGGAATTAACCTAGTAAACCTACGCTGCACGCCCTCAATAGCAAGAATATCCTTCCTCAAATTTGGAGACCAAAACTGCACACAGTACTCCAGGTGCGATCTCACTGCCTTTTTTTTTAGAGATACAGCGCGGAAACAGGCCCTTCGGCCCACCGAGTCCACGCCGCCCAGCGAACCCCGCACACTAACACTATGGGTATTGTCCCTACTAACACTAAGGACAATTTTTACATTTACCCAGTCAATTAACCTACAAACCTGCACGTCTTTGGAGTGTTGGAGGAAACCGAAGATCTCGGAGAAAACCCACGCAGGTCACGGGGAGAACGTACAAACTCCGTACAGACAGCACCTGTATTCAGGATCGAACCTGAGTCTCCAGCGCTGCATTTGCTGTAAAGATTCCCTAAAGGTTTATGGGCTCTCTGTGACGGCGTGGGTTTTCTCCTCCTCCGGTATCCTCCCACATTCCAAAGATGAGCAAGTTTGTACATTAATTGGCCTCTGTACATTAATCCTGGTGCGTAGGATAGAACTAGTGTACCGGTGATCACTGGTGGGGGAGGACTCGATGGGCCAAAGGGCCTGTTTCTATGCTGTATCTCTAAAACAAACTAATTGTGATGAAGTTGTACAACACTCAGTGGGGCGACACTTGGAGTGCTGGTTCTGGTCGCCCAGAAAGGATGCCATTAAGTGGGATCACATCGCAGAGAACTGTTTCTTTCGAGTTTATGATACATGACATTCCACTGAAGGTTGTTTAGTAAGAACAAAAATGATCTGGATTATTTATTCTGTTCAGCATAGTCCCCCTGTGACTGATCAAGGACTGTACTAGGTTAATTCCCGGAATGGCGGGACTGTCATATGTTGAAAGACTGGAGCAACTAGGCTTGTATACACTGGAATTTAGAAGGATGAGAGGGGATCTTATCGAAACGTATAAGATTATTAAGTGGTTGGCACGTTAGAGGCAGGAAACATGTTCCCAATGTTGGGGGAGTCCAGAACCAGGGGCCACAGTTTAAGAATAAGGGGTAGGCCATTTAGAACTGAAATGAGGAAAAACCTTTGCAGTCAGAGAGTTGTGAATCTGTGGAATTCTCTGCCTCAGAAGGCAGTGGAGGCCGATTCTCTGAATGCATTCAAGAGAGAGCTAGATAGAGCTCTTAAGGAGTCTGGGGATATGGGGAGAAGGCAGGAACGGGGTGCTGATTGAGAATGATCAGCCATGATCACATTGAATGGCGGTCGGTGCTGGCTCGAAGGGCCGAATGGCCTCCTCCTGCGCCTATTGTCTATTGTCTATTATCACATAGCAGGGAGAGAAAGGTGTACAAGGACTCCCTGTGCTAACCCACCCAAATTGCAACAAAATAAGACCAGGACAAAAAATACCTCTTGGTGAAAATCTAATTTTGCAGCACTGTTATCAATTTGTCACAAATCTTAAAGTGCTTTGCAGAGGTGAATTATCACCATCATCTGGAATTGGTCAGATCATTCAAAAGTCTCCAAATATTTATTTTGCACAGATGGGTACTACAGAACCCTAAACACACTGAAATTAATGAATAGAAATTGAATTTCAATGTTCATAATATGACTGATTTATCTCAAATAAAGAGATTAGTTATTAACAGGTTGCTCACTCAATTAAGACTTGACATGCAGCTTTGTCTAACATGCACTCTGGTGTGAATCAGGTAGCATCTTGGTGTTAGTAGCATTCTCTTGTGATTCCATTCTTTTTAAGGTCATGGATACTCACTGTAGCAGAAATAAAAGGTCTGACTACTGTGATTTTGTAATATGTTATTTTTGGCAGAGGCCTATAATCACATTTGATCCAATCCTGTTCCGTATTACATCAAAATCAAGGTATCAGCGGGCACGTACCATGGAGAGCTGCCTTCAATTGATCTCATAAGTACTCCTTTAGAAAGACTATTATTCAACCCTTGAATCATGAAGTTTCCATCACATATTGGACACAGCATGGGGAAACCTATCAAGCAGTTTAGTACAGTGTGAAATATGTGTGTTTATGGTTTGAAAGACTGCTTAAACACATTTTGCATGTCTCCTGTCCACTCTACGTTATCCTATCCAATCCGACCTTGGTGTGTTTCATCCTGTAACAAAAATAGAGAGGTTGGGGGGGAAAATGGTCAGAGCAACTTAAATGCTATTGCAAAATCTGGTTTTAGTTTTGAATACCGTCAGCGATTTGTGCTTCAGTCACCTTATTTAATTTTAAACACAGCCAGTAATATAGAAGCACGTATAACATATTCCGTGGAGTATTGCTTGTTTGATCTTCTTTTAAAAATGTATCATCTGTACTTGCTTAAGTGTGCAGTTTTTCTCACTTATCCATATGCAACAAAAGAATATATCTATTGCTCAAGTTTATTTAATTCTGCATCTCCAAATTATTTCCATTGAGGAAAAATTGGCCTAAATTCTGCTGACTGTTAAGCAGTGGTTCCCTTGAAAGGGCTTTACTTTCTGAATGATCATATTTTCAGTGCTTCAGTTCTGAGTGTGCAAGTGCTAAAATAGAGCCATTCAACGCAATTATTATGGGTTAATTCCAATCAAAATAGCATTTGCTCTCAGAATGTGGGCAATTTTCTAATTATGCTTCTGTGATCAAGGGGCAGGATATTTTGAATAGCAGTGAATCTGATTTGAAGATGGACATAAATATATGATTCCCAAAAAATAACTCTAATCCATTTTGATGCTGTGGTAAAATGCTGTCTATTGTTTCAGTCACCAAAATGACCTTATTTTTTCTTCTCTCTCGTTTATTATATTGTTTAAATTTAGATTTTAGATTTAGAGATAAGCGCAGCAACAGGCCCTTCGGCCCACCGGGTCCGCGCCGCCCAGCGATCCCCGCACACTGACACTATCCTACACCCACTAGGGACAATTTTTACATTTGCCCAGCCAATTAACCTACATACCTGCACGTCTTTGGAGTGTGGGAGGAAACCGAAGGTCTCGGAGAAACCCCACGCAGGTCACGGGGAGAACGTACAAACTCTGTACAGACGGCGCCCGTAGTCAGGATCGAACCTGAGTCTCCGGCGCTGCATTCGCTGTAAGGCAGCAACTCTACCGCTGCGCCACCGTGCCGCCCGTTTACAGTGTACTATGTTTACATATTCAGTTGTGCTGCTGCAAGTAAGAATTATTCTGGGATATATGACAATAAAACACTCTTGACTCATTTTTATACGAGTTCCAAAATCATTCCAATTAGGCATCTATTCCTCGTGTCCACCTGCCACTCCAAACTCAGTTTCTATACTTCTAGAAATGAATTAATCAAAATGATATCTGTGCAAGTAAAACTATGTCCAATCAGTAAACAGACAAAACGATACACTAAATATGTTGGAAAAGTAACCTGTGGTTCAGTTGTAGTAAAGAGAAGAAAGTGCAATACTTATGTAGTAGAGTAGATAGAGACTGATGCCAATCCCATTCCTTCCTTGAATTCTCAGAGATGATTTTTATGGTAAAGGTATGAACTTCCATTCTAGACGTAGGTAAAAATGTATGCCCTTGCATCTGACCTGATCTTAACTTTTAATCCTTTCCAGCAGGGAGGTTCTGCTGCAGTTGTACAGGGCCTTGGTGAGACCGCACCTGGAGTATTGTGTGCAGTTTTGGTCTCCTAACCTGAGGAAAGACGTTCTTGCCTTAGAGGGAGTACAGAGAAGGTTCACCAGATTGATCCCTGGGATGGCGGGACTTACATATGAGGAAAGACTGGATAGACTGGGCTTGTACTCGCTGGAATTTAGAAGACTGAGGGGGGATCTTATAGAAACATATAAAATTCTTAAGGGGTTGGAGAGGCTAGATGCGGGAAGATTGTTCCCGATGTTGGGGGAGTCCAGAACCAGGGGTCACAGCTTAAGGATAAGGGGGAAGTCTTTTAGGACCGAGATGAGAAAACATTTCTGCACACAGAGAGTGGTGAGTCTGTGGAATTCTCTGCCACAGAAGGTAGTTGAGGCCAGTTCATTGGCTATATTTAAGAGGGAGTTAGATGTGGCCCTTTTTGCTAAAGGGATCAGGGGGTATGGAGAGAAGGCAGGTACAGGCTACTGAGCTGGATGATCAGCCATGATCATATTGAATGGCGGTGCAGGCTCGAAGGGCCGAATGGCCTACTCCTGCACCTATTTTCTATGTTTCTATATTGATTTGGATGCTCAACTTTCCTTTCACTGAACAAAATTGGAGACTTTATTGGAGACTTGTTCGAAGTTTGTATTGAACATACTCTCAATGTATGAGCAATGTCACAAGAAATTTAAGTGCAATGTTAAATTATTTTATTATGCTTGTTATGCTGTTTCTCCACAACAAAGCCTATTTCATCTTTCTTTTTCTTTTTCTATCCTCAAGCTTTATCCCTTGTTCCTTCTACAGCTAGTTACCAAATTATGACATATTTGTTTTTTGCTGCTTCCCTCTCTCAATGTCTTTATCAATCTATCAGTTTGTCTTTTAACTCCCTATTTTCATGATGGACCCAATCTAAAGTCCCCATCTTGACTTTTCACATCTTCAAAAGATCCCTCGTGACATCAGCCATACCTTTTCAAATAGATTGCCCCAAATAGTTGATTATTCTAATATTGGTGTGATAGAGAATGCCGTAGTGTTATTGGTGCCCTGTCTTTTGGAAGAGACATTCAACTAGTACATTCAACAAGGATTTTGCCAGGATGCCTTTGCTTAATTCCCAACTATTATTTCTGAACAGACTGCATTCTCAACGAGATTGATTTCATCCTCCATTTCAGCTGATCTTTACCAATCAGCTGATGCTACAAAGGTTTAAAACTTGGTGACAGCTGGATTAGTGAGTGCATTTCTGGTTCCTGCACTTCAGGAAGGATATGATCGTTGAGAGGATGCAGAGGAGATTTACCAGGATGTTGCCTGGGATGCAGCGTTGGAAGTCATGAGTGTAAGGCGAGAGACTGAGTTAGATTTCCCTGGAGGGGAGGAAATTGGGGGAGGACTTGATAGGGGTAGTCAAAATTATGAGGGGCATAGTTAAGCTGGATAATGAAAACGTTTCTCCAGTGCCCACACATCTACCAAATGTTTGAGCTTCGTGATGAAATCTAAAACTGAATCGACCAGTCCTGGAGAACTTAGTTGAAAACTCAGTCTTGTTCTTACACAACATTCATCTGGACGATCATGGTTTCTCCAGACTAATTTTTAATTCTGATACCTTTTTAGACTAGATGTCACATGCTTTCAAGTTTAAATTCAGGATTATATCCAAAGCTGTGGAACTTTGCATTTGTTATTTATTTTGCCTTTTAGTCTTAAAATGTTCAATTCTACCCGCAAGTTCATAACACAAAAACTGTTAAGATTTCACTGTGGTACTTAAAAAACCATGCAGCAAAATTTGCAGCATGTTGAATTTTTGAAAGTGAGCTTGATTTACTTCAAAGTTTGAAATCAATGAATAAAATCTGGAACCACTGCTGAAAAGAAAATGTAATAAGTTGGTGGCTTTTAAATTTGGATCGTAAAGGTGAACAAAATGAGAAAACTCAACATATACCTTCAAGTTAACAACTGTAAAGGTTGATTAATTTTATAGCTGCAGCTGTTTGCAGGTTTAAAAATAAAGTTTAGTGGATGGTGATGGTAAATTTTCATCCAGCTCTGATTTTTCTCGACCCGAAACGTCACCCATTCCTTCTCTCCAGAGATGCTGCCTGAGTTACTCCAGCATTTTGTGTCTATCTTCAGATTTTTATCTGCTAGTTTACTCAGTTTTTGGATGGAAGCTTACTCTGACCTTGTGGGATAAACAGCTAACAAAATAATCAGCCTTCCAAAACTTTAATTGTCTTCTTGTGTTTCACTGCTTATGTTGGCACTACAGTCTGCAGTCCATAATACAAATACACAATAAGCTGCTCGACAGAATCCATTTTGCTATTGAAGTTTGTAGGAAGGAACTGCAGACGCTGGTTTAAACCGAAGATAAGACACAAAATGCTGGAGTAACTCAGCGGGACAGGCAGCATCTCTGGAGAGAAGGAATGGGTGACGTTTCGGGTCGAGAAAAATCACAGCTGGATATGGAATATCCATGGATATTGGAAGTCTCTGCAATGCTTCAGACTGAAGAAGTGTCTCACGGTGGCGCAGCGGTAGAGTTGCTGCCTTACAGCGAATGCAGCGCCGGAGACTCAGGTTCGATCCTGACTATGGGTGCTGTCTGTACGGAGTTTGTACGTTCTCCCCGTGACCTGCGTGGGTTTTCTCCAAGATCTTCGGTTTCCTCCCACACTCCAAAGACGTAGGTTAATTGAGTGGGTGAATGTTAGAAAAAAATTGTTCCTAGTGTGTATAGGGTAGTGTTAATGTGCGGGGATCGCTGGGCGGCGCAGACTCAGTGGGCCGAAGGGCCTGTTTCCGTGCTGTATCTCTAAATCTAAAAAATCTAAAACGTCACCCATTCCTTCTCTCCAGAGATGGTGCCTGTCCCGCTGAGTTACTCCAGCATTTTGTGTGTATCTTTGCTATTGATGTTGACAGGCGCACACACACAAGTTTCTTTTCTGGACTCCCATCTTCACCTCTAGGCCATTCCAAAAATATGATTGTGTCCACTCTTTGCTCACTGTAATTATTCTCCAATGAAGTAAGCTTGGAGTCAGTTTTAATATCAGTTCAGATACCATTGATCAATAGATCCTCAGTATAGTTTGACTTCAGATTTCATTCAACTTATGACAACCTTGAAAATATCTTGTCAAGCTGTTGTCACCATCCATAACCATCATTTTTTTAAATTCTTCATTCAATTTCATGGAACTTGATATACCGCTCTACTTCTCTAGCATCGCTTCAATTGTGCAATTTTTCGCCCTCCTCAGCACTTGTACACATAAACAAACTGCCTCACTTTCAGTGCTGCCTAAACTATAGCCCCCTTTCCTTTTACCACCGCGAACCTCTGACACACACTTCTCTAAGTTAAGCCCACAATACCAGAGACCGCTCTATTTAGTTTGTGTGATTTTTCTGATTCATTCTGCAATTGTCCAAATGTATAACCTGTTGCTTACCTTCTACTCAGCGTTGGTATTTACTGTCATGGTATCAATAAGCTGAGTAACTACAAATAGCTAATGCTTTTCCTTTATTTAAGAAGGGAGGTAGAGAGAATCCAGCATCTCATCAGTGGTTGGGAAGCTATTGGAGAGGATTCTTCAGGATAGGATTAACTCCTATTTGGAAGAGAATGGGTTAATTAGGGACAGTCAGCATGGCTTTGAATGTAGGAGGGAGTGTTTTACTAACGTTTGAGTTTCTTGAGGAGATGACGAAGGTGACAGATGAGGGTATGGCAGTGTAGGTTGTCTACGTGGATTTTATAAAGATCCCCTGTGGTAGGCTGATCCAGATGACTGAGATGCATGGGATTAACAGTGACTTGGTCATATGGATTCAAGACTGGCTTATTGATAGAAGACAGAGGGTTGTGGTGGAAGACAATATTCAGTCTGAGGGTCTATGCCCACTGGAGTTCCACAGGAATCTGTGCTGGAACCTCTGCCGTTTGTGAAATATATACATGACTTGAACGTAAACATAGACAGGTTGGTTAGTAAGTTTGCAGATGACACCAAGATTGCTGGGGCCTCGATTGAGGAAGGCTGTCAAGGTATGCAGCGGGACATAGACCAGCTACAGAATTGAGCAGAGAAATGGCAGGTGGACTACGTCGAGCAAGTGTGACGTATGCACTTTGGGGGGTCAAATAACAGCATTGATGTACAGAGGGATCTTTGTGTCCAAGTCCATAACTCCCTTATAAATGGCAACGCGAGTGGATAGAGTGGTAAAGAAGGCATACGTTTGCTTTCTATATGGTACAGCATCTATATACTAAAACTCTCGTTTATTTGTTTGTTTGTTCCTGAACTACAGCCAAAACGGTACACGATAGCGCAACAATTTTAGGCCCACCTTACTGACCGTCGTCCCTTTGGTGCTAATGGAAGAAGTTTAATTGAAATCGGTGTTATATTTTTTAAGTTATTCACATTTTAAAGTTTAAATCTATCTCATAGGGAGGGAGGGGGAAGGGAGGGAGGGAGAAGAAAGTAGAAAGTGGGGGGGGAGGGGAGAGGGGCGGGGAGGGCGAGGGAGGGGAGCAGAGGGTGCTGCACCAATGCAGGAGAGGTTTGGACCCAACGGGTCCACTTGGTCTAGTTGAGTATAAGAGTCAGGAAGTCATGATGCAGCCCTACAGGACTGTGGTTAGACTACATTTGGGGTATTGCATGCAGTTTTGGTTGGCCCATTGCAGAAGAATGTGGAAGCTTGGGAAAGGGTGCAATGGAGCTTTACCAGAATGATGCCTGGATAAGAGAGTGGAAGTTTTGTTGCCTCCATCACAGTGAGGGGTGTTTGGAGTCACTGTGATGGACGTTTGTGTTGGGGTCATGTGTCTTGTGTTCTTTTTTTTTTTTTGTGTGACTGCTATGTAATTTCGTTCGGTACCTCGGTACCGAATGACAAATAAAGCTCTGTTGACTGTTGTTGACTGTTTAGGAAAGAACTGCAGAAGCTGTTCACACCGAAGACAGGCACAAAATGCTGGAGTAACTCAGCGGGGCAAACAGCATTTCTGGAGAGAAGGAATGGGTGACGTTTCGGGTTGAGACTCTTCAGAAGAAGAAGGGTCTCGACCCGAAACATCACCCATTCCTTCTCTCCAGAGACGTTGCCTGTCCCGCTGAGTTACTCCAGCATTTTGTGTGTATCTTAAGTTTAGTTTAGTTTATTATTGTCATGTGTAAAGTGACAATAGAGGTACACTAAAAAGCTTTTTTGGTGTTTGTTATCCAGTCAAGCTGTCCACAGTGTACAGATAGAGGATAAAGGGAATAATGTTAAGTGCAAGATAATGTCCACTAAAGTCTGATTAAAGATAGTCCAAGGGTCTCTAATGGCATCGATGATAAGTCAGGACTGCTCTGTAGATTGGTGATAGGATGGTTTAGTTGCCTTAGAACAGCTGGGGAAAAAATGGCCTTGAATCTGGAGGTGTGCGTTTTCACACTTCTGTACCTCTTGCCCAATGGGAGAGAGGAGAGGAAGGAGTGACCCGCTTGAGACTCGTCCTTGATTATGCTGGTGGCCTTGCCAAGGCAGCGTGAAATGTAGATGCAGTCAATGGAAGGGAGGTTGGTTTGTGTGATGCTCTGGGCTACATCCACAACTTTCTGCAATTTCTTGGATGGAGCTGTTCTCAAACCTTGCTATGATGCATCCCGATAAAATGTTTTCAATGGCGTATCGATAGAAGATGGTGAGAATTGTCGGGATTTGGGCGGCACGGTAGCGCAGCGGTAGAGTTGCTGCTTTACAGCGAATGCAGCGCCGGAGACTCAGGTTCGATCCTGACTACGGGTGCTGCACTGTAAGGAGTTTGTACGTTCTCCCCGTGACCTGCGTGGGTTTACTCCGAGATCTTCGGTTTCCTCCCACACTCCAAAGACGTACAGGTATGTAGGTTAATTGGCTGGGTAAATGTAAAAATTGTCCCTAGTGGGTGTAGGATAGTGTTAATGTGCGGGGATCACTGGGCGGCACGGACTTGGAGGGCCGAAAAGGCCTGTTTCCGGCTGTATATATATGATATGATATGATATGAGATGCCGAACTTCCTAAGCCTATGGAAGTAGAGGTGTTGTAAGAAACTAATTGCAGATGCTGGTACAAATCGAAGGTATTTATTCACAAAATGCTGGAGGAACTCAGCAGGTCAGGCAGCATCTCAGGAGAGAAGGAATGGGTGACGTTTCGGGTCGAGACCCTTCTTCAGAAGGCATTTTGTGAATAAATACCTTCGAAGTAGAGGTGTTGATGTGCTTTCTTGGCCATTGCTTCGATATGACTGATCCAAGACAAGTTGCTGGTGATATTTACTCCTAAGAGATTGAAGCTTTCAACCATCTCTAATTCGGCACTGTTAATGTACTGCTGCATGTGCACCACCGACATCCTGAAGTCGATCACACTCTCCTTTGTCTTGCTAACATTGCGGGAAAGATTGTCTTGGCAGTAGGTTGATATCCAGCCCACTACGGTGGTGTCGTCTGCGAATTTGTAAATTGCTACAAATTTTGGATGCTCGCTCTCCCCTTGAGAATGTTGAGCAAACCCTCAGGAGGTACCGTGAATATGTGTCACAGGGTCTGAAGAAGGATCTGGACCCGAAACGTCACCCATTCCGTCTCTCCAGAGATGCTGCCCGTCCCGCTGAGTTACTCCAGCATTTTGTGTCCATCTTTGACTTAAAAATATTCCACAGGTTTAGAAGGACACTCCATCCAGATTTTCATCACATATTCTGCCAACTAAGCCTGGAGTTTCATAGACTTTAATAGTATTGGAAATGTTTTTGCTGTTTCAGCTGAACGGGGAAATTGGAATTTATTAACACTTAAGAAGTGAGTGCAAGGTTGCAGGAAAAGAAAAAGTAAGGCTCTCGTTTACATAAGGGATGCGATGTTTGATGGTTATGCGAGTACATCTGTTGGCATTTTGCGTCATTACCTTGTGGCAAAAACGTTGGGATTTGTTTTTGGCATTTGTAGTCTTAACGGCTCGCAATCATTAAGTGCTGCCTCACATGTTGCAGTATTTATATTTTTCCCAACTGCAATCGAAACAAATTGCTTGAAAAACATGAATTGAAACTGTTTACAAACAAATCCCTCTTGCGCCATAGTAAGTAAATTTTATAAAACTGGAAACCTTGCGGTTTATCGCATAAGGTTTGAGGGAGTTTTTAATGGCATATTAAGCCATTTTGACTGATAAAAGATTTTAAAATATTTTGTGCAATTACACAAAGAATATTCCTGCTCAATCTTATGTAATTGACTTCATGTCCAGAGAGACTTCATTCACGTGACTTCATTCATGTGACTCCATTCTCTTCCTCCAGAGCAAAATGTCTGGGCACTCTATTAACCTGACGTTTGTGCATCTACCCAGTCTGAAGAAGGGCCTCGACCCGAAATGTCACCCATTCCTTCTCTCCTGAGATGCTGACTGACCTGCTGAGTTACTCCAGCACTTTGTGAATAAATACCTTCGATTTGTACCAGCATCTGCAGTTATTTTCTTACACTACCCTTTAACTCATCCTCTGTTCTACTCAAAACAGCTTCTCAATCTGATCAACTTAAGTAGATAAAAACGACTTTATTTCTCCTCATCTTTTCACTCGTTCACATTCATCAAAACCTTTCGGCCATTTTGCATCGCCTTTTGTGGAAGCTCCGCGCATAGATTTGCTGTTGCATTTTTACTTTCAAAGGTGACCTCTGTTCAAAAGAACTTTATTTGTTTTTACTTTTTGATCAATTGCAGTCATGAATTTGTGGTAGCGGCTAAGCAATTGCTCACAGACGACCTTAAACGCAACCTTGTCCTTTAACTCTGGCCCTTTCCCCAGAGGGTATTAGTAGTGTGGCCACAGCACCAAATTCTGCAACTTGGGATGTGCCAGCATGCACAACTCAATTGGTTTATTTGTTCTGGAGGATTGACTAGTTGTGGTAGACCAAAATGCATCTTTCACTGAGTAAGTAATCTTTCAGCAGCAGTTGGGTCCTAAGAAATAGCTCTTGGAACACAGGGTCCCATGTTAGCCAAGAAAAACGCTTATGACAATAGAATTATAGAGCATGAAACAGGTCTTTATCCCGAGCTTGTTATGTGCCGACCAAGGTGCCCCATCTGAGACATTTGCTCGCATTTGGCCCATATCCCTCTAAACCTTTCCCATCCAAGTACCTGTCCAAATGTCTTTAAAATGCAATCTTGCAAGATCTACTTGTCATAAACACACTCCAGATGCAGATGGATAATAGCTTCATTTCCACAGCAGTTCCCTCGTTATAAGGTGAGATCTTCTCGCCAGCAATCAAGCAAAGTACCTGTTTGAATATTTATATGAAGCGATATTTTGCCAAATGATTTTGAAAGTCTGCTCAAGGAACCATCCAAAAGGATACGCTGACTGCCTTTTCCTCTACGCCCTGTTTTTTATTAGAGTTTGAGGATTTACACTCAGACCTCCCAACCCGTCCGAATTTGGCGGAAAGTTTCCGCTTTCTTATTTCATTTCCGCCATTCCGATTTCACCTCACATTTTTCCGCAAAACACATACCTCGCCGCTCACCTCTCGCCCCGCCCCGCCGCTTGCCTCACGCCACTGGCCTCGCCTCTTCACTGGCCCGGTCTCATCTCGCCGCTAGCCCGGTCTCGCCTCGCCCTGCCTCTCGTCTGCCCTTCCCCGCCGCTCGCCTCGCGCTGCTGGCCCGGTCTCACCTCGCCGCTGGCCCCGACTCGCCTCGCCGCTGGCCCCGACTCACCTCGCCGCTGGCCCCGACTTGCCTCGCCGCTGGCCCCGACTCGCCTCACGCCGATGGCCCGGTCTCACCTCGCCGCTGGCCCCGACTTGCCTCGCCGCTGGCCCCGACTCGCCTCGCCGCTGGCCCCGACTCGCCTCACGCCGCTGGCCCGGTCTCACCTCGCCGCTGGCCCAGTCTCACCTCGCCGCTGGCCCCGACTCGCCTCACCGCTGGCCCCGACTCGCCTCACGCCGCTGGCCCGGTCTCACCTCGCCGCTGGCCCCGACTCGCCTCACGCCGCTGGCCCGGTCTCACCTCGCCGCTGGCCCCGACTCGCCTCGCCGCTGGCCCCGACTCGCCTCGCGCTGCTGGCCCGGTCTCACCTCGCCGCTGGCCCCGACTCGCCTCGCCGCTGGCCCCGACTCTCCTCGCCGCTGGCCCCGACTCGCCTCGCCGCTGGCCCCGACTCGCCTCACGCCGCTGGCCCGGTCTCACCTCGCCGCTGGCCCGGTCTCACCTCGCCGCTGGCCCCGACTCGCCTCGCCGCTGGCCCCGATTCGCCTCACGCCGCTGGCCCGGTCTCACCTCGCCGCTGGCCCGGTCTCGCCTCGCCGCTGGCCCCGACTCGCCTCGCCGCTGGCCCCGACTCGCCTCACGCCGCTGGCCCGGTCTCGCCTCGCCGCTGGCCCCGACTCGCCTCGCCGCTGGCCCCGACTCGCCTCGCCGCTGGCCCCGACTCGCCTCGCCGCTGGCCCCGACTCGCCTCGCCGCTGGCCCGGTCTCGCCTCACGCCGCTGGCCCGGTCTCGCCTCGCCGCTGGCCCCGACTCGCCTCGCCGCTGGCCCCGACTCGCCTCGCCGCTGGCCCCGACTAGCCTCGCCGCTGGCCCCGACTCGCCTCACGCCGCTGGCCCGGTCTCACCTCCCCGCTGGCCCGGTCTCACCTCGCTGCTGGCCCCGACTCGCCTCACCGCTGGCCCCGACTCGCCTCACGCCGCTTGCCCGGTCTCACCTCGCCGCTGGCCCCGACTCGCCTCGCCGCTGGCCCCGACTCGCCTCACGCTGCTGGCCCGGTCTCATCTCGCCGCTGGCCCCGACTCGCCTCGCGGCTGGCCCCGACTCGCCTCGCCGCTGGCCCCGACTCGCCTCACGCCGCTGGCCCGGTCTCACCTCGCCGCTGGCCCCGACTCGCCTCGCCGCTGGCCCCGACTCGCCTCACGCCGCTGGCCCGGTCTCACCTCGCCGCTGGCCCGGTCTCGCCTCGCCGCTGGCCCCGACTCGCCTCGCCGCTGGCCCCGACTCGCCTCGCCGCTGGCCCCGACTCGCCTCGCCGCTGGCCCCGACTAGCCTCGCCGCTGGCCCCGACTCGCCTCACGCCGCTGGCCCGGTCTCACCTCCCCGCTGGCCCGGTCTCACCTCGCTGCTGGCCCCGACTCGCCTCACCGCTGGCCCCGACTCGCCTCACGCCGCTTGCCCGGTCTCACCTCGCCGCTGGCCCCGACTCGCCTCGCCGCTGGCCCCGACTCGCCTCACGCTGCTGGCCCGGTCTCATCTCGCCGCTGGCCCCGACTCGCCTCGCGGCTGGCCCCGACTCGCCTCGCCGCTGGCCCCGACTCGCCTCACGCCGCTGGCCCGGTCTCACCTCGCCGCTGGCCCGGTCTCACCTCGCCTCTGGCCCCGACTCGCCTCGCCGCTGGCCCCGACTCGCCTCACGCCGCTGGCCCGGTCTCACCTCGCCGCTGGCCCGGTCTCGCCTCGCCGCTGGCCCCGACTCGCCTCGCCGCTGGCCCCGACTCGCCTCACGCCGCTGGCCCCGACTCGCCTCACGCCGCTGGCCCCGACTCGCCTCGCCGCTGGCCCCGACTCGCCTCGCCGCTGGCCCCGACTCGCCTCACGCCGCTGGCCCGGTCTCACCTCGCCGCTGGCCCAGTCTCACCTCGCCGCTGGCCCCGACTCGCCTCACCGCTGGCCCCGACTCGCCTCACGCCGCTGGCCCGGTCTCACCTCGCCGCTGGCCCGGTCTCACCTCGCTGCTGGCCCCGACTCGCCTCGCCGCTGGCCCCGACTCGCCTCACGCCGCTGGCCCGGTCTCACCTCGCCGCTGGCCCCGACTCGCCTCGCCGCTGGCCCCGACTCGCCTCGCGCTGCTGGCCCGGTCTCACCTCGCCGCTGGCCCCGACTCGCCTCGCCGCTGGCCCCGACTCACCTCGCCGCTGGCCCCGACTCGCCTCGCCGCTGGCCCCGACTCGCCTCACGCCGCTGGCCCGGTCTCACCTCGCCGCTGGCCCGGTCTCACCTCGCCGCTGGCCCCGACTCGCCTCGCCGCTGGCCCCGACTCGCCTCACGCCGCTAGCCCGGTCTCACCTCGCCGCTGGCCCGATCTCGCCTCGCCGCTGGCCCCGACTCGCCACACGCCGCTGGCCCCGACTCGCCTCACGCCGCTGGCCCGGTCTCGCCTCGCCGCTGGCCCCGACTCGCCTCGCAGCTGGCCCCGACTCGCCTCACGCCGCTGGCCCGGTCTCACCTCGCCGCTGGCCCCGACTCGCCTCGCTGCTGGCCCCGACTCGCCTCACGCCGCTGGCCCGGTCTCACCTCGCCGCTGGCCCCGACTCGCCTCGCCGCTGGCCCCGACTAGCCTCGCCGCTGGCCCCGACTCGCCTCACGCCGCTGGCCCAGTCTCACCTCGCCGCTGGCCCCGACTCGCCTCACCGCTGGCCCCAACTCGCCTCACGCCGCTGGCCCGGTCTCACCTCGCCGCTGGCCCCGACTCGCCTCACGCCGCTGGCCCGGTCTCACCTCGCCGCTGGCCCCGACTCGCCTCGCCGCTGGCCCCGACTCGCCTCACGCCGCTGGCCCGGTCTCACCTCGCCGCTGGCCCCGACTCGCCTCGCCGCTGGCCCTGACTCGCCTCACGCCGCTGGCCCGGTCTCACCTCGCCGCTGGCCCGGTCTCGCCTCGCCGCTGGCCCCGACTCGCCTCGCCGCTGGCCCCGACTCGCCTCACGCCGCTGGCCCGGTCTCACCTCGCCGCTGGCCCCGACTCGCCTCGCCGCTGGCCCCGACTCGCCTCGCCGCTGGCCCGGTCTCGCCTCGCCCTGCCTCTCGTCTGCCCTGCCCCGCCGCTCGCCTCACGCCGTGGGCATAGAGTGGGGGGGGAGGATGGTGGGGAGGAGTGGGGAGTGGGGGGGACATGGATTGTTGTGATTTGACCACTGGAGCATGTATGTCTTCAATGAAATTAGGTATGCATTTTTAAATGAAACTCTTTCTTCATAACTTAGACATACATTTTGTGTAAGGAAAAAGCAAAATAGACAAAACAAAACAATTATTTTGTTGTGTTGTAAAAAGTATCTCTGTTCAATAACCTTTCTATAAATAGCAAAATATAATCATGATCGGCCTTATATTGTACGTGTAGTCCAAGAACTACAGACTGTTGGAAATAATAGTCATTTTTCATACATGAATGTAGCGCAACGCGTACGCATTCAATGTGAGCACCGCCATTCAATGTGATCATGGCCGATCATCCACAATCAGTACCCCGTTCCTGCCTTCTCCCGATAACCCTTGATTCTGCTAGCCCTAAGAGCTCTATCTAACATTCTTTTGAATGCAACCAGTGAATCGGCCTCCACTGGCTTCTGAGGCAGAGAATTCCACAGATTCACAACTCCCTGTGTGAAAATGTTTTTTTAATGGTTTATTAGCAGAGACAGTACTGTGGCGCAGCGGTAGAGTTGCTGCTTTACAGTGCTTGTACAGCACCAGAGACCCGGGTTCCATCCCCACTACAGGTACGTTCTCCTCGTGACCTGCGTGGGTTTTCTCCGAGATCTTCGGTTTCCTCCCGCACTCCAAAGAATACTCCTCAGGTTTGGAGGTTAATTGGCTTGGTATAAATGTAAATTGCCCCCCGTGTGTGTGTAGGATAGTGTTAATGTGCGGGATTGCTGGTTGGTGCGGACTCGGTGGGCTGAAGAGCCTGTTTCCAACCTGTATCTGTAAACTAAGACAGAGATTCATTGAATGGAGTAGGAATAAACAATTTATGAAATAGGTTGCTGACTACCAGAGGGATCAACGATGAGCCCTCAACCATTAATGATAAATGATCAACTTATTAACGATCAACTATTAATGATTAATGATTATGCTAATGATTTCAAGGGAATAAACTAAATGTAGCGGAAATATGTCTGCTGATAATGGAAAGTTAGGTGGGAACATAATCTGAGGATGGAGGAAAGAGATGCAGAGATGAAATAACAATGACATTGGGTAACAACATTAGGGTGAAGAATATCAATTGAGAAATTATGAAAGGTTCTAATGTTAAGCTTCAATAATTATATTGATACTTTTGCAAGGATAAATAAAGATTAATTTAGTAGTGTTAGAAATAATTTTGGGGAAGAGATTTTATTTAAACTTTTAGGTGACGTAAAGAAATTGACATTAATTTTTGTAAAGTTTTAGGAGGACAGCAGATTATTGTAATAAAAATGGAAGGCGCTGGAAGGGCGGCACGGTGGCACAGCGGTAGAGTTGCTGCCTTACAGCGAATGCAGCGCCGGAGACTCAGGTTCGATCCTGACTACGGGCGCCGTCTGTACGGAGTTTGTACGTTCTCCCCGTGACCTGCGTGGGTTTTCTCCGAGATCTTCGGTTTCCTCCCACACTCCAAAGACGTGCAGGTTTGTAGGTTCATTGGCTGGGCAAATGTAAAAAATTGTCCCTAGTGTGTGTAGGATAGTGTCAATGTGCGGGGATCGCTGGGCGGCGCCGACCCGGTGCGCCGAAAGGCCTGTTTCCATGCTGTATCTCTAAATCTAAACACAAAGCTCACAGAAATTAATGGGACAGATTAGCAGAACTTTATTTTAAAAAGGTGTTTATGTCCAGAGCACTGAAATTAAAAAGGTAAACAAGTAACATTATCTAAAGGACATGGATCGAAATAGCCTGCTAAGTGTTCCGAGCATTGTCAGTTTTCCAGCATTTGCATTTTTTTCATTTCGAGCAGTTTTTAATTTCTTACTTTTCAATTTATTCAAGAAGATACTCGGTAAATGAATGTTTCCAATGTCCAATCAGCATTGTTGAATCAAGGGTTACCATGTCCGATCTGAGAATACAAAAGACAATTGTGATATATCAAAATGGTATTTCATTCCTGCCACAACCGAAAGTGAGTAAGAAGGATCTGCAGATGTTGGTTTAAACCAAAGATAGACACCAAAAGCTGGAGTAACGCAGCGGGTCAGGCAGCATCTCTGGAGAGAAGGAATGGGTGACGTTTCGGTTCGACACCCTTCTTCGGGTCTCAACCCGAAATGTCACCCATTCCTTCTCTCCAGTGATGCTGCCTGTCCCGCTGAGTTACAACCAAAAGTGAGTTTAGTTTAGAGATACAGGGCAAAAACAGGCCCTATGGCCCACTGGGTCCGCACCGACCAGCGTTGCCCGCACATTAACACTATCCTACATGCACGAGGGACAACTTACACTTATACCAAGCCAATTAACCTACAAATTTGTACGTCTTTGGAGTGTGGGAGGAAACCGAAGATGTCGGAGAAAAACTCATGCAGGTCACGGGGAGAACGTACAAACGCCGCACAGACAGCACCCGTAGTCAGGATTGAACCCGGGTCTCCGGCGCTGTAAGGCAGCATCTCTGCCGCTGCAACACCGTGAATACTTCCGTCTATTCATCTGTCATCTTGGGTTGTTGCCCAGTACTAGACAACCTATATAAAATAGTGGAACCTGGAATATAAATTCAGCTGCAATTAGGCTGCTAATTTGGAACTATAATAGTGTTGTGTCCACCTTTAACCCAAATCTCAATTACTTTCCCTGATAGCATATACTTGTGTTAAATAGAATGATCACCAGCACACTGCTATGAATTTTTGATTGATAATGTTCACATTCCATCCAAATTAAACCTTCATTGGAAATTATAAGAATCAGTAATAGTTCCCTTGAAAGTTCCGTGGCCAATTGCACTGCCCAGCGGGATCCCATGTCTTGTCGACCAATTTTTGTTGTTTCAAAACCACTTTGTGTAGCGTTGGGTGATATTGACCATTGCAAACAAGAATGCCGTTGCTCCAGGGACAGAAGAAAATCATTAGTGATTTTGCAACCTGGTGATATCTCGTGAACATCTTCTTCATTTTGGAAGATATGCATTTACCCAGGATTTATCATCACCATATTTATGTTGATATCAATTGTCCACACTTGATGTGAACTGTCCATTTGATGCGAACACAATTTACAAAAGTAACAGCAAGCTGCTGGCGCTCGTGGAACTGTTTTTTCAGCACAGTACAGGTGCTCCTCAGCTTACGATGGGGTTACGCCAGGGCCGTCTTAACGCATAGGCCTGATGGCACTTGCCCGGGGCCCCACGAGCATAGGGGCCCCATGCTGATCTGTGTATGTTAAGTGACTTGCAATAAATAAATACTACTTCAAAAATGTAGGTTCAATAAGTGCTTTTTTCGCAACATTTTCAGTCCTTAAGTGCTTCTCACAGCGATCTGTAAGTGCTTTTCGCAACAATGTAGCACCCTAAGTCCATCGCTAAGTGCTTTTCGGTAAGTGCTTTTCGCCGGCACGACAGGGGGGAGCTGGTAGGGAAAGGGGGGTGGGGGAAGAGTAACGGTAGGGGCCCCAGTACACTGCTTTGTCCGGGGGCCCATAATGCTGTAAAAATGGCCCTGGGTTACGCTCCGCGAAACCCATCGCAAACCGAGAATATCGTACGTCGAAATGCATTGAATATACCTGGTCACATGGCCGGAAGCGAGCTGCGGCTCGCTACGGGTCGCTTCCGTTTGCCACCATCACAAAGTTGAAATATCGCAAGTCGAAGCATCGTGAGCCGGGGAGCACCTGTGCACTTTCGTGGAGATCAGGAGACCTTGCTGACGAATCTTCATTTTCAAGGACAATTGCAAGTAATGGTATGTGTAATTAAAATGAGCAACATGTAAAAATATTCTTTCAATCTGGTGGTGGTGGTTTATCGTTTGCGAGTAACTAATTCAATGGATAATTGTGTAAGTTTAACAGAACATTTAGGAGCACAACAAGCGTTTTTAGGAACGAGATAGGTTAATGTAAATTGACGTGTTTATTTCCCACAACACAAGGTCTCGGTGGTAGTAATGCATGTGGCCCAGTGCATGCCCAGTGCATTGTTGCCCATGTTTAAACTCAAAATGCAAATAAATGTTAAAACATTAAGAAGGTTGTTTAGTCTCCTTTGACTCCAGAGTAACACGAGTGTTTTGTTCAATGTTAAATTGAAGCAAAATTCCCTCCAGTAGATTTGCTGAACTGAATAGTCTATCTGATGTAGTTGCTTTGTGTGTAGTGCTTCTGTTTACTGAGAACAGTTATTCACTTAGATTACCCCTTGAACAATTTATTGTTCATCTCCGATAGAAAGTAAGCAGTCTAGTAATGTGGTATATATCAGCTGGTTACATATTCTCAAAAGGGTTGAGAGTCAAAAATAGAACAATATGCTCACATAAAAACTCCAATTATAGCAGGCAGGTATGAGAAATCAGAACTAACCTAGTGTAGGTTCACCACTGATTTTCCAGATCACTTTAGTTTAGTTTAGTATATTGTCACGCGTACTGAAGTACAGTGCAAAGCTTTTGTTGCGTGCTAACCAGTCAGCGGAAAGACAAGACATGTTTAACATCAAACCATTTAGAGTATACAGATACATAATAAGGGAATAACTTTTAGTGCAAGGTAAAGGCAGCAAAGTCCGATCAAGGATGGTCCGAGGGTCACCAATGAGGTAGATAGTAGTTCAGCACTGCTCTCTGGTTGTGGTAGGATGATTCAGTTGCCTGTTAACAGCTGGGAAGAAACTGTCCCTGAATCTGGAGGTGTGCGTTTTCACACTTCTACACCTTTTGCCTGATGGGAGAGGGGAGAAGAGGGAGTGGCCAGGGTGTGACTAGTCCTTGATTATGCTGCTGGCCTTGCCGAGGCAGCGTGAGGTATAAATGGAGTCAATGGAAGGGAGGTTGGTTTGTGTAATGGTCTGGGCTGTGTCTACAGTTCCCTGCAATTTCTTGCAGTCTTGGATTCCACAGCCTTGCCAGATTACCTGTTTTGCTGGAGCAACAGAGCTGATGTAATAATAATTCAACAATATATCCGACCCAATAATTACACCCTTCCTGTGTCTCCAAAGCAGGACTGCTAGAAACTTAAATAATGCAATATCAAATGTAAATTAAATTTACAGCGAAAGTTGTATTTCTCGCAGGGGCAACCCGGCGCTGGTTGACGAGTTGCCCTCAGATGTCCCAGTGCGGGTTGAATTAGTCACTGCTCACGGGACTGAGGCGCCATTGTACCGGCAGGACTATCAGGCAGATCCTCACTGACCCAAGATTTGCCAGATCTGTCAGAAATGCGGTAGGGCGGATGCGCCCGCTGTTTAACGTAGGCTTTCGAGAGGATTTGGACTCTACCGGGTCGGTTCCCTAGGCCACTGGGGGACATCTGCCCAATTACTATCTCGCGCACTCTGCCAGTTTATGGACTTGAAGTTGGGAGCCACTTTAGTTTTTGTCCATCCGCGGATGCATAACTTGCTATCGGCAAGCAGAAGCAACAAGTAGTGTAAGAAAATAACTGCAGATGCTGGTACAAATCGAAGGGTTTTTAAAAAAATTATACAAATCGAAGGTATTTATTTTTTTTACAAATCGAAGGTATTTATTTTTTTACAAATCGAAGGTATTTATTATCAACAAATTGCATTTACGTAAATGATGCTTACTTGTGTTGTAGGGCAAACAGGTTAATTGGCTGGGTAAATGTAAAAAATTGTCCCTAGTGGGTGTAGGATAGTGTTAATGTACGGGGATCACTGGGCGGCACGGACTTGGAGGGCCGAAAAGGCCTGTTTCCGGCTGTATCATGATATGATATGATATGATAACAGTGAATGACATCATATGGCAAAGGGAGAAAGTAACTAAGAAAAATAACATGTTCTCGATGTTGGGGGAGTGTTGAACCAAGGGCCACAGTTTAAGAATAAGGGGTAGGCTATTTAGAACGGAGATGAGGAAAAACTTTTTCACCCACATTTGTGAATCTGTGGAATTCTCTGCCTCAGAAGACAGTAGAGGCCGATTCTCTGGATGCTTTCAAGAGAGAGTTAGATATAGCTCTTCAAGATAGCGGAGTCAAGGGATATGGGGCGAAGGCAGGAATGGGGCGCTGACTGTAGATGATCAGCCATGATCACAGTGAATGGCGGTGCTGGCGCAAAGGGCCGAATGGCCTACTCCTGCACCTATTGTCTGTTGTCTTTTAACTCCCCAAAGCCAATATTAACAAATGGTTCTGTGCTGAGTCAACTATAAAATACTATAATGACCTTGAAGGTGGAAAAATCAGATTGGTACACGTGTGTCTTGATCTAGTACGTTTGGAATGAATGAAGAAGGGTCTCGACCCGAAACGTCTCCCATTCCTTCTCTCCAGAGCTGCTGCCTGTCCTGCTGAGTTACTCCAGCATTTTGTGTCTACCTTCAGTTTAGAACTAATAATTGCTTTGGATCGATCAGTGATGCTAAAACTAACCTGAGATGATTGAAGTATGAAGGTAAAGATTCTGGGTGTATGTTGTCTCTTTCATTCCACCTTCAGTGGTCATTCGAGACCAGTGGTGAAGAACATCCAGTGCTTGTGGAACAGCATGACAGCTAGAAGTTTATCTTGAAGGAAGGAGTCGGTCAATTAAAGATCCTGCATGTTCAGAATCTTTTTAATGCAGTCTTTGTCCTGAAAGTCACCCCTGGGATGCAAGTAGATTACAGGTACGGTACATTAAATCACAAGTGTATGTTGTGCAGATTTGAGATTTGTTTTCCCTAACAAATATGTATTTCCAAATTTAACAATTTGCGTAGGGAGATTTCTTTGTGGAGAAATGGGAAAGTTAGTTAAATACTAATCATGCCTGACGGTTGTTGGCTATTGTTCATCATTCCAGAATGGTTAAAACTCCATGATATGGCCTGGTGTTGCCTTATGTGCTTGGAAATTAGTGTATTTCTAAATCACTGTTACATGCAAAGCAGCACAAATGACAATATATGAATAGCTTGCAATGGTCATCATTCCAGTAAGAAAGGAAGAACATTGCCAAGGAACCTTGCCAAGGAAATTGGAGTTAGTTAATTACAGTATAATTCCATTAAAATGAGGCCCATGTGCTATTTGGCCATATATCCCAGAGAGACACATATCTGCTAAGCATCACGCGCTTGTGCACCAACTGGAGATTGAAGTCTTTTGGCTGAAACAATAATCAAATTGAAACAAAATAATGGTGCAACCAAAACTGCCATCCACGACTGAAGAGTGGGATTACAATCATTCTCAAGTGGTCGAAGACAAGTGTGCTTGAAAGTGCTGTGGGTGGACCAGCACTCTATAATCATGGCAATAGAACTGTAAAGAATTTAGAGATTTTTACCCCTACAGTCTCATTATTTAGAACTATTCAGGAAATCAACCATTTATCATTAAAGTAGTGAATTTTCTAACAAATCCTTCAGGAGCATTTTTTGAACAATATTTGACGCGCACAATGTTAAAAGATATTCAAATCCTGAGACAAGGATTGCAGTTTTAAGATGCATCTCGAAGAAGTGAAAGATACAGAAGTGGAATGCTAGTGTTTAGATAGCTGAAAGCACAGGTGGTGCATTCAGAGGAGCATGAGAGGAGCATGAGAAGATGGAATAGAAAAAGTGTCGAGATTGCAGAAGGTTGTAAACCTGGAAACATTTCTGAGATAAGGCAGAAAAGCATTGGAAAAAACAGATACAGGTATAGGTCTGTGCTACTGATAACAGCGACATGAGAAGTTAGGTTTCTTTTAACTGCTAATACCACCAATTCCTAATCAGCATTGAATTTTACATTGACCACTGAATATTTAGCATGTTCTTTCATTTTTACCAGAAATTCTGTTTTTACTATATGATGCCAATGATGAAACCTCTATTTGAACTGGCAAAGTCTATCCGTCAAGCAGTATCACAAAAATAAATTATTATATGTTTCTCTCATTCTTCTTTGTGAGGTTTTGATTCCGTTTCCCTATATTAGAACAGTGAATGCATTTCAAAAATACTTCATTGGCTGTAAAGCACTTAAGGATGATGTCTATTCTTTTTATTTTCCATTTATTTTTTGCTTCATGTACAAGTTTTAGGCATCCTGGCCATATTCAGCATTTTTACTTTTGAATTGCCAGCAATGGAATGGTTGTGAGCTGCTAATAACATTTCCAATCAGTCTGAAGAAGGGTCTCGACCCGAAACGCCACCCATTCCTTCTCTCCAGAGATGCTGCCTGAGTTACTCCATCAACGTATAAAATTATAAAACGACTGGACAAGCTAGATGCAGGAAAAATGTTCCCAATGTTAGGGGGACTCCAGAACCAGGGGCCACAGTCTAAGAATAAAGGGGAGGCCATTTAAAACTGAGATGAGAAACATAGAAACATAGAAAATAGGTGCAGGAGGAGGCCATTCGGCCCTTCAAGCCAGCACCGCCATTCATTGTGATCATGGCTGATCATCCACAATCAGTAACCTGTGCCCAACTTCTCCCCATATCCCTTGATTCCACTGGCCCCATGAGCTCTATCTAACTAACTCTCTTTTAAATTCATCCAGTGAATTGGCCTCCACTGCCTTCTGTGGCAGAGAATTCCACAAATTCACAACATTCTGGGTGAAAAAGTTCCTTCTCACCTCAGTTTTAACCTTTTCACCCAGAGAGTTGTGAATTTGTGGAATTCTCTGCCACAGAAGGCAGTGGAGGCCAATTCATTGGATTAATGTAAAAGAGAGGTAGATAGAGCTCTAGGGGCTAGTGGAATCAAGGGATATGGGGAGAAGGCAGGCACGGGTTACTGATTGTGGATGATCAGCCATGATCACAATGATTGGCGGTGCTGGCTCGAAGGGCCAAATGGCCTTCTCCTGCACCTATTTTCTATGTTTCTATTTTGTGTCTACTTTCCAGCGCACTTGTTGGCGCAGGTTTGTGAAGTGTTGTTGGAGATGCAGTTTTGCTCCCTCCCTTGCATTTTTATGAAGTGTTATAAAGGTGCTGCTATCACTGCAAAAGGTATTCCTCAATGGCCATTTGTCTGTGGTATCTGAGGCTATTTGGCAGTTACGGAATGAGCATGCACAAACACATTGGAGAGAAAAGGAAAATAAATGTTCTTGTAGCTTGAAATAAAAACCCTAGCCAAGTCGGAAGTTGAGAGTAAACTTGATAGAAGCATATAAAATTATGAGAGGCATAGATATGTAGAGTTGCCAACTGTTCCGTATTAGCCGGGACATCCCGTATTGTGGGCTAAACTGTTTTGTCCCGTACGGGACTGCCCTCGTCCCGTATTAGGCTCGGGGGACGCTGTAGGCCCCGACACTATAGGCCCGTGGGCAGCTGTAGGCCCGGACAGTGGAGGCTAACGAAGTGTGTTCGAGGAGCGGGGCCGAGTGTGTTGCCTAGCAACCCTTCTCTCGGCCCGGTCGGCCGCCATTGGTGGAGCAGGAGCACGTGGCCGCTGGCTGCGTGAAGTCGTGTGGGGCGCGGGCGGTGATGTCACCTTTTGTCCCTTATTTGGGAGTGAGAAAGTTGGCAACCCTATAGATATGGAAGACAGTCAGCACCTTTTTCCCAGGGTAGAACTGTCCAACACTAAAGAGGAGGGAAGTTTAATGGAGGTGTGTGGAGCAAGTTTGTTTACACAGAGGGGCCTGGAATGCACAGTTGGGGGGGGTGGAGGCATTTACGATAGTAATATTTAAGAGGCTTTTGAATAGGCACATGGAGGTGCAGGGAATAAAGGGGTATGGCTCATGTATAGGCAGATGAGATCAGTTTAAAACCTGGCATCATGTTCGGCACAAACATCGTGGGCCGAAGGGCCTGTTCCTGTGCTGTACTCTCCTATGTTCTATGTCACAAAATGCTAGAGTAACTCAGCAGGTCAGGCAGCATTTCAGGAGAGAAGGAATGGATGACGTTTCGGGTCGAGACCCTTCTTCAGACTGAAGAAGGGTCTCGACCCGAAACGTCACCCATTTCTTCTCTCCTGAGATGCTGCCTGACCTGCTGAGTTGCTCCAGCATTTTGTGAAATAAATACCTTCGATTTGTACCAGCATCTGCAGTTATTTTCTTATTCCCTATGTCAGAAACTTTATAATATAAAGATATATTTTTAAATAAGATTATTAAGGGGTTGGACACGTTAGAGGCAGGAAACATGTTCCCAATGTTGGGGGAGTCCAGAACAAGGGGCCACAGTTTAAGAATAAGGGGTAGGCCATTTATAACTGAGACGAGGAAAAACTTTTTCAGTCAGAGAGTTGTGAATCTGGAATTCTCTGCCTCAGAAGGCAGTGGAGGCCAATTCTCTGAATGCATTCAAGAGAGAGCTAGATAGAGCTCTTAAGGATAGCGTAGTCAGGGGGTATGGGGAGAAGGCAGGAACTGGGTACTGATTGAGAATGATCAGCCATGATCACATTGAATGGCGGTGCTGGCTCGAAGGGCCGAATGGTCTTCTCCTGCGCCTATTGTCTATTGTCAGCAGTCTGAGGAAGGGTCTAGACCCGAAACGTCACCCATTCCTTCTCTCCAGAGATGCTGCCTGAGTTACTCCAGCATTTTATGTCAGCAGCCTAATTGATAATAAGGGGAGAATACATTCACTTGCCCAGGACAATATTAAATATCAACCGGTCTTTGGGAATGCAGAACCATCATTTTAAAGCTCACTAATGTTTAACTGCATGAAATGAACTCCAGTTCAGTTGCCTGCTTTTGCTGGTGTGTTATCTTTTATTTATTTATGTTGTCTGCTCGCCTCTTTTGTCACGTTATGGTGTCAAGAGCAGCAATTAGTACCAAAGCTTTGCCTATTCGGGTGGCACATTTGAGCTAAGGTCCCTCCATCTGTCAGGCATGTGTCTTGTAAAAGGTTGTAACAGCTGCCCATGCTTCTCTACTAATCCATTCACATCCACGTTTCAGAAATGTATTACTCTTTGGTCTGTAGGTGATTGGGAAAAAAGAAGTATCATTTGATCCTGCCAGTGGTGAAAGATGTTTTGTGAACTATATACATAAAGAATGACTATTCGTGTGTTTTGTTTGTCTTTGAAAAACGGTATTTGGAAAATTTGCAATTCAATCTAATTGCATTATGGTCCTTTCTGTTTCAATCTATCCCACGAGAAGTCACATGGGACTGCAGAATATAGGAGAGAACTGACAGCCTGGTGTAAACAAATCTACAACAGGGTTGACAGTCCAGTCAAAGTGGAAAGTTTCAAAGGAGGGACTCATGCAGTATTTCTAGTACAATTGAATCGGAAGAGATTATGCTTATACTATGTCATCTTCAGCTGCCTTCCACGTTTTTGTTTATGATTGTTCACAGTAAAATAGCCTATTTAAAGGCGAATAAAGGACATGCTTCAAATCACATGCAAGCTTGTAAACGTCTGGTTGTAACAGTCACAGAAAGGTGACTGTAGTTCGTGCAACCTGCTGACTTTTTTTAAGGAGAAAAAGTAATAAATATCAATATACACCCTGCCAGTTTTGTTTTTTTCAGTGTTTACTCTGCACTACTAAAAGGAATTTATGAGAAGCTTGCCCTTTCTAACCTGGAGCTTCCATTGAATGGGGGAGAACAGTGATGTGGCATTTCTACAAAGGATGCAGTCAACAGAATGGATTGGGTGTGGTATAGGCTTTTATTTGAGGTGACATTTTGCTCGGGTTTCCACACAAACTACCTGAGCATGAAGCTTCATGCACAATCGCCCACGAATCATTGCGACCAGGCTGCGTTATCGATCGCAATCGATCAGTGACTGGAATAGGGCTTTCTCCAGCATCACATAGATAAGTGGGCCTGCTCGGAAATCAGCCTTTCTTCAGTCGACTGATTTCATTCTCTTTGTCTTGCTTCTTAATTGTCTTCAATGGATTACTTTGATCTGCCCTTGATGCACAAGATCTTTACGCAGCAGTCAATTGAAGCTATATAGGTGTGTCCTAATGGACTGGATTTAGTCTAATTTATACTGAAGTTAAGGTTATTGCAGCTGAAGCAGAGAACAACATGGAACGCAGATTTGCTCGCCTCCACAGGTACTCATGATTAACACCAAATTGATGTTACCATGGGTGCCTGTGCATCTGAGATTCGGCTAAGAATGAATGAATAGATTTTGTGGAGCTTGACTTTCCAGGCTGGGGTCCGGGCCACATATTTGTGGGCACTGTTCAATTTGGCTGGATGCACTTTTGAAATTATCTAAATTATTGGGGTGTCCTGGTTAAATAACATGAAGATTTATGGTCCTTGGGATTATTTTCTTCAAATGTTTCATACTGCTTTATTAACTGTAATTGTCCGAATACCCGGCCAGAAATCACACAGAAGGTAAATGTTATTGTTTCTTAACTGCCAGATAATTCTACACAAATGAAGGATCACCTTTGTCTGCTCCAGCTGAATTGGGTTTTGACAATTCTTCAGTATTCTGTGTAAAGTGCATATTTAGTCATGAAGTACTATACAGGGCTAGCATGCGTAGTTCATATCTTCACTATAAGCATAACACTTATAGTTACGACAATCACTTTGCAAGTTATGGCAATCCCATATACACTGCCCCTACAACGTATGTAATGCATGACACTATTAGCATAGTCCTAATGCAATTTATGTAGACACAATGAAAGGTGATAGCAGAAAGGTAATACGAAAGGTGAAGGTATATGTCTAACCAAAGGGTAGGTCAAAGTCGGCACGGTGGCACAGCGGTAGAGTTGCTGCCTTACAGCACGGGTTCGATCCTGGCTACAGGTGCTGTCTGCACAGAGTTTGTACATTCTCCCTGTGACCACGTGGGTTTTCTCCGCATGCTGCAACACTCCAACACTCCAAAGATGTGCGGGTTTGTAAGTTAATTGGCTTCTGTAAATGGTCCCTAGTGTACAGGTGATCGCTGGTCGGCGTGGGCTCGGTGGGCCGAAGGGCCTGTTACCGCGCTGTATCTCTAAACTGAACTAAACTGTGCTGTCGGAAAGAACTGCAGATGCCAGTTTAAATCGAAGATAGACACAAAATGCCGGAGTAACTCAGCGGGACGGGCAGCATCTCTGGAGAGAAGGAATGGGCGACCGTGACCCGAAACGTCACCCATTCCTTCTCTCCAGAGATGCTGCCTGTCCCGCTGAGTTACTCCAGCATTTTGTGTCTGTGCTTTAAAGGTGTATCTTCAAAAAGAAGGAAAAGTAGGGAAGTTAGATTTAAGCAGTTCAAGATCGATCAACTACCTATAAAGAGAGAAGGACAATATGCCTAGATCAGTGGAAGGATTATAAATGTAGAGCAATTTAAGTTACATGTTTAAAATTTTAGGTATTCATCTACCAAGAGACATTTATGTCAATAAGAAGTAAAGTGGTGGAGAAATGGGACATTGTAGAATGGAATATTTGCATGATTGTCCTGGAGGAATGTATTGAAGGTGGAATATTAACAGCTAGGAAGGCAGCTAATGGAATTCGGAGCCTCAAAAGCATGAAAATTAGTATTTTCTGCAGAGGTCGTGTTCAAGATGAAAATGGACGGAGGGGTTAGAACTGAAAAATATTTCCTTTATGGTTATGACAAAGGAGGCCATTCAGCAGCTGCCCACATTCACATTGGCCCCATTTCTCTGTCATCTTTTTTTCTCGTGCTCATTAGCTCCACCTTGACTTGCCAACCCACCCTGCTGACAGCCCAACTGAGCACCTGGTGATAACCCACTTGAGAGATTATGCAGACTCTACATAGACAATACCCGAGATTATGGTTGGAGAAAAAATGTTGGATGTGATGTATATGGAAAAGGATCTGATGGTGCATTGGAGTCAGTGACATTTTTTGGCCTTGCTGTTGACCTCTGCAGAGTGGAAGCTCCCAAGGTCTGGAGAGTGATTCATATTGTCTAGAGCCACACTATGAATTTTGATTATCTATTTTTGATGGCGAAAACCAATGGTCTTGTGTAGGAAGGGACTGCAGATGCTTGTTTACACCGAAGATAGACACTGTTGTGAGGCAAATGAAAATTCCAATTTACTTAAACTTTATTTAAGCTTTAAGCAACTCATTTCCGTAATACACATCTTCAAAGCGCCTGGAAATTATCGCTGATTCCGCTGGCCTCGCCCGCCCGAGAGTCCCGCACATGCACACACTTCATTCTCCCCTCCTATTTATAAGTTGAGACGGTCAGGGGGTTTAGTATGTCTTGATGACCGTCGCAGCACTGGAGCATCAGGAGATAATGGTGTTTCAATAGCTGGTGGTACATATTGGTCATCAACTTCACTCATATTGTTATTTACATTTTCAATTTTAGAATTACTTATGAAAGTTTTCATAGGGAGGGAAGTTCTCGATTAATATTATCAAGGAGTGATGGAGCTGATGGAGAAGATGGACATGGTGCAAGGTCACAAAGTGAGACAGTTGACTGACGTCCATCTTGATACTTGATAGTTGCATAAGAAGGGTTGACATCAGTCAGTTCAACTTCATCAACAAAGGGCTCATTCTTATTTGATCGGACATACCGACGAAGCAACACAGGCCCAGGGCTAGTCAACCATGATGGCAGAGAAGTACCACTAGAAGAACGCCGTTTGAAGTTAAAGAACCGCTCATGTGGAGTAGTATTGGTAGCGGTTGACAGTAGAGATCTGATGGAGTGTAATGCATCTGGTAGAACACATTCCCACTGCCGATCTGGTATGTAATTTGACTTTAAAGCCAGTTTCACTGCTTTCCAAATGATTCAACCTGACCATTTCCAATAGGATGATATGGTGTTGTTTTACTTGTTGCAATTCCTCTTTTAGAAAGGTAGTCCTTTAAATCTTTTGACATGAATGAGGTGCCCCTATCAGAATGTATGTAACTTGGAAATCCACAGAATGAAAACAGTTGATCTAAACATTTGATAACCGCAGCAGCTGACATATTTGGACAAGGAAAGGCAAATGGAAACCTCGAATATTCATCAACTATGGTAAGAATATAAACATTTTGAGAGGAGGATGGTAAAGGCCCTTTGAAGTCAATACTCAAACGTTCCATAAGAAGGGTCTCGACCCGAAACGTCACCCATTCCTTCTCTCCTGAGATGCTGCCTGACCTGCTGAGTTACTACAGTATTTTGTGAATAAATACCTTCCACAGGTTGAGTAGCTTTAATCAATCTTACTTCTTCAGGACGGAAGAACCTTGGTTTTAATTCAGCACAGATTCAACATGAAGCACACGTCATCTTCACATCTTCTGTAGAGAAAGACATAGTGTAACATACGAGTGACTCCAGGATGACACAGCCCATTGTGAAGATCAGTGAGTGCAGAAGAATGAACAGAGGCACAAAATGCTCGAGTTAATGTATCCGGAGCAACATTATCCTTACCAGGGCAATACTCAATTGAATAACTATATGCAGATAATTCAATCCTCCATTCATGAATTTTACTGTTTTTAATCTTCATTCGCTTCCGATTATCTAGCATAAAAACTCCTGAACGCTGATCTGTTATCAAAGTGAAGTGCTGGCGAGCAAGGAAATGACTCCATTTTCTCACTGCTTCAATAATTGCTGTAGCTTCCTTTTCGACGGGTGGGTAATGCAATTCACTACCTTGGAGAGTACGAGACATGAATGCCACTGGTCGTCCTCCTTGATTTAATGTTGCTGATACTGCTAAATCAGAGGCATCACATTCAACAACAAAGGGGAGATCCTCATCGATGGCGTGTAATGTCGCAGATTCTAATTGTTTCTTTAAAGAAGTAAAGGCACCAATTGCTGTAGAGTCAAGGGGGAAATATTTTGCTCTAATCAAAGGTTGAATTTTGTCAGAGAAATTTGGTATCCATTTAGCATAATATGCAAACATACCAAGAACCCTTCGTAGAGAGTTTAATGTAGCTGGAACAGGTATCTCTTGGAGTGGGCGGAGTCTTTCTGGATCAGGCTTGATCATATCATTTCCAACCCAATAACCAAGAATATTAATTGATGACACTGATGTTATTGACTTAGCCTCATTTAATGTTAGATTTTTAGAATGTACAACTTCTAAAAACCGTTGTCATGTTCAGCTTGGTCCTTTCCTGCAATAGTTATATTATCAAGATAAGGGAAAGTATCTTTAAGGTTTTCCTGTTCAACAAGTTTGTCCATCTCTCTCTGAAAAACTGCCACACCATTAGTTACACCAAAAGAGTGTAACTCTGCAGTAGTGGTATAATTTTCCATTTGCTTCAAACGCAGTGTATTTATTTTCTGATTCTTTCAAAGGAATTTGGTAGTAAGCACCTTTTAGGTCAAAAGTAGAGAATACCTTATACTTAGCTAATGTATTGATAATATCTTCTATACGAGGTAATGGATATGCATCAAGCTCCGTGAACTGGTTTATAGCTTGAGAGTAATCGATGCAGAGTCTCGTTCTATGTCTCTCCAAGGGGTCCTTAATCACGACAACTTGTGCCCTCCAAGGGGAAGAGCTGGGCTCTATGATACCTTCACGTAAAAGATTTGTTACTTCCGTGTTGATAAAGTTTTTGTCATCCTTACTAAAATGTCTTGATTTTGTAGCAATTGCCATGCACTTAGAGGATAAATTAGTGAATAATGAAGGACATTCAACAGATGCAGCAGAAAAAACACACAGTACTGGTGGCTTTGACAATACAAGATCAGGCATAGTTCCTTCATACATTATTTGAAGTGATCTGTGCTGTTTCTGAAAATCCTGACCTAGAATTATATCGCTACACAAATTTTCCAAAATACCAAGACATACAGATTTATTTCACAAAATGCTGGAGTAACTCAGCAGGTCAGGCTGCATCTCAGGAGAGAAGGAATGGGTCCCGAACGTCACCCATTCCTTCTCTCCTGAGATGCTGCCTGACCTGCTGAGTTGCTCCAGCATTTTGTGAAATAAATACCTTCGATCCTGCTCTACGAAATACCTTCGATTTGTACCAGCATCTGCAGTTATTTTCTTGCAGGACATACAGATTTATAACTAGTTTTGTGCAGAATAAAGTCTACAATACAAGATCCAATAATTTGAGTATTGAGAGATGTCAGTGCCATCGAGATTTCTCTATTTAGAAACATAGAAACATAGAAAATAGGTGCAGGAGTAGGCCATTCGGCCCTTCGAGCCATTATGTTTGAAGGAATTATAGTTAGATTTAGTCAAGACACAACTTGTTCATTTATAAAACGTTCTGAACTGCCAGAATCAAGTAGTACATTAAGTGTATGGCCATTGATGGATACCGTTGTAGCTGCTTGAGACAAGCTCTGAGGAAATGCAGCTGTAATGGCACATAAAGAAGGCATATACATGGCAGCCGTCACACTTTTAGAAGCTGCTTTGGACTTGCATACTCTAGAATAACGTCCCTTCTTGCCACCACTATTACAAGTTGTCTCTCGAGCAGGACATATCTCTCTATTATGAATATTATCCCCGCAAAAGTAACACTTCCTTTTTGGATAAGTACATGCTGCAGCAAGGGCACATTTATCAGTAGAAATTGTTTCAGCTTGCTCCATATTAGTACTTGGGTGAGATTCTTTTGTAGTAGTTGCAGCAGAATACACATGAGATGAGCCATAAGCGTCTGAATTTCTCTGAGCCAAGTCTAATGAGTAAGCTTGATTGTAAGCTGACTGTAAATCCAAGGTTTTGTTTTCTAATAGTCTCTGTCGTATTAAAGGCTATGCCAAACCATTGATGAACGAGTCTCGAATAAGTCCCTGTCGATATTGATCAGCTGTAACTGCTTTGAAGGCACAGTCTTTACTAAGTCTTTGAAGTTCTTGTAAAAACTCATCAAGTGACTCACCAGGTTTTTGTTTACGAGTAGCAAGGAGGTGTCGAGCAAATATTACATTGGGTGTCTTAACGAAGAGTCTGCTTAGTACATCAATAGCAGAATCATAAGTTGTACATTCCTCTATGTACTCATACACATCATAAGAGACAGAGCTTATTAATGTCCTGAATTTGTCTGGTGCATTGTCGCTACACTCATCAAAGAAGTTATTTAGTGTACGAAGCCAGTGCTTCCATACCTTTGCTGCAGTAGGTGAGTTGGGATCCAGATCCAAGCGTTGTGGTTTCAATAGTTTCTCCATCTTGATTTTTTTTTTAGAGATACAGCGCGTAAACAGGCCTTTCGACCCACCGAGTCCTCGCCGCCCAGCGATCCCCGCACATTAACACTATCCTACACCCACTAGAGATAATTTTTACATTTACCCAGTCAATTAACCTACATACCTGTACGTCTTTGGAGTGTGGGAGGAAACCGAAGAAAACCCACGCAGGTCACAGGGAGAACGTACAAACTCCGTACAGACGCCGCCCGTAGTCAGGATCGAACCTGAGTCTCCGGCGCTGCATTCTCTGTAAGGCAGCAACTCTACCGCTGCGCCACCGTGCATCGATGTCACACTGCGTAACTTCTGAGATTGAGTTGCTTAAATTGTTGTGAGGCAAATGAAAATTCCAATTTACTTAAACTTTATTTTAAGCTTTAAGCAACTCATTTCTGTAATGCACATCTTCAAAGCGTCTGGAAATTATCGCTGATTCCGCAGACCTCGCCCGCCCGAGAGTCCCGCACATGCGCACACTTCAGACACAAAATGCTGGAGTAACTCAGTGGGACGGGCAGCATCTCTGGATAGAAGAAACGCGTGACAATTCAGGTCGAGGCACTTCTTCAGACCATTGGTCTTGTTCTCATCGTTGAGCTGCTTTCATTTGGTGTCTCACTCATGGAGGTGATATTAATATTGAAGCATTTGCTTTGGTGTACTGTGATAATAATCTGCCTGTGGGTACTGTCCAAGAGAATTCTAGTGTCCAAGTCCCAAGCTTCAGCAAGTATCACCCCAACATTTATTACCACAACCTCCACACTCACTCATGTCTATCCAGTTTATTTATTTTCTGTTTTCTTTTTTAAAAAGCGTTAAATATTCAATTATAGAATATTGGTGCAACAGGAGAAGGGAGGTTAATTATCAGTTAATGAATTCATAACAAATGCTTTTTATATAAAGGAAACGTATCCTAACTATTGCCAAATCTTTGTTTCAGAAACTAAACAAATAATTTAAGATATTTCTGCATCGTAAGGTAATAAATGGATCCTTTTGTTAACTCAGATTTGTTTCTCGGGCAAGGGTAGGTTGGTCACAAACTCCATAATACTTGTGTTATGATTTTAAATTACTCATCTAATATTTCTGTTGATTCAATCATTTTGGTGCAAAACAATTTAAAAAACAGATTTTAGTTTGGTAACTTCTGCAAAATGGCCGTCTTTGTCGGGCTTCACGTTTACATTTTCCCAAAAACTGCAGTGCTGAACTTTATATTGTGTGTATTTATTCTTTGGTTGTATGAGGCAAGAATAATCCATTATAAAACAAATTGTAGCATAAATTGCACTGTGGTGTATGAGTTACACAATTTCTCAAAAGGGAATCGGATTTATATTTGAAAAATAATTTGTAGAACCATGTGGAAACTGGGCCAAATGGGTTCTTTCAAAGAGCTGAGTGGCCTCTGATACATGATTCTGTGATGTACAGATGTATTTTGTTTCTATCAACAATAATAATTTTGCAGTCTACATGCAAACGGCACATTTGCCTAGCAAATTAATGACTTTCAACTTCACTTCTGCATATGATAAATCTTTGAATTGGTCTGCACAATAAATAATGACCATTTTGTTGCTGACCAACCAGTGCTTTAACCAGTGGAAGCAATGCTCTCAATGCTGATCTTTCTAAACCATAGTAAAACATCAAAACAGCCCAATGGGCAGCACTGTGGCGCAGCGGTAGAGTTGCTGTCTTGCAATGCTATCAGCACCAGAGACACGGGCTTGATCCAACTAAGGGTTCTTTTTGTACGTTCTCCCCGTGAGCACGTGGGTTTTCCTCGAGATCTTAGTTTTCCTCCCACACTCCAAAGACGTACAAGTTTGTAGGCTCATTGGCTTGGTGTAAATGTAAATTGTCCCTAGTGTGTGTAGGATAGTGTTAAGGTGTGGGGATCGCTGGTCAGTGCAGACTCGGTGGGCCAAAGGGCCTGTTTCCGCGCTGTATCTCTAACTAAAAAACTGATCTAAACCATGGTGGTGTAACTGAGATCTTGTATTATGGAGAGTTTACAGAAAACATTTGTAGTGTACATCGTGACCTTTTCATCATCAATAAAATGAAATTTATGTTTTAAAACGTAATTATTTTTCAATGGGCTAAAGCTTTCAACTTTCACAATCTTATGAACAACATCTTAGAATTTACTTTAAAAAATAAGTATTGCAATCTCCTGCCGTTTTTCTCGAATCTTTCAATACTTCTGGAAAAATGAATAAATTTGTGTTCATATTTTTGCTTGATTTCGTAAAAGATTTGACCATTGAACTACAAAATCTAATGAATCACCTAAAATTTAAAAAATCACACATCAAACCTGCTTGTAAAAATCTCTGGGTTGAAAAGTTATGAATTTAAAAGGCAACCTGCAATCATTCATTCATTTGACACTGCAAGTTTATTCACTGCACAGTGGGCCATGTAAACCAAGAAGAATCGTTCTGTCTGTTCTGAATTATCTTACTTTAGTTGAAGTCAAAGTGTTACAATTTGACTCAGAATCCCGGAGTTAGGGAGAGGAAAATCGGTTCTTGCTCCTAAGTTCTGATTTGTATCCAGCAGTCATTGGAATTGTACACATGATTTAAGAATATGATTAGAAATATCACTCAGCCCATTCAATAGCCACTTGAGTAGGGTATTCAAAGATCTTATTTCCTAAGGATCAAATTCAAAGCATGGAGTCGTTTTTTCAGGAAAGGAAGAAAACTAATGTGAAACATTGACATTTTATTTTAGTTTAAACCATTTAAAAAAAAAAAAAAGAAAACTCTTTTCTTGAAAGGAAATGTTTACACTACGAAATATCATTCCTGTATGCTCTGCGCTAGAGCTTTAGTTTAGTTTATAGATACAGCGCGGAAACAGGCCCTTCGGCCCATCGGGTCTGCGCCGACCAGCGATCCCCGCACACTAACACCATCCTACACCCACTAGGGACAATTTTTACATTTACCAAGCCAATTAACCTACAAACCTGCACGTCTTTGGAGTGTAGGACGAAACCGAAGATCTCAGAGAAAACCCATGCAGGGCACGGGGAGAACACAAACTCCGTACAGACAGCACCCGTAGTCGGGATCGAACCCGGGTCTTCGACTGCTGCATTCGCTGTAAGGCAGCAACTCTACCGCTGCGCCACCGTGACCGCCTTTGTTAGCATAATCCTCATAGTTTCTGAAGGATTAGCTCCCAAACTGGTTGGCCCTGAATGGCGTGTTCTGCCTTGCTCTGTTTAGCAAAGTCTGAAATAGTGCGAGGTAAATGAATGGAATCTCTCGTTCACGCTAAATATTGGAGAATCACTCTTTGTCCTATCTCCATCATCTCAACACTCTCTATCCGTACCGCCTTCCCCTCCCCACCCACCCCCACACTTTGAAAATGTCGCTGATAAACGGAAAAAAATCGTTTTTTTCTGCTTTTCAAGATAATTACCAAGTTCAAACTGCTATTGTCACTCAAATGCACAGCTGATAAAACCTCTGAGACAACAACAGGTGCAATTTCTTTAAACTAGCGAAAGCAAATCCAACATTGCTACTGTTAGTACCGGTGTTTAGTTACCAGTGGGAAGCTCTCCGAGAACAGTTGCACAGCATCTGGGTGAAAATGAAGTTGGTTCTGAATGATCTTATTTTAGTTGAAGTAGAACTATTCGTTTTGATGAATAGTTTTCAAATATCACGATTCAGAGCTTCCACATGTTGCAACAGGGTTCAGTGCCTGAGAACTGTTTGTAACCTAAACAGATTGCTCGGCAACAGTGTGAGCAAAATATTTATGTGAAAACATGGGCCACTCAAGGGCAACATGCAGTTAGTTAAACCAGGACATTTAACTCAACCATTCAGATGTTGCTGTGAACAGAGTTCCCCCGCGGCAGAAACTTGTCTGCCACCTGCGGCATCAACCATCGCACCAGTTTCCTGAACGCTTTTAGTTTTTTTCATTTTTTAGAAATACAGCGCGGAAACAGGCCCGTCGGCCCACCGAGTCCGCGCCGACCAACGATCCCCGCACACTAACACCACCCTACACACACGAGGGACAATTTAACATTTACACCAAGCCAATTAACCTACAAACCTGCACGTCTTTGGAGTGTGGGGGGAAACCGAAGATCTCGGGAAAAAACCCACGCAGGTCACGGGGAGAACGAACAAACTCCGCACAGACAGCACCCGTAGTCACGATTGAACCTGGGACTCTGGCGCTGTAAGCGCTGTAGGGCAGCAACTCTACCGCTGCGCCACCATGTTGCCCTTGTTCATATAAGTCGGGCGTTCGTAACCTGGGGAGGATCTGTATCATTTTATCTTTGCTATTTATATTAATTATCTAGAACATAGGATGTTGGCAACGTTGAATCTATTATCTGAGAATACTTTGGTGCAGTCTACATAAAAATTAAAAAATTTAACTTTTTGCATTTTGTGTTAACTGAGGAAAGCCAAAATTATAGAGCATCTTCAAAATATTAACACGTGAGATAGAGTTTAGCAGTGGTTGCTAAACCTGATAAAGTCATGGATGTGGACACTCAACTAAGTGTGATGGTAGGGAAGTGTGTTGTGGTGTGGTGTGGAGTGAGTGCAATTTTTGCTGCTATCACAAGAATATAGGTTAGTCTGGTGAAGGAGAGGAGGAAACCCAAAGTAAATTTGAGGTTCACCTTCCAGCCCAGTTCTAATTCCCAGTAACTCTGTAAACAGGTTGTGAAGTCGGAAGTGCTGCTTGGTTTAATACTTAACAGGCTCTAGTAACAACACTGGAACCAGTCTACAATTTTAAGGCATACCAATGCTCCTTCATGTGAGAATCCTGCTCTTAGGTGCAAGTTAATATTTCATGGGAATTGGAAAGGGTAATTGACTTGCCTTGGTGCAAATGCACCATTTTCATCAACCTTCAAGCCCTGACCTAATCTCAAGGAAAATGGCCGTGCTCTAGTTGGTTCCAGCTTTTCTAGATTTAGAGGAAGATAATTTGTAGGGTTTTACTGCCAGTGTGCTTCCCTGCAGCCCTGGCACATGCATGACAGTGGGATCCATTTAAGGGATGTACCTGGGTCTAGTTACAATGTCCTCAAGGCAAATAGTCAGCTAGGCTATTTGGAGAGAAAATAGTTGTGTGGATACGGTGAGGGAGGGTAATTGATGCTCAGGTAGACACTAAATGCTGGAGTAACTCAGCGGGACAGGCAGCATCTCTGGAGAGAAGGAGTGGGCGACGTTTCGGGCAGGGCTGTGAGGTCGATACCCAAAACACCCGACTCCGACTCCTTGATTTCTTATGTATCCGACTCCAGCAGCACCAAAACTGCTCCAACTCTGACTCCACGACTCCTCAGCCCTGGTTTCAAGTCGAGACCCTTCTTCAGACTGATGTCAGGGGCGTGGGCGGGACAGAGATAGAATGTAGTCGGAGACAGTAAGACTGGTGGGAGAACTGGGAAGGGGGAGGGGATGGAGAGAGAGGGAAAGGAAGAGCTACTTTAACTTAGAGAAGTCAATGTTCAAACCGCTGGGGTGTAAGCTACTCAAGCGAAATATGAGGTGCTGTTCCTCCAATTTGCTCTGGGCCTCACTCTGACAACGGAGGAGGCCCAGGACAGAAAGGTCAGTGTGAGAATGGGAGGGGGAGTTAAAGTGTTTGGCAACCGGGAGATCGCGTAGGCCTAGGCGGACTGAGTGGAGGTGTTCAGCAAACACCCAAACACCTCTGCTCTGTCCACCTAGGCCTACATGATCTCCCGGTTTCTAAACACTTCTCTCCAAAGATGCAGCCAGTCCCGCTGAGTTACTCCAGCATTTTGTGTTTATCTTCGGTGTAAACCAGCATCTGCAGTTCCTTCTTACACAAAATAAAACTGCTCAAATTAAAGAAATCAATGTACATAAGGAGCATTTAATTTGGAGAGAGCATATGGCAACAAAGGATTGTATTCTCAGATGGTGTCACTTACATTCACTCCATGTAATTGATCTGACATAAAAGGAGAATTTGCTTGAAGTACCATCCATCAAATGGATAAACTACCAATTTTATCTTTGCACTTTGAGTGTATTCTTTTGAAGAATTTCTCATTTCATGAGCAGTTTATATTCATTTATTGAAAACATACTGGTTTGTCATCATGTCTGCTTAGAGCGGCGCAGTGGTAGAGTTGCTGCCTTGCAGCGCCAGAGACCCAGGTTCAATACTTACTATGGGTGCTGTCTGTACGGAGTTTGTGCGTTCTCCCTGTGACAGCATGGGTTTTCTCCAGGGGCTCCGGTTCCGGTTCCCCCTCCCCCCCCTTCCCCCTCCCCCCCCCCCCCCCGATATTCCAAAGACATGCAGGTTCGTAGGTTAATTGGTTTCTGTAAAAATTGTCCCTAGTGCGTAGGATAGAACTAGTGTACGGGTGAACACTGGTTGGCGCGGACTCGGTGGTCTGAAGGGCCTGTTTCCACACTGTATCTCTAAAACCAATTAAAAACTTATGATGAGGTAGCTGAATTGAGATCTCATCCATTTTTTTTTCTAGCTCTGCTCAAATCATAAGCTAATACAATTGCCTTTCCATGAGTTCTGTTTCCAGCAGGGAAGGAAGCCAGGGCACTTTCCCCTATTTTTATGATGTCCCATAGTTTTGACTTCTCATGATTCCCAACAAACACAATTATAAATACCAACTGATAAATATTACCTTTCTTTTGAATGAGAAACAATAAACAATAGAAAGTAGGCCATTTGGCCCTTCGAGCCAGCACCGCCATTCAATGTGATCATGGCTGATCATTCTCAATCAGTACCCCGTTCCTGCCTTCTCCCCATACCCCCTGACTCCGCTATCCTTAAGAGCTCTATCTAGCTCTCTCTTGAATGCATTCAGAGAATTGGCCTCCACTGCCTTCTGAGGCAGAGAATTCCACAGATTCACAACTCTCTGACTGAAAAGGTTTTTCCTCATCTCCGTTCTAAATGGTCTACCCCTTATTCTTAAACTGTGGCCCCTGGTTCTGGACTCCCCCAACATTGGGAACATGTTTCCTGCGTCTAACGTGTCCAACCCCTTTAATAATCTTATACGTTTCGATAAGATCCCCTCTCATCCTTCTAAATTCCAGTGTATACAAGCCTAGTCGCTCCAGTCTTTCAACATACGACAGTCCCGCCATTCCGGGAATTAACCTAGTAAACCTACGCTGCACGCCCTCAATAGCAAGAATATCCTTCCTCAAATTTGGAGACCAAAACTGCACGCAGTACTCCAGGTGTGGTCTCATTGCATTAATGCATTACATTACAAACATACATTACAAACCAGACATTAATGCTGTTTGAGAGTTTTCTGAATAATTGCAACCATAAGGAGAAAATGAATTTTTTTAAGTCATTCTAGTAGAATTCTGTTTCAAAGTATTAATCTTCATTAAAATATTTAATTAATTAACTGGCTGAGTTTTACAAAGCTAGAAAATAATTGCTATTGTCAAGGTTCTGATGTTTTGGAATAATTTAAAGACACGTGGCGGCGCCTAACGGCAGCGGCTGACTAGCAGTCTGTCCGTCTTTTTTTTCCCTTTTTTTTGTTGTGTGTCGGTGTTGGGATGGTTTTTATATATATTTTTTTGGTTGTGTATGTGTGGGAGGGGGTGGTGGTGTGGGTGGGTGGGTGTGGGGAACTTTTCTCTTCCTCACGGCGCGGGGTGCGGCTCGGCTGCGGGGCCTAACATCGCCCGCTGCGGCTCGGCCGCTGGACTTTACATCACCCGGTGCGGCTTGGCCGCTGGACTTTACATCCCGGTGCGGCTTGGCCGCTGGACTTAACAGTGCCCGGTGCGGCTTGGCCGCTGGACTTAACAGTGCCCGGTGCGGCTCGGCTGCGGGGCTTAACATCGCCCGGTGCAGCTCGGCTGCGGGGCTTAACATCGCCCGGTGCAGCTCGGCTGCGGGACTTTTCACCGCTGGTGCGGCTCGGCTGCGGGACTTAACATCGCCCGGTGCGGCTCGGCCGCGGGGCTTAACATCGCCCGGTGCAGCTCGGCTGCGGGGCTTTTCATCGCTGGTGCGGCTCGGCTGCGGATTTGACATCGCCCGGTGCGGCTCGACCACGGGACCTAGCTGCGCAAGGCTTGGTCGTGGGCCTTTCATCGCCCGGTTCGGCCGCGAGACGTTTCAGCGCCCGGTGCGGGGACTGTGCGGGTCGGTCGGGGACGAGCTGTCTGTCCGTGGGCGTGGGGAAGAGAGTGGAAGTTTTGTTGCCTCCATCACAGTGAGGGGGTGTTTGGAGTCACTGTGATGGACGTTTGTGTTGGGGTCATGTGTCTTGTGTTCTTTTTTTCTTTTTTTTTTTCTATGACTGCTATGTAGTTTCGTTCGGTACTTCGGTACCGAACGACAAATAAAGCTCTGTTGTTATAACATATCGGTTCTGACCCGAAACGTCACCTCGTCTTTTCCCCAGAGATGCTGCCTGACCAACTGAGTTACTCCAGCACTTTTGTGTCTATCTTTAAATTTATACAGCATCTTTACTACATTAACAATATTTCACAGCAGTAGTCAGATAAAGAGTGAACATTATGTTAAAGGAGAAGGTTCTTTTTTATGGTATGAGGCAAACATTTATTGTCCGTTTCTAATTGCATGAGGAAGGAATGGTGAGCCAGCCTTTTCGATCCACTGCCATTCATCCATCACTTTAAAGAGGTGGTCACAGTAGTATAAGAAGATAACTGCAGATGCTGGTACAAATCGATTTATTCACAAAATGCTGGAGTAACTCAGCAGGTCAGGCAGCATCTCGGGAGAGAAGGAATGGGTGACGTTTCGGGTCGAGACCATTGTTCTGGGTTGGGAGGTCCTGAAATTAGTCCCAGAAAACAACGATGAAGATAGTTCCAAGTTGGGATCATGTGTTCTTGGAGAAGAAGCTGCAGATGGAGGTATCCCTGTGCACATGTTGTCCTTAACCTCCTCCAGTGCAACTTGAGAATTTGTGAGTTGATGTTTGAGTCAGAATAATCCCAAACTTAGTCAAATGCTATGGTGCACGAGGACAATAGAGAAGAGGAATGTATTGTAAAGGAGGGAATTACAGGATATTGTGGGAGTGAGAAAAGGGAGGGGACTTAAAGGGCAGCCCTGAATAGTAGACCAAAGCAGTGGACTTAGAACTACAGATGCTGGTTATATTTGTAAGCGCCATTTGTAACTTTGTAAGCGTGCTTTATGGGCCACTATTTGCACACCTTGGGCATGGAAGCAAAAAATTGCACTCTGACTTGTCACATGTGACAATAAAATACTCATTCATTCATACACAGAAGGACACAAAGTGCTGGAGTAACTCAGCAGTTCAGGCAGCATCTCTGGAGACCATGGATAGGTGACTGGACTGAAGAACTGGACTCGAGATGGATGAATGGAGCATTTGGGGGTTGGAGCTGGTGAAGATTAGCGATGGATAAAACTGCAGGGGAATTTGAATGGAAAACATGTACGATTGAAGATGCAAGAGGAATGCAATGCAGTGTAGGTTATCAAGGGCAAGCCTGACAAATGAAGAGGATTAGGATATAGGGAAAAAAAGTTGTTGAAAGGTAGACGTTTACAGAAGACTATGTGTAGCAGCCAGCTTCTCGTCTATATCAATTAGCTCCCAAGCTGCCACTTGCATAGACCGGGTCAGCGATAAGCGTAATAACTCGAACAATAATAACAGAGATCCTCCTTACGTTTAATAGTTAGTCTTCTTTATTTGAAGGTGCAATAAACATATTGGCATATCTCTTGTCATCGACTGGTTATTAATTGCTAGGTAAAATTCCATATCTTACCACAGTCTATGCGATCGTTACGAATTGCCAGATATACCTTCGACACAGTTTGTATTAATCTTCTTGTCAATAAAACTTACAGGCGATTACATCATGGCTGGTAAATCTTTTGGCGGAGCTTCTAGCTGACCCTCTGTCAGCACCTCCCAGCTCACACCCTCAGTGCCAGCACGTACCCAGCCCCTATGTAAGCATTGCATTAACTCTATAGTGTCCAAACTACAGCAGAATACAAGGTAATGATATAAATAAGCAAAAATAACATAACTGCAAAATGGCTCCTACACTATGGATCAGAAGAGTTTAGGAATTAACAAATCCGGAGATGACACCAGCAGAGAAATAGTTCCAACATCTGAGATGGACAATATTTCAGAAGTGAAATTGAAAGGATGTCTATTTAGTTTAAATTTCTATTTAGTGTTTAAAATGGCATTGAAATGCAAACAATCCACTTTAGCATGCGACTATAGCAGGAAAGAAGACAAAGTCAATTTTAAATTATCCTCAGCAGGTATCTGGTGAGCATATTTGTAAAGTCCGTGAACTAACAGTTGACTCGGTAGAATAGAAACAACGTACAGTATTTTCATTTTTAGTGCCCATCTTTTCCAGAAGACAAACCAATTGAAGTATAATATATTTAATCTGGTGAATTATGCGTTCACAAGTCATAGGAGCAGAATTAGGCTTTTCGGCCCAATGAGTTTACTCCGCCATTCAATCAGTGTAAGAAAATAACTGCAGATGCTGGTACAAATCGATGGTATTTATTCACAGAATGCTGGAGAAACTCAGCAGGTCAGGCAGCATCTCGGGAGTGAAGGAATGGGTGATGTTTCGGGTCGAGACCCTTCTTCAGTCTGAAGAAGGGCCTCGACCCGAAACGTCACCCATTCCTTCTCTCCCGAGATGCTGCCTGACCTGCTGAGTTACTCCAGCATTTTGTGAATAAATACCCGCCATTCAATCATGTTCTTCTGCAGTTGTATAGGGCCCTAGTAAGACCACATCTGGAGTATTGTGTATAGTTTTGGTCTTCTAATTTGAGGAAGGACATCCTTTAATTGGGGCAGTGCAGCGTAGGTTCACGAGATTGATCCCTGGGATGGCGGGACTGTCATATGAGAAAAGGTTGAAAAGACTAGGCTTGTATTCACTGGAGTTTAGAAGGATGAGAGGGGATCTTATAGAGACATATATAATTATAAAAGGACTGGACAAGCTAGATGCAGGAAAAAATGTTCCCAATGTTGGGGGAGTCCAGAACCAGGGGCCACAGTCTTAGAATAAAGGGGAGCCCATTTAAAACTGAGGTGAGAAGGAACTTTTTCACCCAGAGAGTTGGGAATTTGCGGAATTCTCTGCCACAGAGGGCAGTGGAAGCCAAATCAATGGATGGAGTTAGATAGAGCTCTAGGGGCTAGTGGAATCAAGGGATATGGGGAGAAGGCAGGCACGGGTTATTGATTGTGGACGATCATCCATGATCACATTGAATGGCAGTGCTGGCTCGAAGGGCCGAATGGCCTCCTGCACCTATTTTCTATGTTTCTACATCTGATCAATCTTTCCTTCTCAACCGTTCTCCTGCATTCTCCCCGTAACCTTTAACACCCGTACTAAACAAGAACCTGTCAATCTCTGCATTAAAAATACCCAAAGACTTGGCCTCCACAGTGAATTCCACAGATTCACCACCCTCTGGCTGAAGAAAAGTCCTCCTCATCTCCTTACTAAGGTACAGCCTTTTATTCTGAGGCTGTGCCGTCTGGTCTTAGACTCTCTCACCAGAGAGAGAATTAGATTTAGCTCTTAGGGCTAACGGAATCAAGGGATACGGGGAGAAAGCAGGAACGGGGTACTGATTTTGGATGATCAGCCATGATCATATTGAATGGCGGTGCTGGCTCGAAGGGCCAAATGGCCTACTCCTGCACCTGTTTTCTATGTTTCTAGTGGAAACATTATGTCCAAATCCAGTCTATCCAGGCCTTTCATTATTCAGTTTCAATGAGGCCCCCCCACTCATCCTCCTAAACTCCAGCGAGGACAGGCCCCGAGATGTCAAACGCTCATCATGTGTTATCCCAATCACCCCGGGGTCATTCTCATCTGGACCCTTTCCGAGGCCAGCGCACCCCTCCTCAGATATTGTGCCCAAAACTGCTCACAATACTCCACGTGATGCCTGACCAGTGCCTTATAAAGCCTAAGCATTACATGCCTGCTTTTATATTCTTGTCCTCTCAGAAATTAATGATAACATTGCATTTGCTTATCTTATTCGGGGTTTAACCTGCAAATTAATGTTTTGAGAATCCTGCACCAGCACTCCCTCGTCTCTTGGCACCTCTGATTTCTGAATTCTCTCACCATTTTAAAATAGTCTATGCCTTTATTCATATCATATCATATCATATATCTACAGCCGGAAACAGGCCTTTTCGGCCCTCCAAGTCCGTGCCGCCCAGCGATCCCCGTACATTAACACTATCCTACACCCACTAGGGACAATTTTTACATTTACCCAGCCAATTAACCTACATACCTGTACGTCTTTGGAGTGTGGGAGGAAACCGAAGATCTCGGAGAAAACCCACGCAGGTCACGGGGAGAACGTACAAACTCCTTACAGTGCAGCACCCGTAGTCAGGATCGAACCTGTGTCTCCGGCGCTGCATTCGCTGTAAAGCAGCAACTCTACCGCTGCGCTACCGTGCTACCAAAGTGCATGAGGGCACACCTTGCTACGGTGTATTCCATCTGCTTCTTCTATACTACCTGCCACTCCGCCTATTTTTATATCATCTACAAACTTGGTACCAAAGGCATCAATTCCCTCACCCTGAAGAAGGGTCTCGACCCAAAACGTCACCCATTCCTTCTCTCCTGAGATGCTGCCTGACCTGCTGAGTTACTCCAGCATTTTGTGAAATAAATGCCTTCGATTTGTACCAGCATCTGCAGTTATTTTCTTATATAATTCCCTCACCCCAATCATTAATGTACAAAGTGAAAAATAGCAGACCCAGCACCAACCCTTGTGGAACACCACAAGGTCACCGGCAGCCAACCTGAAAGAGCCCCGTTTATCCCACTCTTTGTCTTCTGCCATCCAGCCAATCTTCTATCCATGCTGGTATCTTCCCTCTCATACCACGGGCTGTCATCTTGGTTTACAGCCTCATCTGTGGCACTTTATCAACGGCCTTCTGAAAATCCAAGCACACAACACCCACTTAATCTCCTTTGTCTATTCCGCTATTTACTTCCTCAAAGAATTCCAACAGATTTGTCAGGCAAGATCTCTCCTTCACAAAACCTGGCTGACTTTGTCTTATTTTTATAATGTGCTTCTAAGTACTTGGAAACCTCATCCTTAATAATGGACTCTTAAGATCTTATCAACCACTGATGTCAAGCTAACCGGACTATAGTTTGCCCTCTTTTGCCTTGCTCTCTTCTTGCTTGCACTGGGTGTGCGCCAACCAGTGATCCCTGCACATTAACACCATCCTACACCCACTGGGGACAATTTTTACATTTACCAAGTCAATAAATCTACAAACCTGTACGTCTTTGGAGTGTGGGAGGAAACCGGAGATCTTGGAGAAAACCCATGCAGGTCATGGAGAGAACGTACAAACTCGGTAAAGACAGCACCCGTAGTCGGGATGGAACCCAGGTCTCTGGCGCTGTAAGGCAGCAACTCTACCGCTGTGCCACCGTGCCCCTCCTCATAGAAGGTCTACATATCACTTCGGAAACTCTTCTCCTTGACCCTAAACCAATGTGGGGAAGTGTTTCCTGCAGTCTACCCTGTCTGTACCCCTCATAATTTTATACGCCACAATCATGCCCACCTGTAAACCCTCCGCTCCAGGGAAAATGCTTCCCCAGCCTCTCCTTATCACGGAAAATATCCACCCATCGCATCCAACATCCTGGTGAACCTTCTCTGCAACCTCTCACCCCTGGTGAACCTTCCTGCACCCCTGGAATTTAGAAGGATGAGAAGGGATCTTATCAAAACATATAAGATTATTAAGGGGTTGGACACGTTAGAGGCAGGACACATGTTCCCAATGTTGGGGGAGTCCAGAACAAGTGGCTACAGTTTAAGAATAAGGGGTAGGCCATTTAGAACTGAGATGAGGAAAAACTTTTTCAGTCAGAGAGCTGTGAATCTGTGGAATTCTCTGCCTCAGAAGGCAGTGGAGGCCAATTCTCTGAATGCATTCAAGAGAGAGCTAGATAGAGCTCTTAAGGATAGCGGAGTCAGGGGGTCTGGGGAGAAGGCAGGAACGGGGTACTGATTGTGAATGATCAGCCATGATCACATTGAATGGCGGTGCTGGCTCGAAGGGCCGAATGGCCTCCTCCTGCACCTATTGTCTATTGGTGATGGGATCTGCACACAGCACTCCAGTGGAGGACCAACCAAGATGTATTATTGCTTTTGAGAAATATGAAATGCAGTTGCCTTGATGTGCAGCTTCTGCAGTCAATGGGAATTGCCACTGGCATTTCTCTATTTCTGAAAGCTTTAGGTATGTTTCTGTAGAAATTCAGATGTTAATTTTGTAGTGAGACATTATCAGGGTAACGATGACCTGTGATATTTTTTTTTCTCCCCTCAATGGAAATAGCTTGAAATGAATTTTAGATTTGCTTTTCAAATCAATTTGTTGTGCCAGAGTTTGAATTTTCTAATTTTTAAATGAAAACTTCAATTCTGATTTATAGAAGTCTAATATAATATATAATTCACTTCTTTTGCAGACTTGATTTTGTTGCACATGTTCACTTTTTAAATATGAATATACAAGGAGAAGGATAAAACATGTTTGCATGCATTCTATTTTACAGCTTTGATTAGTTATGCAATTTCGGCCACTCCATTTTTTTCCCTCTTGCATTCTCCTTCGCTTCCAACCCCCCCCCCCCCCCCCCCCCCCCCACCAAAAAAAAACTTCTCCCACGAACTGGATGTCTGTTCATACTTAATCATTCATTGTGATGACAGGCTGTTTATTAAAATCCTACTCACTGAAAATGCCTGAGAAAAAGAATGAAAACAGCACTGACTGATGGCATACTTTATTGTCTTGTGTTTTACTCGGGTTAAAAAAATTAAAGCATTTTAGTTACCCAGGTGTGAATCTGCCAAAGGTAAAATGAGCAAAGCGGGTGGATGTAAAGAAGAGAAACTCAATTGAGAATTCAAGGCATGAGATGATTAAACGGTCTTGTGAGAGATACATGCCCGGCACTATTTTCAAAGCCAGGACTGCCTGTAATAAATAATCCTTTCCGGCATTGCCGTATTTTAAAAGGAAAGCAGTAGCAGAGGTACAAACTGAGGAAAATGTAAGAAATTATGCCCCTCTAACGTTAATTTTGTCTTCCCCGTTGATCGATTATATGTTGGCGATTTTTCTTACAGATCTTCCCTCCCCCGCACATGATACTGACACAGGCGGAGAAATTCTCCCAGCCTGAATTGAAAATCTGCCTCGTTTCCTCAGAAACCGCAGCTGCTGCTGCTGGTGGAAAACACGTCAGACTGGCCCTCTAACACGCACAGATGTGCCTTTGTAAATCCAGAGAAATGCGGAGATGGATTGCGTGCTGAGGGCAAATATCCTCCCTCAGAGGAAGGACTAATGGCAGGGTTGCTTTTTCTTTCCCCCCCCCCCCCCCCCCCTCTCAAACACATTTGTTTTTCTGCTCCTAATTCTCAGCACATATCATGCCAAAGTTCTCAGCAGATAAACATGGAGAAAGACACAGACATTGGTGGTGACTTTTAGTTTTAGCTGAGGTCCGAATTATTATTTATCAGGTTCAGCAGCCATTGTTCCCTTGAATGTCCTTGTGTTGAAATTTTTTTTAAAAATGATTCCCAGACTGCCCCTCCACTCTAATTTGTATTAAAAAAAAGCAATCTGCCCTTTTTCTTTGCTCCAGTCTTGAGTTCCTCATTCTTGTTTTATGCCCTCCTCCCCCTCCTTGACATTCTGCTGGAGGTAGATTTATTGGTATCTGCAGACGTGCTGTACTTTGAATAATATCTTATTTAATTTACTTTTAGGAGAGGGGTGTTGTTTTACCAAGCCATCTCCTGCCAGATCTCCACCTTTTCTCTCTCTCTCTCTCTCTCTCTCTCTCTCCCTCCCTCTCTCTCCCAAGCCAGAGGAGTTGCTGCTAGTTCTATGTAATTAAAATGAGTACATGATGGTGTTTGAGAGGAAGGGAAAAAAAAAAAACCACAGAGCTAAGAGGGTTGAAGCTTTGCTGAACCAGACAAAAACAGGGCTGGTTGTGTGAGTGTGGAGGAGGGGTGAGTGTGCGTTCATTGGCGGAGCTCTGGGCTCGGAGCAGCTGTGGGAGCAGAGTGGTGTACAGCAGTTACTGCTAAAGCACTTTAGTTCCATTTGTTTAATAGTTGTGAGTTGGAGCCAAATGCATGTTCATCAGCCACGACTGGCGGGAAAACTGAGTCAGGGCATATTTTTTTTTAAAGGCTGGGGGGAGGAATCAAGGGCTGCCTGTGGACATTTCAATCTTAAAAGAACAGTACTGACCTTGAAGTCACTGTGTTCCCTTTTGTTCCTACATGCAGAGGCGATTTAGAAACTTTAAAAAAACACCCAGCACAGCAACTTCTTAACCCTTTGCTGGCTATTTTTTCTTGTTTTCTTTTACACAGCTCTTGAAACGTACACGGCAATGATGAAAAAATTAAAATAGGGTGTGCACGAATATTATGCTGAATGTCATTATATTTGACATTTATAAATACACACTGGGATCATTCATAAAATGTTTTAATTTCTTGATTAGTACGGGTGTCAATGGTTACGGGGAGAAGGCACGGTAGCGCAGCGGTAGAGTTGCTGCTTTACAGCGAATGCAGCGCCGGAGACTCAGGTTCGATCCTGACTACGGGTGCTGCACTGTAAGGAGTTTGTACGTTCTCCCCGTGACCTGCGTGGGTTTTCTCCGAGATCTTCGGTTTCCTCCCACACTCCAAAGACGTACAGGTATGTAGGTTAATTGGCTGGGTAAATGTAAAAAATGTCCCTAGTGGGTGTAGGATAGTGTTAATGTACGGGGATCACTGGGCGGCACGGACTTGGAGGGCCGAAAAGGCCTGTTTCCGGCTGTATATATATGATATGATATGAAGGCAGGAAAATGGGGTTGAGGGGGAAAGATAGATCAGCCATGATTGAATGGCGGACTAGACTTGATGGGCTGAATGGCCTGATTCTGCTCCTGTGATGTATGAACTATTTGTTGAGATTTTTAAACCTCTTCAGTACGGATAAAGAGAGTGTTGCTTCTACCCATGCCTGATAATAATACTGTTTAGTTAAGACTATTGTCATGTGTACCACCGAGGTACAGTGAAAAGCTTTTGTTGTGTGTTATCCAGTCAGCGGAAAGTCAATACATTATTACAATCGAGCCATTTACAGAGTATAGACACATGATTAGGGAATAATGTTTAGATTTAGATTTAGAGACACAGCGCCGAAACAGGCCCTTCGGCCCACCGGGTCCGCGCCGCCCAACGATCCCCGCACACTAACACTATCCTACACCCACTAGGGACAATTTTTACAATTTTTACATTTACCAAGCCAATCTGTGGAATTCTCTGCCTTCATTCAAGAGAGAGCTAGATAGAGCTCTTAAGGATAGCGGAGTCAGGGGGTATGGGGAGAAGGCAGGAACGGGGTACTGATTGAGAATGATCAGCCATGATCACATTGAATGGCGGTGCTGGCTCGAAGGGCCGAATGGCCTCCTCCTGCACCTATTGTCTATTGTCTATTGTTTTGGGAACAGAGAGTTGTGGACGTCATGCAAACCTCCCCCCCCCCCTTCGATTGACTTGCATCTATACGCTCCACTGTCTTGGCAAGGCCGCCAGCATAACCAAGGACCAGTCTCACCCTGGTCACTCCCTTTTTTCCCCCTCTCCCATCAGCAAAGAGGTGCAGAAGCTTGAAAATGCATAATTCAAGATTCTTCTTCAGTTTCTTCCCGGCTATTATCAGGCAACTAAAGCATCCTCTCACCAGCTAGAGATTGATCCTGACCTCCATCTACCTCATTGGAGACCTTCAAACTATCTTTAATCAAACTTTATTGGACAGTATCTTGCACTACATGTTATACCCTTTATCTATAGACCGTGGATGGCTTAATTGCAGTTCTGTATAGTCTATTCGCCGACTGGAAACCATGTGACAAAAACCTTTCACTGTACCTCAGACCTGTGACAATAATATACTAAACCAAGCAAAAAAAGGAATTAGGCAAGAGACAGTTAATGTTACTGTTACATATATTCGCTGGAAGAGGGCGTGTCGGTAGCAAACATGATTTTTCTTTGTCCCTTGAATTAAAAGAGGAGGTGAAAAAACTTCAGGGCACTTCTCAACCAGCGGTAGAAAAGATTATAAAACCTTTCTCCGAGATTTAATCGGAAACGTTCCGGTCTGAAAATACACCAAATTGTTTCAAAATGTGCATGATGTCGAAAGAGGCAGTAATGCTATTCATTCATTTTTTCAAGTCCATGAAATTGATGAGGTTAATGAAAACAACAGATATAGTTTTGATTTTTAGACGGTGCCAATGTAGACTTGACCAAGGTCAGAATGTTCAGGGGGTTGACAGCAGAATGGATCACAAGCAGAAAATAATAAGGGTTCACTGGTTTCTCACTTAGTGATCAGAATGCATTCTCAGAAATCAAGAGCACCAACGGAAACATGACTAAAATTCATCATTATTATCATTAGATGTATGTGACCCCCACAACTCTACAAGTTTTAAGATTGTTTGGAATAGGGAGAAGGCGTGACCTTGCAGGAAGATGCTAAATTGGAGTACGGCAAACTACAATGTTATTAAGCAGGAGCTCGGGAGGGTAGGCTGGAAGCAATTACTATTGGGTTGGTCCACATCTGACGTGTGGGAGTTGTTTACAGGCCAGTTCAGAACCAACATATTCCAGTAAGGAGGAGGCATAATGATGGCAAAGTAAGGGAACCTTGGATGACCAAAAATGTTGTAAATTTGGTTAAAAAGGAAAAAGAAGCGCATGCAAGATTTAAGAGGTTGGAATCAGACTTTGAGCTTTTGAGAAATATAAAGAAAGGGGGAAAGAACTCAAGCGGGCGATTAGAAAGGCCTAAAGGGGCCATGAAATGGCTTTGGCGAGTAGGATTAAAGAAAATACCAAAGCTTTTTATGTCCAGATTAAAAACTAAAGAATAACCGGGCAGAAGGTAGGACTACTTGAGGATAAAGGAGGGAATTTGTACTTGGGGGTCTGGGGATGGAGGCAAGGTACTAAACGAGTACTTTGCTTCAGTTTTCCCCAAGGCAATGGATATGTGTGGAAGGGTCTCGACCCGAAACGTCACCCATTCCTTCTCTCCTGAGATGCTGCCTGACCCGCTGAGTTTCTCCGGCATTTTGTGTCTAGCAGGGAATAACGTTTAGTGCAAGTGAATAAAAATGCTACTGTGGACACAATAGATGCACGAATCTGGAGTAAAAAGCAAACTGCTTGAGGAACACAGTGGATCGAGCAACATCAGTGTGGAGAAAGGATTCATCAATGTTTTGGTTTGGAACTCTGCATGATATAGAAAAAGATGCTAAAATATAACTATTGGGATAGAGGGACTTCTGTACCACGGTTAACAATTCCGAGTCGACATCCCAGAGACAGATTTCAAGCACAGTGGGTGTATAATCCATGAGGACAAGCTATTGGTCTCAGGGTAAGAGACCTATAACCAGGACAGGAAATGGCCTGGCATGACTCCAACTTGTTTTCAAAGCATTATTTACATTAACAAAGCTAATTAAACTTTGAGGGATTGACTTTTTTGAAATCCTGCTCGTGCTATGGAGAGCCCTTTGTTTTACACATTAGCAAAATAAAGCATTTTCACCTGATCGCTTTCTGCCTCTATAATTCCTCTAATCTCTACCCAATTATTAATTCATGCAGCAGACCATTCTTTAAGTATGAATTTAAGCATGGAGATCATGGGATCTGTGCCTTGGCCTCATTGTAGAGAGGTTCATGGTCAAATCTCCTCTCTAAATACTGAGGCCAACTGCATTGTTTTGACTGTTGCCATTTTCAGTTTATTCACCAGAGGTAGGGCATTGAACTAGGTAGGCCATTCTGTTTTTTTGTAGTTTGCATTAAATGAGAAGCAGATAAACATCTTTAAACATTGCCCAATTAGGCCTCAATTTTGTGTCCAGTGGAAATAGTTTATATCTGCCCTGTATGTTATCCTGAACCTCTTGAAAATTTAAATCTTTGCTGTCGATAATAAACATTTTTGGGAATATAATAATAAATGTATAATAGTTCCTTGTAATTTAGCCCGAGGAGTCTGGTATAAATCTCTATGCTGGATTCCTTCCTCAGGTGTGGTGCCCAGAACTTCTTACAGTGCGTCAGGTGTGGTGCAAACAGGGCTTTGAATAGCTGCAGCACAATATTTAACCGTGTGTACTCCAGTCCTTGGAATGTAAATGCTTGCTTTCCATTATTGTTCAGGGTTATTTTCTCTGCAATTGTATGTTTGTGATTTTGCACAATGACACTTACATTTCTTTCATTGATACACTTCAGTGAAATCTGCTCCCACTTTGCAAATTGTTCGTAGGCAGGCTGAATAAATCGTGACAAGGATCTTTACAGTTTACAACTAATTATATTCTGCCTATCTACATATTTATCCATTATCACTATGCTGCATTTCCAACTGCTTGGCCAAATTCTGAAGCAAGTCAGTAATTTGCCTTCATGACTATGAGTTTCCTCTTTAGTAACATCTTCTTATGAAAGTATTTATTCACAAAATGCTGGAGTAACTCAGCGGGTCAGGCAGCATCTCAGGAGAGAAGGAATGGGTGACATTTCGGGTCGAGACCCTTCTTATGAGAGAGTGCCTTTCAAACCACTATAACCAATACTTACTGACATTCTGTTATCCTTCTCTTCAAAACAATTTTGTCCATCCATACCTGTCACAGTCTACTCCTTTTTTTAAATCAAAGCTGGATTCCTCTGTTCAACCACATACTCTGGTTTGGACTTGGATAATGAACTAAAACAAGATATTAAAGTTGTGTAGGAAAAAAAACCTGCAGATGCTGGTTTAAATCGAAGGTTCACCAGATTGATCCCTGGGATGGCAGGACTTTCATATAGAATAGTAGAATAGTTCCTTTATTGTCATTGTAACATGAGCCATGTACAACGAAATTGTAAAATGTCAGCCAGTCAGTGCACCATTCAAACATTTCTAAAAGCTAACGATACATACAAGGTAAAATATTTTAAAACAGATAAACAACTGTGAAGAAAGACTGGATAGACTAGGCTTATACTCGCTGGAATTTAGAAGACTGAGGGGGGATCTTATAGAAACATATAAAATTCTTAAGGGGTTGGAGAGGCTAGATGCGGGAAGATTGTCCCCGATGTTGAGGAAGTCCAGAACCAGGGGACACAGCTTAAGGATAAGGGGGAAGTCTTTTAGGACCGAGATGAGAAAACATTTCTTCACACAGAGTGGTGAGTCTGTGGAATTCTCTGCCACAGAAGGTAGTTGAGGCCAGTTCTTTGGCTATATTTAAGAGGGAGTTAGATGTGGCCATTGTGGCTAAAGGGATCATGGGGTATGGAGAGAAGGCAGGTACAGGTTACTGAGTTGGATGATCAGCCACGATCATATTGAATGGCGGTGCAGGCTCGAAGGGCCGAATGGCCTACTCCTGCACCTATTTTCTATGTTTCTAAAAATGGTGGAGTAACTCAGCGGGCCAGGCAGCATCTCTGGAGAGAAGGAATGGGTGACGTTTTAGGTATCCCCTTCCCCTTCCCAGTTCTCCCACTAAACTTCAGGTAGTCCCTGCTTCCCCTCTCCACCCCCCCCCCCCCCAGTTCTCCCACTAGTCTCCCTGTCTCCGACTACATCCTATCTTTGTCCCGCCCCCTCCCCTGACATCAGTCTGAAGAAGAGTCTCGATCCGAAACGTCACCCATTCCTTCTATATCATATCATATCATATATATACAGCCGGAAACAGGCCTTTTCGGCCCACCAAGTCCGTGCCGCCCAGCGATCCCCGTACATTAACACTATCCTACACCCACTAGGGACAATTTTTACATTTACCCAGCCAATTAACCTACATACCTGTACGTCTTTGGAGTATGTGTCTACCTTAGATATTAAAGCTAACTGGTCTATATTTCCCTGGTTTGCATCTCCCTAGCAACGTGGCATGCACATTTGCCAATTAAAAAGAGTGGTTCCCAATTCAAAAAATTATTGGGCATCCACAATATTTTCACCTGCTTCCTTTAAAACTCTGTAATGAAATCCATCAGGAAGTAAGGATCTGTCATCCTTTAATGCATTATTTTATTCACAAGTGTTATTCTGGTAAAATGTAACTTTTAATCTGTAATTTTCACTGATATTTTGTTCTTTTCCTTGGGATGCCGACATTCTTTTCTTTTCTCCATTGCAAATGTTGGTGCACACTATTCATATAATATTCCCGTATATTATTAACAGTATCGTTATTAATTATTTTTAATAAGCTCACTTGCCTCTATTTTTCTGAATCTTTTTGTTTTTTTTATTTTAATATCCCATGTAAATTTATTTAACTTGTTATTTTCTATAGGCTTTACTTTTCGGTCACCTTTTATTCTTTGCAACTCTGTCATCACCACCTGTTTCTGCCGTTATTATATATTTTTCTTACAGTTTTAATTTCTTCCAAGGAGTGGATTTGTCCAGGTCACCATGCATGGCCCTAACATGGCATGAAGGGAAGATTTACTCAAATCTAGAATCTTTGTAGCAGTTTCATGATTTTCCCCTTTGGCCACTACATTGAATTTTATTGGATTATAATTGCATATAAATGATCAAACATTATTAAGCTCCCCTCCCTTCAACTCCCGCTCCCATTCCCAGTCTAACCTTTCTGTCATGGGCCTCCTCCAGTGCTATAGTGAGGCCCACTGGAAATTGGAGGAACAGCACCTCATATTTCGCTTGGGCAGCTTGCAGCCTAGTGGTATGAACATTGACTTCTCCAACTTTAGATAGTTCCTCTGTCCCTCTCTTCCCCTCCCCCTTCCCAGATCTCCCTCTATCTTCCTGTCTCCACCTATATCCTTCCTTTGTCCCGCCCCCCTGACATCAGTCTGAAGAAGGGTCTCGACCTGAAACGTCACCCATTCCTTCTCTCCCGAGATGCTGCCATGACCTGCTGAGTTACTCCAGCATTTTGTGAATAAATACCTTCGATTTGTACCAGCATCTGCAGTTATTTTCTTAAACACTATTAAGCTGTTAGCTCAATCGGGTTGATTGTTAAATTAAAAGTGGCCTATCCAGTTGCTTTTTCGACATATTGTTAAGGGAAAGTTTGCAGCATGCACTCCAGAAATATACTTTTGCAGAATTTGTACATCCAGTTTGAAGAAGGGTCTCGACCTGAAACGTCACCTGTTCCTTTTAGAAACATCGAAACATGGAAAATAGGTGCAGGAGGAGGCCATTTGGCCCTTCGAGCCAGCACCATCATTCATTGTGATCATGGCTGATCATCCACAATCAGCAACCCGTGCCTGCCTTCTCCCTTGATTCCACTAGCCCCTAGAGCTCGATCTAACTCTCTTTTAAATTCATCCAGTGAATTGGCCGCCACTGCCCTCTGTGGCGGCGAATTCCACAAATTCACAACTCTCTGGGTGAAAAAGTTTCTTCTCACCTCAGTTTTAAATGGCCTCCCCTTTATTCTTAGACTGTGGCCCCTGGTTCTGGACTCCCCCAACATTGGGAACATTTTTTCTCAATATAGCTTGTCCAGTTATAATTTTGTACGTTTCTATAAGATCCCCTCTCATCCTTCTAAATTCCAGTGAATACAATCCCAGTCTTTCCAATCTTTCCTCATATGACAGTCCCTCCATCCCAGGGATTAACCTCGTGAACCTACGCTGCACTGCCTCAATAGCAAGGTCGTCCTTCCACAAATTAGGAGACCAAAACTGCACACAATCTTCACCAGAGATGAGTTACTTAAGCTTTTTGTGTCTATTTTCATTGGACAAATTGAATTCAGGCCAGTAATTGGTAAGGCAGTATTGTTGCCATGTATCTATACAAGAGAGATCAGGCTGGAAAAACATCTAGGGGTTTCATTAATAACTGCTGAAAATTTGGATGTTCAATAGTGATTGTCCGTTGTTTCAGATTTGCACATGCTCCTAATCTCTTAAATGGTCACACTTGAGGCTTTTGTAATGAATGACAGTTTAGGTGGGAAAATTAAGGGTATCCTCAACTAAAGAAATCATTTACAAACATACGGTGTGAGGAAAGTTAGAAAAAGTTAGACAGCATTTGAAAAGTGAATGTTCTATGTTTGTTTCTGGGGATTAACAACATAATTGACCCTATGCTCATTTCTGCAACGATCATTGGCTAGGTTCCGTTCACACAAATGTAAAAGAACCTGAATGTGCAAACAGCCAACCTTCAGCCTGAAGTCATTGTAAGTTGGTGCGTTGTTATTAATTTACAGATAAGTGTGCTGCTGTGTGCAAAGTGAGACATTCATTTTCAGAGTGTTCAGAGTTTTTCGAGAGTGAAGAGACTGCTGATGCTGGAATCTGGAGCAAAAAGAAACTGCTGAAGGTTTAGAGTCTTTGAATAACATTTATTTCGGCTCCGGATTGTCCGAGGGGAAGGGATTTCCAGGTCTAGGGTGGGCTGTGAGATGAAGGAGCAATGCTTTATAAGAGCAATGCTTATTGGCATCAGCCTTGACCTGAAAATGAAACCATCTCACCACATACTATTTGGCACTGATCACTTAGCTTCTGCTCTGCCTGATTCTTGGGTGGTAAGAGAGAACATGAACGTGTGAATAAAGACTGCAAAGACTGTTCTTTGATATTAACTGCCCTTTACCATGTGTTAGACACAAAATGCTGGGAGTAACTCGGTGGGACAGGCAGCATCTCTGGAGAGAAGGAATGGGTGACGTTTCGGGTCGAGACCCTTCTTCAGGCTGAGTGTCGGGGGAGGGGGAGATACAGAGATAAGGATGGGAGAACGAGACATCAAAAGGGGTGGAGATCAAGAAAAATGTAGAACAGATCATTGTTAGCTAAGAGAAGGTAACAAAAAAGCAGATAAAATTTAATTGGGGACAGTCAGACTGGTCGGAGAATTGAGAAAGGGGAGGGATGGTGAGAGGGAAAGCAAGGGTTACTTGAAGTTAGAGAAGTCAATATTCATACCACTGGGGTGTAAACTACCCAAACGAAATATGAGGTGCTGTTCCTCCAATTTGCGCTGGGCCTCACTCTGTCAGTGGAGGAGGCCCAGGACAGAAAGTTCCTCTGTCCCTCTCTTCCCCTCCCCCTTCCCAGTCCTCCCACTGTCTTCCTGTCTCCACCTATATCCTTCCTTTGTCCCACCCCCCTGACATCAGTCTGAAGAAGGGTCTCGACCTGAAACGTCACCCATTCCCTCTCTCCCAGATGCTGCCTGACCTGCTGAGTTACTCCAGCATTTTGTGATACCCAGAACAGAAAGGTCAGTGTGGGAATGGGAGAGGGAGTTAAAGTGTTTAGCAACCAGGAGATTAGGTAGGATTAGGCAGACTGAGCGGAAGTGTTCAGTTCTTTACCATGTGTTTATGTTTTGCTTATATATTTTGAAGACCCTTCCATACGTTTATTTGTTTGGTTTTGAGGTTTTATTTCTGTTCCCATGCCTCTGCCACTTGAGGTCCTCAGTGAGCTATGTAAATTGGAGTTCTCTTACACTATGGAAACTATCAAATCATACTTTGGATAAGGAAACTCCATTCAAAGGTGCAGTTCAGTGCAGTATAGTTCTAAACCTAGCAAGGGGGAACTGGAAAAGCTGAGAAAATACTGAGTGCAAACTGGCATTAATAGCTATTATTTCCATTGTGGCATGTTTAGTTTAGTTCAGAGATACAGCGCGGAAACAGGCCCTTCGGCCCACCAGGTCCGCATCGAACAGCGATCCCCGCACATTAACACTACCTACACACACTAGGGACAATTTACAATTACACCAAGCCAATTGACCTACAAACCTGTACGTCTTTGGAGTGTGGGAGGAAATCGAAGATCTCGGAGAAACCCACGCAGGTCACGGGGAGAACGTACAAACTCCGTACAGACAGCACCCATAGTCGGGATCGAACCCGGGTCTCTGGCGCTCCAAGCGCTGTAAGGCAGCATCTCTACCGTTGCGCCACCGTGCCGCCCACATAAAACATAAAGTGCTTGAATAACTCAGCAGTCAGGCAGCATCTGTGGAGGTAATGGGTGCCATGTGATACGTTGGCGATGCTAATTTAAAATTTCAGCAGAAATTACTTGTAACAGACGGATTGATGATTTTGTCCCTGGTGGAGTATTAACACTTCTACTCTGCACTCTTGACACATTTTGAAGCATTTAAATGGACTTTCATCTCAGTGGGGTTTAAGTCAAATTAGATCATTTGGATATGGTTGTTCTAGTTTATTAAGCCCAAAATGTTCCAAATCACTAACATGAATTGAATTTGACTTAGATCACTGGTCTTGTGTCTTGTATCTTGTGGCCATCACTTCAGAAGAGTCCACCAGGGACTATACTGGAAGTATCCTATACCCACTAGGAACAATTTTATCCGACACCCACTAGGGACTTTTTTTTGTGTGCATTTACCAAGCCAATTAACCTACATGTCTTTGGAGTGTGGGAGGAAACCAAAGATCTCGGAGAAAACTCACGGGGAGAACGTACAGACTTCGTACAGACGGCACCCGTAGTCAGGATGGAACCCGGGTCTCCGGCGCTGCATTCACTGTAAGGCAGCAACTCTACCGCTGCGCCACCGTTTCTCCCACAGGGAGTGCTCATGGTTTGATTTCTGTGTATGGATTATGTCGTAAGAATTGTAGATGGCGGCTGTCTGCTGCTTCATGGGGTTGAAGGGAAGCCAGACGGCTAGTTATTCCTTTGCTTCCGTTGTATATTTCGCAATGGACCAAGGGCAGCAGTCTATTTTCCAGCTTCTCATGACCTGGAAGGAGCATGAGAAGGAAAACCCTAAGAATAGAGCATAAGAACAACATGTTGAATGGAGAGGTATTTGATAAGAAATAGGCCTTTTAGATTTTTTTAGATTTAGAGATACAGCGCGGAAACAGGCCCTTCGGCCCACCGAGTCCGCGCCGCCCAGCGATCCCCGCACATTAACACTATCCTACACACACTAGGGACAATTTTTACATTTACCCAGTCAATTAACCTACATACCTGTACGTCTTTGGAGTGTGGGAGGAAACCGAAGATCTCGGAGAAAACCCACGCAGGTCACGGGGAGAACGTACAAACTCCGTAAAGACGGCGCCCATAGTCAGGATCGAACCTGAGTCTCCGGCGCTGCATTCGCTGTAAGGCAGCAACTCTACCGCTGCGCCACCGTGGAATACGTGGCCTTCTGGAATAAATGGACAATATCAATTTTAGAAAAATTGAATTTATTGATGTACTGGGTGTTCTTAACTGGTTGTGTGAGGTGAGGTTGCTCCAAGGGTTTCTGCTTTGAATATTTGTTCGCTAAAATATTTGAATGTAATCCTTTCATCAAGAAAGGGGGAAAAAAATTAAAGCTGGAATGATATTTGAATACACGAGACATAGCCGATGCTGGAATTGGGGACAATAAATAATCTGCTGGAGGAACTCTGTAGGTCAGGCAGAGTCTCAACCTAAAACATCCACTTCCCTCCACAGATGCTGCCTGACCACTGAGTTCCTCCAGCACTTTGCTGTTGACAAAGATAGTCGGATGATTAGTTGGAATCCAGCAAAATAAGACAGATGACACTTCAGATCGGGACCCTTCTTAAGACTGATCCAGTCAGGGGGAGAAAGCTGGAAAAGAGTGGTGGGGATAGGGCAAAGAGTGGCAAGTGATGGGTGATAGTGAATATATCTTGTTTCCATTTTTTCCCTGACTCCAGTCTGAAGAAGTGTCTTGACCCGAAACGACACCTATTCCTTTTCTCCTGACCTGCTGAGTTACTCCAGCATTTTGTGTCTAACTTGGGCATAAACCAGCGTCTGCAGTTCCTTCCTACACAAGTAGAGACAGGTGAGGGAGGCATGTTTGGCAGATGTCTGGCGTAAGAAACACAAAGGCTGGAGGTGAAAAGGAGACAAAAGGATGTCGGTCAGATGACGAAAGAAGAGGAAGAGTGAAATTTATAGCCATAATAAGGAGGGTAATGGGTGGAAAGGGGAAAGGAGGGGGAATAAAATGGAAACACGGCACTCGGGAATGGGGACAAGGCTGCAGAGGAGACGGAAGGAGCAGGGTGACTCTGGTTAGGAGAAATGTGCATGCAGTGGTAAGGGTTTTACTTCAAATTGGAAAATTCACTGTTCATACTGATGGGTTATAAGCTACACAAGCGGAATATAATGTGCCGTTCTTCCAGTTTGCGTGTGGCTTCAGTCTGGCAATGGTGGAGACCAAGTATAAAAAGGTTCAGTTCAGAGATACAGCGCGGAAACAGGCCCTTTCGGCCCACCGGGTCCGCGCCGACCAGCGATCCCCGCACAGTTACACTCTCCTACACCCACGAGGGACCTTTTCTTTTACATTTACCAAGCCAATTAACCTGCAAACCTGAACATCTTTGGAGTGTGGGAGGAAACCGAAGATCTCGGAGAACACCCACCCAGGCCACGGGGAGAACGTACAGACTCCGCACTGACAGCACCCGTAGTTGGGATCGAACCCGGGTCTCAGGCGCTGCATTCGCTGTAAGGCAGCAACTCTACCGCTGATCGGTTGGCATGGTAATGAGAAGGGAAGTTAAAATGGTTAGCAACCTGAAGGTCCGGCAGGCTTTGGTGAACAGAGCACAAGAGTTCGGCAAAACAGTTGCCTGGTCTAGACTTGGTCTCACCCTTGTAAAAGGGGCCACGTTGGGAACGCCAGATACACCAGATTGGAAGGTTTGCTGTAGTCCCTGGATGGAAGTGAGAGAAGAGGTGAAGGGACATATGTTACATCTCCTGCAGTTGATGGGGCAACTGCGTGGGGAGGAGGTGGGATAGAGTGAGTGGGCCAAGGAGCTGTGGAGAAAGTGGACTCTGCAAAAGTGGGAAGGGGTAGGGAAGGGAAATGTTTATTAAGGGATTGGACACGTGAGAGGCAGGAAACATGTTCCCAATGTTGGGGGAGTCCAGAACCAGGGGCCACCAGGGTTTAAGAATAAGGAGAGATAGCCGAGTGGATAGAGAATTGGCTTCATGGAAGGAAGCAGAGGGTGAGGGTGGAATGTTGCTCTTCAGACTGGAGGCCTGTGACTAGCGGTGTGCATCAGGGTTCGGTGCTGGGCCCGTTGCTGTTTGTCATCTGTAACAAGTTTAGCAAGTTTGCAGATGACACTAAAGTGGGCGGTATTGTAGATAGTGAAGATGGTTGTCAAAAATGGCAGCAGGCTCTTGATTGGTTGGGCAGGTGGGCTGAGGAATGGCTGATGGAGTTTAATGCACAGAAATGTGAGGCGTTGCATTTCGGAAAGTCTAATAAGGGCAGGACCTACACTGTGAATGGTTGGGCTCTGGGACGTATTGTACAGCAAAGGGATCTAAGGGTGCAGATACATAGTTCCTTGAAAGCAGCATCACAGGTGGATAGATGGTCAAAAAGGCTTTTGGCACATTGGCCTTCGTCAGTCAGTGTGTTGAGCGTAGAAATTTGGAGGTCAAGTTACTGTTGTATAAGATATTGGGTGAGGCCACATTTACAGTGTTTTGTTGCGTTTTGTCACCGTGTTGTTATAGGAGAGATATTCTCAATCTAGAAACGGGCCAGAGAAGATTTACGAGGATCTTGCCAGGACTCGAAGGTCCAAAGGGAGCAGTTGAGCAGGCCAGGACTCTATTCCATGGAGCGCAAGAGGATGAGGGGTGGTCTTATAGAAGTGCACAAAATCATGACAGGAATAGATCGGGTAAATGCACGGGGCCTTTTTCCCAGAGTAGGGGAATCGAGAACCAGAGGACACAGGTTTGAGGTGAGGGAAAGATTTAATAGAAACCTGAGGGGGTGGGTATATGGAATGAGCTGCCAGTGGAAGTAGTTGAGGCAGGTATTATCATAACATGTAAGAAATATTTAGACAGGTACATGGATAGGATAGATTTAGAGGATTATTGGCCAAGTGCAGGCAGGTGGGACTAGTGTAGATGGGGCATGTTGGTCAGCATGGGCAAGTTGGGCCAAAGTGCCTGTTTCCATGCTGCATCCCTATCTATGACTATGATGCCAAGACTAACTCTTAGTGAATCGACTGGGCTTATAATGGATCGACTGGGCTTATATTCACTGGAATTTAGAAAGACGAGAGGGGATCTTATAGAAACATAAAATTCTGAAGGGAATTGGACAGACTAGATGCAGGAAAAATGTTCTCGATGTTGGGGGAGCCCAGAACCAGGGGTCACAGTTTAAGAATAAGGGTTAGGCCATTTAGGACAGAGATGAGGAAAAGCCTTTTCACCCAGAGAGTTGTGAATCTGTGGAAGTCTCTGCCACAGAAGGCAATGCTGGCCCAAAGGGCATAATGGCCTACTCCTGCACCTATTTTCTATGTTTCTATTTGCCTGCACATAATCCTTCTCCCTCAATTGCCTGCATATCCATGCGCCTATCTAAAAGTCTCTTAAATGCCACTATCGCATTTGCCTCAACCACCTCGTTTGAGGCCCTCGGTGTAAGAGACTTGCTCTGCACTTTATATACATCTCTCAGGTCTTCCCAGCTCTGGGTCAGCATTCCAGAGAAACCAATCCAAGTCTGTCCAACCTCTCCATACAGCTAAGGCCCCCGATTCCAGACAAGATTTTGGTAAACCTTCTCTGCACCCTTTCCAAAGGCTTCACGTCCTTCCGCTAATGGAATTCCCCAAATTCAGCCTAATCAGTCCTATAAAACTGCATCATGACTTCCTGACTCTTGCACTCAATGCCCTGACTCACAAAAGCAAGTGTACCATTTCCTTCTTTGCCACTTTCAGGGGGTTATGGACTTGGACACCAAGATCCCTCTGTACATCAATGCCGTTAAGCGTCTTGTATATTTTCCCATTACATTTGACCTGTCAAGGTGCAACATCTTGCACTTGTACCAATTAAACTCCACCTGCCATCTCTCTGCTCATTTCTGTAGCTCATCAATATCAAAGTAGCTCTGCATACTTTGATATTCATCCTCAAAATCTGCGACCCCATCAACCTTGGTGTCATCAGCAAACTTACTAAACAGCACATCTGTGTGTTTACATCCAAGTCATTTATCACATAGATCACAGATATAAGATTGAGAGTTCCCAGCCCAGGTCCCTGTGGAACTCCACTAGTTACTGACCTCCAGCCTGAGTATTGTTCTTCCACCCCAATCCTCTGTCTTTTGTCAGTTTTGAATACACACGAATAAATCACTGTTAATCCTGTGCATCTTATTCTTCAAGATCAGCCAACTATGGGAGAGTTTATCAAATCCCATGCTAAAATCCATGTCGACAACATCCCCCGGCCTACCTTTATCGACCACCTTTGTCACCTTTTCAAACTACTCAAGTTTTTAAAACATAAATCTGACCCAGAGCTGGGAAGACCTGAGAGATGTATATAAAGTGCAGAGCAAGTCTCTTACACAGAGGGCCTCAAACGAGCTGCCGGTGGTTGAGGCCAATGCGATAGTGGCATTTAAGAGACTTTTAGATAGGCACATGGATATGCAGGCAATTGAGGGAGAAGGATTATGTGCAAGCAAATAGAAACATAGAAAATAGGTGCAGGAGTAGGCCATTCGGCCCTTCGAGCCAGCACTGCTTTCTGTGGCAGAGAATTCCACAGATTCAACAAGTTTTTAAAACACAACCTGCCTTATAAAAAGCCATGTTAATTGTCCCAAATTAACCCACTCTCTTCCAAATGGTAGTAAATTGTATCCCGAAGAATCTTCTTCAACAACTACTTTACCACTGACATGAGGCCCAACGATCTATGAATTGGCTTGATTCTCTTTACTTCCCTACTTAAATAAAGGGACAACATTGGCTACTCCCCATTCCTCCAGGACCTTGTCGTTGACTAGAGAAGACACAAAGAAGGGTCTTGACCCGAAATGTCACTCATTTCTTCTCTCCAGAGATGCTGCCTGAGTTACTCCAGCATTTTGTGCCTATCTTTGGTTAAAACCAGCATCTGCAGTTCCTTCCTACACAAAGATCTTCGTCCTTTCCAACACTCTTGCCTCTCTCAACAACCTGGGATAAATCCCATCAGGTCTCAGATGTCCTGGTGTGGAAAGTTTCAACTTGAGTGCAGATGCAGCAGAAATGAAAAACTGAGAGGATGAGTTGGCATGCTTGCAGAAATGGAGGAGGTATAGTTACAGTAGTTGTCCCCCCTCGACTGCACCAGTCTGAAGAAGGGACCCGGCCTGAAACATTGTCTGTCCATTCCCTCCATAGATGCTGCCTGACCTGCTGAGTTCCTCCAGCACTTTGTTTTTTTGCTCAAGAATCTAGATTCTGTAGATTCTTGTGTCTCCACAGCTGCTTGCTGGTGTATTGCACCAAACCGTTTAATCATTGGTTCTATGTAGAGTTTATCACTAAGGTTGCGCTTTCCTTGATAATAGACAATAGACAATAGACAATAGGTGCAGGAGTAGGCCATTCGGCCCTTCGAGCCAGCACCGCCATTCAATGTGATCATGGCTGATCATTCTCAATCAGTACCCCGTTCCTGCCTTCTCCCCATACCCCCTGACTCCGCTATCCTTAAGAGCTCTATCTAGCTCTCTCTTGAATGTATTCAGATAATTGGTCTCCACTCTGAGGCAGAGAATTCCACAGATTCACAACTCTCTGACTAAAAAAGTTTTTCCTCATCTCTGTTCTAAATGGCCCACCCCTTATTCTTAAACTGTGTATTGTTCACACTAATGTTTAATTTTTTTAGATTACTTAACAGATCCTATAGGATTCTTTTATAAATCTGCCCTTGATTGTTAGGATTATGTTTCTATGTGGTTTAATTTATTGATGGAATGTTGCCCACAGTGTTCACTGTCTACTTTGGTGACTGTTCATTATTGTTATTGAGAAGGTCCTTAAATCTTCATGTCATCTTCTCAAGCAGCCCCTGGGGGATGAGAATGACTTGCTTCTTCTCCGGTTCCCTGATTTTTGAAGTGATTGATGAAGGCAGTGTGTGTCCTGAAGACTGTGCTGTGGGTGGGGCAGTGTGAATGGGTAGTCAGAAGTTGCACTCTTTCACGGTTTGCACTGGGCTTCTGCATGCCTTTTCATAGCAGCATGGAAACAGGCCCTTCGGCCTAACTTAACAGCGTGTCCCATCTACACTAGTCCCTCCCGCCTGCATTTGACCCATATCCCTCTAAACCTGTCCTATCCTGTACCTGTCCGAACTGTTTGATAAACGCTTTGATGGTCCATGCCTCCACCTCCATTTTGAACAGTCATGGGCCAGTGATTCCCTTGAGTTGATGGGAATATCAGACTTTCAAAGTGAGGCTTTGAGAACATCCCCTGAAACGTTTCCTTTGTCTACCTGATGATCTCCACTCCAATGGGAAGCCTGTTGGAGCTAAGCTGCTGTGTTGCGTTGAGAAAGGTTGAGAAAAGAAATTGGGAGAACGAGGCTGCCCTGAGAATAGGTCTGGTGTGGAATATTTTAATGGAGTTTGACGGAAGCAAATTTCTGATGGAGCTCTGATTGAGTCGGGGGATATTGAAAGGTTCTCCTCAAATTACAAAAGTCAAATACTTTTTGAGAGGTTAAAGCAGGCACATGCAGAGGCTGGTGATGATCCCTGCATTTCTTCATGTTCTCATGGTGCGAATGTCCTTGTTCATTATATCTTTAGATAGATAGAATCCAGACCACCATTTGTGGAGCCACATAAATGTTGTGCTGAGATGGAGCGGTGAGGTATACCTTTGCCACGACCTTGCCCATGGCAGACTGTAGGGAAATATCTGCTTGTTAGTCTGAAGAAGGGTCTTGACCCGAAACGTCACCCATTCCTTCTCTCCAGAGATGCTGCCTGTCCCGCTGAGTTACTCCAGCATTTTGTGTCTACCCTACCTCCTTGCTACCTTGATAACCGTATTTATTTTGTCAAATAGGTCATTATTTCACCATCAGTATTGAGATATAAAAAAGCCATGCTGTTTATTCTTCACAACAAAGAATTGAAGGGGAAGGAGAATTACATCTTTCATAAATGTGTTCTTAATTTATCAGTTATCATGCAAGGTCCAGATTAGATATAACTGTTTAAAACCGCATTTCTTATATTACATTGAAAAAAAATTGATCATCACAAATGAAGTGAACTTTGGTGATCACCAGAAACAGACAGTTTTGGAAAAACATGTTCAGAAATTTCAGATCAATGGGAGAGACTGAAGTTCTGACGATGTGTGGTTGATTTTGAAGAGAAAGGCCGAGTAAGCTCTGCAGTGTCCTCATATGGTGTTGGTGGAGTACTGCACCATCTAGTGACAACAACAATCTAACAGACTTGCCTTTTCTAAATCTATGAACCATCAGCTTCCTTCCTTTCCTATCACTCCGAACCAGGCACCAATATTCCAAATGTCATTTAACAAAGTTACAGTATACAAGTATAATGTTACTTGTTTACCTTTTTAATTTCAGTGCTCTGGACATAAACACCTTTTTTAAAATAAAGTTCTGCTAATCTGTCCCATTAATTTCTGTGAGCTTTGTGTTTAGATTTAGAGATACAGCGCGGAAACAGGCCCTTCGGCCCACCGAGTCCGCGCCGCCCAGCGATCCCCGCACATTAACACTATCCTACACACACTAAGGACAATTTTTACATTTACCCAGTCATTTAACCTACATACCTGTACGTCTTTGGAGTGTGGGAGGAAACCGAAGATCTTGGAGAAAACCCACGCAGGTCACGGGGAGAACGTACAAACTCCGTACAGTACAGCGCCCGTAGTCAGGATCGAATCTGAGTCTCCGGCGCTGCATTCGCTGTAAGGCAGCAATTCTACCGCTGCGCCACCGTGCCGCACAACTTGTCTCAAGTTGTGAAGGGGTAGATTTTAAGGAAAATTTCTGTTCAGGCATGAACCATAAATTAGGCGAGATTTTAAATCTGGGTGTTTCAACACCCAGATTTCTTTACTGGAAACAGACCATCCTGTTGCCTAAAGAGAGCAGGGAACATTTGTTTTGGTAAAATCTTGCCCTACTTTATGGTTCATGCCTGAAAAGAGGTTTTCCTTAAAATCTAGCCCTTCACAACTTGAGACAAGTTCTTCACATTTGACACTGCATTGAGTGGTTTCCTATAAAGTATATAGCAAGGAATCACGCCTTTCGGCCTAACTCGTCCATGCCAACAAGATGACCCATCGCACAATTTTGCCCACATTTAGCCAATATCCTTCTAAACCGTTCCTATCCATGTACCTGTCCAAGTGTCTCTTACATACCTGCCTCAACTACCTCCTCTGGCTGCTCGTTCCACACACACAATCACATTCTGAGTAAGAAGGTCGCTCTCAGGTACGTGTTAAATCTTGCACCTCTCACCTGAAACCTATGTTCTCTGGTTTTTGTTTCTCCTACCCTGGGTAGAATCATGCATTCACCTCATGATTTTATACTCCTCTAAAGGATCTCCGATGAGGTTCTTGCTCTCCAAGGAAGAAAGTCGTCCTAGCCTGCCCATCCTTTTGCTAGAGCACAACCCCACAAGTCCTGGCAACATTCTCGTAAATCTTCTCTGCCCCCTTTCAGCTTCATTACATCCTTCCTACAGCAGGGTGACCAAAACTGAATGCGGGTTCTCAAAGTGCCGCCCCACCAGCATCTTGTACAGCTGCAGCATAATGTCCCAATTTCCATACTCAATACCCTGATTGATGAAGGCCAATGTACCAAAAGCCTTTCTTGACCACCCTATCTACCTGTGATGCCACTTTCAGTGGACTATGTACCTGTACTCCTAGACACCTCTGCTCAAGGATCCTCCCTGGGGTCCTACCATTCACCGTCCGGTTAAACGTCACAAAATGCAAACACTGTGCACTTATCTGCATTAAACTCCTCATTCCTCAGCCCACTTGCCCGAACCCGCTGTATTTTTTGATAACCATCTTCAGTCTACCATACCATCCACTTTAGTATCATCTGCAAACTTACCAAGCATACCTGTGTAGGAAAATAACTGCAGATGCTGGTACAAATCGCAGATTTCACAAAATGCTGGAGTAACTCAGCAGGTCAGGCAGCATCTCTGGAGAGAAGGAATGGGTGACGTTTCGGGTCAAGACCCTTCTTCAGACTGATGTCGGAGGGGGGGGGGCAGGACAAAGATAGGATATAGTCGGAGACAGGAAGACAGTGGGAGAACTGGGAAGTGGGAAGGGATGAGAGGGACAGAGGAACTATTTAAAGTTGGAGAAGTCAATGTTCATACCGCTGGGCTGCAAGCTGTCCAAGCGAAATATGAGGTGCTGTTCCTCCAGTTTGCGGTGGGCCTCTCTATGACACTGGAGGAGGCCCATGACAGAAAGGTCAGACTGGGAGTGGGAGTTGAAGTGCTCGGCCACCGGGAGATCAAGTTGGTTAAGGCGGACTGAGCGAAGGTGTTGAGCGAGACGATCGCCGAGCCTGCGTTTGTTCTCGCCGATGTAGAGAAGTTGACATCTGGAACAGCGGATACAATAGATGAGGTTGGAGGAGGTGCAGGTGAACCTCTACCTCACCTGGAAAGACTCTTTGGGTCCTTGGATGGAGTCGAGGGGGGAGGTAAAGGGGCAGGTGTTGCATCTCCTGCGGTTGCTGGGGAAAGTGCCTGGGGAGGGGGTAGTTTGGGTAGGAAGGGACGAGTGGACCAGGGAATTATGGAGGGAACGGTCTCTGCGGAACGCAGAAAGGGGGGGAGATGGGAAGATGTATTCCCATCTCCCCCCCTTTCTGCGTTCCGCGGAGACCATTCCCTCCGTACCTTACCTATCACAGAAGGTAGACACAAAATGCTGGAGTAACTCAGCGGGTCAGGCAGCATCTCAGGAGAGAAGGAATGGGTGACGTTTCGGGTCGAGACCCTTCTTCAGACTGATGTCAGGGGAGGGGGCGGGACAAAGATAGGATGTAGTCGGAGACAGGAAGACTAGTGGGAGAACTGGGAAGGAGGAGGGGATAGAGAGACCAGCATTTTGTGTCTACTGTCAATTTGAACCAGCATCAGCAGTTATTTCCCTACACATCTTACCTATCACAGATGTCAGGTGCAGACATTGGACTGACAACTACTGCCTGCCCCTCTTCTAAGGTTATGTTTGTGCCAAAGCATCTCTGGAGTGGTGGATCGGGACCAGTGGCACTCGAGGGAATGGGTTGCAGTCCGATCAAACGGAACAGTGTTTTAATGTGAAGATTTTTGTCGGTGATGTTTAAATTAAAACAAGTAAACATTTTGTACTTTGCCTGCATTTTATCATTGCAATACTTGAGAATTGTATTGTTAGAAATGCTTTCAGATAGTACATGCTGCAGTACCAGTTGAATATAAATGAAACACCAAAGTTAATTCTGTTAGACTTTTTGTCCTCGTTACATTTGTCTCAGTTTGTGCCATATTGCAGTGAAATCAGTCACAAAAAGGTCTCAGTGGATTGCTTTCTTTTTGTCAATGCCTAACTTCAGGATAGTGGAGCCATTCTTGTGGAAGAAATGCTTTTCCCTGATGAGGTGTTAATTGCCCTTTTAACAGCCCTGTCCTTGAGATCCTTTGCATGAGAAAAGCAGCTTGGTTTTGCCACAAGCAGAATGTAAAATGAATGAGCGTGGAGGGGGGGAGGACTGCAGTTGGGTTAGAGTTTCAAGTGCTGCTGCTTACAAAGCTTTTTTTCATTTCAGCTTTTGAAGGTGTGTTTGCAAGCTGAGCTTGATAACTGTTTGAAAATGCTGCATTTCCCTCTTAATGCTACATTATCTCAGAATACCTAATGATGGTCGGGGGTCATTGCTAGCAAATTAATTTGCATAATCTTTATATTGTGTTGGCAGTGAAGCTGTAAGCAATGCAGAATAGAGTCGACTGATGAACATTTGCATATTGCAGAAAAGTGCTGGGGTGCAACAGTCTCTCTTTTACATGCGCTTTGTTCTTGCCTGATGCACATTCACTGGGAATTTGCATCCGGAACATAAGGGTTAAAATTAACATGTAGAATTTGTGTCCGACTTCAAAAAATCTGCAGAGTCTTTAAAAAAAGCAAAAAAAAACATTGAATATCTGGTACAGGTCGGGCAACTACTTGTGGAGAGAAAAAGAGTTAATGTTTCAGGTTGATGACATTTCATCAGAATCGAGGTCGATTAATCTGCTTCCACATGTGCTGCCTGGCTAACTTTAGTTTAGTTTAGTGATACAGCGCGGAAACAGGCCATGGAGTCCGCACTGACCAGCGATCCCCGCACATTAACACTGCCTACACACATTAGGGACAATTTTACATTTATACCAAGCCAATTAACCTACAAACTTGTAAGTCTTTGGAGTGTGGGAGGAAACCGAAGATCTCGGAAAAAACCCACGCAGGTCACGGGGAGAACGTACAAACTCCGTACAGACAGCGCCCGTAGTCAGGATTGAACCCGGGTCTCTGGCGCTGTAAGGCAGTAGCTTTACCGCTGTGCCGCCCGTGCCGTGACTTTATTAATTTGAGCCGATAACAAGGTCATCACAGTTCACTAAGGTTGGCAGAAATTTTGTGCACAAGCGGCACCCATCATTTGATAGATCCATCCATTTTCTGTAACACGATAAAGTTATGATGTTATGAACTACACCTCCGTTATCATTAGGGGTGCCAACTATCTCCCAAATAAGGGACAAGGTGACGTCCCACGTGACCTCACCCAACCATGGGCCACGTGCTCCCGCTCCACCAATGGCGGCTGCCCGGGCCGGGAGGCGGGTTGCTACGCAACCTCCGTTAGGCGTCGCACAGGCCTCCGGGCCTACACTGTCCAGATCTACACTGCCTGGACCTACAGCGTCCGGGCCTACAGCGCCTCCCCGGGCCTAATACGGGACAAGGGCGGTCCCGTACGGAACAAACCAATTTAGCCCAAATTACGGGATGTTCCAGCTATAACGGGACAGTTGGCAACCCTAGTTATCATCCCAAATTTGTGTGTGTTTTTTTTTCTCACTGTGCAGTTATCATCAAATGCTCCTTTGTGGACCTCTATCCCTTTTTGGTAGTCTTTGGGATTTGTGCAAAAAATGACCAAATGTGAAAAGCAACGAATGTTCCAGTTAAGCTGTTAAAACCGGAGCAGCTGAGCCTTGCATCGTAGACTGTTCTGTCAATGCACAATATTAGCATGTAGTTAATTACTGATAAACAGTAACCATCATTGGAGCAAGTGCAAAGCGGATAACCTATTTGACATTTTGAAACTCGAGTGCTTGCAGGCGTTCAAACGTGTTTTCTTCAGTGCAGCATACATTCAACCACTCAAACTCTTTAGAATGGCTCCATACACCAAAATGTCCCCAACATATCTCGTAAATGTTCACTAAATTTACTTGATGTTTGGCGGACTTTGGTGCACAAGTCCAAAGATCTTTGAAACGGGCAGCAGAGGTGGAGATGTAATCTGGTGAGGAAGGCATCTGGGAGATTGGTCAGAGCATTGAATGCACGGTGGCGCAGTGCTAGAGTTGCTGCCTTACAGCGAATGCAGCGCCGGAGACTCAGGTTCGATTCTGACTACGGATGCTGTCTGTATGGAGTTTGTACGTTCTCCTCGTGACCTGCGTGGGTTTTCTCCGAGATCTTCGGTTTCCTCCCACACTCCAAAGACGTGCAGGTTTGTTGGTTAACTGACTGGGTAAATGTAAAAATTGTCCCTAGTGTGTGTAGGATCGTGTTAATGTGCGGGGATCGCTGGGCGGCGTGGACCCGGTGGGCCGAAGGGCCTGTTTCCATGCTGTATCTCTAAATCTAAATCTAAAAATCTAAATCTAAAAAGGGTGACTATTCTCCAAAATTGTTAAAACATTGGTCGTACCTCAGCTGGGGTGTCGCGCACATTTCTGGTCACCACACTAGAGGAATAGTGTTACATCGCCGGAGAGGATGTAGAGAAGGTTCACCAGGATGGTGCCTGGGATGGAGTTTTTCAGTTATGAGCAGAGACTGCAGATGTTAGGAGCAGCGGAGGTTAAGGACATGATTGAGGCGTATAAAATCATGAAGGGTATAGATAGTCTAGACCAGGGGTCTCCCAACTATGACCACATCCGGCCCGCCACGAGATTTTATCCGGCCCGCAGCAAGCTCTTAACATGTTCCATGCAGCGGGCTATAGGGGGATTGCATGGCAGACGAGGTCACAACCCCTGACCCGTACTGTTGCCATGCAACGCCTTCTGGGGTGCAAGCGGCCAACTTCAGGTAAGCACTTACTACGGCTGCCATTGAAGAGTTGGGATATTTGCTTCCTCTTTTTCTTCTATTTTATGTTTGGAACGACTTCTGTTGTGGAACATATTCACAAAATGCTGGAGTAACTCAGCAGGTCAGGCAGCATCTCAGGAGAGAAGGAATGGGCGACGTTTCGGGTCGAGACCCTTCTTCAGACTGAATAGTTGTGGAACAATTTGTCAGTCCTAATTTGAGAGGGTGTTGCAGTTGAATGTTGCGGCTGCACTTTGCTGCAGCTCGGCTTCCCCCCAACTTCTCCCATCAGCGCGTCTCCGGCTCGCTCCGAGTGTCCCCACACCTCTCCACGTTCCTGCGCTCCTCGTTCCTCCAGGCTCGGCGCCTCTGCTTCGCGCCTCGCTTATTGCAGGCTCTTCGGCCCCTCGCCGCTCCTACTGGCCCTTCTCCCCGCTCGCCATCTCCGTCAGCCGGGGTCTGCTTCCACGTGGTCGGCACTCAACACCTCGTGGCTGGGGCCGCCGAGCAGAGTCGTGGCCTGGTCTGCCTCGGCTCCCAGCGCCCGGCCCAGTTCTCGCTGCTGCTCGGCCTCCGCTGCCGATCGGCCTCTCCCCGGCTCCTCATCCTCCTCCTCTTCGGGCTCGACACCCCGCTCCTCCTCCTCTTCCACCGCCTCCTCCTCCAAGGCTGTCGAGCACTGCTCCCTGGGCCCTTCACCCTCAGGCCCCGGCGGGTTGCCGACCTCCAGCGCTCGCTGCAGCTGCCCCTGCAGACCCTCCAGGCCCCTCGGCTCGGGTTCTTCCCGCTGCTCCTCTCCCAGCTCCCTCAACCCCGTCCTTTCCTCCTCCTCCTCCTCCTCCTCTTCTTCTCCCCAGAGTCGGCGGTCCTCTGCCTCTCGGCCTTGCTCTCCTGCCTCCCTTCCCGGCCGAGTTTCCCCTTCTCCAAACATTGCCTTTTCTGTGCATTGTCCACAATGTCATGTAGTTGATAAAACTCAGAACCCATCCATTGAAATCCAATGCTATTTTTTAATCTGAGGGCATATTTATTAGGTCTTCTATTTTTATGCAGAAGTATGAAATTGCACAGAAAGGTGGTTTTTAGTTCTATGATATCATTTTAACCAAATCAAATACTGGAATTAATTTCATTTACCCAAGAGAATGAAGCTAATATATTTTGAACACGTAAATATAGAGCTATGGAAAAATAGGTGTTGGAGGCCTGCTTTTTTCTCTTTCTCTTTCCCCATGTGAGTAGACTATCACTTTGTGTCAGCAGTTTGTGCACTGCATCATTAATGAAGGCAGTCGTTCAGCTTGGCACAATCTTACTACGTTAACAGAATTTCGATTGCACGAGATTTTCCCAGGGAGAAGGAACAGAGGCATGATATTAACCTCGAGCTTTTTCGGCTTGATTGAAGTGCTTTCTTCTCTCGTCTCTTTGCTCCTCACTTTAAAACAAAAATTAATAAGCACATTTAAAAAATATTATTAAAATAAACACACGAAAGTCGGATGCTGGCTGCCGACTCCAAATCATGGACAAGAACCTGGCTTGTCTGCTCTGCTACTCAGCTTTGATTGTGCAAGAAGGTTTGTGATTAGTGCAGCTTTTGTCCAATTATGCTGTGATTATTCCACTGCACTGTAATTGACTGGGGAGAAATGGTAATGCCTGTCATTTGTGGTGATAAAGCACAGTTGGAGGATGCAATGCATTATTTAGCTAGCTATGCGATAGATGAAAGATGCTCAGAGTGCTTTAATTGCTGAGAAGAGGTTAACTTGAGGGAAGAGATGAATTAAAAATGAGCGTTTTAACAGACCCACATAAAAGAACTTTCCATAATCTGCTTTAAATAAAAAAGAATTGTAAATGAAAGTACCCCAAGTGAATGTACCTCAGAGATAGACACAAAAAGCTGGAGTAACTCAACGGGTCAGGCAGCATCTCTGGGGGAAAGAATGAGGTGACGTTTCGGGTCGAGACCTTTCCTCAGACTGAGAGTCAGGGGAAAGGGAAACGAGAGATGTAGACGGTGATGTTGAGAGATAGAGAACAAATGAGTGAAAGAGATGCAAAAAAGTAACAACGATAAAGGAAACAGGCCATTGTTAGCTGTGTGTTTGGTGAGAACGAGTCAGACAGATCTCAAAATGGTTGGTCACATTTGCCACATAGAATCAGAGAGCTGTACAGCACAGAAACAGGCTCTTCGGACCATTCTGTCCCTGCTGCCAAAGTTGGCTGCATTTGCCATCATTGCCCTCTGAAACCTTCCTATCCATTCCTACCCATTTATCTGTCCAACTGTCATTTAAAAGCCATGTCTGTGGCGTCTTCTGTAGCTTTCAACGTCAGCTCATTCCAGATATGGACTACTCCCTGAATGAAAAAGTTGCTCCTGAGGTCCCTCTTAAAACTCCCCCCTTTCACCTTAAGCCTAAACCCTCGAGTTGTAGAATCCTCTATCCTGGCAAAAAAAGACAGTATTTACTTTATCCATGCCCCTCGTGATAATGTATTTTGATATGTGGGAACTGGTGATAATGCTGGCATTAATTAGCCAGGCCTCATTGTGTGGAAGATGTTGATAAACTCCTGTCACTGGTGTTTCCAGTGTGTCATGCATGGGGTAGTACAGTCCATTATTTAGACCAAGAGACAATGAGGAATGATGAGATATATATCTATATATATATATATATATATATATATATATATATGTTCACGAACAGAAGTGTTACTTGAACAACAGCTCTGAAATTCCAACATATTTATACACCTGCTGTTGTAGGTTTGGAGGTGCTGTCTGAGAAACCAATACAATATGCTGATATAAACCTCCAACGGGACCCCACCACTGGCCACATCTTCCCATCCCCTTCCCTTTCTGCGTTCCGCAGAGACCGTTCCCTCCGTAACTCCCTGGTCCACTCGTCCCTTCCTACCCAAACCACCCCATCCCCGGGCATTTTCCCCTGCAACCGCAGGAGATGCAACACCTGTCCCTTTACCTCCCCCCTCAACTCCATCCAAGGACCCAAACAGTCTTTCCAGGTGAGACAGAGGTTCACCTGCACCTCCTCCAAACTCATCTATTGTATCCACTGCTCTGGATGTCAACTTCTTTACATCGACGAAACCAAGCGCAGGCTCGGCGATCGCTTCGCTCAACACCTTCGCTCAGTTCGCCTTAACCAACCTGATCTCCCGGTGGCTGAGCACTTCAACTCCCCCTCCCCAGTCCCCCGTCTGACCTTTCTGTCATGGGCCTCCTCCAGTGCCATAGTGAGGCCCACTGGAAATTGGAGGAACAGCACCTCATATTTCGCTTGGGCAGCTTGCAGCCCAGCGGTATGAACATTGACTTCTCCAACTTTAGATAGTTCCTCTGTCCCTCTCTTCCCCTCCTCCTTCCCAGTTCTCCCTCTATCTTCCTGTCTCCACCTATATCCTTCCTTTGTCCTGCCCCCTGACATCAGTCTGAAGAAGGGTCTCGACCCGAAACGTCACCCATTCCCTCTCTCCCGAGATACTGCCTGACCTGCTGAGTTACTCCAGCATTTTGTGAATAAATACCGTTGATTTGTACCAGCATCTGCGGTTATTTTCCCACAATACAATATGCTGAAGTGCATTTCAACGATGCTGCACACTGAAGAGATGGTGTGCCAGTGTTTCAGCATTACACTCGGACCCCTTTCAGCCTAGCGTATAGAGTTCATATTGTGGTCGACTCTACCTTGAAACAAACAACAGATTGGTTAACATTGCAAAGCAACTCTCTTCCATCGGCAAAGGTAACCCTGACCTTGCAGTCACATTAATTCTCAATTCGCCTCTCACTCTGACCTGCTTGTGTGTGGCTTACTGCACTTATTCCAGTGAGCCTCAATGTAAGTTTGAGGACCACCACCTCATCTAGTATAAGAAAATAACTGCAGATGCTGGTACATCGATTTATTCACAAAATGCTGGAGTAACTCAGCAGGTCAGGCAGCATCTCAGGAGAGAAGGAATGGGTGACGTCTGAAGAAGGGTCTCGACCCGAAACGTCACCCATTCCTTCTCTCCCGAGATACTGCCTGACCTGCTGAGTTACTCCAGCATTTTGTGAATAAACCACCACCTCATCTGCCATCTACCTGGAACATAGAACACTGGAACGTGGAACAAGAAACAGGCCCTTCAGCCCAAGTGCCGAACAAGTAATGGTAGAACTTTTTTACCTGAGGCAGGTTGGATTTTACAATCTTATATTTTCTTCTCTACTATCGTTGAATATAAATTTCCCCAGCTAGCTGGAGGAATTCAAAGTTATGTCTCTGCCTCCGTGTTCAAACATCTGATTTCTAGACCGATAACGTAACCACTGCTGTACCACGCCATTGTGTGAACATCAAGACATCAAAAATTATGTTATACCACCCTCGTGCCTGTTAACTTTCCAGAGTCAAAAATATCAATAGACAATAGACAATAGGTGCAGGAGGAGGCCATTCGGCCCTTCGAGCGAGCACCACCATTCAATGTGATCATGGCTGATCATTCTCAATCAGTACCCTGTTCCTGCCTTCTCCCCATACCCCCTGACTCCGCTATCCTTAAGAGCTCTATCTAGCTCTCTCTTGAATGCATTCAGAGAATTGGCCTCCACTGCCTTCTGAGGCAGAGAATTCCACAGATTCACAACTCTCTGACTGAAAAAGTTTTTCCTCATCATTACTTTGAAATTCTTATTTCATTTTCAAATCCCTTCTTGTTCTTCCGTAGTTCTCTGATCAACAAATCCCCCAAATTATCTGCATTTCTCCAATTTGAGCCTCTTGATCAGCTCAAAATTTGATCACTGTGCAAGGGTGGATCTGCTTTAAAATATCTTAGAAATGCCCAATCTAAAACCTTTCTGAATAATAAATGATGGAATAACAAAGTGCTGGAATAACTCGAAGGTAGACACAAAATGCTGGAGTAACTCTGCGGGTCAGGCAGCATCTCTGGAGAGAAGGAATGGGTGACGTTTCGGGTCGAGACCCTTCTTCAGACTGATGTCAGGGGAGGGGGCGGGACAAAGATAGGATGTAGTCGGAGGCAGGAAGACTGGTGGGAGAACTGGAAAGGGGGAGGGGATAGAGAGGGAAAGCAGGGACTAACTGAAGTTAGAGAAGTCAATGTTGATACTGCTGGGGTGTTAACTACCCAAGCAAAATAACTCAACAGGTCAAGCAGCATCTCTGGAGAACATCGTTGGGTACGGAGTTTGTATGTTCTCCCCATGACCTGCGTGGGTTTTAGCCGGGATCTCCGGTTTCCACCCACACTCCAAAGGTTTGTAGGCTAATTGGTATAATTGTAAATTGTCCCTAGTGTGTAGGATAGTGTTAGTGTGCTGGGATCGCTGGTCGGCGTGGACTCGGTGGGCCATTCCACATTGTATCCCTAAGCTAAAAGGGTGACGTATCGGGTCAAGACCATTCTTCAAACTGACTCTATTAGACGATTACAGTTAGGCATTTGCAACATTCTCGGTTAATTCTTTAAAAAGCTTGTGATGCAATCTAATGGGTCCTGTAAATTTGTTTCCTGTTAAGTGCTATTATTTTTTCAGCATTGTAATTTGGCTCAAGTTAATGTTTGCTGGTATCTGTTCGTAATTGTGTATTTGTTTCTACGATAGTCCAGATTACTTTCTACCTTTATAAAAACTGATCCAATGTAACCAGTGTTCAAGGTTTCCTTATTTTAAAATGTGACTGGTAGTCGTATTTAGTTTAGTTTAGTTATTTAGTTTAGAGATACAGCGCAGAAACAGGCCCTTCGGCCCACCGGGACTACGCCGACCAGCGATCCCCGCACATTAACACTATCCTACACACACCAGGGGCAACTTTTACATTTACCAAGTCAATTAACCTACATACCTGTACGTCTTTGGAGTGTGGGAGGAAACCGAAGATCTCGGAGAAACCCCACGCAGGTCACGGGGAGAACGTACAAACTCCGTACAGACGGCGCCCGTTGTCGGGAGCGAACCCGGGTCTCTGGCGCTGTATTCGCTGTAAGGCAGCAACTCTACCGCTGCTGCCCTATTGAAAGGCCCACACAGGTCCTGGCCACCCAAATGTAATTGCAAGCATTTCTGTGTTGATTTTCGTCTCCCTTGCAGACATGTAGAGAGAATATATGTAGTCATATACATATAATCATATACTTTCTGCAGAAGACATAATATCCTGCTGTATAAATAGGTGGTGCAGGAAATTATAATACATTATTTTATGTTCGTCTTCGAAGAAGAAATGAACATGATGCATTTCTCAACATTTTCAAAGAGCGATTCACTGTTTTAGGCACACACTGTTTTAGGTAAAGTTGCTACGCCAGGCCTGTGATGTTAATTGTGGATGATAGAAATGTGTGAAGAGAGTTTGTGAAATCAAAATAATATATTCCTTTATTCGTCCTACACCGGGGAAATTTACAGTGTTACAGCAGCAAAGTGGATAGCGAGACATCATTCATTATAAATAGAAGTAAAGGCAAGGGTAAATTGTATTCCTCAGCTGTTATTGTTGACTGGTCTGCTGGGAGCAGTGCTGTTGTGCAGTCTCACAGCATCGGGAAGGAAGGACCTCCTATATCTCTCCTTCACGCACTTGGGGTGAAGGAGTCTGTCACTGAAGGAGCTACTCAGTGCAGTGACAGTGTCCTGCATGGGGTGGGAGTCGTTGTCCAGCAGCGATGTTAGCTTTGCCATCATCCTCCCCTCTCTTCCACCGCCTGCACTGAGTCGAGGGGGCAACCCAGGACAGAGCTGGCCTTCCTGACCAGCTTGTTGAGCCTCTTCCTTTCTGCCGCTGAGAAGCTGCTGCTCCAGCAGACCACTCCATAGAAAATGGCCGATGCAACCACTGTGTTGTAGAAGGTCCTTAGGAGTGCCCCCTGCACTCCAAAGGACCTGAGTCTCCTTAGCAGATAAAGTCTGCTCTGGCCCTTTCTGTATAGCGCATCGGTGTTTTCGGTCGAGTCCAATTTATTATTGAGGTAGACACCCAGGTACTTATAAGAGTCCACCCTCCGATGTTGGAAAAATCCAAAATACTACAGGTGGTGGAAAAATCTAAACTGAAAACAGAAAAGATTGGAAAGTCTCAGCAGTTTGGGCAGCCTCTGTGGAAAGCGAAACACATTTGATCATTCAGGGGTTTCAATTTTGATATAAATTCAAGTTCTTTGATGTATCCCAGAAGTCTTTAATGGTCACATGCATTTAGAAACATTTTTTAAAAACATGTTAGAAATCTTTTGCGTCTTTGTCATGCAATGTCAGTTGTATAAAATCTTAAAAGAATTGTAGTTTTTGTAGTTGATCCTCAGTGCACCTTTGAACAGCGGATTAATTGTCTGATCTTCATTTCCTTGCAAATGGTAACCAATTATTTATTCACATAAATAAGTAGTTTAACACCTCATTATTCTCCAACTTCAAGAGACTAGCCGATGAAAGGGTTTTAAAATGTACTTTCAGTCCTCTTAATGTTAAGTGCAAAATGTATATATAGAAGGCTGCAAGGGGTGACATTTCAGGTCTCAACCCGAAACGTCACCCATTCCTTCTCTCTAGAGATGCTGCCTGACCCTCTGAGTTTCTCTAGCATTTTGTGTCTACCTTCGATTTGAACCAGCATCTGCAGTTTTTTTTCCTATATAAAATTGCATATCAGTTTCAAAGTTGAACTCAGTAAACAAAGTCTATGTTTTATAGACATCTTTGGCATGGGAACACTGTGCTGTTCATTATTTTGTGGCATTGCTGCTGAGGGACACTTTCAGAGGTCATTAATGATGCCATTTAACTTATAATTTACATAAAACTTGCATAAGCATTTATCTTTTTATGTTTTTGTAATGATATACAAAAATGCCATGTGTCCCTTAGAGGTTGTGCTGGTTTCAGCACTTCCATCTCTCCAATTCCTTCCCTTATATCCCAGGAACCTATTTTCCCCTCAAAATCCCATTAACACCTGACTGATTCACAGCCACTTCTCCCAAAATAATTACCATTAGCCATTTAACTGATCTTGTCAGTTTGTCTTTGGGGTATGGGTAGAAATCGGGGCCACTGTGAGCACGTGAAACAAATAGCATTGGAGGTGTGGAGCCCAGCTCAAGTCACACAGAGAGAGTTTAATCTGAGCAGGTTTAATTTAGAGATACAGCACGGAAAATAGACAATAGACAATAGACAATAGGTGCAGGAGGAGGCCATTCGGCCCTTCGAGCCAGCACCGCCATTCAATGTGATCATGGCTGATCATTCTCAATCAGTACCCCGGTCCTGCCTTCTCCCCGTATCCCCTGACTCCGCTATCCTTAAGAGCTCTATCTAGCTCTCTCTTGAATGCATTCAGAGAATTGGCCTCCACTGCCTTCTGAGGCAGAGAATTCCACAGATTCACAACTCTCTGGCTGAAAAAGTTTTTCCTCATCTCAGTTCTAAATGGCCTACCCCTTATTCTTAAACTGTGGCCCCTTGTTCTGGACTCCCCCAACATTGGGAACATGTTTCCTGCCTCTAACGTGTCCAACCCCTTAATAATCTTATACGTTTCGATAAGATCTCCTCTCATCCTTCTAAATGCCAGTGTATACAAGGCTAGTCGCTCCAGTCTTTCAACATACGACAGTCCCGCCATTCCGGGAATTAACCTAGTAAACCTACGCTGCACGCCCTCAAAATCAGGCCCTTCAGCCCACCATCTCCATACGGTGTTGCACCCCGGGAAATCAAATGCAAGTGGAAAATATATCATTAATAGCAAGACTCTTTTAACAGCATTGATGTGCAGAGGTGGTCTTGGGCTCCATGTTCATAATTCGCTGAAAGTGGCAATACAAGTAGATAGAGTGGTAACAAAGGTGTATGTTTGCCCTCATTGCTCGGGGCATTGAGTAGAAGAATCAGGAAGACATGCCGCACTTTCATAGGACTTTGGTCAGGCCACATTTGGAGTATTGTATGCAGTTCTGGTCGCCCCAATACGGAACAGTGTGGAGGCTTTAGATAGGGTGCAAACGAGGTTTATCAGAATACTGGCTGGATTAGAGGGTATTAGCTACAGGGAGAGGTTGGACAGACTTGGATTGTTTCCTCTGCAACGCCAAACAGTGAGGGGAGATCTGATAGGCAGGTTTATAAGCCCATGAAAGGCAGAGATAGGATAGACAGTCAGAACCTTTTACCCAGGATAGACTGTCAATTATTAGAGGACAAAGCTTTAAAGTGAGAGGAGCAAAGTTCCAAGGAGATGTGCAGGGCATATTTTTTCACAGAGGGTGCTGGGTGCCAGGAATGCAGTGTTTATGTTTTCATATACATAAAGACATGGTGCCAGGTGTGATGGCGTATGTAGATAGGATAGTGGCATTTAATGGGCTTTTGGATAGGTACATGGATATGCAGGGAATAGAGGGACATGGATTATGTGCACGCAGCTAAGAGTTGATCTCGACATCATGTTTAGCTCAGAGAATGTGGGCCGAAGGGCCTGTGCTTATAATGTTTAATGTTGGTTTGAGCGATGAGGCAGTAGCTCGACCAGCTGCACTGCCGTGAAATCTTACATATTAGATGCTTTCTAACTGCTGAGTTCCTTCAGTTCACTTTTTAATGACGACTAGACCAAGAGGACCCGTTGAGCCCAAACCTCTCCTGCATTGGTGCAGCACCCTCTCCTCCCCTCCCCTCCCCCCACTCCCCTCCCTCCCCTCTCCTTCCCACCCCTCCCCTTCCCCCTCCCTCCCTCCCCTTCCACAGTTTCCCTTCCCCTCCCCCCAACTCCATCCCCCTATCTTCCCTCCTCCCCCTCCCTTCCTCCCTCGCCCCTCCCTCCCTAGGAAATAGATTTAAACTTTAAAATGTGAATAACTTAAAACATATAACACCGATTTCAATGAAACGTCTTCCATTAGCACCAAAGGGACGACGGTGAGTAAGGTGGGCCTAAAATTGTCGCGCTGTCATGTACCGTTTTGGCTGTAGTTCAGGAACAAACAAACAAACAAACAAACAAACAAACAAACGAGAGTTTTAGTATATAGAATAAATTGAGCAAAACACTCAGGCAGCATATGTGGAGGGAATGGATGTGTGACTTTTTGGGTCAGGATCCTTTGTCACTTACTCCACCCATCTGCTCACCAACCCCCTCTCACCTGTATCCCCCTGTCATTTGCCAGATGTGTCCTGCCCCCACCTCTTTTCCAGGAGTGAGTGGGTTAACATATGATGAACGTTAGTCGGCACTGGGCCTCTACTCGCAGGACTTTAGAAGGATGAGGGGGGACCTCATTGAAACATACAGAATAGTGAAAGGTTTGGATAGAGTGGATGTGGAGAGGATGTTTCCACTAGTGGGAGAGTCGAGGACTAGAGGTCGTAGCATCAGAATTAAAGGATGTACCTTTAGGAAGGAGATGAGGAGAAATTGGTGAGGGTGGTGAATCTGTGGTATTCTTTGCCACAGAAGGCTGTGGAGACCAAGTTAGTGGATATTTTTAAGGCAGCGATAGATAGATTCTTGATTAGTGCGGGTGTCAGAGGTTATGGGGAGAAGGCAGGAGAATGGGGTTAGGAGGGAGAGATAGATCAGCCCTGATTGAATGGCGGAGTAGACTTGATGGGCCGAATGGTCTAATTCTACTCCTATCACTTACGACCGTTCTCTCCCCTAATACAATCAGTCTGAAGAATACTAATGATTGCCGGTCCGTACCAGTAGATACAGGGCTGCCACTGAGTAACACTGAAGTACAGTACTTGCAGGTATGGTTTTGTACAGGCACAAACTGCAATTTCAATGAACTCTTATAGGAATGAGGGGCTGGAATGTAGGAGGAATCCGGAGCACCCCGGGAAAACCCGTGCGGTCATGGGGATAACGTACAAACTCCATACAGACAGAAGCCATAGTCAGGATTGAACCCGGGTCTCTGGCGCTGTAAGGCAGCAACTCCACCGCTGGGCCACCCTCCATCGCTTCTGTTTGTCTTTTTCTTCAACCCAAGGTTTCCCCTCCATCTAGGTTGATGGGGCCATCGATTATATCCATTTTTTTCCCCATTCCCTCTCATTTAGTCCTTGGCGCACAACCATCAAACACTAAACAGTTCCCCATTCATCCTAGAGTCACAGAGTCTTACAGTGTGGAAACAGGCCCAACTTGCCCACACCGGCCAACATCTCCCAGCTACACTTGTCCCACGGCGGCACGGTGGCGCAGCGGTAGAGTTGCTGCCTTACAGCGAATGCAGCGCCGGAGACTCAGGTTCGATCCTGACTACGGGCGCCGTCTGTACGGAGTTTGTACGTTCTCCCCGTGACCTGCGTGGGTTTTCTCCGAGATCTTCGGTTTCCTCCCACACTCGAAAGACTTGCAGGTTTGTAGGTTAATTGGCTGGGCAAATGTAAAAATTGTCCCTAGTGTGTGTAGGATAGTGTTAATGTGCGGGGATCGCTGGGCGGCGCGGACCCGGTGGGCCGAAGGGCCTGTTTCCGCGCTGTATCTCTAAATCTAAATCTAAAAAAAATCTAAACCTAGCTGTGTTTGGCCCATATCCCTTTAAACCTGTCCTATCCATGTACCTGTCTAAATGGGTCTTAAATGTTGGGATATTCCCTGCCTCAACTACCTCCTCTGGCAGCTTGTTCCATATACCTGCCACCCTTTGCGTGAAAATGTTACCCCACATTAACTCTTTCCCCCTCACCTTAAACCTATGTCCTTTAGTTCTCGATTTCCCTACTCTGGGCAAGAGACTCTGTGCATCTACCTAATCTATTCCTCTCTTGATTTTATACACTTCTATAAATCACCCCTCATCCTCCTGCGCTTCAAGGAATCCGAGGCTACTCAACCTCTCCCTTTATCTCAGTCCCTTGAGTCCTGGCAACATCCTCGTAAATCTCTGTACCCTTTCTAGAGGGTCTGGATCCTTTGTACCAATTCTGGTACATCCAATGTGATACTATTGCCAAACGTAATTTCCTCATGCATCTCTTTTTAGCATTCTGAAGGGACTGCCTTCTGCACAAGATCTCAGCTCATTCTTCATTTGCCACAAACATCTGTCCCCTTCTCAAATAATATTACTTTGCAAGCATATAACAAACCGAGGCTCCCCTTTAATCTCCTCCCTTTCCAGTTCCTAAAGGTCCAGACATTCCTTCCAAGAATAAACAGTCCTTTGATATGGAAGAAAGGAGCAGAAACATTATAGACCTCTGTACAGACTTGACACTGAGTTCCAAAATTACAGCCAAAGATTGTCCTGTTACTATTTTCACCACTCTGGCACCATTAACTCTTTGGTAATTTAATCAATTTTGTTCTTTCCTCTTTTAGCCTCATTCTCTGGATCTTAAAAAGTGGTTTGTGTAACTTTTTTCCTGTTTGTGATCATTGATCTGAATTTTTTTTTTAACGTGCAAAAGCTTCCCAACTTATTGAAATTATCTAGCATGTTGTGTTTTATTTTATTCCAAATTTTAAATCTCTTTTGATAGTATTTCACTATCTGCTCATTACGTTAGTCAGTATATACAACTCAGTAAGTTAACAATTTGTCGACAACATGCCTTCTGCTGCAGGTGGGCCACAGGGAAAAAACATTTTTTGATGAGGTTTGGACCTTTGAGAAGGTATTTTTAATATTTACGGCATTATTGCCAAGACCACTGTTATGTACAGTGCATAGGTGGCACTGTGAAACAATTCGAACAACTTGGGAAATGCTATATGAATACAAATTACTGAGGTATGGCAAGATGAATGAAGCATTAAATGTAAGCATTATTCTTATTTTACCTTTTCACTGCATGTTACTTTTTACTTTCATGTAAGTCCTTTTCTGATTTGGATAATGTTTGGTTTAGTTTAGAGATACAGCGCGGAAACAAACCCGTCAGCCCACCGAGTTGGGACCGACCAGCGATCCCCGCACTCTAACACTAATGCATTCAAGAGAGAGCTAGATAGAGCTCTTAAGGATAGCGGAGTCAGGGGGTATGGGGAGAAGGCAGGAACGGGGTACTGATTGAGAATGATCAGCCATGATCACATTGAATGGCGGTGCTGGCTCGAAGGGCCGAATAGCCTACTCCTGAACCTATTGTCTAACAGTATCCTACACGCACAAGGGTCAATTTACATTTATACCAGGCCAATTAACTTACAAACTTCTTTGGAGTGTGGGAGGAAAGCGAAGAACTCGGAGAAAACCTGCACAGGTCACGGGGAGAACGTAGAAATTCTGTACAGACAGCACCCGTAGTCAGGATCGAACCTGGGTCTTTGGCCCTGTATCGGTATCGATATCTGTATCGATCCCGTGCCAAGGATATTAATTTAATTTGGCATCATGTTTGCACAGGTATTGTGGGCTGAAGAACCTGTTCCAGTGCAGTTCTACACTCTTCCAATGTTTCCAGCTGATGCAATAATTCAAAAGAATAATTTTTCTTTTTTTTTAAATTTGACTTTAAGTATAACTTTTTAATCAATAGGAAAATCTTAATATGATACATTTCCTCCCCCACCCTGACTCATTGAAGATTTCTATTTAAAAATAAATAAAATATTGAGGATTTGGTGCTTTAGCACCTGTCCAGATTAGTAGAACTTTTTATGATTTATTTTTGCAATGAGATCCATATATACTGCATGAATTTCCACACTTTCATCAATTTGGTATGGTAGAAAGCTGGATATTAACATATATTGTACCATGAAATGCACCAGTGTGACCCAGAGGAGACTCTGAAGAAGGGTCTCCACCCGAAACCTCACCATTCCTTATATCCAAAGATGCTGCCTGTCCCGCTGAGGCACTCCAGCATTTTGTGGCTATCTTTGATCCATCCAGATTATTGTCTGGAACTTTGAAGCAGAGTAAATTAAAAACTGCATTGCAGTCAGTGGTCAAACAATGTACAGACATCAGAAACATTTGGTTCATTGATTCATTTGGATGAAAATTGCTCTAATTTCTATAAGAAAATAATGTTTTGGGATATAAACTATTTGAGAAATTATGTTTGCAAGTGTAGGCAATTTGGGTGGAACCTTTGACTAAGGTAAAGACACAAAATGCTGGAGTAACTCAGCGGGTCACGCAGCATCACTGGAGAGCGTGGATAGAACCCGGGACAGAATCCTTCCTCAGAGTTTTAGTCAATGATTTCTATAGCTCACATCATATAAGGATCATTGATGAGTTAAATATCTCCATTCTTCTTGTAATCTGTGGCAGTTAGGACAGGACAATGTGAGGTGTTTAATTTTGTCCATCATTTCCCATTTCAGATTGATTAGTAGGACTGGCTGTTACAATCCCTGAGGTTTTGCACTACAATGGACTTGCATGGTGTTGTTCTTGGGGGTGACCACTAGGTGATGTTGCTACCATTCAGACACATCTTCAGTTGTGTACCTCAACGTCACTGGGTGTTTCGGCCTTTTATCACAAGACACCCTCAGTCGAGGCAGGCCCACCATTGCAGGGTGATCAGACCTGGGTGTGTGTCTTATGGTTAGCCTCCAGATGGTCACGCGGCAGCCCAGACAGTATCTCTTCTTTTCAGCCACAGCCCGTGACTACTCCGTTCGGCGGCATTGGCAAGTTCTTTGGTTGCTTTCCTTTGGGCCTGCCTTCAGGAGCCTTGCGGTGGAACGGGCTACCAAGCCCCTGCACCCCACCTCCACTGGACGCACTCTTACACTCCAACCTCGCTCCTCTGCCTCTACTGCAAGGTTGGAATATCTCAGCCTTTTCCTTTCATATGCCTCGTCCACAGCCTCCTCCCAGGGCACCGTCAGCTCAATGATGAAAACACGCCCACAGGAGTTGGACCAGAGGACGAGAGAAATCAAACAGACTTGTGTCATGGCAGTGCCTGAATCAATAGACAATAGACAATAGGTGCAGGAGTAGGCCATTCGGCCCTTCGAGCCAGCACCACCATTCAATGTGATCATGGCTGATCATTCTCAATCAGTACCCCGTTCCTGCCTTCTCCCCATACCCCCTGACTCCGCTATCCTTAAGAGCTCTATCTAGCTCTCTCTTGAATGCATTCAGAGAATTGGCCTCCACTGCCTTCTGAGGCAGAGAATTCCACAGATTCACAACTCTGACTGAAAAAGTTTTTCCTCATCTCCGTTCTAAACTCTGGAACTTCCTAATCAATTGCACCTCAGTCTTCAGTGTTTCAGAGTGGCAGTTTATCACCACTTTCTCAAGGGCATTTATGGTTGTTTTTAGCGGTGACATTAACGTCTAACGATTTAACTAAAACAAAATAAGTCACCAATTGACCAATACTGGTGCTGTCATTGCTCTGGGTGTGGCTGCAACTTCAGCACAGTTGTGGATATAGTGCACGCAGTTGTTTGACTTTTTATCTCTTGGACTCCCCTTGTTATATTTCACACTCTTGAAACATGATCAAGGACGGGTCGCACCCTGGCCACTCCCTCTTCTCCCCTCTCCCATCAGGCAAAGGGTGAAAACGCACACTTCCAGATTCAGGGACGGTTTCTTCCCAGCTGTTAACAGGCAACCGAACTACCGTACCACATCCAGAGAGCAGTGCTGAACTAGACACAAAATGCTGGAGTAACTCAGCGGGTCAGGCAGCATCTTGGGAGAGAAGGAAAGGGTGACGTTTCGGGTCGAGACCCTTCTTCAGTCTGAAGAAGTTTCTCGACCCGAAACGTCTACCTTCGATTTAAATCAGCATCTGCAGTTTTTTTCCTACAAGGCAGTGCTGAACTACTATCCACCTCATTAGTGACCCTCGGACTATCTTGATCAGACTTTGCTGGCTTTACCTTGCACTGAACGTTATTCCCTTATCATGTATCGATACACTGTAAATGGCTCAATTGTAATCATGTATTGTTTTTCCGCTGACTGGATAGCACGCAACAAAAGCTTTTCACTGTACCTCGGTACACGTGACAATAAACTAAACTCAACCAAACTACCTATAAATTCTTCACTATTCATTCTTTTACGAGGATCAATAAGATCAACATTTTAGTCCTAAGATTACTACAGGGTTCCGCTGTCCTGTGTTCGTGCACAACAGAAGATGCCTGCAGAGTTGGGTAGTCCTTTAGGAATAGTTAGTCTGGAGAACCATATTGAATCTTGTTTTGCCATTTTTATTTTAGCAAATGTAACCTAAACCTATCTCGGGTTAATAATGTAGGAAGGAACTGCAGATCCTGGTTTAATCCAAAGATAGACACAAAAAGCTCTGCGGGTCAGACAGCAAGCATCTCTGGAGAAAGGGAATAGGGTCTCAACCCGAAACATCACCTATTCCTTTTCTTCAGAGATGCTGTCTGACCTGCCGAGTTACTCCAGCTTTTTGTGTCTATCATCACGTTAATAATATATATTTTAAATATTTTACTGTAGACGGAGTTTTAAATGCTATTGCCAGTTTTAAAAAGGACAATACTACTGTTCTGGACGGCAGTTCTCTAAATTGGAGTTGCAAAATGGACATCAACACATTAACTGCAATTTATTGTTCATGGGTTTGACATGACAAAATTCCAGTTAGTGTCACGAGCTATCGCCTCCAGTCCTACAGCAGTCGGCGAAGCCATCCCGCCGGGCTTTAACCACTCACTTGTATGTCTGGACTGTACATAGGCCTGGCATTCATAAGTTGGGGACGATCTGGAAATCTATTCTTTCCAACGCGGAAACAGGCCCCTCGGCCCACAGAGTCCACACCGACCAGCGATCCCCGCACACTAACACTCTCCTACACACACTAGGGACAATTTTACATTTACCAAGCCAATTAACCTACAAACCTGCACGTCTTTGGAGTGTTGGAGGAAACCGAAGATCTCAGAGAAAACCCACGCTGTCATGGGGAGAACGTACAAACTACATACGGACAGCACCCATAGTCAGGATGGAACCCGGGTCTCTGGCGCAGTAAGGCGGCAACTCTACCGCTGCGCCACCATGCCACCTTAACTATTGTTCCAGATGTCAACTTCTCTACATCGGCGAGACCAAACGCAGGCTCGGCGATCGTTTCGCTCAACACCTTCGCTCAGTCCGCCTTAACCAACCTGATCTCCTGGTGGCTGAGCACTTCAACTCCTCCTCCCACTACCAGTCTGACCTTTCTGTCATGGGCCTCCTCCAGTGCCATAGTGAGGCCCACCGGAAATTGGAGGAACAGCACCTCATATTTTGCTTGGGCAGCTTACAGCCCAGCGGTATGAACATTGACTTCTCTAACTTTAGATAGTTCCTCTGTCCCTCTCTTCCCCCCCCCCTTCCCAGATCTCCCTCTGTCTTCCTGTCTCCACCTATGTCCTTTCTTTGTCCCGCCCCCCAACATCAGCTGAAGAAGGGTCTCGTCCCAAAACGTCACCCATTCCTTCTCTCCTAGATGCTGCCTGACCTGCTGTGTTACTCCAGCATTTTGTGATACCTTCGATTTGTACCAGCATCTGCAGTTATTTTCCTACACTACCCTAACTATTAAGGTTGTTTTTCTTTTAAAGGCAATATTAATGCAAGTAGCATCAGCCGTAGAAGGGGAAGCATTTCCAGCATTCGTGTTTTTGTGATTACAGCCTTTGGGACTTTGCCAACCTGAATGGACATTACCTATTGTCATGGTTTGATCTACTTACATTAGTGATATTAATCTGGCCCTTCCATCTTCAAATCCAGTTAAAATGTTTAGGAAAAAAAACTGCAGATGCTGGTTTAAATCGAAGGTAGACACAAAATGCTGGAGAAACTCAGTGGGACAGGCAGCATCTCGGGAGAGAAGGAACGGGTGACGTTTCGGGTCGAGACCCTTCTTCAGACTGATCTTCCAGTTCATGTTCATGTTCATGACTTCTGGTGTTCATTGTTTATTTTCATGCTGTTAAATCATAGTTGTTGGAAAGTTTGAAATGTGTGACATTTTATTCATGTTCAGGCAATGTTTCCAGCTCTGCCTCTGCTTTTATCAATACACAAGAAAGCTATGGGGCTGCAAGTCACTTGAAATTCAAAAAAGTAGGATATTTATTCTTGCTGAATACCAAGGACACCATGTCAATACTAGTTTGCTTTGTAATTCAATCACCAGTGTACATGAACCAGGTACAGAAACCTGTACTCCAGAGGAATAAAGTCCATGAAGAATTAAATAAGCTTTCATGTCACTTTGTAAATAGAAATGTGCTTTAAATTTTGAAATGTTTGAAGAATCTAGTCAACCGTCACCCGTTCCTTCTCTCCAGAGATGCTGTCTGACCCGCTGAGTTACTCCATCATTTTGTGTCTACCTTCGATTTATACCAGCATCTGCAGTTTTTTTTCCTACAGACTTTTGTGGTTATCAGCACAACATCACTGGACAAAGGGGTGTAATTTAAGGTGGATCTTATATTCCTTATTTCCTTAAATGATTTGCATGATCTGTATTTTTATCATTTTGCTTTTCAAAGGAGACTTACTGTCATTTGCTAGATTATACAATGCAATAATGTTAAGAATTTATCCTAATTTTACATGTGTTCTTCCACGTGAGACTAGTTAATGCTTTGGAATTTGAATCACAAACATAGTGAACAAACAATGGCATCACTTAATTTGCTGGATCTAAAGAAAACCAGAGGTTTGTCGGCAAATTGGCATCTGTAAATTGCCCGCAGTGTATAGCGGGAGGATAACATTGTACTAGTGTATGGATGGGTGATTGACCGTCAACGTGGACCCAGTGGGCCAAAGGACCTATTTCCATGCTGTATCTTTCAATCAATTAATCTGACTTTTGGCTGTTTCCATTGAGTCTTTTCCTCTTCAGTTCAGTTTAGTTTATTGTCACGTGTATCGAGGTACAGTGAAAAGCTTTTGTTGCGTGCTATCCAGTCAGCGGAAAGACAATGCATGATTACAATCGAGCCATTTACAGTGTATTGGAATAACGTTTACTGCAAGGTAAAGCCAACAAAGTCCGATCAAGGATAGTCCGAAGGTCTCCAATGAGGTAGATAGTAGTTCAGCACTGCTCTCTGGTTGTGGTAGGATGATTCAGTTGCCTGATAACAGCTGGGAAGAAACTGTCCCTGAATTTGGAGGTGTGCGTTTTCACACTTCTGTACCTTTTGCAGCACTTTGGTCAACGTGGGTTGTTTTTAAATGTGCTATACAAATAAAATTGACTTGACTTGACTTGACTTTTGCCTGATGGGAGAGGGGAGAAGAGGGAGTGGCCAGGATGCGACTCGTCCTTAATTATGCTTCCATCCTTGCCGAGGTATAAATGGAGTATCGATAACACTAAATTAAGAACTTTAACTTCTGCAAAGCGCTGGGGAAGTAACAATCCAAGACTTTCAAATTGGTGTTCACCTCAGGTATTCTCTTCAAGGTCCACCTTTGAGAACAAACACAGCAATAGCTTGGTCTGAGAAGTCTCAAAGGCTGAGAATTGCCAAATCTGCTTGAGATAGTTGATGTGGAGCTTTTTCACAAGCACTACAGCAATCAAGATATCGTTAGAGTTCTATGTGAATAGAATTGGAATAGAATTGAATGGATATGTCACATTTCCTTTCCAGCATGTTCATGGCTGGATAGTATGCAATGTAACAGAACTCAGGTTGTCAACACCCATTGAATTGGGATATAAATGGGCGACCAGATGTTGATATCATGTTACCATGTGGCAGTATTTTTCCTGAAGGCCAGTGGCACAGGGAAAGTCTACTCTGTCTTTGTACACGTTTGTAGTTACAGACCACTGTCCAGCTGCAGAGGCAAGCTGTTCTTGCACTGAAACACCGTGCTGAACACTAAGCTGTAAGTACAAATTAAACAAAAAGTAAAGTCTGCTGACAGTTTAAATGATTAAGCCCAGGAACTACCACTTTTCATATCAGCAAAGCACTCTTTGCATGGTTCTGCATTTTAAAATTATTTTTCTGAATTGTTGTATGGGTTATAGGAGGGTAGAGGAGTCAAGTGTCATAGAAAACGGGCCATTTCATGATTTTATGTAACACAAAGACATGTTATCTGTGCAAGTGTCAAGAAATGTGTATTGAAAATCTTGTGCTGATTTATTTATCTATCTTTATCTACCTATCTAAAAATCTATCAAAGTGATTTTTTTTTCATATCTAAAATTGTTGGGTAGTTGTTTGTGAATTTTGTACGGGTGAATTTTCATAACTCGAACCGCCATCATCTATATTTGGAGCAATCGTGTACGCAACCTCGATTTGTCTAATTAAGTCAGCACTTGAAACTGCAATTCGATTTTCATCATTGGTAATCTTGTGGACGTATTAGATTACTGAAGAAATGATGTGCAAAAGTATGAGTGGAAGTGGAAGTAAAATTGAATTGGCATTGATATCCTATTATTGTCACGTGTACTGAGATACGCTGAACAACTTTGTTTGCTCTGCTATCCAGTCAAATTAGACGATACATGAGTACAATCAAGTCATTACACAAGTACATCAAGTCGTGCAAAGAGAAAAGTACTGATGTGCAGAATACAGTGTTATAGCATCTATATACTAAAACTCTCGTTTGTTATCTTGTTTGTGACTCAACTTCAGCCAAAACGGTACACGATAGCGCGACAATTTTAGGCCCACCTTACTCACCATTGTCACTTTAGTGATAATGCAAGTAGTTTTATTGAAATCGGTGTTATATTTTTAAAGTTATTCACATTTTAAAGTTTAAATCTATCTCCTGGAGAGGGGGGGGGGGTAGGGGAGGATAAGGGGGTTTGAAGGGGAGGGTGCTGAACCAATGCAGGAGAGGTTTGGGCCCAACGGGTCCACTTGGTCTAGTTACAGTTAAAAAATGCAGAGAAAAAAAGTGCAAGGGCCACAATGAGGTAGGTGGGGAGGTCAGAACTGCACCATAGCTTATGGGAGGACCATTCAGTAGTCGAAATGGCTGTTCGAAAAGGCTGTTCCTGAATCTGTTTCTTCTGCCCAGCGGGTGGGGAGAAGAGGGGGTGTAAATGGGGGGTATAAAGACGGTGTAAAAGGTCCTCGATTATGTTGGCTGCTTTTCCAAGGCATTGTGAATTGTAGATGGAGTTGATTGGGGGAGCATGGTAGGAGGGGCTAGATGATGTGATGGACCGGGCTTCATCCACAATTGAGCAATTCTTTTCAGTCGTGGGCTGTTCTCACCAGACCCAAGCTATGATGCATCTCATTAGGATGCTTTCTGTGGTGCATCTGTAGAAGTTGGTAAAAGTCTTTGGAGACATGTCAAACTGCTGTGATTGGGGTTGAGCAGGTTAGTTCAAGAACCTGATAGTTTAGAACCTGTTTATTTACTGATTTTTGTTTCTTTGTTTATGATTTAATCTATTGAGAACTGTATTTACGAACCTGTTGTGCTGCTGGAAGTAAGAATTTCATTGCACTGTTTCAGTACCTTTTTGAGGCAGCGCTTCATGTCGATGCTTTAGATGGAGGTGCGGGCTAAGCCTACGTTGGACCAGCCTCAGTTCACTATTCTCTGCCGCTTCTTGTATTCCTTTGCATTGGAATTACTGTAACCAGTCAGGATACAGTCGGCAATCGGTTATGTGAAGAAGGGTCTCAACTATGGTTGCCAACTGTCCCGTATTAGCCGGGACATCCCATATTTTGGGCTAAGTTGGTTTGTCTCGTATTAGGCTCGGATGGCGCTGTAGGCCCGGACACTGTACACCCAGACACTATTGGCCTGGACACTGTGGTCCCAAACAGTGTAGGCCCGGGCGCCGCCTAACAGAGGTTGCGTAGCAACCCGCCTCCCGGCCGCCATTGGTGGAGCGGGAGCACGTGGCCGCTGGCTGGGTGAGGTCACATGGGGCGAGGGGCGGTGACATCACCCTTTGTCCCTTATGTGGGAGTGAGGAAGTTGGCAACCCTAGTCTCGACCCGAAACGTCATCCATTCTTTCTCTCCAGAGATGCTGCCTGTTCCGCTGAGTTACTCCAGCATTTTGTGTCCTGTCAGAGAAGCATTGTCTAGAACTGAATACAGTTCTGCAGATGGAGTATAACCAGAGCATTTTACATCGTCATCACCACTAGCAGGGACATGTAAGAAAATTCCCTGGATGAAGATTAAAAAGCAGTTATAGTAAAGTGTAGATATTAGAATAACACAAATGAAAAACATATCCCGCGTGTATCACTGTGTTTAAAATTCCTACAGCTGTAATCACATTTAAAATGCAAAAAACAATTTATACATGTCATCAAATTGTGGAGATAGTCGATACTGAAAAGGATGCTCAATTTAAAAAATTGTAGCATGAACATCTAATAATGTGAATTCTATTATGTCTGTGTGTGAGGGTTAACAATTGGCTAATGAAAATAAAGAGGCATTAAACTATTAAGTCTACAATTTTGTAGCTTATCTCTTTCACCCGTCTTAAATAATTGAGTAGCATTGGGCATTTACTTATCCAAAGGAAGATCAAATGTGTTTTTGAATTCATAACAGCACAATTTATTTCTTAAATGAGGTACTGGTATTTGACTGATTTAAATTCCATTCTCTTAATGTTACACAAATCAGTAAGTTCCTGTACTAGATGTGCTTTTTATTTTGCATATATTTCTGATAATTTAACCTATAACCAAACAAATAAAAATATGTGTAGGAAGGAACTGCAGATGCTGGTTTACACCGAAGATGGACACAAAAAGCTGGAGTAACTCAGCGGGTCAGGCAGCATCTCTGGTGAAAAGGAATAGGTGAAGCTTGGGGTCGAGACTCTTCTTCAGGCTGAGAGATAGGGGAAAGGGAAACAAGAGATATAGGCGATGATGTAGAAAGATATAGAACAAATGAATGAAAGATATGTCAAAAAGTAACGATGATAAAGGAAACAGGCGTTGTTAGCTGTTTGCTCGGTGAAAATGAGTGCAGACAGTGAGACTCAACAAGACGTCTTTGATGCTGGTACGACTTGGGTGGGGGAGGGATGGAGAGAGAGAGAGGGGATGCAAGGGTTACTTGAAGTTAGAGAAATCAATATTCATACCACTAGGTTGTAAGCTGCCCAAGCAAAATATGAGATGCTTTTCCTAATAAAAATATGTTTTAATGAAGCGTACCATTTCCGAACTTATGTTCATGTGTTATCTAACGTACATTTTGTCTGGTTTACTTCTTATAATGTTAGAAATATTGAATCAGCAAAGGTGAATCAATATTGGAATGAAACGGTCAGAATTTACAGTTCATATTGTAACCCATATTGGCTGCTACATCAATGCAGTAATTGTGTTAACAAATAATGACAGATTGCACAATGGATGTGGAATATTTTTTAAAGTTTGTTGGATGTCTTCATATTTTATGGTGCACGGTGGCGCAGCGGGAGAGTTGCTGCCTTACAGCGAATGCAGCGCCGGAGACTCAGGTTCGATCCTGACTACGGGTGCCGTCTGTACAGAGTTTGTACGTTCTCCCCGTGACCTGCGTGGGTTTTCTCCGAGATCTTCAGTTTCCTCCCACACTCCAAAGACGTACAGGTTTGTAGGTTAATTGGCTGAGCAAATGTTTAAAAAAAATTGTCCCGAGGGTGTGTAGGATAGTGTTCGGGGATCGCTGGGCGGCGCGGACCCGTTGGGCCGAAGGGCCTGTTTCCGCGCTGTATCTCTAAATCTAAATCTAAAAATATGTGTTCACTAGTACCTTAAGGCCACCACAACTTGAAAAAAAATCAAGAACTTGTATTTATTCATGAGGTGTTTTATTATTTTATCAGAATGTCACAAAACCACACAATGTCTTTAGACTTTAGAGATGCAGACTTTAGAGATTCAGCCCATCAAGTCCACGCTATTCAACATTCACCCCGTACAGTAGCACTGTCCTACACACTAGGGACAATTTACAGTTTTTCCAAAGCCAATTAACCTACTAACCCGCACTTCTTTGGAGTATGGGAGGAAACTGGAGTACCCGGAGATAAAAACCACGCGGTCACAGGGAGAACGTACAAACTCTGTACAGACAGCAGTCTGTCACGAGCGAACCCAGGTCTCTGGCGCTGTAAGGCAGCAACTCTACCGCTGTCCACACACTACACAACAGCTCTCAGAAAAGCTCTCTCGATTTTAATATAAACCCAGATAGATAATGAACTAGTCATCAGAGACTGGAAAATGTTTGCAGATCTCCATCTACAGTAATATCCAATTTTGGTCAGATTATCGTCAGGAATGGAACACTGGGATGGGGCGCTGGTGTGAGTGGGATAGCTGAGCTGTTAGTTGTTGAACAACTTGGGATTTTCTTTCTCTGTGCCCCAGAAAGCTGAAGACAAATAGTCAAGCTTTTTGACGGTAAAGGTAAAATGTATGATAGTTTGACAATGCCTTCAAACCAGGAACATGAGCTCCAGCTGAATACTTAGATTTAAATATTGCTTGGGTGGAAAAGCATAAGATTTGAACCAGTGAACGATTTCAGGGCTTTCCGTTTATTCAGATCAGGGTGGCACGGTGGTGCAGCGGTAGAGTTGCTGCCTTACAGCGCTTCCCACACTGGAGACCCGGGTTCCATCCCAACTACGGGTGCCTGTCTGTACGGAGTTTGTACCTTCTCCCCGTGACCAAGTGGGTTTTCTTTGAGATCATCGGTTTCCTTCCACACGCCAAAGATTCCTTGTATCTCTAAACTAAACTAAACTAAAAATATATTTGAATGCCTCAAGCTCAATTACCTTCTGAGGCATTGTCATAGAATTTGCACACTGGCTTCCCAACAGAAGATTGGATGAGATGCATATTCACTGTTGGTTGCAGACAAATATTGGCTGGGGCACTGTAAATGCAACCTACTGTGTTATAATGGTTTGTAATTTATTAGCCAAGTATGTTTTGCAAAATACAAGGAATCTTTGGAGTGTGGAAGGAAACTGATGATCCTACACACACTAGGGACAATTTACACTTATACCAAATAGTCAAGCTTTTTGTCGTTAAAGATAAAATGTATGATAGTTTGTGAATGCCTTCAAAGATAAACCAGGAACATAAAGTATAAGAAAATAACTGCAGATGCTGGTACAAATCGAAGGTATTTATTCACAAAATGCTGGAGTAACTCTGCAGGTCAGGCAGCATCTCGGGAGAGAAGGAATGGGTGACGTTTTGGGTCGAGACCCTTCTTCAGACTGAGGGACATAATTGTAAATTGTCCCTAGTGTGGGTGCGAAAGTGTTAATCGTAATCGTAATTGTAATTTTTTACCCAAGTATGTTTTGCAACATACAAGGAATTTGGTTTGCCATACAGTCATACCAAAAAGCAACAAGACACATAACTACATACAAATTTGACATAAACATCCACCACAGCGGCTCCTCCACATTCCCCACTGTGATGGAAGGCAATAAAGTCTTATCTTCTTTCCTCCTCTTCTCTCGAAGTCGGGGGAGTCGAACCATCTGCAGTCGGGGCGATTTAAGCTCCCGCAGCCGGTGATCGAAGCTCCCGCGTCGGGGCGATCGAAGCTCCTGAGGCTTGGAGCTCCCGAAGTTGGTCACTAACCAGGGACCGCCAGCTCCATGTTGTTGAAGTCCGCAGGCCCCCGCTGTGGGAGCTCCGAGGTCGGTCCCTGGCAAAGGGCTCGCCAGCTCCACGATGTTAAGACCGCAGGCCGGACGGAGATACGACACGGAAAAAGTCGCATCTCCGTCGAGGAAAGAGATAAAGAAAGTTTCCCCCACCCCCCACATAATACAAAAATAAAGATAAACTAAAACATACATTTTACAACAAACTAAAAACACAAAAAAGGAAAAAGACGAGTCCGGGGACCGTGAGCTCCAGGTTGTAAGGGCACCCCCTGACAATGTGCGGGGATCGCTGGTCGGTGTGGACTCGGTGGGCCGAAGGGCCTGTTTCCGTGCTGTATCTCTAAACTAAACTAAACTAAAAATATATTTGAATGCCTCAAGCTCAATTACCTTCTGAGGCATTGTCAAAGAATTTGCACAGTGGCTTCCCAACAAGATTGGATGAGATGCACATTCACTGTTGGTTGCAGACAAATATTGGCTGGTGCACTGTAAATGCAACCTACTGTGTTATAATGGTTTTTGTTTTTATCGATTTGAAAAAGGAGGCATCCTTTACAACCGTGGCTAATCTTACTGTTGGAAAATCTCATGTGATGATATCATTGTTTAAAGAAATACTCTCAATTAAATGCAGAATTTCACAGATATATGAGTTTTTTGCAATCGTTAAGCTGTTGTAATGAATGATTATTCCAAACACCTTTTCGAGTGAATTACTATTTCTGTAAAGATCTGCTTCCTTAACTTACAAGTGATCTACTTTTCCATTCAACCTTAATATTTGTTGGATATATGTGGCTAATCTCAAACTACTTAATGTTCCTGCTGAAGAGTAGTAAATGTAGTCAAATTTTGGGAAATCAACATTACTAAACATAAGGTAGACAGTCTGAAGAAGGGTCCCGACCCGAAACGTCACCCATTCCTTCTCCCCAGATACGCTGCCTGACCCGCTGAGTTACTCCAGCATTTTGTGTCTACCTTCGATTTAAACCAGCATCTGTATTTTTTTCCTACACATTACTAGCAATAAGATAGACACAAAATGCTGGAGTGACTCAGTGGGACACGCAGCATCTCCGGAGTGAAGGAATGGGTGACGTTTCGGGTCGAGACTCTTCTTCAGACCTACTAAACATAAATCGTGACTGCCAGCTGCTGGATCCATGTTGAATCTATTCCATGTAGCATGGCTGTCGGCCGCACAGCATGACAGAGAGATTCAAGATCTCCACAAGTTCTCTATGTTGGCTGTTCCACTCATTGTCATAGGTAATTGCCCATTTGGTTGAGTCAAATTTCCCCATTGTCATGAGGAATTGCAACTCCTCGACACACCCACATCAATTTGAGGTAAAAAGCGAGGTTGTGATGGACATTGAAATCCCTCACTGAAGGCTCTTTATGGGGCTTCTCCACCCTGGAAGCTCATTTGTTCATCAAGTCGGAATTACTCATACATCAGATCTTATCGAAACATATAAGATTATAGATCTTATCGAAACGTATATGATGATAGATCTTATCGAAACGTATAAGATTATTAAGGGGTTGCACACGTTAGAGGCAGGAAACATGTTCCCAATGTTGGGGGAGTCCAGAACAAGGGGCCACAGTTTAAGAATAAGGGGTAGGCCATTTAGAACTGAGATGAGGAAAAACTTTTTCAGTCAGAGAGTTGTGAATCTGTGGAATTCTCTGCCTCAGAAGGCAGTGGAGGCCAATTCTCTGAATGCATTCAAGAGGGAGCTAGATAGAGCTCTTAGGGATAGCGGAGTCAGGGGGTATGGAGAGAAGGCAGGAACGGGGTACTGATTGAGAATGATCAGCCATGATCACATTGAATGGCGGTGCTGGCTCGAAGGGCCGATTGGCCTCCTCCTGCACCTATTGTCTATTGTCTATCAGCTGAAGAAGCCAATGGCTGATAATCACTTGTGACCTGATGCCAGGACATATAGCATCTAATGTCAATGTTACAGATTCTTTGGATCACCCCATCCCAATGAACCTGTTCTGTCCATTGAATGAATTGTTACTGGGATACTGACCGAGGAGCTTGAGATATGAGCTGGAAGCTGTGATTGAAAATGATGATGTCGGGTTGATGCTTAGCGAGTCCATGGGTCAGTGCTCCCACTTTTGGCACTTTCCTTACATTGATGTAATTAAGGCCAACTTATGGGATTACAGAGCTGAGTTTGTCTATATATATAGTATAAGAAAATAACTGCAGATGCTGGTACAAATCGAAGGTATTTATTCACAAAATGCTGGAGTAACTCAGCAGGTCAGGCAGCATCTTGGAAGAGAAGGAATGGGCGACGTTTCGGGTCGAGACCCTTCTTCAGAGTTTGTCTATGTCGTGTTCATTGCTCAGGTTGGTGCTGGGTAATTCTCTAGTTTCATTATTATTGCTTTTTAACAAAACACAGGTCAGAACAGATTACCTTTCCGAAAGGAGATTGATGAACCAGGTCAGAGTTCGAATCGATCATGGAGTCACCATCACCAGAACTGAATTCATTTATTTAATTGAGTGAATTTATTTAATTTACTGATTTTAAATTCCCCAGCCGCCATTGTGGGATTTGCACTTGTGTTTATGGATTATTGGTCCCGGCACCTACATTTTGAGTGCATAATTCTCCTGTGCTTTTAAAGATTAGGGCGGCACAGTAGACTACTGCCCTACAGAGCCAGAGACTTGGGTTCGATCCTGACTACGGATGTTTGTAGGTTCTCTCCGTGACCTGCGTGGGTTTTCTTCGTGATCTTCGGTTTCCTCCCACACTGCAAAGACGTGCAGGTTTTGTCGGTTAATTGGCTTGGTATAAATGCAAAATTGGTCCTAGTGTGTGTGTAGGATAGTGTTGGTGTGTGGGATCGTTGGTCGGTGCGGACTCGGTGGGCCGAAGAACCTGTTTCTGCGCGGTATCTCTAAACAGAAACATAAATATTCTATAAAGAATAATATGAATAAGACAGTACTTTGGATGCACTTATTCTTGATATGGAGGTGAATATGCCATCATATTTGTATATCATAAGTGAATGGAATGTTGGCCTTCATAACAAGAGGAATTGAGTATAGGAGCAAAGATGTCCTTCTGCAGTTGTACAGGGCCCTAGTGAGACCGCACCTGGAGTATTGTGCGCAGTTTTGGTCTCCAAATTTGAGGAAGGACATTCTTGTTAATGAGGGAGTGCAGCGTAGGTTCACGAGGTTAATTCCCGGAATGGCGGGATTGTCGTATGTTGAAAGGCTGGAGCAATTAGGCTTGTATACACTGGAATTTAGAAGGATGAGGGGGGATCTTATTGAAACATATAAGATAATTAGGGGATTGGACACATTAGAGGCAGGAAACATGTTCCCAATGTTGGGGGAGTCCAGAACAAGGGGCCACAGTTTAAGAATAAGGGGTAGGCCATTTAGAACGGAGATGAGGAAGAACTTTTTCAGTCAGAGAGTGGTGAAGGTGTGGAATTCTCTGCCTCAAAAGGCAGTGGAGGCCAGTTTGTTGGATGCTTTTAAGAGAGAGCTGGATAGAGCTCTTAAGGATAGCGGAGTGAGGGGGTATGGGGAGAAGGCAGGAACGGGGTACTGATTGAGAGTGATCAGCCATGATCGCATTGAATGGCGGTGCTGGCTCGAAGGGCTGAATGGCCTACTCCTGCACCTATTGTCTATTGACTGGGCTCGTATACACTGGAATTTAGAAGGATGAGAGGGGATCTTATTGAAACATATAAGATTATTAAGGGATTGGACATGCTACAGGCAGGAAACATGTTCCCGATGTTGGGGGAGTCTCGCACCAGGGGCCACCGTTTAAGAATAAGGGGTAGGCCATTTAGAACGGAGATGAGGGAAAACTTTTTCACTCAGAGAGTTGTGAAGCTGTGGAACTCTCTGCCTCAGAAGGCAGTGGAGGTCAATTCCCTGGATGCTTTCAAGAGAGAGCTAGATAGAGCTCTTAATGATAGCGGAGTCGAGGGGTATGGTGAGAAGGCAGGAACGGGGTACTGATTGTGCATGATCAGCCATGATCGCGGTGAATGGCGGTGCTGCTCGAAGGGCCGAATGGCCTACTCCTGCACCTATTGTCTATTGAAAAGCAAATAAGGGACCATCTAATTTCTTTACTTGAGAACAAAGGAAAAAAATGCATTGCTATTTTTCAAATGGTGCCATGTAATCTTTTAGATCCAGCAGTTCAATGCCTTGTCCAAAATGAAATAACTCCAACATCGTTTGTTGTTCTCTTGAAATGAAGTGTTAAACTAGTATGTACAGGTAATTCTGTTATAGCATGTGTTTCCATAACATGAATTGGATATAATATGAGTAATGAATTAGGTAACATTACTTGTATTCGATTTGTTGCAGGCCGTTTTGTTTACAGTGTGATTTTGATCAGAAACTAGAGAGCCACTGAGAGTTACTTCGAGATCGAAAAGCACAAAAAAAGCTATCTTGTATTTGGACAGTGTGGAGAGAAAACCTGTTTCTATGTAATCAGACATCACTGTATCTTAAGAACACAGCTGCAACTTTAACTGCAGATTTGCCATTGAAATTGACAAGCAATCATGTCGTAGATTAATAGAGTGATACAGTGTGGAAACAGGCCCTTTGGCCCAACTTGCCCACACCAGCCAACAATGTCCCAACTACACTAGTCCCACCTGCCTGCGCTTGGCCCATATCTCTCCAAACCTGTGTATCCGTGTACCTGTAACTGTTTCTTAAACGTTGGGATAGTCCCAGCCTCAACTACCTCCTCTGGCAGCTTGTTCCATACACCCACCACCGTTTGTGTGAAAGAGTTACCCCTCAGATTCCTATTAAATCTCTTCCCCTTCACCTTGAACCTATGTTGTCTGGTCCTCGATTCCCCTACTCTGGACAAGAGACTCAGTGCATCTACCCGATCTATTCCTCTCATGATTTTGTACATCTCTATAAGATCGCCCCTAATCCTCCTGCGCTCCAAGGAATGGAGACCCAGCCTACCCAACCTCTCCCTATAGCTCACACCCTCTAGTCCTGGGAACATCCTTGTGAATCTTTTCTGAACCCTTTCAAGCTTGACAATATCTTTCCTATAACATGGTGCCCAGAACTGAACACAATATTCTAAATGCGGCCTCACCAAGATCTTATACAACTGCAACATGACCTCCCAAATTCTATACTCTGACTGATGAAGGCCAATGTGCCAAAAGCCTTTTTGACCACCTTATCTACCTGCGACTCGACCTTCAAGGAACCATGCACCTGCACTCCTAGATCCCTCTGCTCTACAACACTCCCCAGAGGCCTACCATTCACTGCGTAGGTCCTGCCCTTGTTAGATGCCCCAGAATGCAACACCTCACACTTCTCTGTATTAAATTCCATCAGCCATTCCTCTGCCCACCCGGCCAATCGATCCAGATCCTGTTGCAATCTTTCACAACCACCTTCATTATCTGCAAAACCACTCACTTTTGTATCATCAGCAAACTTGCTAATCATGCCCTGTACGTTCTCATCCAAATCATTGATGTAGATGACAAACAGTAACGGGCCCAGCACCGACCGAGCCCTGAGGCACGCCACTAGTCACAGGCCTCCAGTCCGAGAAGCAACCATTCCTCCATCACCCTCTGCTTCCTTCCATGGAGCCAATGTGCTATCCGTTCAGCCATCTCTCCCTGGATCTCATGGGATCTAACCTTCCAGAGCAGCCTACCATGCGGAACCTTGTCGAATGCCTTGTCCATGTACACAACATGTCTATTGACATTTGGACAACAATACCTTATTAAATAATGTAACAGACAGCCTTTTTGTATTTTTAGATTGCAGTAACAAAAGTAAACATATTGCTATTCAAAATACTTTTTTTTAGATTTAGAGATACAGCGCGGAAACAGGCCCTTCGGCCCACCGGGTCCGCGCCGCCCAGCGATCCCCACACATTAACACTATCCTACACACTAACACTATCCTACACACACTAGGGACAATTTTTATTTTTTTTACATTTGCCCAGCCAATTAACCTACATACCTGTACGTCTTTGGAGTGTGGGAGGAAACCGAAGAACTCGGAGAAAACCCACGCAGGTCACAGGGAGAACGTACAAACTCCGTACAGACGGCGCCCGTAGTCAGGATCGAACCCGAGTCTCTGGCGCTGCATTCGCTGTAAGGCAGCAACTCTACCGCTGCGCCACCGTGCCGCCCTTTTAAATCATGCATAAAAATAATCTTGTAATCGTGATTCTGATACAGCAACCCCTAACCCCCTTTCCCCCGTTAACACAATTGTATTTATAACATGATTTTCTATAACACAAGGTTTCTTCGGAACATAACTATTGTGTGATAGTGGCATTTAAGAGGCTTTTAGATCAGTACATAAATATGTCGGAAATTGGGGAGGTTGGGGTGGGGATATGGATCATGTACACGCACAGAAGATTAGTTTTACTTGGCAACATGTTTGGCACGGACATTGTGGGCCAAAGGGCCTGTTACCATAATGTGCTGTTGTTTGTTCAGTCCGTGTTAACCTTTACAATTAATTTATTCTTCGTCACAACTGACATTTAGGACTTTGCAAACATGACTTGTTTTACACTCTACTCTAAAATTCACTTTCCTTGGAGTCAAAAGATTGGTGTGGATTTGGGGGATTCAGAGAGTGTTATATTTTGTCGGTAGCTTTTTCTTTTATTGGCATTTCACAGCAAACACATTTCCATAAAACGGGTTTCAGGTATAATGCTATATGTATACATCATCCATTTATGTTTGTCTTGAATTGCCTCTTTTTGTCATTTGTACAAAGCAAATATAGAAACAGAAACACAATAAAAAATTACAAACACTTAGGGAGTGATCCTTTCTTTACTATATAATCAAAAATCTGTAAAATTAAAGTCTGGCCTAAGAGGCGTTACATAGTTAACCCAGTTTTCCCAGCATGTCACAAATAAATCCAATTTAAAGTTAACATATGCTGTTATTTTCTCCATTTTATAAATATCCATTGTGATGTCCATCCATGCATTCAGAGTTGGGCTCTCCTGTGATAACCATTTCTTTGTGAGAGTTTTTTTACAAGCTACCATCAATATATTCAGTAAGTATTTGTCTTTTTTCCGCCAGTCTTCAGGTATGAGTCCAAAAAACATAGTCTTACTCTCCAGGGGCACATGAGTCGGTAGCTTTTTCAATTAAAATATTCTGCCAAGGTGATAATTATTTCAATCCACCTTGCTGTTGACAGGAATTTAGCTTCTGTCCAAAAATCTTGGAGGTAGTACAGGGAATTCGGAAAAAAATAGTTAGACAATAGGCAATAGACAATAGGTGCAGGAGTAGGCCATTCGGCCCTTCGAGCCAGCACCGCCATTCAATGTGATCATGGCTGATCATTCTCAATCAGTACCCCGTTCCTGCTTTCTCCCCATACCCCCTGACTCCGCTATCCTTAAGAGCTCTATCTAGCTCTCTCTTGAATGTATTCAGAGAATTGGCCTCCACTGCCCTCTGAGGCAGAGAATTCCACAGATTTACAACTCTCTGACTAAAAACGTTTTTCCTCATCTCCGTTCTAAATGGCCTACCCCTTATTCTCAAACTGTGGCCCCTGGTTCTGGACTCCCCCAACGTTGGGAACATGTTTCCTGCCTCTAACATGTCCAACCCCCTAATAATCTTATACGTTTCGATAAGATCCCCTCTCATCCTTCTAAATTCCAGTGTATACAAACCTAGTCGCTCCAGTCTTTCAACATATGACAGTCCCGCCATTCCGGGAATTAACCTAGTAAACCTACGCTGCACGCCCTCAATAGCAAGAATATCCTTCCTCAAATTTGGAGACCAAAACTGCACACAGTACTCCAGGTGCGGTCTCACTAGGGCCCTGTACAACTGCAGAAGGGCGGCACGGTAGCGCAGCGGTAGAGTTGCTGCTTTACAGCGAATGCAGCGCCGGAGACTCAGGTTCGATCCTGACTACGGGTGCTGCACTGTAAGGAGTTTGTACGTTCTCCCCGTGACCTGCGTGGGTTTTCTCCGAGATCTTCGGTTTCCTCCCACACTCCAAAGACGTACAGGTATGTAGGTTAATTGGCTGGGTAAATGTAAAAATTGTCCCTAGTGGGTGTAGGGTAGTGTTAATGTGCGGGGATCATTGGGCGGCACGGACTTGGAGGGCCGAAAAGGCCTGTTTCCGGCTGTATATATATATGATATATATATATATGACCTCTTTGCTCCTATACTCAACTCCTCTTGTTATGAATGCCAACATTCCATTGGCTTTCTTCACTGCCTGCTGTACCTGCATGCTTTCTTTCAGTGACTGATGCACTAAGACACCCAGATCACGTTGTACGTCCCCTTTTCCTAACTTGACACCATTCAAATAATAATCTGCCTTCCTATTCTTACCACCAAAGTGGATAACCTCACACTTATCCACATTAAACTGCATCTGCCATGCATCCGCCCACTCGCACAACCTGTCCAAGTCACCCTGCAACCTCATAGCATCTTCCTCACAGTTCACACTGCCACCTAGCTTTGTATCATCGGCAAATTTGCTAATGGTACTTTTAATCCCTTCATCCAAGTCATTGATGTATATTGTAAATAGCTGCGGTCCCAGCACCGAGCCTTGCGGTACCCCACTAGTCACTGCCTGCCATTCTGAAAGGGACCCATTTATCCCCACTCTTTGGCAATGAAATTCTGAAATTCTAACTAGTTAGGCAATGAAACGCAATAGAAATCTTTTTCACAATTTTAGAACCTAGTACGTCCCACTAATGATGTCTACAATGTGCCAAATGTCAGAGGTGACGAGGAATAAGTAAAGCTTTCTGCAGTTGAACCTGTCTGTGCTTATTTAGTTTAATGTGGTGCAGTACATGCTTGGAGGAAGAACAAGGCCCAGGTTCTCTGAGAACCTGACTTGTGAATGAAATACATGACATTTGAGGAAATACCTGAAAAGCAAGCACTCAGGAAATTCCCATGACCTGTAATTTTTCCCTTCCCACATGAATTGGTGAAGTATTATTTACTAGCCTGACTTGATCACAAATGACTTGAATCCAAACAGAATTACCAGATTTATGAGTATTTTGCCAGCTACATGAGTAGTGGTAATGTTCACTTAACAGTAGTAGTATTAAGCAGACTCTTTTCCATTTCCAGAGGAACCACTAATATATTCATTCCACCTAGTACAAATCAGCAGCGTATCAGTGACGTATCGGTAGAGCTACTGCCTTACAGCGCCAGAGTACGGTGCTGTATTCGATCCTGACTACGGGCGCCGTCTGTACGGAGTTTGTACGTTCTCCCCGTGGCCTGCGAAGGTTTTCTCAGAGGTCTTCGGTTTCCTCCCACACTCCAAAGACGTACAGGTTTGTAGGTTGATTGGCTTAGTATAAATGTACAAGTCCCTAGTGTGAATGTAGGATAGTGTTAGTGTGCGGGGATCGCTGGTTGGCACGGACTCGGTGGGCCGAAAGGCCTGTTTCCCCGCTGTATCTCTAAACTAAAACTAAACTAGTAAAGGTTACAGAACAATATTTGGATTGTGAAGCAATGAGATGTTTAGTACAAATGTTGTAAGACTGGTGTAATGGAAACATGGGAGCTTGTAAGTGGCCTCTTAATACTTACCTTGCAAATGAATTATACAATGAGCAAAATGCTGGAAGCCCACTGTGGGGCATTTGTGGAGTACAATGCAACCTAACTCATGAGCAGACCGTTACGTAACCTTCTCCATGACCTGACCCATTGAGCTTTTCTACCATTTCCTGCTTTTCAGATTTTCAGCACTGGTAATACGTTCAATATGTCCTACATGTTTGAAACAATTCAGAAGGCTGGGAGTCATCTAATGTGACAATTGTTGATCTTCCTTTTAAAAACTCCTTTTACAAGACATGTTGAAACATAAGACTTTTCCCTGGTGCCCATTGCTTTCAAGTGCAGAGTACAACATATCATTGCGTTTTCGATCCTCGACACATCAGGAGCTTGTGATGTATATGAGGATTAGTTGGATGAAATAGCTGTACAATAGAACATGATTCCACAATTTAATCACAGACAAGTCATAGCAATGCTGGAGTAACTCAGCAGGTCAGGTCAGGAGAGAAAGAATGGGTGACGTTTTGGGTCGAGACCCTTCTTCAGACTGATGTCAGGGGGGCGGGACAAAGGAAGAATATAGGTGGAGACAGGAAGATAGAGGGAGATCTGGGAAGGGGATGGGGAAGAGAGGGACAGAGGGACTATCTAAAGTTGGAGAAGTCGATATTCATACCACTGGGCTGCAAGAGTCGATGTTCATACCGTACTTTAGATAGTCCCTCTGTCCCTCTCTTCCCCTCCCCCTTCCCAGATCTCCCTCTATCTTCCTGTCTCCACCTCTATTCTTCCTTTGTCCCGCCCCCCTGACATCAGTCTGCAGAAGGGTCTCGACCCGAAACGTCACCCATTCCTTCTCTCCTGAGATGCTGCCTGACCTGCTGAGTTACTCCAGCATTTTGTGAATAAATACCTTCGATTTGTACCAGCATCTGCAGTTATTTTCTTATAGCAATGAAGGAGGTCATTCAGCCCAATAATTGCAAGAGTGCTCCCTTCCTGGTAAAGTGGCAAATGTTCCAGTTCCTTGTTGAATGATAACATTGAATCTGTTTCCATTTTACTCTTGTGTAGGAAGGAACTGCTGATGCTGGTTTACACCGAAGATCGACACAAAATGCTGGAATAACTCAGCGGCTCAGGCAGCATCTCTGGAGAGACCCTTCGTCAGAGAACCCTCGAACCGAAACTTCACCCATCCCTTCTGTCCAAAGATGCTGCCTGTCCCGCTGAGTTACTCCAGCATTTTGTGACTATCATATCATATCATCATATCATATATATACAGCCGGAAACAGGCCTTTTTCGGCCCACCAAGTCCGTGCCGCCCAGCGATCCCCGTACATTAACACTATCCTACACCCACTAGGGACAATTTTTACATTTACCCAGCCAATTAACCTACATACCTGTACGTCTTTGGAGTGTGGGAGGAAACCGAAGATCTCGGAGAAAACCCACGCAGGTCACGGGGAGAGCGTACAAACTCCTTACAGTGCAGCACCCGTAGTCAGGATCGAACCTGAGTCTCCGGCGCTGCATTCACTGTAAAGCAGCAACTCTACACCCCCTCCCATCCTCCCTCCACCCTCCCTCCCTAGGAGATAGATTTAAACTTTAAAATGTGAATAACTTAAAAAATATAACACCGATTTCAATGAAACTTGATGCTTTCCAGCTCTGATCCACTTTCTCCAGAACAGATACTTTCCATTTGTCACTTTGTGGGTTTTAACGTTGAAAGGGAGCAGTTGCTCTCGGTATTGTCTGTTTAGATCCTTAATAATCTAAAATACCCCTATCACATACCCTTTTGATCTGTTGTTCAAGAATCTGACATTCTAAGACCATAAAACATAAGAAATAGAGGTATGAGCATTTGGCACTTAGTGAGATCTTTAATGAGAACTTTCACTACCGCATCACTTTTCCAATCCATATCCTATGCTTCCCTCAATACTTAAAAATCTCTCCCTCTTTCAAAGGTTTAGTCTACACACGGTGGTGCAATGATAGAGTTGCTGCTTTACAGTGCCAGAGACCCGGGTTTGATCCTGACTACGGGTGCTGTCTGTACGGAGTTTGTACGTTCTCCCCGTGACCTGCGTGGGTTTCCGCCAGGTGCTTCGGTTTCCTCCCACACTCCAAAGACGTACAGGTTTGTAGGTTAATTGGTGTAGTATGAATTTAAAATTGTCACTAGTGTGTGTTGGGTAGTGGTAATGCATGGGGATTGTTGGTCGGTGTGGAGTCAGTGGGCCTGTTTCTGCACTGAATCTCTAAACTAAACTAAACAATCCACTTCCAATGCATTGCCTAATGTTGATTTCAGGTCCATAGTTAACTCTTTTCTGAACTAGTGAGGTTACATTTACGATGTTACAATCTGTAGGTGCCATTCTTTATTTAATCTATCGGAAGATGACAACTGGTGCATCCGCCATCTTGACAAGCCCTGTGTTTAAGTCATTAAGCCCTGGGGGTTTAATGGGCTTGAAATCCCATTAAATTCTCCAATGCTGATTTTGTACAAATGCTACCTTATTTTGAGCTCTTCGTCTATATACTAAAACTCTCGTTAGTTTGTTTGTTCCTGAACTACAGCCAAAACGATACACAATAGCGCGACAATTTTAGGCCCACCTTACTCACCGTCGTCCCTTTGGTGCTAAAGGAAGAAGTTTCATTGAAATCGGTGTTATATTTTTAAAGTTATTCACATTTTAAAGTTTAAATCTATCTCCTAGGGAGGGAGGGAGGATGGAGGGAGGGGGGAGGAGGGACGATACAGGGGGTTGAGGGGGATAGAGTGGGGGGTGGGGGAGGGGGAGAGGGGAAGAGGAGGGGGGAGAGGGGATGGGGAGAGGGGAGGAGAGAGGGGAGGAGGGGGGGTGATGGGGGGAGGAGAGGGTGCTGCACCAATGCAGGAGAGGTTTGGGCCCAACGGTCCACATGGTCTAGTTCAATTTAAACCCGTAGTTCTCCAAATGTGTGTGGTTTCCTGCATTAACTGTGAAGACTAACAAAATATTGGTTTAATTTTTCTACCATTTCCTTATTCCCCAAATTTACAATTAAAACACAAAGTACTTGTGCTATAACTGCAGGATAAGCGCTCGACTAAGAAAACCAAGCCAAAAACCGAAGTATTATCTAACTAAATACACCAACTTATAATAAATGACTCCATGTGCAAAAAAACCCAGCTACCTACATATTAATTCTCTTTTAAAAAAACACAAATCCTGCAGATGCAAGTATATAATTGGTGTTTCGTTGAGTTTGGCCTACGACACCTCAGGAAGGCTCAACAGGTGATCACCCTTGCTTAAGACCGGGATGAACTTGCACAGACTACAATAACGAAGCAATACACATACTGCATGTCATACGTTTCCTTTCTGCCCCCAACTGACACTATTTCTTCTCCACCAAATCCACCTACCGCCTTGTTCTGCTGCCTCTGACATCTGCTTTACAGCCCAATAAAATTCCTTTTGCTTTGCTCTGCAACTGAAGTGATTTGTCCCTGAGAATGATTCCGTGCCCTCAGAGTCCCTGGAGAGATACAGTAAGGAATCGGGGCCTTTCAGCAAACAGGGTCCATGCAGATCATCAATTACCCGTTTTTATTCTCCCCATCTTCTCTTCAACACTCCCTGGATTCTACTGTTCATCTAAATGTGAAGAGTAACTAACAATGGCCAATTGTTAGTCAATCCCATCTTTGGGATGAGGGAGAAAAATTGAGTTGCAGGAGGAAACCCACACGGACACAGAGAGAACACACAAACTCTGCAACAGGGTCAGAATTGAACCCAGGGCTCTGGCGTTGTGAGGCAGCAGCTCTACTAGCTGCGCCACTGCAGCTCCCTCTTCTTGTGGTGTAGTTTTATCAGTTTAGTTCATGAGTTCCTTGCTTCTGTACTCAATACTCGATTTATATGCCTCTCTGTTTCTTTCTCCTATTGCCTCTCCTTGCCCTCTCACCAAAATGCAACACCTTGCATTTTTCTGCATTAAGTTTTATTTGCCAAATGCCTGTGCACTGAACCAGCATATCCTCTTGATTTCAGTTGTTATTCTGTTCACAATACTCTACAAGATTAGTGTGGTTTATAATTATGCCATATACAGCCAAGCCAAGTTATTACCATTTTGTGAAGAAAAGTAGTCCTGTAACTGATCCATGGGAAATCATCACTCTGCAGTCTCCTTCATTCTGAAAAACAATGATTCACGGATATTGTTTCTCGTCATTTAGCTAATTTTCTATCCGTATTGCTTTTGATTCCATGTGTTTCTGTTTTGATGGCAATCTTATTACCAAATGTTAGAAAGACATTTACGCACAGCACAGTGGCGAAGCGGTCGAGCTGCTGCCTCACAGCGCCAGGGACATGGGTTTGATCCTGACCATGGATGCTGCCTGTTTCTCTTCCTTGTATTTTCTCCCTTGTGGCCATGTGGGTTTACTCCGGGCGCTCCGGTTTCCTCCCACATTCCAAAGGCGTGCAGGTTTGTAGGTTAATTGACTTCTGTCAATTGCCTATCGTGTGTAGGATGCGAAAAGGGGATAACATGGAACTAGTATACGGATGGCCAGCGTGAACAATGTGGTTTCACTCTAGCATCACCATTGTTTGACCTGAAAAGTAATTCTTGGAGTAGCCAGCAATAAGTATTCAAATCTTTGTTCTTTTACTGAGAAACAGTCAATATAGTGATCAGGCAGTGGAGGCCAATTCTCTGAATGCATTCGAGAGAGAGTTAGATAGAGCTCTTAAGGATAGCGGAGTCAGGGGATATGGGGAGAAGGCAGGAACGGGGTACTGATTGAGAATGATCAGCCATGATCACATTGAATGGTGGGTATTTATTCACAAAATGCTGGAGTAACTCAGCAGGTCAGGCAGCATCTCAGGAAAGAAGGAATGGGTGACGTTTCGGGTCGAGACCCTTCTTCAGACTGATGTCAGGGGGGCGGGACAAAGGAAGGATATAGGTGGAGACAGTCATCAGTCTGAAGAAGGGTCTCGACCCAAAACGTCACCCATTCCTTCTCTCCTGAAATGCTGCCTGACCTGCTGAGTTACTCCACCATTTTGTGAATAAATACCTTTGATTTGTACCAGCATCTGCAGTTATTTTCTTATACATTGAATGGTGGTGCTGGCTCGAAGGGCCAAATGGCCTACTCCTGCACCTATTGTCTATAGTAATTAAATGAAAAATCTTAAAAGGTTGTTTATATAGGACCTATTATTGGATAATTGAGGCATTGTTTAATTATAATGTGGATAAACACCAATTTGTGACCTTTTTGTTTCCTTTGTGCTAGGATTTGTCTGGATCCATTGATGACCTGCCGACAGGGACGGAGGGAACTTTAAGTTCTGGCGTTAGTGCTTCAGGATCCTCGAGTGGCCAAGGAGAACAGAGTAATCCTGCTCAATCTCCCTTCTCGCCCCATGCCTCCCCTCACCTCTCTGGCATACGGGGACCCTCTCCCTCTCCTGTGGGCTCCCCTGTTGGAAGTAACCAGTCGAGGTCTGGGACCTTGTCCCCAGCAGGTGCACCAGGTAACCTAACCTTTTCTCCATTCTAGCTATGATATGATACGATAAAACTTTATTTATCCCAGGAGGGAAATTGGTCTGCCAACAGTCGTAAAACGCAAGATACAATGCCCTCCATAATGTTTGGGACAAAGACCCATCAATTATTTATTTGTCTCTGTACTCCACAATTTGAGATTTGTAATAGAAAAAAAATCACATGTGGTTAAAGTGCACATTGTCAGATTTTAATAAAAGCCATCTTTACACATTGTGGTTTCACCATGTAGAAATTACAGCAGTGTTTATACATCGTCCCCCATTTCAGGGCACCATAATGTTTGGGACACAGCAATGTCATGTAAATGAAAGTAGTCATGTTTAGTATTTTGTTGCATATCCTTTGCATGCAATGACTGCTTGAAGTCTACGATTCATGGACATCACCAGTTGCTGGGTGTCTTCTCTGGTGATGCTCTGCCAGGCCTGTATTGCAGCCATCTTTAGCTTATGCTTGTTTTGGGGGCTAGTCCCCTTCAGTTTTCTCTTCAGCATATAAAAGGCATGATCAATTGGGTTCAGATCGGGTGATTGACTTCTCCACTCAAGAATTGACCATTTTTTAGCTTTGAAAAACTCCTTTGTTGCTTTAGCAGTGTGTTTGGGATCATTGTCTTGCTGTAGAATGAACCGCCGGCCAATGAGTTTTGAGGCATTTGTTTGAACTTGAGCAGATAGGATGTGTCTATACACTTCAGAATTCATTATGCTACTACCATCAGCAGTCGTTTCATCAATGAAGATAAGTGAGCCAGTACCTTCAGCAGCCATACATGCCCAGGCCATAACATTCCCACCACCGTGTTTCACAGATGAGGTGGTATGCTTTGGATCTTGGGCAGTTCCTTCTCTCCTCCATACTTTGCTCTTGCCATCACTCTGATATAAGTTAATCTTCGTCTCATCTGTCCACAAGACCTTTTTCCAGAACTGTGGATGCTCGTTTAAGTACTTCTTGGCAAACTGTAACCTGGGCATCCTTTTTTTGTGGCTAACCAGTGGCTTGCATCTTGCAGTGTAGCCTCTGTATTTCTGTTCATGAAGTCTACTGCGGACAGTGGTCATTGACCACACCTGACTCCTGAAAAGTGTTTCTGATCTGTCGGACAGGTGTTTGGAGATTTTTCTTCATTGTAGAGAGAATTCTTCTGTCATCAGCTGTGGAGGTCTTCCTTGGCCTGCCAGTCCCTTTGTGATTAGTAAGCTCACCAGTGCTCTCTTTCCTCTTAATGATGTTCCAAACAGTTGGTTTTGGTAAGCCTAAGGTTTGGCTGATGTCTCTTAACAGTTTCATTCTTGTATCTCAGTCTCATAATGGCTCCTTTGACTTTCATTGGCACAACTTTGGTCCTCATGTTGATAAACAGCAATAAAAGTTTCCAAAGGTGATGGAAAGACTGGAGGAAAGACTGGGTGCTGAGAGCTCTCTTATACCTGCATGAAGGAGGCAATTAAACACACCTGAGCAATTACAAATACCTGTGAAGCCATGTGTCCCAAACATTACGGTGCCCTGAAATGGGGGGGAACTATGTATAAACACAGCTGTAATATCTACATGGTGAAACCAAAATGTATAAAAATGGCCTTTATTGAAATCTGACAAGTGCACTTTAACCACATGTGATTTTTTTCTATTACGAATCTCAAATTGTGGAGTACAGAGGCGAATAAATAAATATTATGGAGGACACTGTACATGAAACATGAAATTAAAGTGATGAGTGGAAAGGATTGGGGAATGTGCAAAGATTAGGGTGGAGGGGGGTATAGTCAGTCTGTAGATATAAAAGCAAACGTTCCATTGATTACGATCTCATCCTCTCATGCTGCGATGTTTAATCGTGTGCGTCTTAGGATGTCAGTTGTCTTTTCTGTGCAAAGTAATATTCACAGTTGAAGTTATTTCTAAAATGTATTCATTCAAACTTTAATGCCTTTCTGTTGCTCTTTATTGTGAGTGTCAGGCTCTGAGAAGAACATAATTAATTTAATACCAACTGAAAATATACAGTGGGTTTTAGAGGTAGGTCGAAGTCGTCAGGAGAATTTTAATAAAATCACAAAAAGCTGTATGTGTTACCAATGCTACATTGGATTTATTTCATTGTAAAATATTATTGCCAACTTTATTTGATATCATGATATTCTGTGGCGTCAGGATCAAAGCTGGGTTCGGCTTTGACCACACCGACACTCGCAGTAGGGTGAACTCACGTGATTTATTCCATTTCCAATGGTTGGAAAGTCCAGGACCGCTTGGGGAGGATTGTCCCTCTCTGGCAGAGCGCATGTGCGATGGTGTTTACTCCAGCATTTTGTGAAGTGAGGTCCACCGGAAATTGGAGGAACAGCACCTCATATTTTGCTTGGGCAGCTTGCAGCCCAGCGGTATGAACATTGACTTCTCCAACTTTAGATAGTTCCTCTGTCCCTCTCTTCCCCTCCCCCTTCCCAGTTCTCCCTCTGTCTTCCTGTCTCCACCTATATCCTTCCTTTGTCCCGCCCCCCTGACATCAGTCTGAAGAAGGGCCTCGACCCGAAACGTCGCCCATTCCTTCTCTCCTGAGATACTGCCTGACCTGCTGAGTTACTCCAGCATTTTGTGAAATAAATGTGCGATGGTGTTGGTGATCTCAGGCTTGTCCCAGCAGGTTAGTCCGGGTCTTCGAAGGAGGAGACGTGGCGATCTCAGGCTTCTTCCTGTAGCTCACTCTTGCCTCGAGAGGAGGTGCTGACGGTACAGGTTTCTTCCTAGCGGCTCAGCTTTAGGCTTGAGGAGTGGACGCTGGCTGTCTTGCGTTATCCTGGCGCGTGTGTGTGCGGGCATAGTCTCTCGTTGTCCGTGGGCAGGAAGAGATTCTGGCATCTCAGGCTTGCCTTCTGGTAGAGGTGCTGGCTGTCTAGGGCTTCTATACCGTCAGTCCAGTCTTCACCACACAGTGGTTCTGGTGGTCTCAGGTTTGTCCCAGTGGCTCAGTCTTCCTCGAACCTGCAACAACGGAACACAGCTAGCAGGGAGGTGCTACGCTTTAATCCCCCTTCCTTCCTTCTTCCTCTCCTGCTTGTCCTCTCCCCTCTGGCTAGAATGTCTGGGTTTTATAGGGAAATAGGCTGACAACAGTCAAGTGGCCAACCAATCTCAGCCAAGTGGACTCGGGTAAAAACAACTACTTGGAAGATTTCCTTTCAGCTTACAGTTTGCCCTCTTTCTTGGCACATTACAACCTCAGAACTTCTCAGACATTATTGACTTCTACATAAATAAACTCCCGTGCACTTCAGCTTTAACTGGCCATCTCTTGTCTGCTACTTATGTTCTATTTGAGACTCCCATTGGAGAAAGCATCTCAATATTTATAAGAAAATAACTGCAGATGCTGGTACAAATCGAAGGTATTTATTCACAAAATGCTGGAGTAACTCAGCAGGTCATGGCAGCACCTCGGGAGAGAAGGAATGGGTGACGTTTCGGGTCGAGACCCTTCTTCAGAAGAAGAAGGGTCTGAAGAAGGGTCTTGACCCGAAACGTCACCCATTCCTTCTCTCCCGAGATGCTGCCTGACCTGCTGAGTTACTCCAGCATTTTGTGAATAAATACCTTCAATATTTATAATGTCAAGTCTTTTTAGGATTGTTTATGTTTGAGTGAGATCACCCTTGTTCTTCTCAACTCCAAAGAGTACAGATCAAACTTTTATTTTGCCTTTCTTGATAGGAAACCCCTTGCATATTTGGAATGAATTCACTCCTCAATTGGCCCTAATGGTAGCATAACTGTCCTTTAATAAGGAAATCAAAATTGTATGTTGTTTTCCAGGTGAGGCCTATATTATTGTAAACATACATTGTGGTGGAAGGTGGATATTCTGGCTGGTGGTCTTTGACCAGTGGAGTTCAGCAGGGATCTGTGCTGGGACCTCTGCTGTTTGTGATATATCTAAATGTCCTGGACTAAATGGAGATGGATTGATGAATACGTTTGCTGACAACACCAACACTGGAGGAGTTGCAGACAGTGTGGAAGGCTTGTCAGAAGATGCAGTGGGATATAGATCGGCTGCAGAAATGGATGGAGAGATGGCAGGTGGTGTTGAGGTGTTGCACTTTGGGAGGTTGAATGTACACAGTTAATGGCAAGACCCTTAATGGTATTGATGTGCCGAGGGATCCTGGAGTCATAGCTTACTGAAGGTAGCAGCATGTAGATGGAGTGGTAAAGAGGTATGGCATGCTTGTTTTTATTGCTTACTGAAGGTAGCAGCATGTAGATAGAGTGGTAAAGAAGAGGTATGGCATGCTTGTTTTCATTGCTAGGGACATCTATATACTAAAAGTCTCGTTTGTTTGTTCCTGAACTACAGTCAAAACGGTACACGATAGCGCGACAATTTTAGGCCCACCTTACTCACCATCGTCCCTTTGGTGCTAATGGAAGAAGTTTCATTTAAATCGGTGTTATATTTTTAATTCACATTTTAAAGTTTAAATCTATCTCCTAGGGAGGGAGGAGGAAGGACGATAAGGGGGGGAGGGGGAGGGGGGGCGAGCAGAGGGTGCTGCACCAGTGCAGGAGAGGTTTGGGCCTAACGGGTCCACTTGGTCTAGTTGAATATAAGAGTTAGGAAGTGATGATGCAGATCCATAGGACTTTGATTAGGCCACACTTGGAGTATTGTGTGCATTTCTGGTTGCCCCATTACAGGCAAGATATGGAAGCTTTGGAGAGGGTGCAGATGAGGTTGAGCAGAATGCTGTCTGGATTAGAGGGTTTCGGCTACAGTACAAAGTTGGATAGACTTTGATTGTTTTCTGTGGAGCATGGTGACTTGATTTCAGTGTACATAATTATGAGAGGCATAGATAGGGTAGGCAGGATGGAAACGTCCAGCACTAGAGGGCATAGGTATTAGGTGAGATGTAGATTTAGAGACACAGCGCGGAAACAGGCCCTTCGGCCCACCGAGTCCGCGCCGCCCAGCGATCCCCGCACATTAACACTATCCTACACACACTAGGGACAATTTTTTTTTTTTTTTTACATTTGCCCAGCCAATTAACCTACATACCTGTACGTCTTTGGAGTGTGGGAGGAAACCGAAGATCTCGGAGAAAACCCATGCAGGTCACGGGGAGAACGTACAAACTCCGTACAGACGGCGCCCGTAGTCAGGATCGAACCTGAGTCTCCGGCGCTGCATTCGCTGTACCGCTTGAGAGGGGGAAGGGTTTTAATACAGAGAGTAGTGGGGGCCTGGAATGCATTGCCATTGGTGATGTTGGAGGCAGATATGATAGTAGCGTTTAAGAGGCTTTTGGATAGTCACGTGGAAATGGGATGGACGGATATGGACCATCTGCAGGTAGATGAGATCAGTTTAACTTGGAATCATGTTCAGCACAACATTTTTCTTGTGCTGCACTGTTCTATGTTCGCTATTTCTAAGCTCCACCTAAAGAAACATCTGAGGGCTAGATGTATAATTTTGCACATGCTCAGATAAAGAGCTTTAAATTTGGACTTTCTACAAACTTTTAATTATCATGGCTTAACTTTCGATCGCACAATTCAATTTGTATCTTCTGCCCTATTCTCCGCTATCAATTTGCAACTGCTGCCTCCTTTAAATGTTTTCATGAAACCTCTTTCCAATAGAAGCCTTCCCCTCTCCCCATCGGTTTGCTGTCCTGTCACGAAAATCATGAGGATGGTGTCTCAGCAGGGTTCATTTGAAGCCCGATATCAATACGACAATTCTCTTTACCCATAACTAATTCTAAAATCGGCTTTTCATGGATATATTCATGTACATATCATTTGATGAGCCCATCATTAAGCAGTTTTAAAAACCATTTACCCTCTATGACAGTTTGCAAATTACTTTGGTAATCAGAGTTTATCAGCACCTTGTGGCTCTGTTTTTCAATATCGCCTCAAGCTGTTCTGCAAAACCCTCATCCGACTCCTACTCACATCATTAGCGTTCACATCATCAGAGAAAAATGACAAGTAGATCTTTCCTTACTTCCTTTTTGTCCCATGAAGAAATTTGCGAGCAAATTAGATTGGATATTTACATCTCAGCACCAATCTCTTGGCTCAGTTGCATTCCTGCGCTCTTCCTGAATAACCCATTCAAACCTAGACCCATCACAGATATCCATTTTATTTAATTGTGTAATATCATCATTAATCAATGCAACTAGTGTCTCCTCCTTATACTTCTCTATTATTCTTTGCTGCTTCCTAACCAGGCATTTTAATGACCTGTGCTTGTCTGAACCATGCTTTTGTCAATTCGCAGCATCCCATATGGCGATTTGTCGCCAGTTTTATGTGGCAAGTACCAACATGCATTAACTTAATGTCTTCTGCAAAGTTTATTTGATCCAATTTACGCTGATTTTAACTGATATTTGTTTGAATTATCTCATCGCTGCTCCATTCAGATGTTTTCTAGTTTCCCTTCCATTACTATAATAATTTAATCCCCACTTACTGAACTCTCAGCAAGATCATTCAGTCACAGTCCTGTTTGGATGCAGTGTGTTCGTCCTATGCAGTGCCCTTTCCCCCCAGAACAGTCTGTAACCCTGCTGCACAAAATGCTGGAGTAACTCAACAGGTCAGGCAGCATCTCAGGAGAGAGGGAATGGGTGACGTTTCGGGTCGAGACCCTTCTTCAGTCTGAAGAAGGGTCTCGACCCGAAACGTCACCCATTCCTTCTCTCCTGAGATGCTGCCTGACCTGCTGAGTTACTCCAGCATTTTGTGAATAAATACCTTCGATTTGTACCAGCATCTGCAGTTATTTTCTAATATAACCCTGCTGCACCATCTCCCTGACTGGCAAGTGGCACGGGAAATGGTGTTGAGTTTATTACCACTTTTAATGTTTGTCTTAACGCTTGAAATGTAGCCAGATGGAACTGCATGCTTTTACCTTCTACGTCATTGTTTCTATTGAATTGAATTAAATGGAATACTTTATTGTCACCTGGGACAAGTCTCAGTGAAATTCTTTGCTTGCATACCAAGGTATGCAATGCTCGCCACATAAAGGGCGCTGACAGTTACAAAGTACCCCGTGTAAGAAGTGTAGATTTCCACAAATCGTTTAAGAAAATAACTGCAGATGCTGGTACAAATCGATTTATTCACAAAATGCTGGAGTAACTCAGCAGGTCAGGCAGCGGTCGTGTGGCGGTCGATGAGAGCGCCGGTGGTCGAGGACGTGCCACGTTGGAGTTGGAGGATGCGCCGCTGGGAACAAAGGAGGACCAGGCATGGGGGGGGAATAGCGGTGAGGAGACCTGCAGTCTGAAGAAGGGTCTCGACCCGAAACTTCACCCATTCCTTCTCTCCCGAGATGCTGCCTGACCTGCTGAGTTACTCCAGCATTTTGTGAATAAATCCACAAATCGTTTAACTGCTATATAAGCGTTTTATTACAAATACAATGCAGAGAGCAAGTGAGGAAACCTCTGCATGGTACACCTCATGGTTATAAAGTGAAACGAATTTAATCAGCAGCATAATACAGGTAACACTACCAACACCAGGCATGGACCATAGATCAGGTCAGCAATACGAGAGTCAGGCATGGATGAATCCGCCTAGGGGATTGATCTACACCCCGCGCCAGTTCCACCTATGTTCTTCCTACACCCCCCTGCCCACCCCCATCACGGCGGTTCCCCAACATCAGGCCTTCCCCTGTTCCCCTCACCGCTATCCCCCCCCCCCATGCCTGGTCCTCCTTTGTTCGCAGCGGCGCATCCTCCAACTCCAACGTGGCCCGTCCTCGACCACCGGCGCCCTCATCGACCGCCATACCGACCTCCACGATCGCCTCCTGACACCTCTGCGGCAGAATCTCCTACACCAGGTGGCTCAGCGGTAGAGTTGCAGCCTTACAGCGAATGCAGCGCCGGAGACCCAGATTCCATCCCCACTACGGGTGCTGTCTGTACGGAGTTTGCACGTTCTCCCCGTGACCTGCGTGGGTTTTCTCCGAGATCTTCGGTTTCCTCCCACACTCCAAAGACGTACAGGTATGTAGGTTAATTGACTTGGTAAATGTAAAAATTGTCCCTAGTGGGTGTATGATAGTGTTAATGTGCGGGGATCGCTGGGTGGCGCAGACCCGGTGGACCGAAGGACCTGTTTCCGCGCTGTATCTCTAAACTAAACCTGAACCAGGCTTGTGACTGAATATTCAGGAGACTGGTTGCAGTTATAGAAGTACATGTCTGTGGCAATAGTTATGTAGTCACCTTTGATTGTAGTAATTTAGCTTGTTGTCTGTGTGGTATAACCACTCTGGAGTTTGATTCCTCCTGAACTCATCCATGTGATTGTCAGCCTACCCCGTTTTCAAAATTGAAAATACGTAGGTCTTCCTTGTAATTTTCTGGTATTCACTTATACGATCATCAGTTGCTTTTTCTAAAGCAGTGGGTGACTGTCCCTGACAATATGCTTTAGAAAACGTGAACCCCAGAGGGCGATTCAATCTATTTCTCCAATCCTGAAACTTGCTGCTTAAGCTCGAGCACTTAGCAGCATTTCCACACATCTGGCTATTTAGGACAGGTGAACTTTTCTGGAGTTCCCACTTAAAGTAGGAGACTGACGAAACAACTGTGATATTCAGTCCATTGACTTTCATATCACTGAGATGCTGACCATTAAAAAAAATGGAGGTACAATCATAAATATGTATAATATTGATATCTCAAACAATAAAAAAATTAGGGTGGTACAGTGGTAGAGTTGCTGCCTTACAGCACCAGACATCCAGGTTTGAACCTGACTACAGGTGCAGTCTGTAGGGAGTTTGTACGTTCTCCCTGTGACCGCGTGGGTTTTCTCTGGGTGCTCTGGCTCCCTCCCACACTCCAAAAACGTACAGGTTTGTAGGTTAAAAAAAATTTGTAAATTGTCCCACGTGTGTAGGATAATGCTAGTGTGTGTGGGCATCGCTGGCCAGCACAGACTCGATGGGCTGAAGGGCCCGTTTCCGCGTCGTATCTCTAAACTATCTCTAAATTAAGTTGTCAAACTCTTTAAGAGTCTGATCGCTGAAACTGAACACTTGCACCTTGAAATTATAAAATTGTAAAAATGTTAACTATAGAGCACTAGAATTCTGTCCATTAATCAAAAGCCGTGAAGACTGCCATTGGTGATTGAGCTGCAAGTGTGAAGAGATTTGATTTTTATTCTGTTTAATCTCAACTGCACCTTTAAAGGTCGAGAAATCCTCATAATCATTGTATTGTATTGTATTCTTTTATTGTCATTCGATACCGAGATACCGAACGAAATTACATTTTCCAGCAGTCACAGATCACAAAAAAAAAAGAACACAAGACACACGACCCCAACACAAACATCCATCACAGTGACTCCAAACACCCCCTCACTGTGATGGAGGCAACAAAACTTCCTCTCTCTACCCGCCCCCCGCCCACGGACAGACAGCTCGACCCCTACCGAGGCGACCGACCCGCACAGCCCCCGCAAGGAGATGGAAAGTCCCCGCGGCCGAGCCGCACCGGGCGCTGGAAAGTCCTGCGGCCGTACCGGGCGATGGAAGGCCCCGCGGCCGTACCGGGCAATGAAAGTCCCCGCGGCCGAGCCGCACCGGGCGCTGGAAAGTCCCGCGGCCGTACCGGGCGATGGAAGGCCCCGCGGCCGTACCGGGCAATGGAAGTCCCCGCGGCCGAGCCGCACCGGGCGCTGGAAAGTCCCGCGGCCGTACCGGGCGATGGAAGGCCCCGCGGCCGTACCGGGCGATGGAAGTCCCCGCGGCCGAGCCGCACCGGGCGCTGGAAAGCCCCGCGGCCGTACCGGGCGATGGAAGGCCCCGCGGCCGAGCCGCCCCGGGCGATGTTAAGTCCCACGGCCGAGCCGCGCCGGGCGATGGAAGGCCCCGCGGCCGAGCCTCACCCCGACCTAAAAAAAGAAAGGTTTACCCCACCACACCCCCCACACATACACAGCCAAAAACAAAACCAAAAAAAACACCCCAACACCAACACACAAACAAAAGGGAAAAAAGACAACAGACTGCCAGCGAGCCCGCAGCCGTTAGGCGCCACTCCCACTCCTCATCGTTTACAGCCTACAGTTTATTTAGTCTGGAAGCTGCGGAAATTTAGGATGTAGTCCTTTGACGTGCGTTGTTACAAACACTAAATAGACAACATTAAAATGTTGTCTCTAAGTTTGCACACAATCTTAACCTTTTAGTGAAGCGTCTGACCGCAGATGGTGGTGAGAGCATCAGATTTGCCTTCTGCAGACGATGTCAAGTCAAGTTAAGTCCATTTTATTTGTACAGCACATTTAAAAACAACCCACGTTGACCAAAGTGCTGTACATCAGTTCAGGTACTAAAAAAGAACATACAATGGCACACAAACATAACAGCACATACATAAACAGTTCACAGCCCCCCCTCAGAGGGCCTCAAACGCCAGGGAGTAGAAATGGGTTTTGAGCCTGGACTTAAAGGAGTCGATGGAGGGGGCAGTTCTGATGGGGAGAGGGATGCTGTTCCACAGTCTAGGAGCTGCAACCGTTGGTCTATGGCATTGTTGGGGTTGGGCTGTTTGTTCCATTACCATCATTGTCCAATTATCACATCATTGTCCAATTGTCCAACAACCCCATGACTCCTGGAACCCTTGGCCCATGAACATGCAAAGATATTCCAAACAGTACTGAGAACCTTGAGGGCTTGCATCGGGAGCACCCAGTGTAAGCTGTCAACGACACGTGTGCCTGTCCAGTCAGCTACCTCTGGCCCCTTCTCGGGAACAGTGCGTGGTTCCACATATGCCTCACTTAACCATCTAATAATCCATAACACCACAGTGGAAGCAAGTCAGCCTAGATTCTGCGGAACTGCCTCAGAGAAAGAGAAGAATGGAGGTCAATGGTTGGATCGTGTCACATCATGCAGGGAATACCCCTGGAACTCTGCTTGCCGTGTTCAAATGCTGTCCATTTTATTCCCATTCATTTCTTCTCTCCCCACAATCAAACAATTGTGTTCACTTCAAATATTTACCCAGATGAAAATTTGTGTGCACCATGCTTTCAGGCAGGGCATTCCCATGAAGAAGGGTCTCGACCTGAAACGTCACCCATTCCTTCCCTCCCGAGATGCTGCCTGAACCCGCTGAGTTACTCCAGCATTTTGTGTCTACCTTCGATTTAAACAAGCATCTGCAGTGTTTTTACCCACAAAAAAAAGGAATAATCCTTGGGATGAGTAACGAAGAACGAGCCGAAGGTTCCTGAAGTTGTTGAATTCAATATTAAGTCCAGAAGGCTGCAATGTGCCCAGACAGATGATGAGGTGTTGTTCCTCAAAACAGGAGAACAAAGACTGATACGATATCGGCAAGGCCAGCAGCATAATCAAGGACAAGTCACACCCTGGCCACTCCCTCTTCTCCCCTCCTTTCAGGCAAAAAGTATAGTGTGAAAACACACACCTCCAGATTCAGGGGCAGTTTCTTCCCAATTGTTATTGGGGGATGGGAGCAGGAGCAGAAAGACAGAGGGGTGTAAAATGAGGGTAGAAGCAACAGGTAGCAAGGTGAAAAGTAAAAGTGGCAGGCAGACAAATCCAGGGCAAAAATCAAAAAGGGCCACTTTTCAACATAATTGTATAAGGGGTAAGAGAGTTGTAAAAACAAGCCTGAAGGCTTTGTGTCTCAATGCAAGGAGTATACGTAATAAGGTGGATGAATTAAATGTGGAGATAGTTATTAATGATTATGATATAGTTGGGATTACGGAGACATGGCTCCAGGGTGACCAAGGCTGGGAGCTCAACATCCAGGGATATTCTATATTCAGGCGGGATAGACAGAAAGGAAAAGGAGGTGGGGTAGCGTTACTGGTTAGAGAGGAGATTAAAGCAGTGGAAAGGAAGGACATTAGCTTGGAGGAAGTGGAATCGATATGGGTAGAGCTACGAAACACTAAGGGGCAGAAAACGCTAGTGGGAGTTGTGTACAGGCCACCTAACAGCAGTAGTGAGGTTGGGGATGGCATCAAGCAGGAAATTAGAAATGCGTGCACTAAAGGTGCAGCAGCTATAATGGGTGACTTCAATCTACATATAGATTGGGTGAACCAAACTGGCAGGGGTGCTGAGGAAGAGGAATTATTGGAATGTTTGAGAGATGGTTTTCTAAACCAACATGTCGAGGAACCAACAAGAGAACAGGCCATTCTAGACTGGGTATTGAGTAATGAGGAAGGGTTAGTTAGCAGTCTTGTTGTGCGAGGCCCCTTGGGCAAGAGTGATCATAATATGGTAGAGTTCTTCATTAGGATGGAGAGTGACAAAGTCAATACAGAAACAAGTGTTCTGAACTTAAAGAAAGGTAACTTTGAGGGTATGAGGCGTGAATTGTCCAAGGTAGACTGGCGATTGATGCTGAAAGGGTTGACGGTGGACATGCAATGGAAGGCATTTAAAGGTCGCATGGATGAACTACAACAAGTGTTCATCCCAGTTTGGCAAAAGAACAAACCAGGAAAGGTAGTGCATCCGTGGCTAACAAGGGAAATCAAGGATAGCATTAAAACAAAAGATGAAGCATACAGATTAGCCAGAAAAAGTAGCATACCAGAGGACTGGGAGAAATTCAGAGTCCAGCAGAGGAGGACAAAGGGCTTAATTAGGAAAGGGAGAATAGATTATGAGGGAAAACTGGCAAGGAACATAAAAACTGACTGCAAAAGCTTTTATAGATATGTCAAGAGAAAAAGATTAGTTAAGACAAATGTAGGCCCCTTGCAGTCGGAAACAGGTGAATTGATCATAGGGAACAAGGAGATGGCAGACCAATTGAACAAATACTTTGGTTCTGTCTTCACTAAGGAAGACATAAACCGTCTGCCGGAAATAGCGGGGGACCGGGGGTCTAATGAGATGGAGGAACTGAGGGAAATCCAGGTTAGTCGGGAAGTGGTGTTAGGTAAATTAAATGGATTAAAGGCAGATAAATCCCCAGGGCCAGATAGGCTGCATCCCAGAGTGCTTAAGGAAGTAGCCTCAGAAATAGTGGATACATTAGTGATAATTTTTCAAAACTCTTTAGATTCTGGAGTAGTTCCTGAGGACTGGAGGGTAGCTAATGTAACCCCACTTTTTAAAAAGTGAGGGAGAGAGAAAACGGGGAATTATAGACCATTTAGCCTAACATCGGTAGTGGGGAAAATGCTAGAGTCAGTTATTAAAGATGTGATAGCATCACATTTGGAAAGTGGTGAAATCATCGGACAAAGTCAGCATGGATTTACCAAAGGCAAATCATGTCTGACGAATCTTATAGAATTTTTCGAGGATGTAACTAGTAGAGTGGATAAGGGAGAACCAGTTGATGTGTTATATCTGGACTTTCAGAAGGCCTTCGACAAGGTCCCACATAGGAGATTGGTGTACAAACTTAAAGCACACGGTATTGAGGGTTCAGTGTTGAGGTGGATAGAAAATTGGTTGGCGGACAGGAAGCAAAGAGTAGGAATAAACGGGTCCTTTTCGGAATGGCAGGCAGTGATTAGTGGGGTACCGCAAGGCTCAGTGCTGGGACCCCAGTTATTTACAGTGTATATTAATGATTTGGACGAGGGAATTAAATGCAACATCTCTTAAGTTTGCGGATGACACGAAGCTGGGTGGCAGTGTTAGCTGCGAGGAGGATGCTAGGAGGCTGCAGAGTGACTTGGATATATTAGGCGAGTGGGCAAATGCATGGCAGATGCAATATAATGTGGATAAATGTGAGGTTATCCACTTTGGCGGCAAGAACAGGAAAGCAGAGTATTACCTGAATGGTGACCGATTGGGAGAAGGGGAGATGCAACGTGACCTGGGTGTCATGGTGCACCAGTCATTGAAAGCAAGCGTGCAGGTGCAGCAGGCAGTGAAGAAAGCGAATGGTATGTTGGCATTCATAGCAAGAGGATTTGAGTTTAGGAGCAGGGAGGTTCTGCTGCAGTTGTACAGGGCCTTGGTGAGACCGCACCTGGAGTATTGTGTGCAGTTTTGGTCTCCTAACCTGAGGAAAGACGTTCTTGCCTTAGAGGGAGTACAGAGAAGGTTCACCAGATTGATCCCTGGGATGGCGGGACTTTCATATGAGGAAAGACTGGATAGACTGGGCTTGTACTCGCTGGAATTTAGAAGACTGAGGGGGGATCTTATAGAAACATATAAAATTCTTAAGGGGTTGGAGAGGCTAGATGTGGGAAGATAGTTCCCGATGTTGGGGGAGTCCAGAACCAGGGGTCACAGCTTAAGGATAAGGGGGAAGTCTTTTAGGACCGAGATGAGAAAACATTTCTTCACACAGAGAGTGGTGAGTCTGTGGAATTCTCTGCCACAGAAGGTAGTTGAGGCCAGTTCATTGGCTATATTTAAGAGGGAGTTAGATGTGGCCCTTTTTGCTAAAGGGATCAGGGGGTATGGAGAGAAGGCAGGTACAGGCTACTGAGCTGGATGATCAGCCATGATCATATTGAATGGCGGTGCAGGCTCGAAGGGCCGAATGGCCTACTCCTGCACCTATTTTCTATGTTTCTATGTTATCAGGCAACTGAATACCGCTACCGTGGCGGCACGGTAGCGCAGCGGTAGAGTTGCTGCTTTACAGCGAATGCAGCGCCGGAGACTCAGGTTCGATCCTGACTACGGGTGCTGCACTGTAAGGAGTTTGTACGTTCTCCCCGTGACCTGCGTGGGTTTTCTCCGAGATCTTCGGTTTCCTCCCACACTCCAAAGACGTACAGGTATGTAGGTTAATTGGCTGGATAAATGTAAAAATTGTCCCTAGTGGGTGTAGGATAGTGTTAATGTACGGGGATCACTGGGCGGCACGGACTTGGAGGGCCGAAAAGGCCTGTTTCCGGCTGTATATATATGATATGATATGATATGAATCAGCCTACCACAACCAGGAGAATTGCTGAACTACTATCTACCTCTTTGGTGACCCTCGGACTATCTATCCTTGATCGGACTTTACTGGCTTTACCTTGCACTGAACGTTATTCCCTTATCATGTATCTACACAGTGTGAATGGCTCGATTGTAATCACGTATTGTCTTTCCGCTGACTGGCTAGCGCGCAACAAAAGCTTTTCACTGTACGTGACAATAAACTAAACTGTAAGTTTAACTGAAAGACCTGCGTGGGTGTGGGGTGATGAATTGAAGTGGCAGGAAACAGGAAACTCAGGGTCATTCCCGCGAACTGAACCCAGATGTTTCACAAAGTACTCACCCACTCTGCGTTTTATTTCCTCCATTGAAGCAGAGACTGGCGGAGCTGGGTTTCTCTCTGCGAATCAGCTCTCCCACTGAAATAAACATTCAGCGTCTGCATGAGTGGAGACCTGATATATGCCCGTGCACAAGGGCATGTTTTGTTTATAAATGTTTTAACATAGCTTTATTTTACAGTACACAGTAAACCCTCGTTTTATTCACAAAATGCTGGAGTAACTCAGCAGGGTCAGGCAGCATCTCAGGAGAGAAGGAATGGGTGACGTTTCGGGTCGAGACCCTTCTTCAGACTCACCCACTCTGCGTTTTATTTCCTCCATTGAAGCAGAGACTGGCGGAGCTGGGTTTCTCTCTGTGCGAACCAGCTCTCCCACTGAAATAAATAAGGGTTTCCTTCTGAAGAAGGGTCTCGACCTGAAACGTCACCCATTCCTTCTCTCCCGAGATGCTGCCTGACCTGCTGAGTTACTCCAGCATTTTGTGAATAAATCAATTTGTACCAGCATCTGCAGTTATTTTCTTAAACCCTCGTTGTAACTGGCCCCTTTATAATGTTTTCGGATACAGCAGACGAACCTGCCGACGTCGCCCCAGCTCGCGAAGCCTCGCCAGTCCCGGCTTCCGACACCACCAAGGTGCGCCAGCGAGCCCTTCTTCACCCACCGCACGGTACATAGAAAATAGGTGCAGGAGGAGGCCATTCAACCCTTCGAGCCAGCACCGCCATTCATTGTGATCATGGCTGATCATCCACAATCAGTAACCCGTGCCTGCCTTCTCCCCATACTCTTTGATTCCACTAGCCCCCAGAGCTCTATCTAACTCTCTTTTAAATGCATCCAGTGAATTGACCACCACTGCCTTCTGTGGCAGAGAATTCCACAAATTCACAACTCTCTGGGTGAATTTTTTTTTTCTCTCACCTCAGTTTTAAATGGCCTCCCCTTTATTCTTAGACTGTGTGGCCTCTGGTTCTGGATTCTTTGACTGTGGCCCCTGGTTCAGGGTCCGGTCGATGTGGCTGTTGTCACGGCTCACGTTGTAGCCCCGGGGGCGGTGCTTTCTTCAGGCCGCTGACCGGACGGACGCACTTGGTCACCATGTACTTCCGTCCCCTCCCACCCAGCTGCCGCCTCTTTCTGTTGGCCATCGCTTTGCCCACTTGGCCTCTTACCCCCCTCCACCGCAACCTCCTCGCGGCACGGTTTCGCAGCGGTAGAGTTGCTGCCTTACAGCGAATGCTTCGATCCTGACTCAGGTTCGATCCTGACTACGGGCGCCGTCTGTACGGAGTTTGTACGTTCTCCCCGTGACCTGCGTGGGTTTTTCTCCGAGGTCTTCGGTTTCCTCCCACACTCCAAAGACGTACAGGTTTGCAGGTTAATTGGCTTGGTAAATGTAAAAATTGTCCCTAGTGTGTGTAGGATAGTGATAATGTGCGGGGATCGCTGGGCGGCGCGGACTCGGTGGGCCGAAGGGCCTGTTTCTGCGCTGTATCTCTAAATCTAAAATCCTTTTGCTGTCGCTTTGTCCACTCCGATGCTCCCTCCTCCACCCCTGCCGCCTCCTCCTCCCCTCACTCTGTCCACTCGACCTCTTCCTCCCCTCCACCACCACATTGTTTCAATTACGTTCAGTGACTCCTTACTCGGTTATAGTGGACAATTGGCAATAATGGACATCCCCACGGTCCATTATAACGAGGGTTTACTGTACCTCTAATTAGAAATCCTTCCATCCATTAGCCTTTTATATACATACTCTTGAATTTTCACCATCAAAGGGTTGTGAATGTTCTTTCTTCCTCCGTCTCTTAAAATTTTTACCATAAATATATTCATTTCATTTCCTTCCTACATTCTTTCTTTCAAAATTAATTAGGGTTCATCATTAAATTTGATATACCAATATGAGCCTGCTTCATTAGTCCACATGTTACAATCCTCCCTGCTGTTTGCTCTGTTACTGAGTTTCGGGTCAATTGTCAACAATGAAGTTAATAGTTCAGGTTTGCAATCTTTTATTCAAATGTGAAATGTCTGCTTGTTTTGTAAATAGTGCTTGACGTGTTGGATTTTTACAACATTTTATATTGGATTTACAGCGTTCACTGCAGTTTGCTTCAGATTGAGTAAACTAATAGTCGTACACAGTAAGAAAACAGGCCCAACTTGTAAATGGCAACCAAGATGCCCATCTAAGCTTGTCCAATTTGCCCGCGTTTGGCCCGTATTATTCTAAACCTATCCTATCCATGTACCTGCTCGAATATCTTTTAAAACGTTCATAATTGGCAATATCTGAACTGCTGAACTCGTGCTAAATGTCACAGTATGTTTCATGGGATCTTTAGAATTGTGAGATCACGAAGGAATGTATCCTAGTAGTTTAGTTTAGAGATACAGCGCGGAAACAGGCCCTTTCGGCCCACTGGGTCCGTGCCGACCAGCGATCCCCGCACATTAACACTACCCTACACCCACTAGGGACAATTTTTACATTTTCCAAGCCAATTAACCTACAAACCTGTACGTCTTTGGAGCATGGGAGGAAGATCTCGGAGAAAACCCACGCAGGTCACGGGGAGAACGTACAAACTCCGTACAGACAGCACCCGTAGTCGGGATCGAACCCAGGTCTCCGGCGCTGCATTCGCTGTAAGGCAGCAACTCTACCGCTGCGCCACCGTGCAGTTGTTTGTACCTTGGTCACATCACTTGATGTACCTTTTGTTGCTGAATTTATTAATGTTTAACAACAATGTAACGGCTTTTCCATGCAGGAATATAGATTTTCTTCATAATTTAGGGACTACTGCATCACATATTCATTGAATGTTGACTGTTAGTCTTGTTGGAAGCCGAGAGGCAAACTCCGCAACAGACCTATACTAGGCAATTAGAACCGCAAGAGGCACTTGTTCTCCTGAACCTTTTCCCCTCTTCCTCCCTTCAGCAATGTGGCATCATAAATGGGCAATGCTAGGTCACTTGAGATGGTCTCAGTATTTCTCAGGGGACAAATTTGATCAATTCACTACTTTAACTTGTTGAGTTTCAGGTGTTTAGGGAGGTGGGAATGAAATCAAGTGACATGATATTGCGGGCAGAGTCATTTATTTTAAGCATGCGCGAAGAATGATATCATTCTGTGGCTCATCTCACAAACCAGAGGACATCAGGAATGAACTAAAATACCAGATTGATGGTAATCACTCCCATAAAAAGTCTTCATTTCAACTTTTTTTACTAATTTATTACCTAGGTTGTCGCTGTGAGAGGGAGCAGAGCAAAGAAGAGTAGCTTATTATTTTGTTTAACATTTAATCAGTGCTAAGTAGATTTTAGATTTTTAGATTTTAGATTTAGAGATACAGCGCAGAAACAGGCCCTTCGGCCCACCGGGTCCGCGCCGCCCAGCGATCCCCGCACATTAACACTATCCTACACCCACGAGGGACAATTTTTACATTTGCCCAGCCAATTAACGTACATACCTGTACGTCTTTGGAGTGTGGGAGGAAACCGAAGATCTCGGAGAAAACCCACGCAGGTCACGGGGAGAACGTACAAACTCCGTACAGACGGCGCCCGTAGTCAGGATCGAACCTGAGTCTCCGGCGCTGCATTTGCGGTAAGGCAGCAACTCTACCGCTGCGCCACCGTGCCGCTAAAGTGAACATGGTTGTACCCTCGATCGCTATATGGCCCACTCCTGTTTTGTACCTGAATTTGAATACAGGTGCTCCCCGGCTCACGATGCTTCGACTTGCGATATTTCAACTTTGCGATGGCGCAAACAGCAGCGACCCGTAGCGATCCGCAGATCACTTCCGGCCACGTGATCAGGCGTATTCAATGCATTTCGACGTACAATATTCTCGGTTTGCGATGGGTTTCTCGGATCGTAACCCCATCGTAAGCTGAGGACCACCTGTATAAGGATGGTGATATTCCAGAAAGTGGCTGTTTCCCAGTGAACAGTTGGAGTAAATATTGATGACAACGTTTTTTTTCCCATCGTACGTCTACCACTTTCATCTGTTTCACCTTCCATCCATCTTAAATTGCAGTTGACATGAAGTGTACCTTCTCTACGACACCAGGTAGTTGCATAACAGCTTATTTGGTCCTCATTTTTTGTGCTGTGTCATTTGATTTCTGATGCTGCCACCTAAATAACGGTGGATCTGTATTTAACCACACGAATTTGCAAATAAATGGTGATGTCTGTTCAAACTTTATATCCCGGCGTGGTTTGGGAGCAAAAAATATTTCTTCCATCACGGAAATCAAGGGGCCACAGTTTAAGAATAAGGGGTAGGCCATTTAGAACTGAGATGAGGAAAAACTTTTTCAGTCAGAGAGTGGTGAATCTGTGGAATTCTCTGCCTCAGAAGGCAGTGGAGGCCAATTCCCTGAATGCATTCAAGAGAGTGCTGGATAGAGCTCTTAAGGATAGCGGAGTCAGGGGGTATGGGGAGAAGGCAGGAACGGGGTACTGATTGAGAATGATCAGCCATGATCACATTGAATGGTGGTGCTGGCTCGAAGGGCCGAATGGCCTCCTCCTGCACCTATTGTCTATTGTCTCAATCAAAGAAAGAGAACTGCAGTGCGCTTTTCTGAGGCGTTATCTTGAGGAATCTTGAACTGGTAGCTTATAGATTTACTTAAGTCTTTCTGCTAATAAACTGAAATGCTGTTGCTCAATCTAGGAAACCAGATGCCTACTCAACCTCCCAATAGCCAACCAGACGCGAGCTCACATCACGCCTTGAACCAGTCTCCAATGTCACAGGATAGAGGTTTGTCACTTCAATAACTTTCATTCTGAATGATAGCTTCTCTGTTTGAACCAAAGTCAATATGTTAAGCAACATTAATGCATGTGCTTTAATTTAATCTTGGGCATAACTTGGCTTGTAACCTGGAAACTTATAACAAGAAACTGAAGATGCTGGAATCTGGAGCGAAGCACAAAAGTGCTGGAGGAACTCAGCGGGTCAGGCAGCATCTGGGGAGGGAATAGACGGACAACATTTTGGCTTGGATTTATACGGATACATATCATTCGCTGACATTTCCTGGTGATCTCACGCCCAGTCACATCTTCCTGTCCCCACGCCTATCCGGTTTCCATAGAGACCAGTCCCTCCCCAGCTTCTTTGGTCATCATCCCTGCCCACCCAACCTGCCCCCCCCTCCTCAGGTACTTTCTCCTGCAGCTGCAGGAAATGCAACAAATGGCTCTACACTACCTCTCACTTCCATTCAGGGATCCCGGCAGCCCCTCCCAGTGTGACAGAGGTCAACGTGCACCTCTGTAAGCCTCCTCTACTGCATTTGGGTAGCGTACAACCCAACAGGATGAACTGTGAGTTCTCCAAATTCAAGTAATTCCTTCCGCTACCCCTCTTCCCCCCCCTCTCCCACTCCATGTTCCCATTTCTCCCACCATTTCTCACCCCCAGCTACCCTGTTCCTTTCCCCTTCTTCATCCACTCTTATCCCAATCTGAGTCCCCCATTTCCCTTTTATTCTCCTTTTTTCCCTATCCCCTTCCACCCACCCGCTCCTTCTGGCTTTACATTTGACTCCTCTCCTTATCTGACAACCTTTATCTATCACTTACTCAACTCGTCTGCCGATCAATCCTGTATCCACCTATCACTTGCCACAGATTATCCTGCTCCCACCTCTTTTTTTCCCAGCTTCATTACCCCTACTCCGATCAGTCTGAAGAAGGGTTCAGACCCGAAACACCTTGGCTTCATTCCCTCCCCAGATGCTGCCTGACTGGCTGAGTTCCTCCAGCACTGGTGATTTGATTTGCAACCTATTGTACCAAGCACGTACATTTGACAAATGACCACTCTGGAAAATTGTATTTGTCAACTAGTTTCACTAATTTCCAAACAAATTAGAGAAACTGTCTTTGTCTTTGTTGATTGGACCTAATACGAAATGATAAAATAGAAATTTCATTTGGAGTCTGCAATTGAAATTCGTGGAACAAAGTAATCATCATTTTATCTACTACACAACAATAATTTCCAGTGAGAAGTAGTGAAATGTAATATTGTCAAGATGACAAGATTTGCTTTCCAAATCCTCTTCCTAAATGACATTATTTTTCTATCATGCTGGTATATATGTCTGAATATTTGCGAGGTTGAATATTACAACTAATGAAAAGTTATACATTGTTCAAACCATGTGCTGTTAATGATTCAACTAATTTGCATCTTTTTTTGCTGTCTGTAATTTAAACTTGGGCATGGTTGCACTATTAACAACTTTATCCAGCAGTTGTGCCTGAAGTAAAACTCAGAGGTGTGTCCCCTCCTGTCATGTTCTATTTTTAGACCTCAGAAGTATCAGCATAATTAGTCTGGCCAAAATGTATAAATTTGCAGAATCTTATATCAGACAGGCCAATGAGCTTATCATCCCATTTTAGATTTAGTTTTAGAGATACATCGCGGAAACAGGTCCTTGGACCCACCGAGTCTGCGTCGACCAGTGATCCCCACACATTAACACCATCCTTCACACATTAGGAACAATTTACATTTATACCAAGCCAATTAACCTACAGACCTGTACGTCTTTGGAATGTGGGAAGAGTTGGGCCTCAGGAAGTGCCCTGTACCTGTGAGATTCTGCATCCAGGACATCCAAACGGCCATTTTCCAGAAGAGAATGGACGGTCACGGTGGCGCAGCGGCAGAGTTGCTGCCTTACAGAGAATGCTGTGCCGGAGACCAGGGTTCGATCCTGACTACGGGTGCCGTCTGTACAGAGTTTGTACGTTCTCCCCGTGACCTGCGTGGGTTTTCTCCGAGAACTTCGGTTTCCTCCCACACTCCAAAGACGTACAGGCTTGTAGGTTAATTGGCTTGGTAAATGTAAAAATTGTCCCTGGTGGGTATAGGATAGTGTTAATGTGCGGGAAACTAAACTAAACTAAACTAAGAAAGTTGAGGTTGGGGTTTCACCCCCTGAAGTTTTTCTTTAATAGTGTTTATTTATAATTTAGAAAACAACTAAAGGTCAGGCAGCATCTCAGGAGAGAAGGAATGGGTGACGTTTCGGGTCGAGACCTTTCTTCAGACTGAAGAAGGGTCTCGACCCGAAACGTCACCCATTCCTTCTCTCCTGAGATGCTGCCTGACCTGCTGAGTTACTCCAGCATTTTGTGAATAAATACCTTCGATTTGTATCAGCATCTGCAGTTATTTTCTTAAACAACTAAAGGTGGTGCAAATCCTAAAACAAATGGATCAAACACTTAGGTCTGAATAAGAATATTAAAGTTTAAAAAAAATTACTCTGCCCAATATTCATCGCAAGACTCACCAAATGAATGGGGTCGCTAATTCTACACCAGGTGTGATCCGGTAGAGGATCAGAGAGGCTGATTCCAAGGTGCAGAACTGGGCGATCTTGCAATGCTAGGCCTCGATGCTCCCACAGGGAGTCTTGTGATGAGGCAGAGTGACTTTCATAGCATTAACTTTAAGCTCAAGTTCGGATTTAATTGTGAGGTGTTGACTGAATGCCAACATTTTATTTTGGAACTATTGGCCATAGCCAATGTGATTTCCATCCATGAACATTTGGCATCATTCAATTTCCAGTCACGTTGAATTTATTGTCGTATACAAACAAGTACGATGAAGTACAAGCACATTGAAAATCTTGCTTGCTACCTCATAGGCACATAGACTCACGACAACGCACAATATATCAATTGTACGTAAATGACACAAGATAGTGAAAGGAAAAAGTCTGTGCAAAAACAAGATATTAGTATAAAACACAAATAAAAAACAACACGGCGGCCACGGTGGCGCAGCGGGAGAGTTGCTGCCTGACAGCGCTTGCAGCGCCAGAAATCCAGGTTCCATCCTGACCAGCAAGGCCAGTGAGGAAAACCATGATTGATTAGTAGGACTAGATGTTACAATCCCTAAGGTTTGCACTACAATTGACTGGTGTTGTTCTTGGGGGTGACCACTAGGTGATGTTGCTACCATTCCGACACATCTTCAGTTGTGTGCTTCAACGTCACTGGGTGTTTCGGCCTTTTGATTTCAGCCTTTTCCAATCCCATTTTTACATACATAGATACATAGACAATAGGTGCAGGAGTAGGCCATTCAGCCCTTCAAGCCAGCACCGCCATTCAATATGATCATGACTCATCATCCCCAATCAGTGCATCGTTCCTGCCTTCACCCCATATCCCTTGATTCTACCAGCCCTGAGAGCTCTAACTCTCTTGTGCTGTCTGTACAGAGTTTGTACGTTCTCCCCATGACCTGCGTGGGTTTTCTGCGAGATCTTCGGTTTCCGCCCACATTCCAAACACGTACAGGTTTGATGGTTAATTGGCGTGGTATTAAAAAAAATGTAAAAATCGTCCCTAGTGTAGTACAGTGTTAATGTGCAGCAATCGCTGGTTGGTGCAGACTCGGAGGGCCGAATGGCCTCTTTCCGTGCTGTATCTCTAAACTAAACTAAACTAATTTAATCTTTCAAAGGTTTTGCCACCTTGTGTGCAGTATATATGTTAATATTATTTATTCACACTCGCAAAGGAAGTGCTGTCATTGAGGTAATAAAAAAGGCTTTCAGAAATTTTAAACAAAATGTGAGGATAATGTCTTCCGAAAGGTTTTACTGACTATCGTAAATTAGGGGTTTGGGTGGGAACATCAACTTTGTATTGATATTTTAAATTTCCTTTCTGTAAAACATTATAGCATTGTAGTATTCAAGAGTTACCAAAAAGGGAGTAAATGTTCTGCTCCCAACAACTAGATTGTGAGGAGATGCAGTGATGTGTGGAGACCCAGTGGCCATAAATGTGACAGGAGGAACTATTTAGATCCAATGATTGAAGGTTAATGATACCAAGTAACAACATCTCAACAAAATTTCCCTCCTGCAGAAAAGGTGAAAATTATGTTTGAACTTCTAGCACTTAAATTTTGTTTCTACCATATTTTATCACATTCAGATATCATTTATCACTTTTGGTTAAAAGAAGCAGATAGATAATCTTGCAGCCCAGTGGTATGAACATCGACTTCTCCAACTTTAGATAGTTCCTCTGTCCCTCTCTTCCCCCCCCCCCTTCCCAGATCTCCCTCTATCGTCCTGTCTCCACCTATATCCTTCCTTTGTCCCGCCCCCCTGACATCAGTCTGAAGAAGGGTCTCGACCCGAAACGTCACCCATTCCTTCTCTCCTGAGATGCTGCCTGACCTACTGAGTTACTCCAGCATTGTGTGAAGATTCAAGATTCAAGAGATTCAAGATTCAAGATAGCTTTATTTGTCATCCAATATTGGACGAAATTCAGTCACCCACAGTCCAACAATAAAAACATTAAATAGGCATTAAAATTACACAACCCCAAAAACACACAAAAAAAGAAACATCCATCAAAGAAACATCCATCACAGTGAGTCTCCTCCAGTCCTCTCTCTCCTCACTGTGATGGAAGGCCACAATGTCTTTCCCTTCTCCTGCTGTCCTCTCCCGCGGTCAGGTTGTTGTGGTTGCAGGCCGCGCCGGACGGTCCGCAGCGGCCCGAGCCTAAGGCGAGTCCCAGCCGCTCCCGCAGCCTCCGAAGACGGCCGGCTCCGCCGATGATAAGTCCGATCCGGGGCGGGCGAACACGCTGCTGCTGTTGCTGTACGTCGGGGCGGTCGTGGCTCCCGACGTTGAAGCCCCCGCCCAGCAGAGAAATATCCCGCGGCATATCTTAGGCCGCGCCGGACGGTGAAATGTCCGCGATAGATAGATAATCGTGATCATGCACCATTCAGTTTTATTTGTTTCCTCTCCTTAAATTATTTCTGTTCCGGCCACATTTGCTTGAACAATACTATCAACATGACGAAGATGCCATCTTCCAGCTTTCATTGGAACCCAATTTCTTCTCCTTAGACTTTTGCCCTTCCCGCAACCTAAACGCACAGATCAATTTTTCCCTTAACTTCGATCAAATAGTTCAGCATTGATTGGAGATTATATCCACGACCTTGCTAATTTGACATTTTAGGAGACAAAGTCACCAAATATTAGGAGAGTTTTCTGTATTTTATCTAAGAAAATTTTGTTTCTTGTTAGATTTTTATGCCTACACTGATTAGATTTTTTAGATTTAGAGATATGGCGCAGAAACAGGCCCTTCGGCCCACCGGGTCCGCGCCGCCCAGCGATCCCCGCACATTAACACTATCCTACACACACTAGGGACAATTTTTTTAACATTTGCCCAGCCAATTAACCTACAAACCTGTACGTCTTTGGAGTGTGGGAGGAAACTGGAGATCCTGGAGAAAACCCACGCAGGTCACGGGAGAACGTACAAACTCCGTAGTCAGGATCAAACCCGGGTCTCTGGCGCTGTGAGACAGCAACACTACCACTGCACCACCGTGCCGTGCCGCCTATATTCTCTCATCTGGCTTGGTTTTGTTGCTCTCACCAGCGGACCCAAAAGTAAATGTTGCCTGTTCCCTTTTCAGTTATTAACCTGCACAGAGAATAAAATGATAGCTGGCTCCTTTAAACATCTTTTTCAGTGAGGAAAAACATGTAAGAAATGCAAATCCCATTACAGGAGGATATCTTGATTTTTTTAATACAAAGTGCTTTTGATTTCAGCCTTTTCCAATCCCATTTTTACACACATAGATACATAGACAATAGGTGCAGGAGTAGGCCATTCAGCCCTTCAAGCCAGCACCGCCATTCAATGTGATCATGACTCATCATCCACAATCAGTGCATCGTTCCTGCCTTCACCCCATATCCCTTGACTCTACCAGCCCTAAGAGCTATAACTATCTTTTTGAATGCATCCAGTGAATCGGCCTCCACTGCCTTCTATGGCAGAGAATTCCACAAATTTACAACTCTCTGGGTGAAAAAGTTTTTCCTCATCTCAGTTCTAAATGGCCTACCCCTTATTCTTAAACAGTGGCCCCTGGTTCTGGACTCCCCCAACATTGGGAACATGTTTCCTACATCTAGTGTGTCCAATCCCTTAATAAGTTTATATGTTTCTCTAAGATCCCCTCTCATCCTAAATTCCAGTGAATACACACCCAGTCGCTCCAGTCTTTCATCATATGTCAGTCCCACCATCCCGGGAATTAACCTCGTGAACCTACGCTGCACTCCATCAATAGCAAGCATGTCCTTCCTCAAGTTAAGGGACCAAAACTTCACACAATACTCCAGGTGTGGTCTCACCAAGGCCCTGTACAACTGCAGAAGGACCTCTTTGCTCCTATACTCAACACCTTTCGTTATGAAGGCCAACATGCCATTAGCTTTCTTCAGTGCCTGCTGTACCTGCATGCTTACTTCAGTGACTGATGTACAAGGACACCCAGGTCTCGTTGTACTTCCCCTTTTCCTAACCTGACCCATTCAGATAATAATCTGCCTTCCGGTTCTTGCCACCAAAATGGATAACCTCACATTTATCCACATTAAACTGCATCTGCCATGCATCCGCCCACTCACACAACCTGTCCAAGTCACCCTGCAACCTCATAGCATCCTCCTCACAGTTCACACTGCCACCCAGCTTTGTATCATCTGCACATTTGCTAATGTTACTTTTAATTCCTTCATCTAAATCATTAATGTATATTGTAAATAGCTGCAGTCCCAGCACCGAGTCTTGCGGTACCCCACTAGTCACTGCCTGCCATTCTGAAAGGGACCCATTAATCCCTACTCTTTGTTTCCTGTCTACCAACCAATTTTCTATCCATGTCAATACCCTACCCCCCAATACCATGTGCTCTAATGTTGCCCATTAATCTCCTGAGTGGGACCTTATCAGAGGCTTTCTGAAAGTCCAGGTACACTACATCCACTGGCTTTCCCATGTTCATTTTACTTGTTATATCCTCAAAAAATTCCAGAAGATTAGTCAAGCATGATTTCCCCTTCATAAATCCATGCTGACTTGGACCGATCCTGTTACTGCACCACTATTACATCTTTAATAATCGACTCCAGCATCTTCCCCACCACTGATGTCAGACTAACTGCTCTATAATTCCCTGCTTTCTCTCTCCCTCCTTTCTTGAAAAGTGGGATAACATTATCTACCCTCCAATCCACAGGAACTGATCCAGAATCTATAGAACATTGGAAAATGGTCACCAATGCGTTCACAATTTCTAGAGCCACTTCCTTAAGTACCCTGGGATGCAGACCATCAGGCCCTGGGGATTTATCAGGCTTCAGTCCCATCAGTCTACCCAACACCATTTCCTGACTAATGTGAATTTCCTTCAGTTCCTCCATCACCCTAGGACCGCTGTCCACTAGTACATCTGGGAGATTGTTTGTGTCTTCCTTAGAGAAGACAGAACCAAAGTACCTGTTCAACTTGTCTGCCATTTCCTTGCTCCACATAATAAATTCACCTGTTTCTATCTTCAAGGGACCCACATTTGTCTTAACTATTTTTTCCTCTTCACATACCTAAAGAAGCTTTTACTATCCGCCTTTATAGTCCTGGCTAGCTTACCTTCGTACTTCATCTTTTCTCCCCATATTGCCTTTTTAGTTACCTTTTGTTGATCTTTAAAAGTTGCCCAATCCTCTGGCTTCCCGCTCATCTTTGCTATGTTATACTTCTCTTTTATTTTTATACTGTCCTTGACTTCCTTTGTCAGCCACGGTCGCCTCTTACTCCCCTTCGAAACTTTCTTCCTTCCTTCCTTCCTTCCTACTACCTAACTAGATGTAAATCGCTGTTCTGTCGGGGAAGGCTCTGGCGACGCACTAGTGTGCTGTTCACACTGCTTACCAGTTGTATAATTACCCTTTCAAAACCTTTATCAAGTAAAGTTGAAAGACTGGAGCGACTAGGCTTGTATACACTGGAATTTAGAAGGAAGAGAGGGGATCTTATCGAAACATATAAGATTATTAAAGGGTTGGACACGTTAGAGGCAGGAAACATGTTCCCAATGTTGGGGGAGTCCAGAACCAGGGGCCACAGTTTAAGAATAAGGAGCAGGCCATTTAGAACGGTGATGAGGAAAAACTTTTTCAGTCAGAGAGTTGTGAATCTGTGGAATTCTCTGCCTTCATTCAAGAGAGAGCTAGATAGAGCTCTTAAGGATAGCGGAGTCAGGGGGTATGGGGAGAAGGCAGGAACGGGGTACTGATTGAGAATGATCAGCCATGATCACATTGAATGGCGGTGCTGGCTCGAAGGGCCGAATGGTCTCCTCCTGCACCTATTGTCTCTTGTCTAAAAGACAACATCTGTCTCCAAGCAGCAGACCTTTCGCTGAAAACTTTCTCTCAGTTCCGCCTTGGCCTACGCGATCTTCCTGTTGCCAAACACGTTAACTGCCCTTGCCATTCCCATTCTCACCTTTTTGTGCTGGACCTCCTCCACTGTCAGAGTGAGGCCAAATGCAAATTGAATGAAGAGCACCTCATATTTCACTTGAGCAGCTTACAACCCAGCGGGTTTTGATAAATTTTGATTTCTCTAACTTAAAGTAACCTTGCATCTCCTCTCTCTCTGTCCCTCTGCCATCTTTAGTCGCCATACTAGTTTCACTGTCCTGTTGAATTTCATTATCTGTAGAACTTGCTATCACCTAGCCCGCAGCCAACAATAAACCATTGTGGGCACGACCTTTCCTTGATAATTGTTCGTTTTTTACATATCTTTCTTCCATTTGTTCCATATATCTATATTATCCACCATTTATATCTCTCGTTTCCCTTTCCCCTAACTTTCCGTCTGAAGAAGGGTGTCGACCCAAAAGTCACATGTTCCTTTCCTCCAGGGATGCTGCCTGACCCGCTGAGTTACTCCAGCTTTTTGTGTCTATCTTTAATTTATAGCAGATTGTGTGTGTGTGTGTGTGTTGGAAACTTACTTGCTTCACCTTTTAGATTAGATCAAATTAGTTTCTTATCAGTTACTCCAGCATTTTGTGTCTACCTTTAGTTTATTATCATACACACCAGGGCGCAAAGAAATTCCGTAAAGCTCATAAATAGAATATGCGCTTATGACAGATACAGCTATAAATACAATAAAGAATGAAATAACAGAATGATGTAAATATTGTAGTGTAGTCTGAGGTAGTGCAAACAGTTTTGCAGTTCCTGCAAGTTGATAAGAAACTTCTGTGAGGAATTGCATTCCAAATATGATTTTACATAAACGATTGGATCATATTTTAGAAAATCTCAGCTCACATTTTTACACTTCTTGAAGGTCAATTGCTGCCTGATTCAAACAGCCAGACATAGAAACATGGAAAATAGGTGCAGCAGGAGGCCATTTGGACCTTCGAGCCAGCACCGTCATTCATTGTGATCATGGCTGATCATCCAAATATCTCAAGGTTTTGTTAGCTTGTGAGCCCTGTAATTTAGGTTCATAGTTATATGTTACTAGACCAAGTGGACCCGTTGGGCCCAAACCTCTCCTGCATTGGTGCAGCACCCTCTCCTCCCTCCGCCCCCCTTCCCCCTCCCTCCTCCCCCCTCCCCCTCCCCTCTCCCCCCTCCCACCTGCCCCCTCTCTCCCCCTCCCCCCCCCTCCTCTCCCCCTCCCCCCCCTCCACCACCCACTCCATCCCCCTCAACCCCCCTGTCCTCCCTCCCTCCTATCCCCTCCCTCCTTAGGAGATTGATTTAAACTTTAAAATGTGAATAACTTTAAAAATATAACACCAATTTCAATGAAACTTCTTCCATTAGCACCAAAGGGACGACGGTGAGTAAGGTGGGACTAAAATTGTTGCGCTATCGTGTACCGTTTTGGCTGTAGTTCAGGAACAAATAAACGAGAGTTTTAGAATATAGATAATTAGGTTCACTTCTTTTCTCGCTGTGTTTCTTTTGTGTGCACGCCTAAATCGCTTAATTTTCTCTTTCTCTCTAGGTTTCATGCCAAGTGTCCAGAGAAATGCACAAGTATCTCAGTACGGATCCCAGCAAACAGGTCCTCCCATGTCACCACATCCATCACCTGTTGGACACAGTGCCATGGGGCCTTATCAGCAGCCCAATTCCAGCAGCACTTATGGTCCCCAAAGCAGCCAATTTGGGCCACAAGGTAAGAAAATGTGTACTAAGATCGGTTAAGTTCAGTAGAGGCTGTTTTAAAATGCCTAGTTATTATTGAAGACAAAAATAGAATGTTTAGATGAGAAGCAATCTTGAAAATCAGTAAGTAGACACAAAATGCTGGAGTAACTCAGCGGGTCAGGCAGCATCTCTGGAGAGAAGGAATGGGTGATGTTTCGGGTCAAGACCCGTCTCGACCCGAAGAAGGGCCGCGACCCGAAACGTCACCCATTCCTTCCCTCCAGAGATGCTGCCTGACCTGCTAAGTTACTCCAGCATTTTGTGTCTACCTTCGATTTTAACCAGCATCTGCAGTTTTTTTCCTACACTTGAAAATCAGTAATGAACCTCTTCCTTACAAAAGAAATGAATAAGAGCACTTTACTTACATTGAAAATGCAATGCTAGCATTTATTTCAATGAGGGCTTAGAATACAAAAATAGGGGCATAATGCTGAGGCTCTATAAGGCGCTGGTCAGGCCGCATTTGGAATATTGTGAGCAATTGTGGGCCCCATATCTGAGGAAGGATGTGCTGGCTCTGGAGAGGGTCCAGAGGAGGTTTACAAGAATGAGCCCAGGAATGAGTGGGTTAACATGTGATGAGCTTTTGACGGCACTGGGAAAGATGAGGGGGGACCTCATTGAAACGTACCAAATAGTGAAAGGCCTGGATAGAGTGGATGTGGAGAGGATGTTTCAACTGGTAGGAGAATCTAGGACCAGAGGTCACAGCCTCAGAATTAAGGACGTTCCTTTAGGAAGGAGATGAGGAGGAATTTCTTTAGTCAGAGGGTGGTGAATCTGTGGAATTCATTTGCCACAGAAGACTGTGGAGGCCAAGTCAATGGACATTTTGAAGGCAGAGATACATAGATTCTTGATCAGTACGGCTGTCAAGGGTTATGGGGAGAAGGCAAGAGAATGGGGTTAGGAGGGAGAGATAGATCAGCCATGATTGAATGGTGGAGTAGACTTGATGGGCCGAATGGCCTAATTCTGCTCCTATCACTTGTGATCTTATGACCTTTTACTCAAAGGTATTTCACACAGACATTTTGGTGATTATAATTGGGAATGTCAACAGTTTTTGTTTAAAATTGTTTGGCTCAGCAAGCAATTTGAAATTCACGTGTGCCTTATCTGAATATTATTATTTGTCTTCCCATTTGGCCAAAACTAGCAAGCATCCTTGTTTCTACATTGATCAAACATGATCTGCTTTGTAGATTACCAGCTTGATTCCATGACTCCTGAACATTTCACTTTGATAGCCAACCCAATTTTATATAAATTCTGATAATTGACTACATCTAGAATTATCACTCAAATAACTCTTACCTTGAGTACTGTGGAGCCCTTATGCACATGTTGTCTATTTACAGTTTCCAGTGATTTTAAATGCACAAGAGAGTCTTTGGTTCAACATTTGGAAGCCTAATATCCAAGTGTTGACATCTTTCCTTTATAACATTAAATCTTTAGTCGGCATGTACTTGGATAAAACACTCTAAGATTTTTCTCTCATTTTCACTGAGTTCCTAGAATCTCTTAAATTCTTTATATAATGGTAGTGTAATATGGTGGAGCAGCACTTTCAGCTCTGTGCCCTTTTTATGTGACCACTTCTGAATGGTGGTGCCCCTCACGACAACAGATCAGCACAGTTAGAAGATAGGCACAAAAAGCTGGGGTAACTCTGGCAGGCAGCATCTCTGGAGAGAAGGAATGGGTGACGTTTCGGGTCGAGACCCTTCTTCAGACTGGTGCCTGAGGGTCTCGACCTGAAAGGTCATCCATTTCTTCTCTCCATTTTTCTCCCCAATCTTTGCAGGTCTTAACACCCAATATGTAATGAACTGATTGATCCTTAAATATACTCAAATGAATAGTTTGTCAGCCATTGGGATAGATTTAGGAATTAGTCAAGCAATTTATGGAAGAGCACATTATAGGGGATCTTTCAGAATGCTCAGAATTAGATACATTCCAACAAAAAAGACAGACTCTGGGAGGCGTGAGTCTCCCAGCCATGGTTAATGAAATAGCAACAGATATGACATTTAAAGATGAAGACATATAATTCTGCAAATATTAATTGGCTGGTCTGAAGACTGAACAAAATATACCACAAAACAAAGTCACTAACAGAATAGTGAAAAATTACAAGAGAAAGTTAGGCAGCAAGGTAATAAAGGATAGAATGAATTTGATAGAAAGATATTTTAAAAGGGAGTTAACAGAAATCAGGGAAATTAATGGTGGAAAAGCAGGAGATGGCTGGTATTTTGTATGTGTCTTCACTGGAGAAAATTAAAATAACGTCCCAGAAATATCTGTAAGCTAGCAATTAGAAGTGAGGAAGGAAGTCAGGAAACTCACAGTAACGCGGAAGGTGGTACTAAGCAGGATGATGGAGCTGTGAGCTGGCAAAACATCAGGTCCTGATGGACTTCATCCTTTGCCTGTGACATGCTTGGGTTTTTCAATTTTTAAATTTTCGTGAACTCCCTCGATTCGAGAAGGATTCCATTGATTTTGAAAATAGCAAATATAGCTCCCCTCTTCAAAAAGAAAGGAGGACATAAAAACAGGAAACTAAAGAGTAGTGAAGGTGAGATTTTGGAGCAAGGGGGTGATAGGTTACCACAGGTGGACGGGAATGTGAGGTTGAGGTTACAATAAATGTTGAGCACATGTGGAAAATGAATGGCCTATTCCAGCTCTTAATTAATTTGTTCAAATGCCCTGGAAACAGCTAAGGTGCATTAGGATGCACAGAAACATAGAAAATAGGTGTAGGAGGAGGCCATTCGGCCCTTCGAGCCAGCACCGCCATTCATTGTGATCATGGCTGATCATCCACAATCAGTAACCCTGTGCCCAACTTCTCCCCATATCCCTTGATTCCACTAGCCCCCAGAGCTCTATCTAACTCTCTTAAATTCATCCAGTGATTTGGCTTCCACTGCCCTCTGTGGAGAGAATTCCACAAATTCACAACTCTCTGGGTGAAAAAGTTCCTTCTCACCTCAGTTTTAAATGGCCTCCCCTTTATTCTTCGGCTGTGGCCCCTGGTTCTGGACTCCCCCAACATTGGGAACATTTTTCCTGCATCTAGCATGTCCAGTCCTTTTATAATTCTATATGTCTATACAAGATCCCTTCTAAACTCTATAACATCCTTCTAAACTCCAGTGAATGCAAGCCTAGTCTTTTCAATCTTTCCTCATATGACAGTCCCGCCATCCCAGGGATCAATCTCGTGAACCTACGCTGCACTGCCTCAATTACAAGGATGTCCTTCCTCAAATTAGGAGACCAAAACTGTACACAATACTCCAGATGTGGTCTCACCAGGGCCCTATACAACTGCAGAAGAACCTCTTTACTCCTATACTGAAATCCTTTTGTTATGAAGGCCAACATGCCATTAGCTTTCTTCACTGCCTGCTGTACCTGCACACCAACTTTCAGTGACTGGTGTACAAGGACACCCAGGTCTCGCTGCACTTCCCCCTTACCTAACCTGACAACATTGAGATAATCATCTGCCTCCTTATTTTTGCCGCCAAAGTGGATAACCTCACATTTATCTACATTATACTGCATCTGCCACTCATCTGCCCACTCACTCAACCTGTCCAGGTCACCCTGCAACCTCCTAACATCCTCTTCGCAGTTCACACTGCCACCCAGCTTTGTGTCATCTGCAAACTTGCTAGTGTTACTTCTAATTCCTTCGTCCAAATCATTAATATATATGGTAAACAGTTGCGGCCCCAACACCGAGCCTTGCGGCACTCCGCTCGCCACTGCCTGCCATTCTGAAAAGGAACCGTTTACTCCTACTCTTTGCTTCCTGTCTGCCAACCAATTCTCTATTCATGTCCACACCCTACCCCCAATACCATGTGCTCTAATTTTGCTCACCAATCTCCCGTGTTGGACCTTATCAAATACTTTCTGAAAGTCTAGATACACACATCCACTGGCTCCCCTTCGTCCATTTTGCTTGTCACATCCGACTACAGATGCTGTCTGTACGGGTTTGATGCTATCAGTACGGAGTTTGTACGTTCTCCCCGTGAACTGTGTGGGTTTTCTCTGGAATTTTCGGTTTCCTCCCACACTCCAAAGATGTACAGGTTTGTAGGTTAATTGGCTTGGTATAATTGTAAATTGGCCCCAGTGTGTGTAGGATAGTGTTAGTGTGCGGGGATCACTGGTCGGCGCAGAGTCGATGGGCAGAAGGGCCCGTTGTATCTCTAAAAATTAAAAAACGAAGACCCTAGGAGGAACCAAGATTGACGTTCTGTATTTTCTCAAAACAGATGACTGTTATTGATTTTGGGTCATTTAAATTTGTTTCTATCCCACATGCTTGCTCATCTCAGCTGTGCATGGCCTTTTGCTCATGTTATTCTGAGAAAAGTCTTTCACTTGTGGACAACCACCCAAGATCCCGGCATAGTTATAGTAAACGGAAAGCTCCTTTGGTCAACAGATACATCAGGGAAAAGAAATGTTCACAATAATGAAAACCCTTCTGTTGCAAGAAATGTTGCAGGGGAAAAAAGGATGACAAGCAAACAGCAAGAGGAAAGATAAAAGAAATGGGGATTGTCAAAACACACGAGGCAACACTGAGGATTTGAGTATAGGAGCAAAGAGGTCCTTCTGCAGTTGTACGGGGCCCTGGTGAGACCGCCCCTGGAGTACTGTGTGCAGTTTTGGTCTCCTAATTTGAGGAAGGACATCCATGCTATTGAGGCAGCGCAACGTAGGTTCACGAGGTTAATTCCCGGGATGGCGTGACTATCATATGAGGAAAGATTGGAAAGACTGGGCTTGTATTCGTTGGAGTTTAGAAGGATGAGAGGGGATCTTATGGAGACGTATAAAATTAAGAAAGGACAAGCTAGATGCAGGGAAAATGTTCCCAATGTTGGAAGAGGCCAGAACCAGGGGCTACAGTCGAAGAATAAAGGGGAGGCCATTTAAAACTGAAGTGAGAAAAATACTTTTTCCGCCAGAGAGTTGTGAATTTGTGGAATTCTCTGCCACAGAGGGCAGTGGAGGCCGATTCACTGGATGGATTTAAAAGGGAGTTAGATAGAGCTGTAGGGGCTAGCGGAATTAAGGGGTATGGGGAGAAGGCAGGCACGGGTTGCTGATTGTGGATGATCAGCCATGATCACAATGAATGGGGGTGCTGGCTCGAAGGGCCGAATAGCCTCCTCCTGCACCTATTGTCTATGTTTCTATGTTTAAGTGTATAAAGTAGAAAAGGGGGAAATTACTGAGTCCAAGTCTTCCAATTCCTGGCCTACTGCTTTTTCTTACCCACTGAACATGGCATGAGGCGAGTGGGGGGAACTTACTAACAGATTTGGCCGCTAAGTTGTGAAGGAGACAATGGCATGTGTCATGGTTCCTGTGTTTACTGTGGATTCTCCTGGAGCAGGTTGTGCCATGACAGTTAAAAGAAATGGCAGCACGCACGGAGCGGAAGGAAAGGAAAGGGGAACAGTCTGTCTGGAAGTAACAAAGATCGTCGAAGAGACCGCTGGAGGTAAGAAAGAACCGGGAAGAGAAAGTACATAATTGGAGAGTTTGATAGTTGGTAAGTCTAATACACAGCAAAACAAGGACGTAAAGAACAAAAGGGAAAATACAGTAATTATTGACTTTAAAACAGCAAATTATATTCATATTCAAGTCAAGTCAAGTCAAGGTTATTTGTCACATACACATACACGATGTGCAGTGAAATGAAAGTGGCAATGCCTGCGGATTGTGCAAAAAAAGAATTACAGTTACAGCATATAAATTAAAGTTAATACAGAGAAGACAAAATTTAGTCCCTGGAGTTAGAAAAGTTAACAGTCCTAATGGCCTGTGGGAAGGAACTCCGTCTCATCCTCTCCGTTTTCACAGCGTGACAGCGGAGACGTTTGCCTGACCGTAGCAGCTGGAACAGTCCGTTGCTGGGGTGGCAGGGGTTCCTCATAATCTTGCTTGTTCTCGATCTGCACCTCCTGATGTATAGGTCCTGCAGGGGGGCGAGTGTAGTTCCCATAGTGCTTTCTGCCGAACGCAATACTCTCTGCAGGGCCTTCCTGTCCTGGGCAGAGCTGTTCCCAAACCAGACTGTAATGTTGCCGGACAGGATGCTCTCTACAGCCCCAGAGTAGAAGCATTGAAGGATCCTCAGAGACACTCTGCATTTCCTCAGCTGGAAAAGGGGCAAAAGTAAAAGATTTTGAAAACCTGAGCATAGCTAAGTTACAGCAATGCAGCCAGTGTATATTTTTTTGCTGATAGATTACCATGGCACACAATTCATCATTTTCAGTTAGATTCCTAGCAGTCGAAGGTATTTATTCACAAACTGCTGGAGTAACTCAGCGGGTCAGGCAGCATCTCAGGAGAGAAGGAACGGGTGACGTTTCGGGTCGAGACCCTTCTTCAGACTGAACTAGCAGTGGCTGAAACACCTTGACCAATTACAATAAATGTCTGCCAACTGCTGACAAATGCATAAAATAAAGCATGAATTGTTTTGAGGAACATTGTTCCAGATTTTTTTTTTTTTTAATTAAATGGTGGAATATGAGAGCCAATGATCTTTTATAACTTGGGTCCAGCCAAAAAAAGAATGCTGCTCGAAGTTCAAAGGACTCCCTTCAGATGATTTAATAAATGCAGTTTTTAGCACTAAATCTGAATTTTGTTTTGGTATCCCTGTTGCTACAAACAAGTGATTCCATTTACCAGCACAAAACTTTTCATTAAATGCAAGTGGATTATAATTAGATAGCAAAATTAAATTCTCTGGCAATGGATCTAAATGTTGCCAAGAGCTTCATAATTGTAGATTTTACAGCTTGCAGCTGTGTTTGATTGACTGCTGTTATATTGCATCCATGTTAATGCGGATTCTTGCCACCAAATTTGTTCCCAGTTCATTTAGTGTGTTACATAGAAACATAGAAACATAGAAAATAGGTGCAGGAGTAGGCCATTCGGCCCTTCGAGCCTGCACCGCCATTCAATATGATCATGGCTGATCATCCAGCTCAGTAACCTGTACCTGCCTTCTCTCCATACCCCCTGATCCCTTTAGCAAAAAGGGCCACATCTAACTCCCTCTTAAATATAGCTAATGAACTGGCCTCAACTACCTTCTGTGGCAGCTGGAACAGTCCGTTGCTGGGGTGGTAGGGGTCCCTCATAATCTTGCTAGCTCTCGATCTACACCTCCTGATGTATAGGTCTTGCAGGGGGGCGAGTGTAGTTCCCATGGTGCGTTCTGCCGAACGCAATAATGGCTAAGGACAGGGTAGAGATTGCCCACTCAATTTATACGTCTGTTTTAAGCAGAATGGAGTCCCACTGTAAGCTGTTTCCAAGAGTTTATCAAGTTTAGTTTAGTTTGGAGATACAGCACGGTAACAGGCTCTTCGGCCCACCGAGTCCACGCCGACCATCGATCCCCGCACATTAACACTATCCTACACACACTCGAGACACTTTTACATTTATATAAATTTACCAAGCCAATTAACCTACAAACCTCTTGGGAGTGTGCGAGGAGAAATCCACGCAGGTCACATGCAAAGGAAAACGTACAAATTCCGTACAGACTAGTTGCCGTAGTCAGGATTGAATCTGGGTCCCTGGCGCGGTAAGGCAGTAGCTCCACCGCTACGCCACCGTGACGCCTAAATTTATTGAGGCCCAAATATGCAAGAGCTTTCAAATCTCAAATTGAGGGTATCAGATCTTGGTGAAGAACTCAGATTTGCCCTGTCCTGTCCTGTCTAGCTTTAATAGACAATAGATAATAGGTGCAGGAGTAGGCCATTCGGCCCTTCGAGCCAGCACCGCCATTCAATGTGATCATCACATTAAATTCTATTCACAAAGAGAGGCAGGCAAGTTTATCACATAGTGCTAGTATTACTAGTTTGCCTGTCGAGTTCCCGTTATTCATAAGGTTGTGTTAAAACTTGAGTGTATTGCAATAGAAATCCTTTCGTGGTCAACTTCTGATGAAAGGTTGGCAGAACATGGACAAGGCAAGAGTTGCTCCATGCATTCTGTTGCTTGGTCATGTTTTTATGATCAGTGGAACAGCACAGCGACAGACTTGCACAGCGACAGAGTTGCTGCCTTATGGCGCCAGGGAACCGGGATTGATCCTGTCTACTGATGCTGTCTGTACAGAGTTTGTAGGTTAATTGACTTCGGTACAAACTGAAAACTCCCTGGTGTGTAGGATAATGTTTGTGTATGGGGATCGCTGGTCGGCGCGGACTCGGTGGGTCAAAGACCTGTATCTGAGCAGTATAACTAAGCTAAACTAAGATAAACGTATTGTAATTTTGAGCAACAACATGAAAGGATGACACGTTTATTTTGTTTGGTTTAAATATTACATTTCTGAATTCTACTTTTTGAGCACAATAAAGGATTCCATGACAGATTTTTATTGGAAAAGCCTCTGACTGCTTATGAAACGTAACTTTCATATTTACAACCCAATTTCAAACAACCTCTCTGAACTGCATGGAGGCAGGAACTTTCCAATGCAAATTATTTATCGATTGCCAAGTCAAATTGACGCATCTGTTCATTTGCGATATTTAAGAAAACAACATAAAAAATTTATAATGACATTTTCACGACTTTCTAGAGCAGAGCTACTTCTCAATAAAAGATATTCAAGTGAGTATTGCGGGCAAAACAGCTGTTCAGCATTAGACTTTTGTTAAATCTTTACTAATAATCTAAAAAGTCTCAGAATTCACAGTATCACTTGGACTTGTTGGACTTCTATTAAGACCTTGGAAAGAGAGAGGATTGATTATCCTTATGCAGTGAGTTTATTGCACTCTTAGGGGCTAATGAAAATTGTCTGAAGTGCATCAGCCTTAGATAGAAGGGACTTAGTGTATTTGCAAATGGAATGTAAATGCCCCCATCCCTGGAATTTGGGATATGGCGTATCCATTCTTTTACACATCCACAAAGTTTGCTCCACTACTTGGCGTTTGGTGGCTCAAGTAGTGGCTCATGGGGTAAACCATCTGGATTGAGTAGCACAAATTTAATTTAGTTTAGTTGATTTTAGAGATACAGCACGGAAACAGAGCCTTCGCCCACCGAGTCCGCACCGACCAGCGATCCCCGCGCATTAACATTACCCTACACAGGGACAATTTACATTTATACCAAGCCAATTAACCTACAAACCTGCACGTCTTTGGAGTGTGGGAGGAGACCGAAGATCTCGGAAGAAAACCCACACAGTTTCACGGGGAGAACGTACAAACTCCGAACAGCCAAGCACCCGTAGCCAGGATCAAACCCGAGTCTCCGGCGCTGAAAGGCAGTAGCTTTACCGTTGCGCCACCGTGCCACACTGGCTTCAAACTAAAGCAATGCAGAGCAAAAGTAAAGGGTAGTAAAAGATTGATTCTAATCCCTTCAGCCTTGGTTTGGCAGTAGACAGAATGCTTACTAACAGAGCCACTCCATGTCTGGAATTTTTTAAAACTACACATGGGTGTTAAAAGTGGAGAACACGTTGCTGCAGTCTGAGTAAAGATGCTAAGAATCTAGATCAGATACTATCTGTATCCCTTAAATATGACAGAACATAAACATGTGGTGTGTAAAAAAATATATACAGCAGCCTGTAATTATGCAACTCAAATCACTCCCCTGCCACAACATTGACCAGTAGTCTTGTTTATGATGAGTTATGTTCAATTGCAGATAGATTCTTCTAAATTTATTTTTGTGTAAGAAAATCTTCACTAAAGACGTGTGACCAGGCCATCAGGAGGAAACTGATTGTTGACTGAGTCTACCCGAACTGTGATGGTCAGGCCTCTGTTTAGACCATTCAATGTAATCACTTGACTAATCTGTAGCCCATCAGGATTAATGCCAACAAATTACAAACCGATTAAAACAACACGTAAGTACAATTAGATGCTGCTCTCTGTGAGAGCTTGCATTTTTCTAGCTTTGAGTATTATTAACAGTAATGCAATTACTTTATATTATGTCCAGTTTCAATGATATGCATGTTTTTGAGTTATACAAGTTCGAGGAACTACTAACACTTAGCTACATTTCCGTAATTTCTGCATCTTCCATAGGACGGTTATTATCAGTTACAGGCCAAAAGGAACTTTGCCATCAAAAATCTTTCTAATCTGTTAGCAACTGAAAAAATAATGCATATTCTTTATCATAAGAGGAATCATGAGAGAAATAGATCGGGTGGATGCACAGAGTCTCTTGCCCAGGGTTGGGGAATTGAGGACCAGAGGACATAGGTTCAAGATGAAGGGGAAAATATTTAAAAGTAATTTAAAGGGTGTAGTGGGTCTGGACGCGACAGGAATCAGGCCAGACGCCAGGTAAGAAGTAACAATAACTTTAATGCAGTAACGAACATACACTCACTCAGTCATCCTCACGAGTCAAAACAATAACCCCTTCCAGCAAACCCTATAGCACCAGACCACTCTGTCCCCAGGGGAATGACCCAGGGAGTGACCTAATCCCCCCTGTCCACTCAGTGCCGAGGGGAATGACCAAGGAAGTGGCCTAGCCCCCGGGCACCGCCACAGGACCCCTCCCCCCCCCCAAGAACCGGAGGCACGAAACGGACAGGGGGACGTACGAAACGACCAGCCCGCGTGCGCACCACGGCGGTCGCAGGAACCGAAACGAACCCGCCAGGGGAAGGCACCCGCGGGAACTCCGGGGGTAAGGGCCGGGACGCAGGGCGACCCCGAGGGCGAGGCCGCGCCAGTAGGACCGGCTGGCTAATTTCCACGTGCGCCGGCTTCAGCCGCGCAATAGAGATGGTCTCAGGACGACCCCCCATGTCCAAAACGAAGGTGGCAGAGCCACGCTCAAGCACCTTGAATGGTCCTTCATACGGACGCTGAAGGGGCGTCCGCTGCGCATCCCGGTGCAGGAAAACAAACGGACAGTCCTGCAGAACGGAAGGGACATGCGGCCGAACCGAACCGTGGCGAGACGTCGGCACCGGTACAAGCTTACCCACCGTCTCCCGAAGGCGTTGCAGGGCACTGTCAACTCACCGGGCACTGTCAACGGGGCCCCGTACACCAATTCAGCCGAGGAGGTGGCCAAGTCCTCTTTGGGCGCGGTGCGGACGCCCAGCAAAACCCAGTAAGGGCCAACGAGCCGGGCCTTCAGGGCAGCCTTGAGCTGGCGGTGGAAGAGCTCCACCAGGCCGTTCACCTGCGGATGATACGTTGTGGTGCGGTGCAGGTTAACCCCCAGTAGGTGAGCCATGGACGACCACAGTTCGGAGGTGAATTGTGGCCCTTGGTCGGACGTGATGTCGAGCGGCACCCCAAATCTGGCAATCCAGTGAGCCGCCAAGGCACGGGCACAAGTAGAGGCAGAAGTGTCCGGCAGTGGAACTGCCTCCGGCCACCGCGTGAAACGGTCAACCACAGTCAGGAGGTTGGTGAAGCCCCGAGAAGGCGGCAGCGGCCCCACGATGTCCACGTGGATGTGGTCGAACCGCTGTCAAGGGACGATGAACTCCTGGAGCGGCGCTCGCACATGCCGCTGCACTTTTGCAGTTTGGCACTGGATGCAGGTGCGTGCCCAATGTCCAACCTGTTTACGCAACCCGTGCCACACGAAACGGGAAGCCACGAGGGTCGCCGTCGCCCGAATGGAAGGGTGGGCCAGCCCGTGGAGCAACTCGAACACCCGGCGCCGCCAGGGAACGGGAACGATGGGGCGCGGCTGCCCGGTGGAGACATCGCACAGCAGCGTCGCGCCCCCAGGGCCACAGGTAACTTCCTCCAACCGCAGGCCCGAAACGGCGGTACGATAGGCGGACACCAGAGGCGGGTGACCGGCAGGGTCCAGAGGCGGCTGACCGGCAGGGTCCAGAGGCTGCTGATCGGCAGGGCCGGGTAGTACAGGTTGAGGAGTGTTCGGGTCCATCGCGACTTGCGAGGAAATGTCGTGGTCACCAGTGTAGTGGGTCTGGACACGACAGGAATCAGGCCAGACGCCAGGTAAGAAGTAACAATAACTTTAATGTAGTAACTGAATATACACTCACTCAGTCATCCCCACGAGTCAAAACAATAACCCCTTCCAGCAAACCCCGTAGCACCAGACCACTCTGTCCCCAGGGGAATGACCCAGGGAGTGACCTAATCCCCCCTGTCCACTCAGTGCCGAGGGGAATGACCAAGGGAGTGGCCTAGCCCCCGGGCACCGCCACAGGGGTATCTTTTTCACTCAAAGGGTGGTGGGTGTATGGAAAAAGCTGCCAGATGGGGTAGTTGAGGCTGGGACTATCCCAACATTTAAGAAACAGTTGGACAGGTACATGGATAAGACAAGTTTGGAGGGATATGGACCAAGCGCAGGCAGATGGGACTAGTGTAGCTGGGACACGTTGGCTGGTGTGGGTAAGTTGGGCCGAAGGGCCTGTTTCCACACGATATAATTCTCTGACTCTTATGACTCACCTGCAGAAATGTTCTTGATTCTGAGGGTGGATGGATAAAATTGAATCAAGAAAAAGTTGTACAATCACAGATTCTTTTACCATGTTATTTGTTACTTTTATTATAAATCCTGTGACTTCATTTGTAAATATCAATAGCTACAGTTTTTGGATACTCGTTAGGGCAGGCAGCATCTGTGGGGAGAAATGATCTTTGATTAGAATTTTAGAACTGGGAAAACATGTTTGAAGTTGCAGACGGGGAAAAACAATAGAGAGAATAAATAGGGTGGAGACCAGTTGACACATTTGCTTATCGTGTTGTTGATCATTGCTGATCTATCTGGATGGGTGTAAATAGAGGAAGACGAACGAGGACAGCAGGAGAAAAGAGAAAATAGCATGCTGGAATAAAGATGCAGAATACAGTAGTGACTAGAAATCTGAACCATGTTGGAAATACTTAGTAGATCAAGCAGCCTTTATATAGAAAGAACCAGATAGAAACATAGAAAATAGGTGCAGGAGGAGGCCATTTGGCCCTTCGAGCTGATCACCCTCATAAGGTGTTCATGGTAACCATAAATTCAAACTAGCCAGAAGTGACACAGACAGGGAAAGCTAGTTATGTGGAATTGTGTAGGAAAGAACTGCAGAAGCTGGTTTAAACCGAAGATAGACACAATAAGGTGGAGTAACTCAGTGGGTCAGACAGCATCTCTGGAGAGAATGAATAGGTGACGTTTCGGGTCGAAGAAGGGTCTCGACCCGAAACGTCACCTATACCTTTTTATCCAGAGCTTGAGATTCTCTTAGAGATACAGCATAGAAACAGGCCCTTCGGCCCACCGAGTCTACGCCAACCAGTGATCCCTGCGCGTTAACACCACCCTACACACACTAGGGATTATTTCCATTTATACCAAGCCAATTAACCTACAAACCTGTACGTCTTTGGAGTGTGGGAGGAAACTGAAGATACTCGGAGAAAACCATCGCGGGGAGAACGTACAAACTCCGTACAGTCAGCACCCGCAGTCGGGATGGAACCCGGGTATCTGGCGCTGTAAGGCAGCAACTCTACCGCTGTGCTACCGTGCCGCCCTTTCTCATCAGCTCTTCCATCTTCCAGCTGCTCTGGTTCCCTCCCCTCAGCCCTTCTAGTTTAAACCCTCCAATTGTATATTTATTTCTAATTAGAAGAGAACAAATTGAAGACATCAAATTGCATTGTGCAAAATTGGAAGATGTGCAAGTGAATTGCTACTTCACCGGGAACTACCTTTTGGGTCCCTGAAAGGTGGGAACAGATGAGGTAAAACGGACAAGCAATACATCTTGTGTGAAGGAATGGGTGACGTTCTGGGCCGAGACTCTTCTTCAGACTCTAAAGAATCTGAAGAATCCGAGTCTGAAGCAGGGTCTCAACTCAAAACGTCAACCATTCCTTCTCTCCAGAGATGCTGCCTGTCCCACTGAGTTACTCCAGCATTTTGTGTCAATAGACAATAGACAATAGGTGCAGGAGGAGGCCATTCGGCCCTTCGAGCCATTCAATGTGATCACGGCTGATCATTCTCAATCAGTACCCCGTTCCTGCCTTCTCCCCATACCCCCTGACTCCGCTATCCTTAAGAGCTCTATCTAGCTCTCTCTTGAATGCATTCAGAGAATTGGCCTCCACTGCCTTCTGAGGCAGAGAATTCCACAGATTCACAACTCTCTGACTGAAAATGTTTTTCCTCATCTCAGTTCTAAATGGCTACCCCTTATTCTTAAACTGTGGTCCCTTGTTCTGGACTCCCCCAACATTGGGGAAATGTTTCCTGCCCCTAATGTGTCCAACCCCTTAATAATCTTATACGTTTCGATAAGATCTCCTCTCATCCTTCTAAATTCCAGTGTATACAAGCCTAGTCGCTCCAGTCTTTCAACATATCACAGTCCCACCATTTCGGGAATTAACCTAGTAAACCTACGCTGCACGCCCTCAATAGCAAAATATCCTTCCTTAAATTTGGAGACCAAAACTGCACACAGTACTCCAGGTGCGGTCTCACTAGGGCCCTGTACAACTACAGAAGGACCTCTTTGCTCCTATACTCAACTCCTCTTGTTAAGAAGGCCAACATTCCATTGGCTTTCTTCACTGCCTGCTGTACCTGCATGCTTCCTTTCAGTGACTTCCTTCCCACACAATACATCTTGTGTGATGCCTTGGAAAAGTGAGTAGCTGGTGAAAATGAAGGAGCAAACCAGGAAATTGTGACTGGAATATTCCCTTTGGAAAGGGAAGGGAAGATATATCTGGTGGTGGGTTTTGTTGCAGATGAAGGAAATTGCCGAGGATGGTCGATTGAACGTGAAAGCTGTTGGGGTAGAAGGTGAGCATAAGAGGACTCCCATTCCTCCCCTGACTGAAAATGAGAATGGATGTAAGTGCAGGAAACAGAGGAGATGCAGTTGGCAGGTGTAAAAGGTTGTCTGCAGAACAGACATGAAGGAGAAATTGAACGTGTGGTTGAGGAGTTGATGCAGGGGGCAGCGATTCGGGTTTTTGGACCATTGAGTCCTTTTCAGGGGCAGAGATGACCTGTACAAGAGGGACGGGTTGCATCTGATCTGGAGGAGAATTAATATCCTGGCGGGTAGATTTGCAAGTGCTTCGTGGTAGGGTTTTAGATTTAGATTTTTTTTTAGATTTAGAGATACAGCGCAGAAACAGGCCCTTTGGCCCACCGGGTCCGCGCCGCCCAGCGATCCCCGCACACTAACACTATCCTACACACACGAGGGACAAATTTTGCATTTGCCCAGCCAATTAACCTACATACCTGCACGTCTTTGGAGTGTGGGAGGAAACCGAAGATCTCGGAGAAAACCCACGCAGGTCACGGGGAGAACGTACAAACTCCGTGCAGACGGCGCCCATAGTCATGATCGAACCTGAGTCTCCGGCGCTGCATCCGCTGTAAGGCAGCTACTCTACCGCTGCGCCACCGTGCCGCCACGGTTTAAATTGGATTGATGGGGGAACGGGATGCAACGCAGGCGTAATCTAGGTGAGAGGCTGGAAGTCATTACGGGAGGTGATTAAACCAAGTTCAGTAGGCAGGGTAGGAAGAAGCACTTTAGGGAGTGAGGTTGGACTATTGGTTTAAGCTGCATTTATTTCAATGTGAAAGTGCTGACGAGTAACGTGGATGAACTCAGTGTGGATCGGTCCGTGTGACTGGGAGGTTATAGCCATTACAGAAACCTGGCCACGGGACTGGCATCTTAACATTCCACTCGGATATATCCAAGGACGCAGGAAAATAAATTGTGGGAGCTCTGGCTGAGATATATGATTCATTGTTACAGGTATTTATTCACAAAATGCTGGAGTAACTCAGCCGGTCAGGCAGCATCTCAGGAGAGAAGGAATGGGTGACGTTTCGGGTCGAGACCCTTCTTCAGTCTGAAGAAGGGTCTCGACCCGAAACGTCACCCGTTCCTTCTCTCCCGAGATGCTGCCTGACCTGCTGAGTTACTCCAGCATTTTGTGAATAAATACCTTTGATTTGTACCAGCATCTGCAGTTATTTTCCTACATTGTTAGACAGGGGTGAGGTGCCAGCTGACTTGAGGGTGGCTAAGGTTGCACCTCTATTTACGAAGACCTGCATAGTCAGCATTTTTCTGTACGTGGGAGATCATGTCTTACAGACTGGAGTGAGGTTTTTGAAGAGGTAACCCTGATGATGCCGGCTGCCTTTTTGGGGCAACAAAAATCCCTTCGATGGTGGGGATCCTGTAAATCCCTTCGATGGTGGGGAGGTCAAAACCCCGTGATGGACCGGGCAGTGTTCACCACTTTTTGCAGTCTTCTTCGTTCATGGCCCTTCAAGTTGCCGAACCAGGCCGTGATGCAACCAGTCAATGTGCTCTCCACTGCACACCTGTAGAGGTTCAAGAAAATCCTCTCTGACATACCGAATCTCCGCAATCTTCTCAGTAAGTAGAGGCGTTGATGGGCTTTCTGTATAATTGCATCAGTGTGCTGGGTCCAGGACAGATCTCCAGATATATGCACGCCCATGAATTTGAGGCTTTTGACTCAATCCACCTTTGTCCCAAAGATATAGGCAGATTTATGGGTGCTTAACCTTCCTCTTCCAAAGTCCACAATCAGTTCCCAACAAATTTTTTAATACCAAAGTACAGGTACATGAATAGGAAAGGTTTAGAGGGATATATGGGGCAAATGCAGACAAATTACATTAGCTTGAAATGAGCGTCTTTTAGTTTTTTTTGGTTTAGAGATACAGTGCGGAAACAGGCCCTTTCGGCCCACCGGGTCCGCGCCGCCCAGCGATCCCCGCACATTAACACTATCCTACACCCACTAGGGACAATTTTTACATTTACCAAGCCAGTTTAACCTACAAACCTGCACGTCTTTGGAGTGTGGAAGGAAACCGAAGATCTCGGAGAAAACCCACGCAGGTCACGGGGAGAACGTACAAACTCCGTACAGACAGCGCCCGTAGTCAGGATGGAACCCGGGTCTTCGGCGCTGCATTCACTGCAAGGCAGCAACTCTACCGCTGCGCCACCGTGCCGCCCTAAATCGTGAAATTTCAAGATCCATACAATTGACCTTTGCCATCCTTGCTACACTCACAATTGTACCGGGAAAAAAATGTGAGGGAGAGGACTAAAACAAGGACCCTTCAACAAATCAATTACAATGGGACCCCCACCAAAAATAACTTAATTACATCCTTTACTAAAAATTACACCAAAAAATTGCAAGAATGTAACATGAAACTAAATCTATACATATTACTAAAGCTCTCATCTTGTATGTATATTCATACATATGTTGGTATATATGTCAGTTTGTTCCCAAAATACAGCCAAAACGGTACACGATAGTGCAACAATTTTAGGTCCACTCTACTCACCATTCGCCTGCGGTCTCGATTGATCAAGTTTTGTTACATTTTAAAAGCAATTAACTTAATAAACTTTAATAAATGTTCCCCCCCTCACCCCCGCCGGGAGGACCTTCCTCCCATGGTACAGCGCGGCGACAAAGGGTCAAAGAAGATGGCCGCTGCAGGAGAGGTTTGCACCCAACGGGTCCACGGCTCGCTCTGGCCGCCCGGGGCCGGGGTGAGTGGCCCCCTCTCCCCTTTCCTCTTCCCCCTCGTCCGCCCACAGCCCCGGGGGAGACTCCCGGGCTGGCAACGGGTCCACGGGCCGTCAGTTGGGTGAGGGTTGCCGGGCCTGCAGGAGAGTCTTGGACCCAATGGGGCAACGCCCGTATAGTTTAAAATAAAATTATAAGAACCTCCCATTCTGAGTTTTGGTACACATTCCTTGTGTAAAGAAAGACCTTCATGTGCTGGAAACAGTTCAGTGAAAGTTTTATGGACATATTCCTGGAATGGATGGATTTTTTTTTCTAAGATAAGGTTGTGTCTGCAGAATAAAAATAGTGAAATGGGACTTGATTCAAAGTTAAGATTCTGAGGGTCTCGACAACATGGATGTGAAGAGGTTACTTCTCCCTCTGGGACAATCCGAATTTTGCACTGCTAACTTCTCTCATTTCCTTCAGTTCTCAACAAGGCTGCTCATTCATGCTGGTATGTTTTTCCTTAGATGACAAAAGGCCTTCATGCTGATCTTTTTATTACCATCTAAATCCATGGGAATCATCAACTCGGAAGCCAGATGCTGTCCACTAATATTCATGGATACATTTCCTTTGATCCAGTTCACACAGTCAAAAAGTGCCCTTGTGGCCCATGTAACTTAGCATCAGAGATGGATGAAATCTCACTTTAAAGACAAAATGATGTCAAACTCATCAAGGCTCACAAGAAGATAGACTGGAAGGTCAAAATACTTCATGATGGTAGATGTCAGAGCCACTAGCAGTTGTCACTGAGAAATGAGTTGAGTATAGGAGCAAAGAGGTCCTTCTGCAGTTGTACAGGGCCCTAGTGAGACCGCACCTGGAGTACTGTGTGCAGTTTTGGTCTCCAAATTTGAGGAAGGATATTCTTGCTATTGAGGGCGTGCAGTGTAGGTTTACTAGGTTAATTCCCGGAATGGCGGGACTGTCATATGTTGAAAGACTGGAGCGACTAAGCTTGTATACACTGGAATTTAGAAGGATGAGAGGAGATCTTACCGAAACGTATAAGATTATTAAGGGGTTGGACACGTTAGAGGCAGGAAACATGTTCCCAATGTTGGGGGAGTCCAGAACAAGGGGCCACAGTTTAAGAATAAGGGGTAGGCCATTTAGAACTGAGATGAGGAAAAACTTTTTCAGTCAGAGAGTTGTGAATCTGTGGAATTCTCTGCCTCAGAAGGCAGTGGAGGCCAATTCTCTGAATGCATTCAAGAGAGAGCTAGATAGAGCTCTTAAGGATAGCGGAGTCAGGGGGTATGGGGAGAAGGCAGGAACGGGGTACTGATTGAGAATGATCAACCATGATCACATTGAATGGCGGTGCTGGCTCGAAGTGCCGAATGGCCTACTCCTGCACCTATTGTCTATTGTCTATAAATGCTGCCTTGTTTTTCTTTGGCACAGGGATCACAGTGGGCCTTTCAAAGCAGGCAGAAACGTCAAATACTCCCACCTGCTGGTCGGTGCAGGTACTGAGGACACAGCCGAGTCTCTACCCAGGGCAGGTTGTGGGTTCACTCTTAGGAAGGCCAGTCACTGTGGCGTACTGTGGGTATGGGTGCACCCGAGGCTGATAATGTTATTCCACCAATCTTCTATTCAAAATGAGCATGAAACGTATTAAGCTCATCGGGGAGGGTTGTGTTGCTGCACCGAATCTGCCCAACTTTGTTTTAGTTAGTTTTTATTGAATTTTAGTTTATTGTTTATGGTCACGTGTATCGAGGTACAGTGGAAAGCTTTTGTTGCGTGCTATCCAGTCAGCGGAACGACAATACATGATCACCATCAAACTACAGTGTGTAGATACATGATGAGGGAATACCGTTAGGTGCAAGGTAAAGCCAGCAAAGTCCAATCAAGGATAGTTCGAGGGTCACCAAAGAGGTAGATAATAGTTCAGCACTGCTCTCTGGTTGTGGTAGGATGATTCAGTTGCCTGATCACAGCTGGGAAGAAACTGTCTCTGAATCTGGAGGTGTGTGTTTTCACACTTCTATACCTTTTGCCTGATGGGAGAGGGGAGAAGAGGGAGTGGCCAGGGTGCGACTCATCCTAGATTATGCTGCTGGCCTTGCCGAGGCAGCGTGAGGTATAAATGGAGTCACGGGAAGGGAGATTGGTTTGTATGGTGGTCTGGGCTGCGTCCACAATTCACCACAATTTCTTGCCTGCAGTACGCTGCGATTTTGTAGCCTGCTGTAGCAAGCAAGCTTTGCCACTATCGACAGGTGTCTGAGTGGTTAGTTTGGGTTTCTAGTGTGGTCTGGTATTATCTCTTGGTCTCTGATAGATTTGTGACGGTTGTGCCCAGGTTTCTTGCCCAGGTTGAAATTATCCAACTTGAATGCCTCAGACTTGGTCTTCACTGGAGTAAGAACCTCACGGTTCATTCATGGGTTCCAGTTGGGGAACACCCAGCTTCACCTCTTGGGCATGCAGAATAGGAGCAGAAGAAGAGCAAAGAAAAAGTTATGCATAGCATTTCAGTGGATTAATGCAGCACCAAATACATATTGGAGTGTTCTAACCAAATTGTACTTTGCCTGATCTTGCAGTGACGTAAGTGTGCTATGGTTACTCTCAATGTTTCAATACCGAATCAGAAAAAAAAAGAGATTAATATTGTTTTGAACGGCACTGCTAATCACCGAATGCTCAACTAATATTCGATCCTATGCATGTGATATTTGACACCTTTTCTGTGTCTAACCCTGTGCATCTTTACCAACCATCTCATTTTGGTGGAAGAGGAGGGAACAGTTCCAGTTGGAACATACAACAGTTCCAGTTGGAACAGACATACACCCTAATGCACAAGAATGGGCTCTTCATCCTGAACACGGTCAAGTTAAACTAATCTCCTCTGTCTGCACATGATCCATACCCCTCCTTTCCCAGCATATCCATGTGCCTGCCTCAAAGCATCTAAAATGGTACCGCCAGCTCATTCCAGGCATCCACCACTCTCTGTGTACAAAATTTGCCCGAGCATCTCATTTACCTTTCCCCCTCTCATGTTAAGGCTATGCCCTGTACTCTTTGGCATTTCTACTCTGGGGAGGGGGAGGGTGGGTGGGTGGGGGGAGGGGGGGGTGGGTGGGGGGAGGGTGGGTCTGGCTCTCCATCCTATCTGTGCATCTCATAATTTAATCTGTGTCTATCAGGTCTCAAACTCTGTCATTCCAGAGAAAACAATCCAAACCTGTATAACCTCTCCTTGTAGCGAATACTCCCGAATCCAAGCATCATTCTGGCAAACCTCCTCTGTACCCTTCTACAGCTTCCACATCCTTCCTGTAATGGGCGGACAGAGCTGTACACAATACTCCTAACTCAGCCTAATCAAAATCCTATAAACCTGAAAGTACGGTCAGGATAAGGATCCATGGAAGATAGGAACATAATTGGATTATATAGCTCTTGAAGCCCGCGCCACAATCATTACAATCATGGCTGATTATCTACTCGAATTCCACATTCTCCCCATACTCTTTAATGCTTTTAGTGTCCACAAATTTATTTACCAAATCTAAAGGAAATACCATTTAGAACTTTATCTGGATTTTTGTAGTTCTGATGGAAGGGATAAATATGATGATGTGTACATAAGCCTGTAGTTCTAATAACCAAAATTAGACCAATGATTTAATACCGCAATTTTAAATTACTTCCTTTAAAAACTGGCAATTGTGCTATAATTTTATTTCCTGTAATTTCTTGAACATTTTTTGTGTTCAGCTACATCTGGTCACATATTTGCTCAATGTTTGCACTAAATATCCTGCAGTTTTGCATATTCAGCCATCATTCTCAACTTAGAATCAATATTACAATTCTGGATATATATTTAATAAATAAAAGCACTCCAGGATAAAATTTGTGGCCATACAACCATACGTCCACAACTTTGTCTATTTTCACCTTTTGTTATAATTGTGCACACAGACCCCTTCTGGAATTTTTCTAAAACTACAAGTGAACTAAATCATATTTCATTTATCCACCCTGCATCTCCTACAAATAATTTGCTACTGTTGGTCAGTAGAAGAAACTTTTGAAAGCTAGAATACTCTGCACTGAGTAATTAACCCCATCCCCGGGCACTTTCCCCTGCAACCGCAGGAGATGCAACAGCTGTCCCTTTACCTCCCCCCTCAACTTCATCCAAGGACCCAAACAGTCTTTCCAGGTGAGCAGAGGTTCACCTGCACCTCCTCCAACCTCATCTATTGCATCCGCTGCTCCAGATGTCAACTTATTTACATCGGCGAAACCAAACGCAGGCTCGGCGATCGTTTCGCTCAACACCTGCGCTCAGTCCGCATTAATTAATCTGATCTCCCGGTGGCTGAGCACTTCAACTCCCCCTCCCACTCCCAGTCTGACCTTTCTGTCATGGGCCTCCTCCAGTGTCATAGTGAGGCCCACTGGAAATTGGAGGAACAGCACCTCATATTTCGCTTGGGCAGCTTGCAGTCCAGTGGTATGAACATTGACTTCTCCAACTTTAGATAGTTCCTCTGTCCCTCTCTTCCCCTCCCCCTTCCCAGATCTCCCACTGTCTTCCTGTCTCCACCTATATCCTTCCTTTGTCCCGCCCCCCTGACATCAGTCTGAAGAAGGGTCTCGACCCGAAACGTCACCCATTCCTTCTCTCCTGAGATGCTGCCTGACCTGCTGAGTTACTCCAGCATTGCGTGAATAAATACCTTCGATTTGTACCAGCATCTGCAGTTATTTTCTTACAATTAATGTTTCTCTAATGCTGGATAAAGATAATGTCCAGGCACTTTTTAAGATGGTCAACATTGGGAGACTTTACCCAGAGCACAAGAAATATTTTATGTTAGCTTCAGAACCAAATCCACAATGCCTCAGTGGATGTTTGATATCCTATTTGATCTTGGGATGAGTAGGATGCATTTGTACACTGCCACCTGCTCCTTTATCTTTGACATAATGGCCATTTCCTTCCACTTTCACATTTTTCACTGTCTTCAAATCTATGTCATCTCTAGAGATAGACAATAGGTGCAGGAGGAGGCCATTCGGCCCTTCGAGCCAGCACTGTTATTCAATGTGATCATGGCTGATCATTCTCAATCAGTAACCCATTCCTGCCTTCTCCCCATACCCCCTGACTCCACTATCCTTAAGAGCTCTATCTAGCTCTCTCTTGAATGCATTCAGAGAATTGGCCTCCACTGCCTTCTGAGGCAGAGAATTCCACAGATTTACAACTCTCTGACTGAAAAAGTTTTTCCTCATCTCAGTTCTAAATGGCCTACCCCTTATTCTTAAACTGTGGCCCCTTGTTCTGGACTCCCCCAACATTGGGAAGATCTTTTCTTCTATCCAGTCTTTTTTTATTGTTATTTTTCACAAATTGCATTTTGCCTAAAAGCAGTCAACCCCTCTCCTCACATCTCCTCATCCCAGATCCGCAGATTTAAATTCCTTGCCTTAATTATCCTGCCTCTGTAACTTAAACTTTTGAACCCGAGAAGTCTTTACAAGAAACGTCTGTTTTTCTGATTTTGGCCTGTTGTACTTTGTGCTACTGACCACATTCCCCAATCATTGGCAGCCATGTTAGAGTTGCAGACTCTGGAAATTTCCCCCCAAATTATTTTACATCTCCAAATTATTTTACCTGCAAACTCTTCTTCAAACCCATTTCTTTACTCAATTTTTTGTTGCTCTTCCTTTCGAACAAATGTCTTTTTTATTTTATCCATTTACACCTTTATAAAATATTTTACAAGGTTTTGCTACCTTAACATTTCAAGATGGAAATTATCATCTTAGTTGAAAACTAATACCTATGACAATAAAATATTTCAGTCTCACACTGATTTGTTATCTCAAATAATTTCATTTATTTTAATATCCTAGAATGGGGCTTAAACCGGCAACCATATGATTTGGCCATGAATGCTTCCTACTGCATTTTTAAAGTTATTTCTTTGTCTTGTATATTCATTTTCAGAAATATGTGTAGATTAATGGGCATTTTTATTTGTGCATAGCATTGAAATGATTTTTTATATATATTTGAGCTTGTGGTATTGGTGGGGAATGGTGATTTTGTTCTCTGAATGTTACCTTCTATATCCTAAAATATTGTACTGGCAATTACCAAAACTTGACACAACTTGTAAATATTAATGATTTAATCCAACTTTCACTTGAGAAAGAACTTTCAATGGTTTGGCTGAATTGTATCATCAAGGCAATCTTATACTGAACGATTTAAGGGAAAGAATCACTTAATGGAAATGGTCTCTGAAGTATAATAGAAAATAACAGAACACATTTGAAATGGTCCACCAGGCATGTAATATTTTTATTTATTATTAATAGAGATAAATTCAGTGGTGAACGCTCGAGGCAGGAGGCATTTTGTATGCACGTTCATTATTTTGAAGATGCATATGCAGCTGTTTTGATAAACTTGCTCACCATGATCTGCCTTCGCAAGATAAACTACCTTGCGCCTAACCAGAGTGGATTGATTAAATCATTAAAGAATTTAGAAACATATCTGCTAATTCTCCATCACAGATTCCTCTTTTCCTTAGCTTTTCAAATTAACCACAATGCTGAATGTTTGAGCTCAAAAAGGTTAACGGTTTAGTTGATGTCTTAACAACTATTTAGGTTTAATTTCAATGATTTTTCCATCAATTAAACATGTATAATTACATCCAATAAGATCCATAACACGCCAAATGTGCAAATATTTCTATAAAGTGTTTACATTGAATACTGTTACAAACAGATTGTTGGCTGATGCTACACAAAGTTTGACACCAATTCAATCCATGATGTTTTTGATTTTCAGATTGGATATTAACATTAAGGAAGAGATAGTTTATGCTAGACTTGATTATGGAACAAAATAAAGGGGTTTTATAGTATCTGCATTGTACCATGGAACTTTTAAACTATTATAAAAATACTTCCATAGTCAAGACAGGATTTGATGATCCAAATAGATGTTTTTTGGTTGTTTGATTAGATGCACAGATTTAAATGAACAAATTAGACAATGAGACTTGTTCAATCTTTGCACATTGTGCATGGGTAACTTGCTATTTTGGTTCAATTTACAGATATTAAATTGACATCAACACGAGAAGGATTTTGGAGATTTGTAGTTTAATGTTATAAATGTTTTCCTTAAGTAATCTAATTAATGAATAGCTAAAATATTCACTTGAAACCTTTAATTAAGCTGTTACATAGACTGCAACTTTAAAACTATGATCTTCCTTGTATTAGTTCAAGACAAAGTTTAACTATTAAAAGGTTCATGTAACTTCCCTGTTCCAGTTGCACATCATCATAGTAGTTGTTAGTTAAATTCTAATTTCATTTGGAAGATTATACAGGATTCATAGCAGAAATGGTCACATCTCATTTTTTGACCACAGACATTTCATAGCAGGCTGGCACGAGACCAACTTCTTCCAATTTTTATTTTTTTGTTTTGTTTTAGGTAATTATCCCAGACCGCCAAATTATGGTGGAGCACCGAACACCAACTACAGTGGTCCAGGTCCAGGCTTGAATAACAACACGAGTGTGAATATGAACAGCCAGATGCATGGTCAGGGTCCAGCGCAACCTTGCAGTAACATGACAGTGGGCAGGATGTCATCATCGGGGATGTCGAACTGGCCTTACTCTGGCAACATGAGTAACATGACCCCAAACTCTCCAAGCATGTCACAGCAGGTTGGCACAGGGATGGGACCTCCAATGGCAACTGTAAATCGCAAGGCACAGGAGGCTGCTGCAGCAGTGATGCAGGCTGCAGCAAACTCTGCTCAAACCAGGTATGCAAAAACAAAAAACAGGTCTCAAAAGGCTGGATGGGTATCTGTAAACTTTTATATGACATTTCCAATGTAGAATACCTCAATTGAGGCCTCCAAGTGAATTTTGTCTCTGATTGTCAGACCTCAATGGTATTCTTCTTAAGTAATAAATATGTGGCTGATTTCAATTGGGCATAATTAAATTTGGATATTTCCAACTGGTATTGTGCACAAAAACTAATCGTTCACAGTGGCGTGTATCAGCTTTCATTGAGAATGAATGACAATATATTTGTTAGATATTAAATGTGATTCATAAAGCATTTGGATGACAATCTCCTATTCTAATATATATATATATAGGTGGGCTAGGTAAGCAGTTAGTAAGTTATTCCCCCTTTTGAGTGACTCAACTGCATTCCTATCACAACAGCGGAGGTGACGAAGATGATTGATGAAGGTAGGGCAAAGGATGTTGTCGACATGGATTTCAGTAAGGCATTTGATAAAGACCCTCATGGTGGGCTGCTCCAGAAGACTAAGACGTGAGGAATCTATGGTGACTTGGTAGTTTGGATTCAGAACTACAGCGAGATAAGTTACAGATATGGGTGGAGAAATGGCAGATGGAGCTTAATCTGTGTAAGTGTGAGGTGTCGCATTTTGGGAGGTTGAATGGATGGGGAAAGTTATACGGTTAATGAGAATATCCTTAATTGCATTGATGTACAAAAAAATGTTGGGTCCAAGTCCATTGCTTCCTGAAAGTAACAAGGCAAGTGGATGGAGTAATTAAAAAATGCATCTGGTATGCTTGCCTTCATTAGTCAAGGCATTGATCTAAGATTCAGGAAGACAAGTTGCAGCTTTAAAAAAAAACTTTGGTTTGGTCACATTTGGAGTATTGTGTGCAGTTGTGATCACACAGGATGGATATGGAGGCTTTGGGGAGGGTTTACCAGAATGCTTCCTGGATTAGAGGGTGTCGGGATAAGAAGGCGTTGGGCATACTTTCACTGTTTTCTCTGGAGCATCGGAGGCTTACTGGAGATGTATATGAAATGTATATAAAATTATGAGAGGCTTGGACAGGGTAGACAGCCAGAATTATTTTCCCAGGGTGGAAAAGTCAAAGCATAGAGGGCATAGCTTTCAGTTTTGGAGGAAAGTTTCAAGGAGATGTGTGGGGCAGGTTTTTTACAAAGAGAATGGTGGTGCTTGGAATGCCCATTGCAGAGTGGTGATGGGGGCAGATGTAAAGTTGCACCAAGAGGCTTTTAGATGGTCACATGGGTATGCAGGGAATGGAGGGATATGGATCATGTGAGGCAGAGGTAGGGTGGGTTGGCAACTGTCCCGTATTAGCCGGGACATCCCGTATATTGGGCTAAATTGGTTTGTAACTCCTTGTCCCGTATTAGGCCTGAGGGGCGTTGTAGGCCCGGACACTGTAGGCCATGACACCGTAAGCCCGGGGTCCACTGTAGGCCCTGGGGGCGCTGTAGGCCCGGACACTGTAACCCCGCACAGTGTAGGTCCAGACAGTGTAGGTCCGGAGAACCCGGGTGCCGCCCAACGGAGGGTGCGTAGCGGCCCGGGCGGCCGCCATTGGTGGAGCGGGAGCACGTGGCCGCTGGCTGGGTGAGGTCATGTGGGGCGCAGGGGCGGTGATGTCACCTTGTCCCTTATTTGGGAGTGAGATAGTTGGCAACCCCTTGGCAGAGGGGATTAACCTGGCATCATGTTTTGGCACAGACATTGTGGGCCGAAGGCTGTCCTGTGCTGCATCCTTTTATGAACATAGATTTCTTTTGACAGACAACTAAAAAGTGAAGATTAGCATAGCCTAAAAATATAAAACCAAGGACATAATTTCCCTCTTTCTCTGTGTGCCTTGAACTACTGAGGTTGATAGACATTTGAAAGAAAGTTGCAATGACCTGAAGATTTAGAATATGCCCATCAACAATAATTACAATGGTGAATCTTTGATTGATGTTGGATTTCCCCCATAAACTGTGTGTCAGGTTCGGTTGTATTCTGTTCCACACAAATGGTCAGGCATCTTTCCAACATCATTTTTGGAGCAAATACAAAAATAAATTTGTATCTGTGCCATTGTAAATCATTCCTCTGATCTTAAAATATACTGACCATAGTCACAACGTTTAATTATCTTCAGTATAATGAGAAGGTCCAGCTCTTGAAGAGATATTGTCATTTGCTGAGCAGATGTTACACATGTGCTTAAATATGTTTGTCTGTGTAGCCTTGTTTGAAGGCAGCTACATGACAGAATAACCTCAGCACTTCTCAATATTTGTTGTTGACCGGTGATGTTCCCAGCCTGGTAACTAAAATTGTACAGGACATTTCTGATAAGCACTCATTTGCAAGAAGCTGTTGATGATATAAGTAAGTAACAAACATTAGATTTGCAGCACACTGTGTCTGATGAGAAGCAATGCTGTAACCACAGAACTCGGGGAAATTCACATTTTCATATCACTGTTCTTTCCAAAAGAAATCACTTCACTTTCATCTATTGTTAACCAAGAAAATACAACATTGCCAGGAGAATTTACATTTAATTAATATATTTTAAATGTTTCCAGCAATCTATATTTCTAGACTTTCTTTTTTTTTAAATGAGGCAAATAACTTAAATGTGATAAACTATGAATAAAATCCAATTCTGAGGACTTTAGAATATACTTAGTTGCAAGAATGAGCTGTGTTCAGTTCGCATTCTTTTCAAAGAAATGAATGGCTTCATATCAGATGAGATTAGCGAACAAACTGCCATTCATATGTGCTGGATTACATTCTCCATTCATCAGTTTTCCTTCCTGCGGTGTGATGAACGTGAGTTCGAAGCAAAGCATTCTCTTGCATATCTAGGAGCCAACAATTGGGCTGCAGATCTCAAAATGTGCTCCTCGTCACAACAATCAAGGAGTACCTTTGGAGTAAGTTATGGTGAACCTTTATTTAACTTGCTTTGGAATGCATGAGATCAGGTCATCTGTAAGAGAATTGGAACGCTAGCTGAAGCACAGGATCGTAAATTACGGGTAAATTGCCAAGAATTCCTTCTTGCCCACAAATTCTTTGGGAACTCAAAAATCTCAGATACAAATTTTGGTACATATGCCATTGTATTGGTGTTCTGTTGATTTAGCATCATTTTCGCCAGCTTTCTAGCTTCTAGACAATCCTTTGTTGAATGATTAAGTTAGAGGATTAACATATATACATTACATGTCATCTTACATTGGCTGTTTCTTGACAAGGCAGCATGAGTATCTGGTTTTACCTTTCTCAGCTAATGTCCTGCCACGATTCATGTTGCCAAATCTGAATGTTTGAATTGATACATTAATGATGTAATTGGAGTTACTTCGTGGTTATGGTATTGTGTTACATAGAATTAGTTTCTATTGCTTTATTTATATTTCCTTTCTTTCCAGAGCAATCATTTAATGCCGATCTTCACTCAATGGTTTTATTATAATGGAAGGAAAAGTGGAATATTTGCTGTTAGAAACAAATGTTTTTTTTAAAAGTTTGGTGGTCATTGTTGAATAGCGAGATTTAAGATGATTTTACTGGGCAATATCCAAGTGTTGTCAAGCATTTTAATTTTAATGTTTTTGGCCTATACAGTGCTTGAATGTTGCTTCAATTCTGCCAGAATATGTTGCTTTATATTATTTTTATGCAGTTACATTCAATGATTACAGTTTCGTGTGAGAAGTAAAATGTACTATTAGTGCAACATTTTGCAACATTGGCAATGTTGGCAGTCAGCAAATCAAAAATTCAACCAATGTATACAACATAAGTAACGCACATTTAATAGAATTGGTGTGTCCTAACATTCATTAAGGAACCACCCTGTTGGTTTGCCCAGAGTGTGTTTTCTTCGAACATCTGTTGCATCTAATTCACTAATTCACTCGCAACACAAAGATTGTATTTCACACAATTAACAGTGCAATTTATATTGGCTCGGAGCTGAGTGCGAAGAACACAGGATACCCAAAGTTATCTGAGTTTCAAGCCTCATTTGTAACTTGCGTACAGCCAAGTCACGATTCACTATTGTCCTTGCTGTTTTGCGGAAGCAGAATGTCATTTCGAAACCCTGTGTTATTGTCCTGTCCCATTGTCTTCTTTTTGGATCATCTTTTTTTGTGTAACAGTGTTATGATTCCCTTTCAGCTGCGCGGGCATATAGATTCCCAGTTGGAGTGGGGAGAGATTGAAAAGTATTTACACTAACAGACACATGTAAACACTATACCGAGACTACCTTGGTGCCACACTACACCGCTGCAAGTCTTTAAAGATTTCTTTTAGCTCTTCGTCATTCACATTTTCTTTGAATATTTGAAGATAAATAAGCAATCTGTCTGTTCTTTTCTCTCTGAACTAATTGCAGAGTTGCAGTGTCCCTCAGAAATGTTAAGCATTTTATATAATCTTTCAATTTGAATATGGAATTTGGTTAAATTACAGTTTGAGTGGATTGTTAAAAGATGCACATGATAGTCTTGTTATCTATCGGAAGAAATTCTTGGCTATTCCAATTTAGTGAGAAAAGCTGTTTAAAAGAATTCTGTGCTTCTGTATGGGTTACTGGCAAGTTATTTACCACTGTTTAAAATGGCATCTAGCCAAACCAAAACCCATTGCTATACATGTTTTGGCTTTACTTTTATTGTGGGCTACATTCTGAATGTTTTTGTGAATCTGTTTTAAAGTTTGAGTATTGGATTATTTCAGATTATATAGATATGTGATACATTATTGACAGTGTCTTTTTGCTCGAAATTGTAATCCAGAAATTTAATTATTTAAACGTTTGGCACATTTTAAATTGACTGTTTGATATTAGAAATATATCCAAACAACTCGCATCCATTTTGAAAATTAAATTTATCCCAGAACACAGTAAGCAGCCTATTACTTAGTTTAGTTTAGACATATAGCGCGGAAACAGGCCCTTCAGCCCACCGAGTCCGCACCGACCAGCGATCCCCACACACTAACTCTATCCTACACACACTAGGGATAATTTACATTTATACCAAGCCATTTAACTCTCAAACCTGTACGTCTTTGGAGTGTGGGAGGAAACCGACGATCTCGGAGAAAACCCACGCAGGTCAAGGGGAGAACATACAAACTCCGTACAGACAGCACCCGTAGTGGGGATGGAACCCGGGTCTCCGGCGCTGTAAGGCAGTAGTTCTACCGCTACGCTACCATGCCGCCCGTACTCTTATCAGGCAGTGTACTATGACTGCCAGAGTCCTTGGAGTATATGGTTAGTGGAAGGGATTGTACTTAGTTTGTTTGTACATGTATGAGTGTGTTCTTCATTTTACTGCTCTTCACTTTTCTCCTGGCTGTCTCTAATTTTTCTTGTCCACATTGTTCAATTTAGCATTTTTCCTAAATAGGATCTAGCCAGGGTGGAATGATGAGACAATAGAGAGATATGCACCAAGTCCCAGACTATCATTTCTCAATGGAGACATGACACCCCCAGATGCTAGAATCTGGAGTTACAAACAAATTCTTGGAGAAACTCAGTGGTTTATTGGATCATTTGCTTATAGAATAATATGAAAGGAAGCACATCCTTCAGCCTCTCTTGACCATGTTGATTAAGTTGTCCACCTGAGATAGTCCCATTTGCTTGTAATAGGCCCACATCCTTTTACATCTTTCCTGCCCAAATGTCTTTTAAATCTTGTGTTTACACCTGCCCTAACTACTTTCTCTGGCAGCTCATGGAATGAGATTTAAAAGACATTTGGGCAGGCACATGGGCAGGAAAGATGTAAAGGGATGTGGGCCTATTGCACTGCGCTTTGTGTGAAGAAATTCCCCTTGTGTCCCTTTTAATTCTTTCCCCTTTCACCTTAAACCTCTGCCCTCTAGTTTTTGATTTCGCTTGCCTGGAAAAAAGGAGTATGTGCGTTCATCATAGCTATGCCCCCCCTCGTCGTTTTTTTATACTCCTCGAAAGGTCACACCTCAGTCCCCTACCTACGCTACAAGGAATAACGCCCAAGCAAACCACCGCCCAAGCTCTCCCCATCACTCAGGCACTCGAGTCCTGGCGACATTCTTCTCAACCTTCTCTGCACTCTTTCTGTCTTAATGACATTTTTCCTAAAGCAGGGTAACCAAATCTGTTCACAATAATCCCGTGTGGCATCACCAATGCCTTGAACAACTGTAACGTACTGTCCCACCTCCTGTACTCATTACCTTGATGAAGACCAGAGTGCCAAAAGCCGTCTTCAACACCCAATCATCCTGCAACCCCACTTTCAAGGAACTATGTACTTGTACTCCAAGATTCTGCTGTTCTACGCATTCCCCAGTGCCTTACTGTACACCGTGACATTCCTACGCTGGTTTGATTCCCACATTGCAACACCTCACGTTCAACTGAATTGAATGCCATCTGCCATTCCTTACCTCACTGCTCATGATACCACTGCAATGTGTGACAACCATCTTCTCCATCCACAACACCTATTTTAGTAGGTAGACACAATATGCTGGATTAACTCAGCGGGTCAGGTAGCATCTCTGGAGAGAAGGAATGGGTGACGTTTCGGGTCGAGACCCTTCTTCAGCTGCTGCCTGGCCCGCTGAGTTACTCCAGCATCTTCAATTTAATCCAGCATCTGCAGTTTTCGTTCCTACACATCTTGCCCCTCCTATCTTAATTTAATGTGTAAATTATTTTAGTATCATCTGCAGGCCATGCTTTGTAATTTACCATCCAAATCATCCAACCAAATGAACAACAAAGGAGCCAGCACAGATCCCTGTGGGCACACCCCCTAAAGAAACTACCGACGTTTCAAGTCCAAATCCTGCACCAGGACTGAGAATCGAGAGGGAAGATCACCAGTATAAAGAGGAGAGGTGGTGAGATGAGACCCGGACAAGTGGGTCATAGGTGGACCAGGAAGGGTGAAGGACCACAGATAGGTGGAGCCAGGTTGGGGATGGGGAATGGTTGGAGTTGGGATCTTTGCCCAATGTTTGCTCATGCATTTCACGACTGGAGTTACCGAGTAGCCATCAGGAATAGGCCAAGCCGGTCAATTTTCATTCACACTATTCCAACCTGTTGCTGTCACTAATAAGAGATCCTGTCAGGGCATTATGTGAGCTGGGATGTTCAACACCTCACAACATTGTCCATTAAGGTAGGAGAAATGTTTTTTGATGAAAGTAGAATATTGCATGGTTGTGACTGTACCAGCAATATGATTGAATATGATGCATCACGAGCTCATCCCGCAAAGTAAAATACACAAGACTAATGCGTTTTATATTTTAAATAGAACAACCTTGGGTTTGTATAAAACCTAAATGAAACGTGTATAACCATCAGATGTATGGAATCAACTATCATGCACACTGTAAAGGGGAGTTTGTAGCAGTGTATATTCATAACTTTCAATGGTCTGGTTTCCATTCTTTCAGATTAAAGTGACTTGGAAAACATTTGAAATCTGAAATTTATATTAACCCAATAAAGACAGTGTCCTACTCTGATATTTAAGCCATTCAAGACATCCAGGCCATAATATCACAGAATTGGTTCTTAATCTGTGTTAAGTTAGCTGGCCGCAACCAGACCTACAGGCATGACAATATAATGGATTTCTGTTTCCAATAGCTTAATGTTCGGTGATTCCTGGTGTGACCTGCTTGTGTAGGCATCTGGTGAAGACAGAAAAAGGCTCTTCTATGGCTCCACCTTTGACAGCATAGTCTATCAGGAACTAATCTCTGCATTGCTCTTATTGAATAGTCAACAGGACAAGTTACGAGCCAATTTAACCAGTCCAAGGACCTGAACTCAACAACAGTTATCACCTTGAGATGCAAGCAGCTGGTTGCAAAAAGGGATAAAAAGAACTCCTGTTTTAATTTAAACATACACTTTGTAGGTCTGACCAGTTATCAGTATTAGTTTTGCAATGAATTGAAATATTTGAGAATCCAATACTTCAACCTTAAATACTTGTTATTTAAAATCAAGATAAGATTATTGGACATAACAAAAACTGATCTAAACGGAAAAGCCCAACTTGCTTTAACTGATCATTAAATCTTCAAATTGCAGTGTAATTCTTCAGGATCGATGGGTGATCGATAAGTAGATATTACATGAATTTTAACAGCTAAATGCACAACTGACACAGAATGAAAACAAAGGAGCTATTTCTTTCCCAATTTAGGCCACCGTACATTAGGTCGCCTGGTTATCCCAGTCAGACTGGGCCTGGTGGACGTCCAGTGTTTCCACCACAACATCCCAACTATGGCAACACTCAGGCTCCCTCGATGTGCCAGCCTGACCAGTACGGGTAGGTAGCCGTTATATGAATGGATTTGCTGTGGGACCCTAGCGTTTCCCAGCAGGATTTTTTAACCCGACTGCGACAAAAGAGGATTGTTCTTTGTGGTTTCCTATTTTGATTCTGTTTGGTTATGTTTTGTACTAACCAGAGCTATGAGAGAATGGCAGAAAAAAAAATGCATGCCTCACACCTGCATGACTTTTGGCATGGCTGAATTCTTCCTGCCTAAAGGGGAAGTTGTAAACCGCAGTGCAGAGCTATTACACGACAAAGATTGGGGACCACAGTGCATTGAGAAATGTTCACGCCTTTCTCACTGCACAGTTATTTCAAGAGCAGAACATTCAAAAGGTAGAAAAATTTGTATTTGACTCTCAAACTTCTCTTAACTTTCTGATACCTTGGAAATTGGGGTGAACATTAGCTGAATAACTGTCGTCTTTACTGTGTGCAGTATTACATAGGCAGGAATCCTCAGGTACATTATTGGAAGATGTTTGCACTACATTGTGACAAACTTCATCTTAAAGAGTAATCCTCCGTATCATTGCTTTCTTTACTGAAAGAAGTTGGGAGAATGTTGTTACTTGTTTGCCTCTTTTAAATATTTTTGTGGGCTGCTTAGCTCCTGTACTAGAGTAAAGACAGATTAGCTTCCAGCTTCAGCCGGTATCACTCTGAGCTGGTTGCTGAATAGGCTGAAGGTGCATCACAAAACGTCTTATTCTTCCTGAGCTTTATTCAGGACTTCCCCAAAATAGACAGAGGCGTGTCTGGGCGGGCGGTGTAAGTCACCTGGCATCCCCTGAATTTGGCCAGAGAATGAAATACTTTTTTCCCACAACGACTCTCCTCTGTTACATTGCCAATTGGGACATTGACACTCATTATTATAATGTAAACAGAATCTTAGTTTATGAAATCCTTGCTGGAATTCCTCATGTTCTTTGCATTTTTTCAACAAGTTCATAAGATGCCCTTTGGAAACAATGATGAATATTGTTTACCATTGTAATATTCTTCGAGCATTTGTTAACCTTATAAAATATACCAATGTAATGGATTTGCTTGTTTAGGGTCTTGCAAGTGCTGAGATCAAGACTAAAATCTAAACTATGTGTAATATGTGTTTTAAGGACCCCATTATTAAATACCTTATATTGATGAACTAAAACAGCTGAAACCTCTAAAGCCTATTGTGTTGAAAAGGCTGAGTACTTATTTTGTGGGTTTATGGCAAGTATATATCTGTTGGAGGGCACACCTTTTTGTTGGTTTGTTTAACCTATGCTCCCAGACTAAATCTTGGACACCAATCCCATGCATGATGTATGGTTTCAATGAAAATTGTCAGGTTCGTGAAAAGGCAAAAAGCTTGCAAATTATTTTGCAATCTCCCTGGTACTTCCATTAAATGTATGTAATACAAAGAAGATTTACCATTGACATCTCCTCTTTATGTATGTTTTGGCAAGAGATTACAGTTTCTGTGATCAATGTTTCGATTTTTGAAGGTGTACCCATTAACTCTGATAGTTGTTGAATGAAAAATGGAAATGAATTGATTTCAAAAACATGGGGAAAGGAACTGTTCCTATACCTGGATAGAGTAGACGTGGAGAGGATCTTTGCACTAGTGGGAGAGTCTAGGACCAGAGGCCATAGTGTCATAATAAAAGGATGTACCTTTAGGAAGGAGATGAGGAGGAATTTCTTTAGTCAGAGGGTGGTGAATCTGTGGAATTCATTGCCACACAAAGCTGTGGAGGCCAAGTCAATGGACATTTTGAAGGCAGAGAGAGATAGATTCTTGATTAGTACGGGTGTCGGTGGTTATGGGGAGAAGGCAGGAGAATGGGGTTGGGAGGGAGAGATAGATCAGCCATGATTGAATGGAGCAGTAGACACGATGGGCCAAAATGGCCTAATTCTGCTTCTATCATTTATGAACTTAGTATGTGTAGGATAAAATGGCAACCACAAATTTTACAGCAGGGCCTGGAAATATATGTTAGTTTGTTTTTGAAAAAAGACTAGTTACAATTGAGGGTGAACCATTCATCACAACATCAGCCGCCGTGTTACCTCCTCAAATAAAATGCTGTTGAATATATATTTAGATTTACAAATTTGCCATAAACTGACAGCCATGTTTTAAATCGTAAATACTAATAGCAGCGCTATCTATAACAAGACGGCATGGTTGAACCAGGCAAGGATTGAGCCTCTGTTCATAGAACACAGAACAGTACAGCACAGGAACAAGCCCTTTGACCCACAATGTTTGTGCCAAACATGATGCCAAAACCACCTCTTATCTGCCTGCACTTAATCCATATCCCTCCATTCCTTGCATGTCCATGTGCCTATCAAAAAGCCTTTTCCATGCCATTATCATATCCGGCTCCATCAACCTCCACCTCCAGCAGTGCATTCCAGGCACTCACTGTGTAAAAGGAAAAACTTGCCCGCTCATGTCCTTTAAACTTCACCACTTGCACCTTAAAGCTGTGCCGTTTAGCATTTAACATTTCCATCCTGGGAAGAACGTCGTGACTGTCGATCCTATCTATGCCTCTCATAATTTTATGCACTTCTATCCAAGCCTTCCTGCAACCTCCGGCAACCCAGAGAAAACAATCCAGGTCTGTCCAAGCTCTTGCCTGCAGCTCATGCCACCTAATCCAGGCATCACTCTGGTAAAACCACCCCTGCAACCTTCCACATCCTGTAATGAAGTGACAGGATGCATCCTGACCAAAGTCCGATAAAGCTGTATCATGACTTCCTGACTCTTATCCTCCCAACCAATGAAGCCTAACATACCATATGCCTTCTCTACCACTCTAATCTACTTGAGTTGCACTTTCAGAGAGTTACTAGATGACCGTAGACCCGTTGGGTCCAAACCTCTCTGCGGGCCTAGCAACCCTCCCCCAACTGGACCCGTTGGGTCCAAACCCCTCCTGCAGGCCTAGCAACGCTCCGTCCAAATCTCTTCTGCAGGCCCGGCAATGCTCCCCCAACTGGACCCGTTGGGTCCAAGCCTCTCCTGCAGGCCCAGCAACCCTCCGTCCAAACCTCTCCTGCGGGCCCGGCAACCCCAGTTGGGTCCAAACCTCTCCTGCGGGCCCGGCAATCCTCCCCCAACTGATGACCCATGGACCTGTTGCCGGCCAGGGAGTCTCCCCCATGACCGGGGGGGGTGAGGGGAGTGGAAAGGGGAGAGGGAGCCACTCACCCTGGCGGCCATCGCGGCGACCAGTAGCAAGAGAGCGGCCGCAAGGCGCTGCCTCATGTTCATCCTGTGCGCGGATCCGTCGGCCATCTTACCATTGTGATGCAAGATGAACACGTAATTATTAGATCAACGGGCCCCAACTGCACAGGCGCGGACATCAATCCTCTGTACATCAATGCTGTTAGGGGTTTACCATTAATTGGACTTTTTCTCCTTACATTCGACCTCCCAAAGTGCAACACCTCACATTTTCCCAGATTAAACTCCATCGGCCGTTTCTCCGCCCATTTCTGTAGCTGATCTGTTTCCCGCTGTGTACTTTGACAGCCTTCCTCACAGTCCGCGACCCCGACATTCTTGGTGCCATCTGCAAACCTACTAACCAACCTGTCGACGTTTAAGTCCAAGGTAGACACAAGATGCTGGAGTAACTCAGCGGGTCAGGCAGCATCTCGGGAGAGAAGGAATGGGTGACGATTCGGGTCGAGACCCTTCTTCAGACAGATTTCTCGACCCGAAACATCACCCATTCCTTCTCTCCCGAGATGCTGCCCGACCCGCTGAGTTACTCCAGCATTTTGTGTCCACCTTCGATTTAAACCGGCATCTGTAGTTTCTTTTCCTAGACGTTTAAGACAATAGACAATAGGTGCAGGAGGAGGCCATTTGGCCCTTCGAGCCAGCACCGCCATTCAATGTGATCATGGCTGATCATTCTCAATCAGTACCCCGTTCCTGCCTTCTCCCCATACCCCCTGACTCCGCTGTCCTTAAGAGCTCTATCTAGTTCTCTCTTGAATGCATTCAGAGGAGTCATTCATATACATTTGTCATACAAACTACAAAATGAGAAGCAGAACAAGGCAGCGTAATAAAATCAGGGAATGATAATTTACGACTATTATTGGCATAGAGTTTGCAGCTGGGATTCCCATTATCAATAAGCTAACACTAACCTGGATAGCAATTAATTGGTCTGCCAATTTGACTGACTTTATCAATCAAACGTGCAGCAGAGGGACAAGGATCTCTTCGTAAATAACAAGTACAGCCCACAGAACTGCTTTGACCACTGACAAAAGCCATGCACCCTGGATAATGTGGTGTCGAAATTGTAAAACTGAGGAAAATTTTGAATGTATGCAAGTGGCTGTGCCATTCACAAGTATTCAAAAACAATAAAAACTATAAAGCTATAATCAATTTACCCACTCTGCTCCAAATGCAATTATTAGGAGTTAAAATTGTGCCACTTCTGGGTTCAGTGATGATTTGCCGGCATAACTGGTGGAAAAATGTAGAAAGATGGTTTTGGAAAATTAGGCTTCATCTATCTTCTAAGGCAAAAAGATCAGAGATTATTTTGAAGACGAGTGAGCAATTTGAGTTTAGTAGTTGGGAGGTCATGTTGCAGTTGTATAAGATGTTGTTAAGACTGCATTTAGAGTATTGTGTTCAGTTCTGGGCACCATGTTATAGGAAAGATGTTGTCAAGCTGGAAAGGATACAGTGAAGATTTACGAGGATATTGCCAGGACTAAAGGGCCTGAGCTATAGAGAAAGGTTGAGCAGACTCTATTCCTTGGAGGATGAGGGGTGGTCTTATAGAGGTGTTTAAAATCTTGAGAGGAATAGATCAGGTAGATGCACAGAGTCCCTTGCTCAGAGTAGGTGAATTGAGGACCAGAGGACATAGGTTTAAGGTAAAGGGGCGAAGATTTAATGGGAATCTGAGGGGTACCTTTTCCACACAAAGGGTGGTGGGTGTGTGGAACAAGCTGCCAGAGGAAGTAGTTGAGGCTGGGACTATCCCAACGTTTAAGAAACAGTTAGACAGGTACATGGATGGAACAGGTTTGGAGGGATATGGGCCAAATGTGGGCAGGTGGGACGAGCATAGCTGGAACATGTTGGCTGGTGTGGGCAAGTTGGGCCGAAGGGCTTGCTTCCACGCTGGTGTCCTGTTCAATATTTGTCCCTAATTCTAAAAATATATTATCTGGTCATTGTCATTTCATTTTGGAAGTGGAGGTCAGCATCTAAAGTACTTTATTGGCTCTGAAGCAGCTGGGGGTGGTAAAAGTCCATATGGTGAAACTGCAAGTTTCATTCTATGTATAATCTACATTTGGAATACCATGCGGCAGAAACAACATGGGAGTATTTAAGAAATTGTTGTGTGCTGTTAAGCACAAAAGTTCTGTACTTTTGTTTGTGCCATCAAGAAACTTATCTTTCAGTTTAGTGATCTTAATCTTAAATCTACCGTTTGACATTGCTGAATATTTTTGGAATGCTTTGTACTGATAAAAGGCCGGTTTATTTTATGACAAGACTCTAATGAAATGGAAAGGAAGTATGTGTCGGAAAGAACTGCAGATGCTGGTTTAAATTGAAGGGAGACACAAAATGCTGGAGTAACTCAGCGGGTCAGGCAGCATCTCTGGAGAGAAGGAATGGGTGATGTTTTGGGTCGAGACCCTTCTTCAAGAAAGTATAAGCCATGGCTGAGAAGGTAGCAGCAGTCTCACCACTTGAGTGAGGTTATGGGTTCAAGCACCATTTTCAAAACTTAAAATGTAAGCTGGGCGGGGTGTTTGGGCAGCACAGTGGCACAGCCGGTAGAGACAATAGACAATAAGTGCAGGAGGAGGCCATTCGGCCCTTCGAGCCAGCACCGCCATTCAATGTGATCATGGCTGATCATTCTCAATCAGTACCCCCGTTCCTGCCTTCTCCCCATACCCCCTGACTCCGCTATCCTTAAGAGCTCTATCTAGCTCTCTCTTGAATGCATTCAGAGAATAGGCCTCCACTGCCTTCTGAGGCAGAGAATTCCACAGATTCACAACTCTCTGGCTGAAAAAGTTTTCCCTCATCTCCGTTCTAAATGGCCTACCCCTTATTCTTAAACTGTGGCCCCTTGTTCTGGACTCCCCCAACCTTGGGAACATGTTTCCTGCCTCTAACATGTCCAACCCCTTAATAATCTTATACGTTTCGATAAGATCCCCTCTCATCCTTCTAAATTCCAGTGTATACAAGCCTAGTCGCTCCAGTCTTTCAACATATGACAGTCCCGCCATTTTGGGAATTAACCTAGTAAACCTACGCTGCACGCCCTCAATATAAAGAATATCCTTCCTCAAATTTGGAGACCAAAACTGCACACAGTACTCCAGGTGCGGTCTCACTAGGGCCCTGTACAACTGCAGAAGGCCCTCTTTGCTCCTATACTCAACTCCTCTTGTTATGAAGGCCAACATTCCATTGGCTTTCTTCACTGCCTGCTGTACCTGCATGCTTCCTTTCAGTGACTGATGCACTAGGACACCCAGATCTCGTTGTACGGTCCCTTTTCCTAACTTGACACCGTTCAGATAATAATCTGCCTTCCTGTTCTTACCACCAAAGTGGATAACCTCACACTTATCCACATTAAACTGCATCTGTCATGCATCCGCCCACTCACACAACCTGTCCAAGTCACCCTGCAACCTCACAGTTCACATTGCCACCCAGCTTTGTATCATCTGCAAATCTGCTGCTTCACAGCGCTTGCCTTTGGGATGTTGAAGAAAACCAGAAGAAACCCACGCGGTCACAGTCCCTTAAGTGCTGTGTGGAGTTTGCACGCTTTCTCTGTGGATGGATCCCCATGGATTTTCTCAGGGTGCTCTGGTGTCCTCCCACATCTCAAAGAGGTACGTACGGGTTTGTAGGTTAATTGGCCTCTGTAAATAGCCCCCAAGTGTGTAGGGAATGGAGAATGAGAAAGTGGGAGAACATAAATCTAATGTTAAAAGGAAATCGTTGGTCGGCATGGACTCAGTGGGCTGAAGGGTCTTTTTCCATGTTGTATCTCTAAACAAAACTAAACTTAAACAAAACTAAAACTAAAACTAAGCTCATACTTTGCAGCAGTACTGAAGGAGTGCCATCTTCTGGATATATTAATTCAAAGCCCCTTCTGCTTTCTGGGTGAACATAAAGATTGCATTTGAAGGAGCTATTGAATACTTATCTAGTCATTATCATTTCATTATAATATTTTTCCTTTTTTGGGAGCTTAAATATGTATAAAATGGCTGTTCTATTCCCAATACTCCCACAACGGCAACGTTTGAAAATTACATAATTGGATTTTTAATATTTTGACATGTCTGGAAGGAAATGTGAAGGCCACAAATAAGCCTTCCTTTCAAATTATTTCAGAGACATGGGGCTGAATTGTAATCTTTCTCTGTGCGAGGCATGGGAGTGGAGTGGGTAAATGATGACCCAATTCTTGCATTGATCTGTTTTTTCTGGATTTCCTGAACATTTAGCTAGAGTGTGTGTATATTGGTGACGTATGAGATTAATTTGAGCCCCAATATTTATGGTGACATTCATTTGAACATTTGATAAATTTTGGCAAAATATTAACAACAGCCATGAGGCAAGGTTCCCATATATTTAGAGCTCACTTTTCTTATGCAGGAACTTAATAATACCGAAGATAGACACAAAAAGCTGGAGTAGCTCAGCAGGTCAGTCAGCGTCTCTGGAGAAAAGAAAAATGTGACGTTTCGGGTCGAAACCCTTCTTCAGACTGAACAAGGGTCTCCACCCGAAACGTCACCTATTCCTTTTCTCCAGAGATGCTGTCTGGCCCGTTGAGATACTCCAGTTTTTTTGCGTCTATCTTCGGTTTAAACCTGCATCTGCAGTTCCTTCCGACACAACAGAATAATACCAATGGGTGGGCCATTTAGAACTGAGATGAGGAAAAACTTTTTCAGTCAGAGAGTTGTGAATCTCTGGAATTCTCTGCCTCAGAAGGCAGTGGAGGCCAATTCTCTGAATGCATTCAAGAGAGAGCTAGATAGAGCTCTTAAGGACAGCGGAGTCAGGTGGTATGGGGAGAAGGCAGGAACGGGGTACTGATTAAGAATGATCAGCCATGATCACATTGAATGGCGGTGCTGGCTCGAAGGGCCGAATGGCCTTCTCCTGCACCTATTGTCTATTGTCTATTGTCAGTGAGAGGAGGAAGAAGCCTTGTTGGAGGTTGCCAGAGTAATGAGTGGCAGAAATGCGAGTCGCTGCTCCTAAATTCACTGCCTCAAGTGAATTAGTGACCTCATTGGTTTAGGAATGAGGAAGAAAGTGTCGTATTTGCCAATGCCCAGCCGCTTGAAGCTACTATTTTGAGCCTACTCCAGCAAACAATTCCATGCACCAATGTACGTTCTGATTACCTCATCTATCGCTCTGTCCAAACAGTTCCTCACATCCCCAACTCCCCAGCCGCTACTAATATTTGGCCTCGTATTTATGGAAGTGCATTGTACTGTGCCATCAACAAATGCCCACCATCCATTTGTTCAGTGCATGCAATTATTCTCCCTCACAGGTCTCCTCGTCCCTTCCTGACACAAAGGAGCTCAGATCACCAAGGTGAAACAAACATCCAGAAGTAGCCTTTCACCCACCTTGCAATGAACAGTTGAACTGGGGGGAGCCCAGAGGCCAACTGGTTTGCATGGCGACCTGGTGACAGAATTCATCAGTCACAATTCACCCAACACTTGGTAAACTGGAAATGAAGCTAGCAGCAAAATTATAATATGAATAATGATAGCTTTAAATTATCTCATCGTGGCAGTTCGATTCATATGCTTAATCTCCCACAGAGCCTTCACCTCCCCTAACAGGTCCCACCAATATATGACAGTGGTCTTCCTGCCACACAGGAAGTGGTTACTTATTCTGAAAGGGCACAATTGCAAGACTCATGTCTACAGCGTATTCACTGTAAAACTAACACTTCACTCATTCTAGGAAGGAAGACAGTTGAGTTTTCAGCAGGTGCTTCACATGTTACAAGTAAGTGGAGAAAGAAGTAGATTGGAAGCACATGATAAAATAGGCGGAAGTCAGCATAGTTTTGTGAGGGTGGAGATAATATAATATATATATATATTCCTTTATTCGTCCCACACCGGGGAAATTTACAGTGTTACAGCAGCAAAGTTGTCAGCAAGAGAGCAAGTGATCATTCATTACAAATAAAAAATACATAAATTGTCATCAGTTTTCTGTGTGTTCTTAGCTGTTATTGTTGACTGGTCTGCTGGGAGCAGTGCTGGTTGTGCAGTCTCACAGCAGCGGGAAGGAAGGACCTCCTATATCTCTCCTTCACGCATTTGGGGTGAAGGAGTCTGTTACTGAAGGAGCTACTCAGTGCAGTGACAGTGACCTGCATGGGGTGGGAGTCGTTGTCCAGCAGCGATGTTAACTTTGCCATCATCCTCCTCTCTCCCACCGCCTGCACTGAGTCGAGGGGGCAACCCAGGACAGAGCTGGCCTTCCTGACCAGCTTGTCGAGTCTCTTCCCTTCCGCCGCTGAGATGCTGCTGCTCCAGCAGACCACTCCATAGAAAATGGCCGATGCAACCACCGTGTTGTAGAAGGTCGTTAGGAGTGCCTCCTGCACTCCAAAGGAGCTGAGTCTCCTTAGCAGATAAAGTCTGCTCTGGCCCTTTCTGTATAGCGCATCGGTGTTTTCAGTCCAGTCCAGTTTATTGTTGAGGTAGACACCCAGGTACTTATAAGAGTCCACCCTCTCGATGTCCATTCCCTGGATGTTCACCGGTGTCGGGGGGACGTGGCTGCGCCTGCGGAAATCCACCACCATCTCCCTGGTTTTCCCCGCGTTGATCCGGAGGCAGTTCCTCTGGCACCAGTCCACAAACTCCTTGATCAGTTCTCTGTACGCCCTGTCCTCATCGCCCGTGATGAGGCCGATGATGGCAGAGTCGTCAGAGAACTTCTGTAGATAGGAGTCTGCAGATCTTGACTGACAAAGCCGTTGGGAGTTTTTTTTGAGGAGGTAACAAGCAGGACAGACAAAGGAAAGTCAGTGGATGATGTTTCCTTGAATTTTCAGAATGCATTTGATAAGGTGCCACACGTGAGGCTGCTAAACAAAATAAGGGCCCACAGTATTAGAGATGAGGTACTAGCATGGATTGAAGATTGGCTGACTAGCAGAAGGCAGAGTGCCAATGAAGGGAGCCTTTTCTGGCTGGCTGCCAGTGTTGTCCCACAGAGGTTGTTGTTGGGAAAGCTACTTTTCACGTTGTATGTTAATGATCTGGACGAGGGGATTAATGGCGAAGAGGAGGAATCTTTTCAGTCAGATGGTGGTGAATTTGTGGAATTCATTGCCATAGACGGCTATGGAGGCCAAGTCATTGGGTATTTTTTAAGGCAGGGATTGATAGATTATCGACTAGTAAGAGTGTCAAAGGTTGCAGAGAGAAGGCAGAAGAATGGGGTTGAGAAGGAAAAATTGATCAGCCATGATTGAATGGCGGAGTGGACTTGATGGGCTGAATGGTCTCATTCTGCTCCTGTGTCTTATGGTCGTATACGGATATCAGTCCATCGCTCTCAAGGTCAGTCCATTGGGCTCGTGGAAGCTCGACATACCAGATGCATTTTGTGCAACTTGGGATATTGATTAATTAAATCCAAATTTTGGACATGTTCGTACCACAAAGGACATTAGGGTTTTAAAATTTAAATTAAGAGCAGTTTGAGGTCAGGGATATTTGATAAGATGTTTTCAGGACAGGGGTTTCTAAGTGTGGCTTAAGGGCTTCCTTAAACATGAAGGGAGTTGTGTGGTTGCAGTATTTAGCTCCAGATTTGCCTATCACATCTCCATTCCCTTGTAAAGCTGCTGATCTAAACACGCTAGTAAGTTTAAAAAGCAAGGGAACCCTGAAATAAAGTTTAAAACTCGAGGGGTGGCACAGTTGGTAGAACTGCTGCCTCATAGTGTGAGAGACCTGGGTTCAATCCTGACCTCGGTGCTGTCTGCACAACCTCTCCCTCTAGCTCAGGCCCTTGAGAACTGGCAACATCCTCGTAATCTTCTCTGCACCCTTTCCAGTTTAACAACATCTTTCCTACGGCAGAGTGACCAAAACTGATTATAATACTCCAAGAATTCCGAAGAAGGGTCTCGACCCGAAACGTCACCCATTCCTTCTCTGTCTGTCCAGCTGAGTTACTCCAGCTTTTGGTATCTTATCTTCGGTTTACACCAGCATCTGCAGTTCCTTCCTACACAATACTCCAAATGTGGCCTCACCAACGTCCTGTGCAATTGTGACATAACATCCCCAGCTTCTATACTCAATAACCTAACTGATGAAGGCCAATGTGCCGAAAGCCTTCTTGAACACCCTACCCACCTGTGACGCCCCTTTCGAGGAACTTATGTACCTGCACTCCTAGATGCCTCTGCTACACAGCACTCCCCACAGCCCTGCCATTTACTGTGAAGGTCCAGCCCTAGTTTAACTTCACAAGATGCAACCCCTTGCATTTATCTGCATTAAAATCTATTAATCATTCCTGAGCCCACTTGCCCAACAGATCAAGATCTTGCTGTAATCTTTGACAGCCATCTTCACTTAACACAATACCACCCATTTTAGTGTCATCTGCAAACTAACTAATCCTTCCTTGGACATTCCCACCCAGTCGTTAATAAATATCAAAAACAGTAATGGTCCCAACATGGATCCCTGAGGTACTCCACTAGTCACAGGCCTCCAGTCTGATAAACAACCTTCCACCATCGCCCTCTACGTCCTTCCATGAATCCAATTTTCTATCCAGTTGGCTCGCTCTCCCTGGAACCCATGCGTTGTCACTTTCCTGAGCATTTTACCGTGCGGAACCTCTTCAGGTGCCATGTAGACAACATCTACGGCTCTGTACTCATCAACCTTATTGGTTTCTTCAAAAACTCAATGAGATTCGCGAGACACGATCTCCCCTGTTGACTATCCCTAATCAGCCCCTGTCTATCTAAATGCATATATATGGTATCCCTCAGAATACTCTCCAGTAACTGACTAACTACAGATGTTAAGCTCACTGGTCTATTCTTCCCAAGCTTTTCCTTGAAGCCCTTCTTAAATAGAAGCACAACATTAGCCACCCACCTGTCTTCTAGCACCTCACCCGTATTTAATTATGATTCATTTTTCTCAGCCTGCAGTTTCTTCTCTAGCTTCCCACTGTGTCCTCGGAATACATCTGATCAGGCACGGGAGAGTTGTCTACTTTTATGCACCTTACGACGTTCAGCACCTCCTCATCCGTTATACTGTCTGCCCTGAAGACACTTCCATTGACTGTCCCAAGTTCCCCAGTCTCCATTTCTTTCTTCACGGTAAAAACAACGGGGAAATACCTGTTGACGACTTCGTCCATCACTTGCATTTTCGCCACAGAGAAAGACCGCTTTGGTTTCTGAGGGGCCCTATTCTCTCTAGTTACCCTCCAGTTGCCAAAGCTATCTCATGCCCCCTTTTCGGGACCCTTAGTCAGGATCAAACCCAGATCTTTGAGTGTGTAAGAAGGAACTGCAGATGCTGGTTTACACTGAAGATGGACGCAAAATGCTGAAGTAACTCAGCGGGTCAGGCAGCATCTCTGGAGATAAGGAATGGGTGAAGTTTCGGGTCGAGACCCTTCTTCAGATTGAAGGAGGGCCTCAACCCGAAACGTCACCCATTCTATCCAGAGATGCTGCCTGTCCAGCTGCGTTACTCCAGCATTTTGTGTCTATTGTCAGGATTTGAGTGTGCCTTCTTATGATCATTGAATGTACTCTAAAGGCCCCTTACAGCAGATACATATGGTATTATTCACAATCTATTCTGATGCACAATCATTAAGTCACACTGAGTGGTAAAGTCTCCTCTCTGACATAGTGATTAGTTATTGCACAGACTCTATCATTGTGAAAATCTCTAGTATGTTAATTTCTCATACTTCTCCGAATGGGTTTCAATGACATTTTTGAAACGTGTTCCTTTCATTCATAATTTTGAAGTTGCTTCAAAATAAACAAGCGTAAGACAGTGAGTGGTAATGCAGTTGTGAAATTGCTCATAAAAATGTAAGATAACATTATCAGCCAAATTGTTTTCTTTAATGATATACAAATCTGTAATTCTATTTCTGTTTGGTAATTTTAGTGTGATTTACATATTATCTCAATCGACATGCAAATCTTTATCCCATTGAAATGTCTGGTGTTTAATATTTGGGCCATGCCAGGTTTCAAGGTCTATTGGATAAATAATACCATAATTCCGTTTTGAAGGACAACTGCAGTAAATGTGGCACAATGTGCATAAGCTTGATAGCAAAAAGCCAATTAGGTGGACCATGCAGAGGGAATTTATGTTGCATTGTTACTATGTTCACTTTTTTTCATTGTGAAGGTACAGCATTTTCTTAGTGAGGGAATTATATTTAATTCACATTTTGTCAAGGGACTGTGGACCTGCGCTCCTAGATCCCTCTACTCTACAACACTCCCCAGAGCCCTGCCCTTCACCGTGAAGGTCCTGCCCTCGTTTAACTTCCCAAGATGCAACACCTCGCACTTGTCTGCATTAAACTCCATTAACCATTCCTCAGTCCACTTGCCCAAGTGATCAAGATGCTGCTGCAATTTTTAATAATCATCTTCGCAATATATGATTCTACCCAATTTAGTGTCATCTGCAAACTTAATAATCATGCCTTGTACATTCTCATCCAAATCATTGATGTAAGCCACAAACAGCAATGGGGCCAGCACTGATCCCTGAGGCACACCACTCATCACAAGCCTCCAGTCCAAAAACAGCCTTCCACCATCACCCTCTGCATCCTTCCATGAAGCTAATTCTCTATCCAGTCGGCTAGATCTCCCTGTATCCCATGGGATCTAACCTTCCAGAGCAGGCTACCATGTGGAACCTTGTCAAACGCCTTGCTGAAGTCCATATTGACATGTCTACACTTTGCCCTCATCAACCTTTTTGGAGAAGAAAAATTGTTCCAGATTCCCTGGTTTTCATGTCTTTCTCCGTGGTAAAAAGGTCAGACCAAGGATATAGAAAGACAGACCAAAACCTTCCTACCTCCGTAACCAATGGCTTGACCTATGAATGCCAGCATCCCTTATGCCTTCCTGATTACATTGTATACGTGTGTTGCCTTCTTCAGGGATCTATGTTCATGTACTCCAAGGTCCCTCAGTTCATCTGTAGCTCTTATGAAACTATCATTTGTTGGGTGGCACAAAAAGCTGGAGTAACTCAGCGGGCCAGGCAGCATCTTAGGAGAGAAGGAATGGGTGACGTTTCGGGTGACAATCTGAAGAAGGGTCTCGACCCGAAACGTCACCCATTCCTTCTCTCCCGAGATGCTGCCTGACCCGCTGAGTTACTCCAGCTTTTTGTGTCTACCTTCGATTTAGACCGGCATCTGTAGTTTTTTTCCTATCATTTGTTGGGTATGTCCTACCTTTATTAGTGCATCACCTCATGTGTGTCTGAATTAGACTTCATCGGCCATTTTCAGATCATTTCATCTCTCTTCAGCCTAACACTAACTTGCATTGTCAAAACTATCGCCGTTCCCACATTCTCACCAATCAAGAGAGAATCAAATGTGTCAAGTGTACCGACAGTGGAAGAATGAAATTCTCACCTGCAGCAGCATTTCAGGCCTGTAAACACAATATGCACATTATATATAATAAACTAAATTATCAAATTCGATATCATCTGATCTTGTCTCCCACATTCAAATCCATGTAATTCATATTACCAGTAACAGCTCTCAGCACCAATCTTTGTTGAACACCACTAGATACACGCATCTAATTGCAAAAGCAATTCTCTACCATTATCCTCTGTATCCTACTACCAGGGCAATTTTGGATCCAGTTTACCAATTTCCCCTGGAATATGAATCCCATATAGCGTAACCTTTTCAGTCTCCCATGTGGGACCATGTCAAAGATTTCAATGAAGTCTATATCACACCTGTACTGCCCTGATCGATAAACTTTGCTACCACTTCAAGGAATGCATGTAAATTAGTCAGACAGGATCTGCCCTTGCAAGGCCAAGCTGACTGTCTCTTATTCATCCCTGCCTTTCCAAGTGATCTTTAAACCTTTCCCTCAGAATTAAATTCCAGTACCTTTCCTAGCACTGATGTCAGGCTCACACATTCTGACTGACCAGGCTTTTCCCTGTTGCCTTTCTTGAAAAGGGTGACAATGTTTGGTACCTCACTTGTATCCAGCGAAGATGTAACAATCTCAGCCAGAGCCCTGGTCTTCTCTTCCCTTCCCTTACCCCCTGCAGCAGCTCAGGATAAATTAGACAATAGACAATAGGTGCAGGAGTAGGCCATTCGGCCCTTTGAGCCAGCACCGCCATTCAATGTGATCATGGCTGATCATTCTCAATCATCAGTACCCCATTCCTGCCTTCTCCCCATACCCCCTGACTCCGCTATCCTTAAGAGCTCTATCTAGCTCTCTCTTGAATGCATTCAGAGAATTGGCATCCACTGCCTTCTGAGGCAGAGAATTCCACAGATTCACAACTCTCTGACTGAAAAAGTTTTTCCTCATCTCCGTTCTAAATGGCCTACCCCTTGTTCTTAAACTGTGGCCCCTTGTTCTGGACTCCCCCAACATTGGGAACATGTTTCCTGCCTCTAACGTGTCCAACCCCTTAATAATCTTATACGTTTCGATAAGATTCCCTCTCATCCTTCTAAATTCCAGTGAAAACAAGCCTAGTCGCTCCAGTCTTATACCCCTTTAAGCCTGCCAAGACATCAAGTACCATCTCTTTATTTATGGAGACTTGCTGGAACTTTTAATTATCTGTTCACTGAATTTTCCAACTGTAAAGTCTGATTCCTTTGTGAATACCAAAAATGTCTTCATTTAGGACCTCATCTACAGATTCAGGGTCCACACACTGATTCCTCCTGTTGTCCCTAATGGTCCCAACTTTTTTTCTGATTATCCTTTTTTGCTCTTAGTATACTTAGAGATGGACTTCAGATTTATCTTAATCCTGTCTGCCAGTGATTTCACGTATTGTTTTAGACTTGCCCAATTTTCTTTTTAAGCACCCCATATACCTTTTATACTTTCGACAGGTATCCCTGTCATAAGTTCTCTCTACCTGCCATAAGCTTCCATTTTTCACATTATCCAACCATCAATATTTTGCTTGGGCAGCTTACACCCCAGCAGTGTCAATATTGAATTATCTAACTTCAAATAACCCTTGCTTTCCCTCTTTCTCAACCCTTCCCCCATTCTCGTTCTTCGACCAGTCTGACGGTCCTCCTGATTAAATGTTATCTTTGCATGCTTCACTGTCACCTTCCCCCGAGCTAACAATGATCTATTCTACATTTACCTTGAATCTCATTCCCTTTGTCTCGTTTTCACACCTTACTCTTCCATATCTCTCTGCCTCCCTCTCCCCTGACTCTCCGTCTGAAGAAGGGTTTCGACCCGAAACATCACCGATTCCTTTTCTCCAGAGATGCTGCCTGTCCCGCTGAGTTACTCCAGCATTTTGTGTCTATCCTCACTATCCAGTGTTCTCTAAATTGTTTCCCCTGGTCTCTCTCCTTACTTGATGTTGACCTTGAGCTCTAGTTGTTTCTCCTCCGGATGCTTTCCACTATGCTGTCGTAGATTTATCTGCACATAAGTGCTCCCAGTCTACCTTTCTTGTGTTAATGTTATTGGCATTGCACAATTCAAGACTTTAATTACTGGTCTATTCCTATGTTATTCCATAATCACCTTAAATATATGGAATTTATGGTCACCATCACCCAAATGTTTCCCTATTGACTCTCCTTCCACTTGACCACCTACATTCTCCAAGATAAGGTCAAGTCATGCCTCCTTCTTGGGTAGTTTACACCCCAGCTGTATGAACTTGAGTAGTTTACACCCCAGCGGTACGAACATTGACTTTTCTAACTTCAGATAGTCCCTGCTTTCCCCATCTATCCCCTCCACCTTCCCAGTTCTCCCACTAGTCTTCCTCTATCTGACTACATCCTATCTTAGTCACCGCCCCCCTCCCTGACATCAGTCTGAAGAAGGGTCTCGACCCGAAACGTCACCCATTCCTTCTCTCCAGAGATGCTGCCTGACCCGCTGAGTTACTCCAGCATTTTGTGTCTACCTTCGATTTAAACCAGCAGTTATCTGCAGTTATTTTTCCTACACTGCTTCCTGCTTCGGTCTATCATCTTATTGTGTCAAAATGCTCCTCTGGATACTCCTCAAAAAAGTTGTTTCCTGCTAAGCCTTTAATGCTAAGGCAATCCAGTTAGTATTTGGGGAAATTGAAATTCCCCCAGTCGGGTCCTATCTTTATTAGTGCATCATCTCTTATGTCAAGTCAAGTCAAGTCAATTTTATTTGTATAGTACATTTAAAAACAACCCACGTTGACCAAAGTGCTGCACATCTGATTAGAAAAAAAAAGAAGAAACATACAGTGGCAGGCAGCCAAACACAACGGCGCGGCCATCTTGAACAAAATGTTTAACTAAAGCAGAATGGTGGAAGGCCCCGCGGCCGAGCCGCACCGGGCGCTGTTCAGTCCCGCGGCCGGGCGATGGAAGGCCCCGCGGAAGAGACCTAAAAAAAAAAGAAAGATTTCCCCCACCCACACCCCCCCCCCCCCCCCCACATACCCACCCACCCTCACCTTTATGTGTCTGAAATAGACGTCATTAGCCATTTTCAGCTCATCTCTCTTCAGTCTAAAACTATTTGCACATTCAAAATAATCTTCCCTTCCACACCTTCCACATTGTCACCAATCAAGAGAAAGTCACGAGAGTTTAAATTGTCATGTGTATCGACCGTGGAAGAATTAAATTCTTACTTGCAGCAGCATAACAGGCCTATAAGCACAATATACACATTATATATAAAACAAAACGTAAAGGCAATCTAGTTAGTATTTGGAGAAATTGAAAGCCCCCAGTAGGGTCACTCCATTTTTACTGTAGCTCCCTGATAACTCCCCACTTTATCTGTTCCTCTACAATACAATACAATACAATATATCTTTATTGTACAGGGGTACAACGAGATTGGGAATGCGCCTCCCATACGATGCAATAATTTAATTAGCTAGTCAGTATTAACTTAAACAACCCAATGAAACAAATTGTAACAGTTTTAAAACAGAATAAAGTGCAAGTAGGTCTGTGCCGGATCACTGTGCGATGTGACCATCCGGCTCAGCAGGACCGGTTCATAGCAGCTATGGCCCTGGGGATGAAGCTGTTCCTGAGTCTGGAGGTGCGGGCGTAGAAGGCCTTGTATCGTCTGCCCGATGGAAGGAGTTCGAACAGACTGTTGCAGGGGTGTGAAGAGTCTTTGTGGATGCTGGTGGCTTTTCTGAGGCATCGTGTGTTGTAGATGCCCTCCAAGGCTGGTAGCTGTGTTCCGATGGTCCTCTGAGCTTTATGGACTACCCACTGTTGACAGTTGGAAGGTCTATAATATATCACCAGCAAAGTGATGACACCTTTTTTACTAATCTCAATCCATATGGTCTCATTTGAGGACTCCCTCAATAATGAAGTAATGTAAACTTTGACTATGGTTAATGTAATCTTTGACCATGATGGTTCCTATTCTTTTACTCTCCCCTCAGTTTCACCTGAAATGTCTTTATCCCAGTTCATCAAATCATCCATCTTGCCCATCCTTGATCCATGCCTTGGTGATAGCAATAATATCATAGAACTCTGTATTAATTTATGCGTTGAGTGAATCTATTTTACTAGTTAGCTCCCTCTCCCCTTTCCTCTCCACCCCCAGCCCCGGGGGAGTTTTAAGAGGGGGGATGGAGTGGGTGAGTGTCATCAGTTGGGGGAGGGTTGTCAGGCCTGCAGGAGAGGTTTGGACGGAGGGTTGCCGGGCCCGCAGGAGAGATTTGGGCCCAACGGCTCCACGCCCGGCCAGTATTAAATTAGATCCCTTGATGTTTACTTACTGTTCTGCCATCAGGAATTGCTAACTTTTTCTCCTCTCGGTGGTCGTTCCTTCCATCTGATCTTGGTACCCTGAGGTACTTTAAGTACCTTTCTTTCATCCTCAATCTGCCCATTATTCATGAATTTTAGAGTAGTGATAAATCATTTGATAATAGAGGACTTTGCTCAGGCCTCATCCAGAGCTTCTTCGGTCATTTTCTCCTCTTAATTTATGGACATAACATCACTACTAGGGCCTCTGCACTGTAAGAGTTTCAATGACATAAAGTATTCTGATAACAGATCAATTCTTGTATTTTCTGTGCCTGTGAGATTCTGCTACTTGTGAAGTAATAAATTGATTCGGATGTTGGCAGAGTAACAGAATTCATTTGACGTTCATGCCACTTGTTCTCTTTTTCCAATATAATTTGGGATACCTTGTAAACATCTACCTTGTTCTCATGAGGTGACCTCAGCAGTAGGAGGTTAATGAAGAAAATAAAGTGATGTTTCACTTATGGCCTTGTAGGGGAATTTTCATAGTCTTGAAGTTGTCCAATCTGTGGAATTCTCTGCCTATCTGTGGAATTCTCTGCCTCAGAAGGCAGTGGAGGCCAATTCTCTGAATGCATTCAAGAGAGAGCTAGATAGAGCTCTTAAGGATAGCGGAGTCAGGGGGTATGGGGAGAAGGCAGGAACGGGGTACTGATTGAGAATGATCAGCCATGATCACATTAAATGGCGGTGCTGGCTCGAAGGGCCGAATGGCCTCCTCCTGCACCTATTGTCTATTGTCTATTATCACAGCTTGTGTTCAGTGGGTGAAAGCATTGTATTAAAGCTGCATTCATAAATAATTCATACTCCGGTTGGATAATGCGAGCAAATAACTTTCCTGCCCTCTTATAAAGATGTAATGATGGGCTGAAGACTGCTAGGAATGTTCAAATAAATGCATGCATTTCATTTAAATGTCAAAATGGGAAAAGGTTCCCTGCGAGCATCAGTTCATGATTACAACTATATCTGGCTCTAAACAGAATGAAGTTCTATTTTAACATTTTGAACTTCAGCTAAATATTGAAAAAATACTGTTTTGTAACAAATTATATTTGAATTCAAGGTTTATTGTTATTACATTCTCATCAAACAACATTTAAGGTATTTTATGACTTTTACAAAATCATAATAGTCATTTGACAAAAATATATATATTGTGTGCAGTTTCACTCAGAGACCAGTCTTCACCTTTGTAGGTTTACATTTCTGCTGGATACTGCCACAAATCGCATGATTTCTTCTGGTCTGAAGAAGGGTCTCGACCCGAAACGTCACCCATTCCTTCTCTCCCGAGAAGCTGCCTGTCTCGCTGAGTTACTCCAGCATTTTGTGAATAAATACCTTCGATTTGTACCAGCATCTGCAGTTATTTTCTTATACTTATGATTTCTTCTGGACTCACTGCAGATTGTCCCTTGTATAACATTTGTCTCGTGAAGATGATGTGTATGTTAATTGGATTCACCCCCCACCAACTGGTGTCAATTTGCAAAGTAGCTCTTTATGAAAATCATAAAAAGATAACTTGCGTGACAATTGCTACGTAATTATCCATCCCCCATGGAACAATACAGCACTGGACCAGGCCTTTCGGCCCACAGTGTTTGTACTGAACATGACGCCGAATTAAACTCTTCCCCTTATTCCGACATCCCTGCATATCCATGAGTCTATCTAAAAATCTGTTAAACATCATTCTCGTATCTGCATCCACCACAACCCTTGATATGCAGCAAGTTCCAGGTACCCACCACACTGTGCAAAATAATTTGCCCCTAACATCTCCTTTAAATGTTGCCCCTCGGACTTTCAAGCTTTGTCCTCTCAGGCATTTCCACCCTGGAAAAAAAGTTCTGAACCTCTGAGAAAACAATCCAGGTTTGTCCAACTTCTCCTTAGAGCTAAAATCCTCTAACCCAGGTAGCATTCTGGTAAAATCCTTACTAAAAAACATCTTTTGCATCCTCTTCAAACTCATTCCTGTAACAGGGTAACCAGAACTATGTCAGCAAGACAAAAGAGATTGTGATCGACTTAAGGAAGTGAAGCGAAACACATGGCCAGGTGTACATTGATGGCACGGACAGAGGTGGTCAAAAGCTTCAAGTTCGTCGGAATAAATATCACCAGCAATTTGTCCTGGACCAGCCACATCGAAGCAATGGCCAAGAAAGCACACCAACGCCTCTACTTCCTCATAAGACTTTGGAAATTTTGGCATGTCCTCAACAACCCTCACCAACGTCTACAAATACATTTCATTGGGATGTATCACAGCATGGTTTGGGAACAGCTCCATCCAAGATCGCGAGAAATTGCAAAGAGTTGTGGACACAGCCCAGTCCATTACACAAACCACCCTCCCTTCCATCGACTCCATCTACACTTCATAATCAAGGACTGGTCTCACCCCGGTCACTCCCTCTTCTCCCCTCTCCCATCAGGCAAGAGGTACAGAAGTATGAAAACGCACAACTCCACATTCAGGTACAGTTCCTCTCATCAACTAGAGAGCGATCCTGATCTCCCATCTACCTCATTGGAGACCTCAGAATTATATCTTTAATTGGACCTTACCGGACTTTATCTTGCACTAAACGTCATACCCTTAATCGTGTGTCTGTACACTGTGGACGGCTTGATTGTAATCATCTAAAGTCGTTTCACTGACCGGAATAGCATGCAACAAAAATGCATTTCACTGTACCTCGGGACATGTGATAATAATAAACTGAACTGCACACAGTACTCCAAATGTGGCCTAACCAAAATTTTATAAAACTGCAACATGACTCCCTGACTCTTATACACAATGCCCCGACTGATGAAGGCAGGCATACCTTCGACCTTCTTTACCACTCTACTTGTGTTGCCACTTTGAGGGAGCGATGCGCTTTGATCGCAAGATCCCTCTTTATAACCAGATTGATTCCTGGGATGGCAGGACTTTCATATGAAGAAAGACTGGATAGACTCGGCTTGTACTCGCTGGAATTTAGAAGATTGAGGGGGGATCTTATAGAAACTTACAAAATTCTTAAGGGGTTGGACAGGCTAGATGCAGGAAGATTGTTCCCGATGTTGGGGAAGTCCAGAACAAGGGGTCACAGTTTAAGGATAAGGGGGAAGTCTTTTAGGACCGAGATGAGAAAGTTTTTTTTCACACAGAGAGTGGTGAATCTGTGGAATTCTCTGCCACAGAAGGTAGTTGAGGCCAGTTCATTGGCTATATTTAAGAGGGAGTTAGATGTGGCCCTTGTGGCTAAAGGGATCAGGGGGTATGGAGAGAAGGCAGGTACGGGATACTGAGTTGGATGATCAGCCATGATCATATTGAATGGCGGTGCAGGCTCGAAGGGCCGAATGGCCTACTCCTGCACCTATTTTCTACGTTTCTATATCAATGCTGTTAAAGGTCTTGCCATTAACTGAATACTTTTCCCTCACATTCAACCTCCCAAAGTGCAACACGTCATACTTGCTCAGATTAAAGTAAATCTGCTATATCTAAAACTGATCTAGGCTTTTCTCACTGTCTGCAACTCCACCAATTTTAAATAACAGAGGTGTAGGAAAGAACTGCAGATGCTGGTTTAAATCAACGATGGACACAAAATGCTGGAGTAACTCAGCGGGACAGGCAGCCACTCTGGAGAGAAGGAATGGGTGACATTTCGGGTCGAGACCCTTCTTCAGACTGATGTCAGGGGAGTTAAGTAACAGAGGTTCCAGCACAGATGCTTGTGAAACACCACTGGTCACTAGCTCCTGCCAGAATATAAAACTTCAAGGTCACTTTATTGTCACATGTACCAGTTAAGGTACAGTGAAATTCGATTTTCCATTACTACCCTCTGTCTTCAATGGGTAAGCCAGTTCTGAGTGTAAATGATCAAATCACTGTGGGTCCCACGTATCTTCATCTCCTGGATCAGCCTACAATGAGGGACTTTATCAAATGCCTTACTAAAATCCCTGTAGGTTACATCCACTGCTCTATCTTCATCGATCACCTTTGGTACCTAACTCATTAGAGGAATGTGGGCCAAATGCTGGCAAGTGTGACTGGCGTAGATGGGGCATCTTGGTCAGCATCGACTAGTTGGACCAAACAGCCTGGTTCCAGGCTGTAGAGTACTATTTCACCAAAGTCCAGTCTTAACCTTATTCATAACTATCTTAAAACTTAGAGTTGTGATCATTGATCCCAAAATGGTCTTCCACACCTAGATAAGTCAGGCGTCTTTGAAAAAGTTCACCACATTCGACCCGTCCATTGTCTTTAAGTTGGCAGCTTGCTCCTCGGAGATCCACAAATGAATAAACAGAAATTCTCGTCAACTTAAGATTTGGAAGTCTTGCGACATTGTCTTCAGTCTCCACCACAAACTCTGTTTCATCGAACATCGAACATTACAACACAGGAACCGTTTGGCCCTCAATGTTTGTGCTGAACATGATGTCAAGTTAAATTCATCTCATCTGCCTGCACATGATCCATATTCCACTATTCACTGCATTTCCATGTGCCTATCATAAAAACGCCTCTTAAACACCACTATCGTATCTTCCTGGCAATTTGTTCCAGGCTCCCTTTACTCTCTGTGTACAAAAATCTGCCCCTGTACATCTCCATTAAACTTTCCCCTCCTCACCTTTATAGCTATCCCCTCTATAGTTTAGTTTAGTTTAGAGATACAGCACCCTTTCGGCCCACCGGGTCCGCGCCAACCAACGATCCCCGCACATTAACACTATCCTACACCCACTAGGGACAATTTTTACATTTACCAAGCCAACATACCTGTACGTCTTTGGACTGTGGGAGGAAACCGAAGATCTTGGAGAAAACCCACGCAGGTCACGGGGAGAACATACAAACTCCGTATAGACGGCACACGTAGTCGGGGTCGAACCCAGGTCTCCGGCGCTGCATTCGCTGTAAGGCAAAAAAAAACTCTACTGCTGCGCCCAATCTATTGTGTTAGAGATTTGGGGGGAAAGGTTCTGACTGTCTACCCTATCTAGGCCTTGCATAATTTTATATAATTCTATCAAGTGTCCCCTCAACTTCTGACGTTCCAGAGAAAACAATCCAAGTATATGCACCCTCTCCCTGTACCTGAAGCCCTCTAATCCAGGCAGCATTCTGGTAAACCTCCTCTGCAAAGCCTCCACATCTTTGCTGGAATGTGACCAGAGGTTCGCACAGAACTCTAAACGCGGCCAAACCAAAGGCCTATAGAGCTTCATCAGGACCTCCTGACTCTGAAACTCAATGCTCCTAGCTCCATCTGTCATTTCTCTGCCCATTTCTGCGGCTGGTTTATATGCCGCTGCATCTTCTCAATTCCCTTGTCACAGATTCCATTCCTCTCCCCTGTATTTGACCAACCTTTTGGACGCCTGTGTTAAATGCATGGTTTGGTGTTTGGATTTTGTTTGTTAATAGACACAAAATGCTGGAGAAACTCAATGGGACAGGCAGCATCCCTGGATAGAAGGAATGGGTGACGTTTCGGGTCGAGACCTTTCTTCAGACTGTGAAGGATCTTGGATCGTTATAATATATTAGAGGTGTGCCAATGCGGGTTCTGTGGAGCGTACGTTCCTTACAACATCACACTGGGAGCCGGCAGCATGGCCAGCTTTGCTTGTAACGTGCCAACCTTTAAATGTTGATTTCTCATTGCATTAACAATGACAACCGTTCATAGGTATTCTGTTTTCGAGGATGTTCCATTGCTATTGAAAATGCATGTATTGGCCAGTGTTTGAATTTAAAGTTCTTGAAACTATTTTTCCTAAACTTGATGTTCCTGAAGTCGCTCATGTGGTGGGATTCCACCAATCACTCGCTATTGTACCAGCGAGAAACACACACAAGTACCAGGAAACCAGAAGCCTGTTAATCTATAATGAAGACTCCTGACGAGTGGTGCAAGTACAAACCAAGTATGTTCACAATTAAGTGAACATAGAACATACACCGATCAGCCAAAACATTATGACCACTGACAGGCGAAGTAAACAACATTGATTACAATGGCACCTGTCAAGGGGTGGGATATATTAGGCCGCAAGTGGACAGTCAGTTCTTGAAGTTGATGTGTTGGATGCAGGAGAAATGGGCAGGAGTAAAGACCTGAGCGACTTTGACAAGGGCCAAATTGTTGGCCAGACGACTGGGTCAGAGCATCTCTGAAACGGCAAGGCTTGTGGGGTGCTCCCGGTCAGCAGTGGTGAGTACCTACCGACAGTGGTCCGAGTAGGGACAAACCACAAACCGGCAACAGACAGGGTGTTGGGCGCCCAAGGCTCATCGATGCGCGAGGGCAACGAAGGCTATCCCGTCTCGCCCGAACCGACAGAAGGTCGACTGTGGCACAAGTCACAGAAAATGTTAATGGTGGTCACGGGAGGAATGTGTCACAATACACAGTGCATCGCACCCTGCTGCGTATGGGGCTGCACACGGAGGACCAACAGCATATTAGGCAGGTGGTCATAATGTTTTGGCTCATCAGGTCATAATGTTTTGGCTGATTGGTGTATAACATAGAAAAGTACAGCAGTGGAACAGGCCATTTGGGTCACAGTGCCAGTGCGAATCATGATGCCAAGATAAACTAATCTCCTGGTGGTAGCTCCACACACCAACAGGTGTGCGAGAATGCGATGTGCCTCGCAAGTGGCTTGGACCACTGAAGGTCATTCCCCCCCCCCTACAGATTAGTCTCCTTTCTCTGGCTAAGAGGCTGAGTAAAGGACCCTGGTCAGAGGAGAGTTTGACAACCTCTCTGCCATCTTCCGCCAAACCACGGGTGAGTGGTGTTGGAGCTGTGCCTGAATTAGCTTAGCTTAGTTTATTATCGGCACATGTACCTGAGATACACGTGAAAAGCTTTTGTCGCTTGCTCTCCAGTCAAAGGAAGGACAATCCATGATTACAATCAAGCAGTCGACAGTGTACAGATAGAGGGTACAGCATTCAGTGCAAGATGAAGTCCAATTAAAGATAGTTCACGGGTCTCGAATGAGGTAGATGGGTGGTCAGGACTGCACTCTAGCTGGTGAGAGGATGGCTGTTGCCTGATAACAGCTGGAGAGAAACTGTGTCTGAATCTGCTTGAAACAGCCCCGACTGCTTTTCGGAGTAATACAGAAAACCTCTGAAAGCCAAAATTCTACAATTATAATAAAGAATTTGAAGTTTGCAGGCAGCAATTCCTCAATCGTACCTGAGGTACACTGTTCAGAGATTAGTCCTCTCTAAAATAACTTGGCAGTCACGTTGAGGTATAATTACGTTCGCAACAATCCCACGACGTCTATTTTGTGGTTTGTAGTATGGTTGAAAAACCTATTTCATTACTTAGTTTTCTGTCCCACAAGAATTTTTCATTTGATTGTCTGTTCATTTTCAGCAAAGACATCATATTGCAGAATGCCAAGGCTTCCTTCACAGTGAAGTCTTGCAGCAGCAGACTTTGGTGCTCCGCTCGCAAGTAACAGCACGAACATACAGTAAACAATTAAGAATAAGCATAAAACATTAAAACATTAAAAATACTTCATTACGGTTTAAACATGTGAGTAAAATAAACCAGAGCAAAAAGGGACGACAGACTTTTGGTTGTTGAGTAGAGCTACTACTTGCGGAAAAAAGCTGTTTTTACGTCTGGCTGTGGCTGCTTTGACAGTCCGGAGTCGCCTTTCAGGGGGAAGTGCTTCGAAGAGTTTGTGGCCAGGGTGAGAGGGGTCAGAGATGATCTTGCCCGCTCGCTTCCTGGCCCTTGCAGTGTACAGTTCGTCAACGGGGGGAAGGTTCTCAGCTGATCGAACGATGCGCTGCAGCCTCCGGATGTCGCAGACCTCCCAACCCTTCCGAATTAGGCGGAAAGATTCTGCTTTCTTATTTCATTTCCGCCATTCTGATTTCGCCTCACATTTGTCCGCAAAACACAGGGCTCGCCTCGCCCCGCCCCGCCGATTACCTCGCCGCTGGTCTCCCCTTGCTGCTGGCCCGGACTCGCCTTGCCGCTAGCCTCACCTAACCTCGCCGCTCGCCCGGCCTTGCCTTGTCGCTGGCCCGGCCTCGCCTCGCCCTGCCACTGGCCGCTGGCCCGGCCTCACCTCGCCTCTCGCCGCTGGCCTCACCTCGCCGCTCGCCCGGACTCGCTGCTAGCCTCACCTAACCTCGCCGCTCGCCCGGCCTTGCCTTGTCGCTGGCCCGGCCTCGCCTCGCCCTGCCACTGGCCGCTGGCCCGGCCTCTCCTCGCCTCTCGCCGCTGGCCTCACCTCGCCGCTCGCCCGGACTCGCCACTAGCCTCACCTAACCTCGCCGCTCGCCCGGCCTCGCCTTGTCGCTGGCCCAGCCTCACCTCGCCTCTCGCCGCTGGCCTCGCCCGGCCTCGCCTTGTCGCTGGCCCGGCCTCGCCTCTCGCCGCTGGCCTCGCCCGGCTTCGCCTTGTCACTGGCCTGGCCTCACCTCGCCTCTCGCCGGTGGCCTGGCCTCGCCCGGCCTCACCTTGCCACTGGCCTGGCCTGACCTCGCCTCTCGCCGGTGGCCTGGCCTCGCCGCTGGCCTATCCTCGCTGCGGAGCGTGAGGCCCGTTGATGTTGAGAGGGGATGGTGGGGGGGGGTTGGGGTGCGGGGGAGGGGGGCAGTGGAGTGGGAGGAGGGAGTGGGGGTCTGGGGGGTGGAGGAAGGGAGGGGGAGAGTGGGGGTGGGAGGGGTGGAGGAGTAGATTTGGGGGGAAAGGAAGGAGGGGTGGAGGGGAGGTGTGGGGGGAGTAGGGGGTGGGGTGGGGGGGAGTTGGGGGGAGGGGGGTGAGGAGTGGGGGGAGTAGGGTTGGGGGGGACATGGACCGTTGTGATTTGCTGTTGAAGACCACTGGAGCAAGTATGTCTTCAATTAAATTTTTTATGTGCAGTTTTTTTAATGATACTCTTTCTTCATAACTTAGTCATACAGTTTATGACCATTGTTCTTGATGTGTAAGGAAAAAGCAAAATAGAAAAAACAAAACAAAACAAATTTTTCTTTGTTGTAAAAAGTATGTTCAATAACCTTTCTATAAAAGTAGAATATACTCGTGATAGGCCTGACATTGTACATGTAGTACATGTAGTCCAAGAACTACAGACTGTTGGAAATAATAGTCGTTTTTCACACGTGAATGTAGCGCAACGCGTACGCGCATTTGGCGTGCATACTTTTTTTTGCTGAAAAGTTGCATTATGAATTTTGATGTAAAATTCTAGATTTTGGACATCAAAATTCTGAATTTGTAAAGTCAAAAGTTGGGAGGTCTGATGTCGTGCGTGGTGGCTGAGCCAAACCGGGGTACTGATTGAGAATGATCAGCAATGATCACATTGAATGGCGATGCTGGCTCGAAGGGCCGAATGGCCTCTTCCTGCACCTATTGTCTATTGTCTATTGAATCAATAATTTTGCTGTGTTGCTGCTGGAAGTGGAACTTGGAGCTGAGTTGCGGTCAGCCCACTTTTCTCTCTCTTATCTCATTGTTACAATTCTGAATTGGTTTGCTTGGTAGGAGGAGAGAACATGATGTAATAAGACATTCATCTAATATTTAACATTACTGGCACTTTTTTTATACTGTTTTAAGCGTTATTGTCAGCATTTACTGACCTTGCAGTGATTGCCACCATTGTAATTCATGGAATCGTAGAACGTTGTGGCACACAAGGACACTGGTCAGTCCTTTATATTCATGCCACGCCAGAATGCACTGGAGACGAGTACTCATTTTCAGCATTTGGTCCATTAATCTGATGGCTACGTTTCTACTTCCACCAATCTTTCAGGCAATGAGTTTCAAACGCCCAACATTCCCGAATGAAATAATTTTCTTCTCGAGTCATCCCTTACCCTTCTGGAGACACAAGGAACTGCAGATGCTGGAAAACGGAAAGTGCTGGAATAACTTGAGGATCAGGTAATGTCTGCGAATGGGATGGCTCGGCAATGTTTTGTGTCGAGTCCCTTCTTCAGACCCTTCGCCTGAAGAAGGACCCGACCTGAAACGTCAGAGCTCTTAAGGATAGCGGAGTCAGGGGGTATGGGGAGAAGGCAGGAACGGGGTACTGATTGAGAGTGATCAGCCATGATCACATTGAATGGTGGTGCTGGCTGGAATGGCCGAATGGCCTACTCCTGCACCTATTGTCTATTGTCACCTAACCATCCCCCCTAGAGATGCTGCCATACCCGCTGAGTCAATCCATCACTTTGTGTTTTCCCCCTAGCCTTCTACTTGCAGTAGTGCCCTCCGGTTAATGGACTTCTCTGTCAAGAGAAATGAATTCTCACTGTTCACCTACTAGAAACGCTTCAATTTAACGCTCCTTATCTTAATGGTTTCACCGTCTCCTTTGTTCTGAAGAAAATTGCCCAAATTTAGACAGTTGCTTCTCATAATAAAATTCTCCAACCCTGGCTAATATTACTTATGAATCTTTTCTGCGCCCTCAGTGGTGCTATCACACATTGCCTATAGCATTAATACCAGAATTGTACACGCTATTTCCAGCTGTGGCCCAACTGATGTATTATACAGTTCTAACATGATTTCCCTGCTTATACTTTCTGTCTCAGCTATAGTTTATCACCTTATCTGACGGTCCTGCTGCCTTCTGGGACTTGTGGGCATACTTTCCAACATTCCCAATTCCTATGCACTTCATGGTGTATCAGTTATTTGTGGGCTATTTGCAATGAACCACTGAACAATGTTTAATGTCATATATGCCAGGGTGCAGTGCAATTCCCTGTTCACATGAAGCTCTCAGAGTAAACAGTATGCATACAGCAATAATAAATATAATGACGAGTGCAAAATGGCAGAATGGTGCAAGATTGTAGTGCAATATCCAAATAGTGCAAAAGAATATTAAAGTACATTGCTGGAGTAACTCAGCAGGACAGGCAGCAGCTGTGGATAGAAGGAATGGGTGACGTTTCAGCTCGAGATCCTTCGTCAGACAGGTCTCGACACGAAACGTCACCCATTCCTTCTATCCACAGATGCTGCCTGTCTTGCTGAGTTGCTCCAGCATTTTGTGTCTATCTTCAGTGTAAACCAGCATCTGCAGTTCCTTCCTATAAAATATTAAAAGTACATTAATGGACTAATGGAAGGAGGTGGAGTGAAGAGTAAGAGTATATGGAGCAACTCTGGGAATGGGGTGTGAATGGGGTGATCGGTTCAGGAGTCGATTAGCAGCAGGGAAGAAACTGTTCCAAAATCTGGACATCAAAGCTGTAAAGCTCCTGCACTTTCTCCCAGAAAGTAGAAGAGAGGAAAGGGAATGTCCGAGTTTGCAGGCATCTCTTACGATACTTCCAAGCCTTCCTTATGCAACACATCATGAAGATTTGACATAAAATGCTGGAGTAACTCAGCGGGTCAGGCAGCATCTTTGGAGAGAAGGAATGGGCGACATTCCGGGTTGAGACCCTTCTTCAGACTGATGTCAGGGGAGTGGGCTGTACATAGATAAGGAAATGTATAAACGAAGAAGTGTAAGGTGTGAAAACAGGACAAAGGGAATGGAGATCAAGAAAAATGTCGAATAGATTATTGAGAGTTGGGAGAAGGTAACAGCAAAGCAAACGGAGATAAAATGTAGTCGGAGACAGTAAGACTGGTTGGAGAACTGGAAAGAGGGAAATCTTCAATTTAAACCAACGTCTGCAGTTCCTTCCTACACACATCATGAAGATGGACTGGATGAAAGGAAGTGATGGACCTGTGACTGCCTCTGCCGGCTCACCTCTGAAGATTCAGGCAGTCAACAGCAGAGCAGTTGCCATATCAGGCAGAGATGCATCCTGTTGGAATTCTTTCCATCGCGGATCTTTGGAAGTGCAGTTTAGAGATGCAGCAGGGAAACGGGGCCCTTCAGCCCACTGATTCTACACCAACTATCGACCACTCATTCACACTCGTTTTATGTCATCCCTCTTTCTCATCCACTCCTTGCACATTAGGGGCATTTTTTACAGAGGCCGATTAACCTACATGTGGGAGGAATCTGGAACAGCTGGAGGAGACCCATGCGGTCATGTGGAATGTGCAAACTTCTCTCAGACAGCACCAGAGATCGGGATGGAACCCAGGTCTCTGGCGCTGTGAGGCAGCAGGTCTACCAGCTGTGCCACTCTGCCGCCCAAACCGTTTGAGTGAATTCTTATGGACACGCCAAATCTTCTCGAGTCCTTAAGAAAGTAAAAACGATGATGTACTTTGTTGATCTCCGTGTCAGTGTGAAGGGAGCAGGTCAAGTTGCTGGTACATGAATCAGAATCAGAATCGCCTTTATTGCCATCCACAAAACATGTCTTTTGGATGAAATTCCTTTACCCACAGCAATAGAAATAAAGCAATAACACACACACAATCACAAAACCAACACAAAACAAAGAAACATCCATCACAGTGAGTCTCCTCCAGTCACCTCCTCACTGTGACGGAAGGCCAGAATGTCTTTCTCTTCCCTCCCGCGGTCAGGTTGTTGAAATTGCCACGTCGGGGCTCCCGAAATTGATGCCCCCGCCAGGCGGAGAAAATCCCGCGGCCTATTCCAGGCCGCGCCGGACGGTGAAAGGTCCGCGGCGGGCCGACCCAAGCCCCGCGATTCGGGGCGGGCGAAGACGCTGCCGCTGCCGGAGCTCCCGATGTCGGCCCCCACCCAGGGACCCGCGAGCTTCCAGCTTACATCGATGAGAGCAGAGTTGAATTCATTCCCTCCCTCCTTTAGGACAACAACCAACTCTTGTGTCTCGTTGGTGTTAAGAACCAGATTATTGTCCTTAACACCATGACACTAAATTCTCAATCTCCTTGCTGTACTTTGTGTTACCGCTGTTGTAGATCTGACAGACACAGTGGTTTCTGAAGCCAGTTGAAGATGGAGTCCCCAAGACCAACATCCAACACATATTGGGATAATTTTATTCAGTGTTACGATGTTGAGGCTGAGCTGTAGTCGATGAATAGCATCCTGACAGATGTATTCTTATTGTCAAGGTGATCCAGAACTGAATGTATGCAAGAGAGCTGACGTCCTCCGTAAATCTCTTTTTCCAGTCTGCAACTTGCCAGGGGTCTAGCTGTCTGGAAGATGGTCACAAGTCTGGGCGATTACCAGTCTTTCAAAGCACCTGATTATGGTTGATGTTAGAGCGACTGGGACAGGTCACTTTATTTTCCGTAGGGACTGGAATGATGGTGTTTTTCTTGAAGCAGATGAGGACAAAAGACTGTTGAAGTGAGACGTTGAAAGTGTAAGTGAGGACTGGCCAGTTTATTGGCGTACAATTGCAGAACCCGCCCTGTGACTTCACCCGAGCCGGTCACTTTCCAAGAGTTTGCACACGCGGTGGGGCTCCAAGTCAGTCTCGAGCAAGGCCGTCAGCTCCATGATGTTAGGCCGCAGGGCGACCGGAGATACGATCCGGATAACAATCGCATCTCCGGCAAGGTAAGACATTGGAAAAAGGTTTCCCCCGACCCCAAGAGTTTACACACTCGTAAAACAGATCTGACTTCTGCATGTATGAGTCATCCGGGAGTCGCCTAGCTGAATCTCCAAATCGAACACAATTTGCCACCTTTGTGCCCAACTGAGCAATCAATTGATATATTTTTGTAGCCGAGAATTGTTTTTTCACACACTGTGGAATTATGGTTAGTCAACTGGAATCTGGTGAGAAGATAATGTGTAGGAAGGGATTGCAGATGTTGGTTTGCACTGAGGATAGACACAAAATGCTGGAGTAACTCAGCAGGATCGGCAGCATCTTTGTATAGAAGGAATGGGTGACGTTTCAGGACGAGACCATCTGAAGAAGGGTCTCGACCTGAAACGTCACCTATTCCTTCTATCCAGAGACTCTGCCTGTCCTGCAGAAGCATAGATTAGTAAGGGTGCCAGGGGCTATGGGGATAAGATAGGAGAATGCGATCAAGAAGAAAAGATACATCAGACTCTGTCCTGTCCTGCTAAGTTACTCCAGCATTTTGTGTCTATCTTTGATGATGAGATCAACTGCATTTGATAGGTGTTTCATGGATAATCAGTACTTTTCCACTGTTATTGTATCCCCTCCAACAGCCTCTTCACCCTCCTGCCTTCAGGGAGAAGGTTTCGCAGCCTGAGGTCAAGCACCACCCGACTAAAGAACAGTTTTTTCCACCAGGCTGTCAGGATGCTGAACTCTCTCCCCTCCCTTCCTCCTCTCTCCCCTGCCCCTATTGGACCTGGACTTTAACACCCCACACACACGCACATCCAGCACCAGACACTTTAAAAAAAAATTTTTTAACGCATTTGAAGTGACTATATTTTATATTTTATGTTGATTGTTGTTTGCTGTGCCTTTTTAATTTTAACTTAGTTTTATGCACTTTGTTCCTCGGGATTGTGGGAAACGGTATTTCGATTTTCTGTCTGTGTAAACTGGCTGAGGATTGACAATAAAATTGACTTTGACTTTGACTTTGACTTATCTGAAAATAAGTGGAGACGTTCCCACTCTCAACAGATCAGAGTCAACAATGTGTATTTAAGTGTGTATGCAAAGAAATATCCAAATGCTTCATTTTCCAGAAGCTTCAACGATACAAGGAGTTGTCAATTTATAATTATAGGTATTCTCACATGCTTTCTATTGAACGTACATAGGAAAACCTGAGCGATTACTTTTGTTGTTCCTTCCATATTTCACGTAGCAATTTGCTTTTGTTCGAATCAGAAAGCATTTAATGTTAATGATTTTTTAACACCTTGATGCACAGTATTGCCACATTTAACAAGATTAGATGCAAAATGCCTAACATGGGCCTCTCTGCAGATAAAATGTGTGGGAAGGAACAGATTTATACCAAAGTTCGACACAAAATGACCAACATTAGTAACCCCAATTATGCTTGCCCTGTAAGATGATGAGCGTAGATTAGTAGGGGTGCCAGGGGCTATGGGGATAAGACAGGAGAATGCGATTAAGAAGAAAAGATACATCAGCCTTGATTCTATGGTGGAGTAGACTTGATGGGCCGAATGGCCTAATTCTGTTCCTATAACTTATGAACTTATGAAAATGCTGGAGTAACTCAGCGGGTCAGGCAGCATCACTGGTGAAAAGGAATAGGTGACGTTTTGGGTCGAGACCCTTCTTCTGACTGAAGTCTTAAGAAAGGTCTCAACTTGAAACGTTACCTATTCCTTTTTACAGAGATGCTGCCTGACCCACTTGGTTACTCCAGCATTTTGTGTCTATCCTCTGCAGATACAGAGCAGCAGAGGCTTAAGACTTAAAGGGCCTGTCCCAGTTAGGTGATTTTAAGGTGACTAGGCTGTCGCTGAACGTTTGCCGGGGTGTCGCGCGCGGGCGTGATCGTGAGGAGTCTTCAATGAATCGTAGCGGATCTCGGCGTGTCGCGGAAAAATTTACCTGCTAGAAATCTCTTGGCGACAGCTGGCTTGTCGCCAGGTATCGTAGCTTATTGCGGGCGCTGTCTGTCGCACGCTGTCCCCAGGTTTGCTAGGTTGTCGCAGATGCATTTAGAAGCACGTAATATTAAATTAAGAAAAGGAATTTGAAGATACCAGAAGATAGTTTTGTTTAACCAATTTATTTACCGTCAGGAAATTTGACAGGTAGATTGGAGGCGACAGTTTGACGGTCAGGTAAGCGTGGGAATTTCACGATGTTTCCGAAGACGGTGTAATCTCTTAGCCAGGTGCTAGTTTCACAAAAAAAGTGACTTGTATCGACCTGACTCGGCATTGTCGTGGTCATTGTCGTGGTCACTGTCGTGGTCATTGTCGTGGTCATTGTCGTGGTCACTGTCGTGGTCATTGTCGTGGTCATTGTCGTGGTCACTGTCGTGGTCATTGTCGTGGTCATTGTCGTGGTCACTGTCGTGGTCATTGTCGTGGTCATTGTCGTGGTCACTGTCGTGGTCATTGTCGTGGTCACTGTCGCGGTCATTGTCGCGGTCATTGTCGTGGTCATTGTCGTGGTCATTGTCGTGGTCATTGTCGTCGGGTAAAAGAAAATGTCGGCGATCTGCTACGACTTTGACAGTCGCCGGCAGTCGCCTTAAAAATCGCGTAACTGGGACAGGCCCTTTAGCTAAACTCGGCAAGGTCTTGTACATCTCTATTAAATTACATCACAATAATGTTGAGTGCTGTTTTCTTTCAAGTATATGATGATTAGCTTTATCTAAACTTTTCCGATAATGTACATGATTAGGATGTTTTTTCATCTTGATGTTCTTTACTCTTTTTTTCAGAGATAAATCATTTTACTTTAACTTTCTTATTTTCTGATTGTAACCTGGCAAACCAAGACATGGATGCCTTACACTTTATACATTCAAAAATAAATCTTAATTTAAGGTGCAGCATTAGGTGGCAATTATTTTTGGTAGTTCAGTTTTGTAATCTTGTTCATCTTATCCTAAAAGTGCAGCATCACAGACAAGTCCTGTTAAGATAAAACCCAACACGGTGGTTGCATCGGCCATTTTCTATGGAGTGGTCTGCTGGAGCAGCAGCATCTCAGCGGCGGAAGGGAAGAGACTCAACAAGCTGGTCAGGAAGGCCAGCTCTGTCCTGGGTTGCCCCCTCGACTCAGTGCAGGCGGTGGGAGAGAGGAGGATGATGGCAAAGCTAACATCACTGCTGGACAACGACTCCCACCCCATGCAGGACACTGTCACTGCACTGAGTAGCTCCTTCAGTGACAGACTCCTTCACCCCAAGTGCGTGAAGGAGAGATATAAGAGGTCCTGCCTTCCCGCTGCTGCGAGACTGCACAACCAGCACTGCTCCCAGCAGACGAGTCAACAATAACAGCTAAGAACACACAGAAAACTGATGACAATTTATGTATTTTTTTATTTATAATGAATGATCTCTTGCTATCCACTTTGCTGCTGTAACACTGTAAATTTGTAAAACACTGTAACACTCCAAAGACTTACAGGTCTGTAGGTTAATTGGCTGGGTAAAATGTTTTTAAAAAATTGTCCCTAGTGGGTGTAGGATAGTGTTAATGTGCGGGGATCATTGGGTGGCACGGACTTGGAGGGCCGAAAAAGCCTGTTTCCGGCTGTATATATATGATATGATATGATAAATTTCCCCGGTGTGGGACGAATAAAGGAATATATTATTATTATTAAAGAAGAACATTATTATTGTAGAAATTTAGTTTTGTTAGCAAATGATAATTGAGCACAGTGGTCACCCTGATATTTGGGTGTATCGATATCATAGAAGCAGATATGAAAAATTGGACCCTAAATATTGTTGTATAAGTTTAGCTCTGTGAATCAAAAACATGTTGCTACCTCACGATTCAAGGGTTTCTCTTGAGAATCGCTGAACAAGTAAAGAAGTGACCTCCGTATCAATCTGTTAGTGAGGAAGTAAACAAATGTTCACCGGGTTAATTGCCGGAACGGCAAGACTGAAGTGAATAGAGAGATTAGGTTGACTGGATTTGTGTTCACTGAAGTTTTGGGGAATGAGATGGAATCAGATTGAAACTCATGAAATTCTGACAGGGCTAGCCAGACTGGATATAAGAGGGATGGTTCTCGTGGCTGGGTTGTCCAGAATGAGGATTCACAGTCTCAGGAAATGAAGTATTTAGATCTGAGATGAGAACAACATTTCTTCACTCTGATGGTGATGAACCTATGTAGTTTACCACCACAGGTGGCTGAGTATTTTGAAGCAGATGGATCCATTTCTAGATTCAAAGACATAAAGGGATCTGGAACAAGAGCAGTAATATGCCTTTGAGGTGGATGATCGGCAAGATCATATAAAATGGTGGAGCAGGCTTGAAGGACTGAACGGTTTGCTCCTAATTTTCCATGTTTCATTGAGCTGAGTTATTCAATCAAAAAAGTGAAGCGACTATTATTGCCATCTTATGTTTCTTACTGTCTCTCATATCACAAAAACATATTAACAATGTGCTTTGAGAAAAATCTCATAAATATTCACTGATGGACTTTATGACAAATGACCATTACTGCAAATCACCTTTTTGAAAAGTGGACCGCCATAGATGCTTTCCTCTGGAAGGCGACTCCGGACTGTCAAAGCAGCCACAGCCAGACATAAAAACAGCTTTTTTTCCACGAGTGGTAGTTCTACTCAATAACCAAAGTCTGTAGTCTCTTTTTTGCTCTGGTTTATTTTCACCCACATGTTTAGACCGTAATGGTCTAAATTGTTTTGATGTGTTATGCTTTATTCTTAATTGTTAACTGTATGTGTTATTTGTGAGCGGAACACCAAGGCACATTCCTTGTATTTGCATACTTGGCCAAAAAACCTATTCATTCATTCATTCCTGTCGATTTGTGGGTATCATTGGAAGTTTTTTATTCACAGTATTAGCAAATGGTGAAATCAATTGGTTATGAATTAAGTAGGCCAATGGAAGCAGAATTATAGGGTAAAAAAATTAAATGTACTATCTTGTCACAAACGGTTGTGAAGTATCTAACTCTTCAGTAGCGAAATGGAGCCAGAATGATAATGCATTAAATGGTGTTCTTCACAGTTTTTACCCGTATCATTTATGTATGATCTAAAATAAAATAAAATTCATACCTTCTGTGGACTGTTGGGATACGAACTCTCGAGAAAATGTTGATAGAGTTAATATTAGAGATTTGTTTTCCTTCTTTTCAGCATTATTAAGACGGCATCTGTGATGATGCATTTGTCTGCGAAAGAAATAGATTTATAAATTACCTAATGATATATAAATAGAGTGTAAGATACAGAAGTAGGAATAGGCCATTTGACATACACCATTGCTCTGCAAATATGTGATCTTTTACCTTAATGCCACTTTCTCCTATTCATTCCATGTCCCTTAAATCCCTTAAGAGCCAAAAATCTTTCAATTCCTGTCATTCAGTAACTGAGAATCACAGTTGTCTTGCATGGGGAATTTTAAAGTTTCAGTGCCCACTGGTTGAAGGAATTTCTTCTCATCTCTGCTTTAAATCTTGCTTTTGAGACTCCCACCGCTCTTCTTGAAATCCCAGCACATTGTAACATTATCCCTGGCCTTGCAAGCCAGCATTTTTCCATATTCTACACCATCTACTTTGTCCTTGCTCATTCACCTAGCCTGTTTATATCTACTCAAAGTGCCTCTGAATCCTGCTCACAAACCACACTGCTACACACTTTTCTACTATCAGCAAACTTTGACATGTCACACTTAGTCCCCTCATCCAAATCATTCACACGGATTGTGAACAGATGGGCCCCACCACCAATATCGCCACCACCACTCACAACTGGAAATAACTTGTTTATTCCTATTCTATTTTCTGTCCTTTAACCGATTCGTAATCCATGCCATTATATAATGTCATTCTGTGGGTTTTACCTTTATTTAATAATCTCTTGTGCGATACTTTATCAAAGGCTTGAAAGACCAATAACTTTGATTCCACTGTTTCCGTCCTATGTGTCCTTCTGATTAAATCCTCAGTTAGAGTGAAAAGGGTGGTGGGTGTATGGAACGAGCTGCTGGAGGAGGTAATTGAAGCAAGTACTATCACAATGTTTAAAAAACATTTGGACATGTATATGGATAGGATTGGTTTAGAGGGGTAGGGGCCAAACGCAGGCCGGTGGGACTAGTGTATATGGGCCACATTGGTCGGTGTGGACAAGTTGGGCTGAAGGGCCTGTTTCCTCACAGTATAATTCTATGACAAGATAACTCTTAATTGATTTATCAAACTTGATTTCTTATTCATCAATCCACACAGACTTTGTTCTAAGTGTCCTGTACCAGAGGGCATTGTCAGATTTTCCCTTTTCCATTTGCATTATCCAAATTAAAGCTGTGTGGCGTGGGATACATGCCGTTTTGTGCTGGAGTGGTAGCTGACTGCTCTCCAACCCCCCCACCTTCCCATCCCTCCCCCATTCTGCCAGCTAGTCTGTAAGACATTCGAGCACTTTCCCTATTACTGATGTCAGACTAACATTCCTGGTTTCCTCTCCCTCGTTTCTTAAATACTGATATTCACCGCCTTACCTCTCATCTGTTTCAACAGTTCTGGTATATTCAACATTTTGCAAGGTGATGACAGGTGCGTCCTTTCCAACTCAGTTCATTAGATTCTAAACCTTTCAGTCCCCATCTTCAAATGGACACAAACACATTTTCTGGCATTTCTGTGCAGCATCTGAAGTGTGTCACATTTATTCCTTTGTTGCATTTGCTAGGATGTGGGTTTCCATATTCTGATTCCCCAAACAGAAAGCTCCATGTCTCAGGCTGGACATTTTTCTCCCTGGAAAAAAGGCATAACGGATGTGAGAAGGTGTCAAAAGTCTGCAAATGTCATGTGGATTATTAGATGAAGCTTTTGAGTTCCATTCGAGTAATTTTTCTGGTCCCTATGCTAGCTTGTATCAATTTGTATCAAGCTAATTTAATGCTATCAGTCAAAATCCACTTGTGCTTCTTGAGAATATCTTCCACTTTTGACAGAACCTGACTTAGATGATGCAAATGACATATTTTGTAGGGATTACCTAAATGTGATGAAGAGCTTTGTGTCGCAGGTCAAAAATAACATTTGGAAATGATGAATGATAATCACTTTGAAGTATCAAAGTTCAAGGAGAATGTCTTGGAATTATTTCTTCATGGTTCACCCCTTTGAAAATATTTCACCTGGGGAATACATTTTTGGACAAACATTATTTAAAAATTATTGAACCTACCTACCTACCTATATTTAGCAATTATTTGCTTGCCACTCGTTTGCAAGTGAAATTCTATCAATCGTAAACTTTTATATTGTGATTTTCCCCTGGGCTTAAAGACCTGGAGGTGAGGCGTTACTTATTGTGTGATTTACTGCATTGGAAGAATGTTGAGTGGTTCACAATTCACAATATGAAAGAAAGAACAATTTGATTGTGTATCAACCCCAGATGTCTCACACTAGTGAGAAGCCGTGAAAACAGCTAATATAACTTGCCTGTTGATTCTCATCACTTTTGTACAACCATTCAGTTTCTTTGATGGAAATAAGAAAAAAGTACTGAAATTATATTGAAAGAAAGCTCCGATGTTGGAGCAAAAATTAGTGACGATAATTTTACTACTTTGGTTTATGAACTACCATTCCAAAAAGGCAGAGATCTTAATGTGTTTTAGGTGAGTTGGAAGAAGACAAGTAAACACTCAAATAATGTGGACAATCACCATCTTCCTGGTGTTCTGTTCCATGGTGAATGGCTGGTGAAATGCACTCTGATCTATCCATATCTGCCTTCACCCCAGGCTCCAAACTGGATGGTGCACTGTTTCACTACTTACCATTTCACAAATGTTTTAGCACAAAACGAAATAAGTTTTATCTCGTGAGACTGATTCAAATTTGTAGATAGAAATAAATGGTTAATCTCAGTCATTCTTGTGACTCACAGCTTCCAGTGATAGAAAAAGAACTATGATCTTGGCCTTGTTCCATCTGAAGATTCTGACTGCTATGATACAAAAAGCTGGAGTAACTCAGCGGGCCAGACAGCATCTCTGGAGAAAAGGAATAGGTGACGTTCTGGGTCGAGACCCCTCTTCAGACATGCTGTCTGACCCGCTGAGTTACTCCAGCTTTTGCGCCTATCTTTGATTTAAACCAGCATCTGCAGTTCCTTCCTACACATTTTGTCTGCTATGTAGGAGAGTCAGTATAAATAAATTCATTTATTTTAAAGCAGAATGTTTCAACTGTAATTGGTAGTTTATCTCTCCAATTGCTATTCTCTATTTTGTGGCTTGAACAGTTCTCAGATTGTTTTTGCAAGGGATTGTTGCTAAACTTGATCTTGATCATGGCACCTTTTTTCATTTGCAACCCTTTGCACACAGTTTTCGGGGGGGGGGGGTCCCTGGGGATTGTGCTTCTTTCAGAGTTCAGGTATACTGAGGTCAATTGTAGCATTCCATCTGTTGTACTGTAAGAAACTAACTGCAGATGCTGGTACAAATTGAAGGTATTTATTTCACAAAATGCTGGAGTAACTCAGCAGGTCAGGCAGCATCTCAGGAGAGAAGGAATGGGTGACGTTTCGGGTCGAGGCCCTTCTTCAGTCTGAAGAAGGGCCACGACCCGAAACGTCACCCATTCCTCTCTCCTGAGATGCTGCCTGACCTGCTGAGTTACTCCAGCATTTTGTGAAACAAACACCTTCCATCTGTTGCACTAATGGACATACAGGAGTAATTTCATCACGTTCAGTTTAGTTTGGAGATACAGTATGGAAACAGACCATCGGCCCACCGAGTCCGCACCGACTAACAATCGCCCGCACACTCGTTCCATCATTCTCACTAGAGGCAATTTGCAGAAGGCAGTTAACATACAAACCTGCAGGTCTTTGGAATGTGGTAGTAAACCGGAACACCCGGACAAAATCCAGGTGGTCACAGGGAGAACTTACAAACTCTCTAAAGACAGCACCTGTGGTCGGGATCGTACGCGGGTCTCTGGCGCAGTAAGGCAGCAACTATACTGCCGCACCACTGTGCCGCTGGTACTAATGAAGCCAAGGACTCTCTGGGTTCTGTGACATTGGACATTGCCAGTTGGCCCACTTTAGCAGGATGCATGATTTAACAACATTTGTAATATTTAAGAAATGTAATGTCATGTTGGAGTTGGAACAGCAGTTTTCACGGTGCTTGAGGATTGATGTATCTTCAGAATAGGGTTGGAATGGATACTTTAAGTTACTTGAAAATTAAGATGCAGTAGCTTTTTCTGCAGAAAATAAAAGTGACAGCTCTCATGCATTAGTAACAACGTGAGTGTTAGGCAGCAACAAGCAGTGATTTACAAGAAACAGAAATTATAATTCTGCTGACTTGAAATTTCAGCAGGACATGGTTCTATACACCTTTGTTTCTTATGACGATTTTGCAACAAACTTCTCTTGATTCTAACTGTTAAACTTGGAGAGGTTTCTTCATTTCCTTTTGGGAACCCAGCAAAATGTGTTGATTATAATTTTCTAAAGGGTTATTGTCTATTTTAAAATCACAAATAAAGCTTGTACCAGTTGTCACCCATATTAGCCAATCCTGTTTTATTGATTTCAATAACTGACTGTAGAATTGGTGAGTTTGCAATGGTTCTGGTAATTCTGTGGTATGCTGACTGTAGAATTGGTGACATTTAGGTCATCAGTTTTCTATGTTCCTGAAAATATTTTCGCATTAATAACTATAATATATAAGCAAACATTAAAATTCAATATATCAGGACAACGATAGAAAATCAAACACACTGAGTTTGCAATGGTTCTGGTAATTCTGTGGTATAAATGTTCCTGGAAATTGGCAGTGGTATTGAGTGGTGTGTGACAGCTTAATGGATTCAGTGTGCTCTAACTAATGCCGTTCCAGTGTTGTGCTTGCTGTTGCTTAACATTTGACATGTTTTCATCCTTTCCCCTTATCCTTGCCCCTTTGGTGCTTTCACTCCAGCATCTGTCTCCAGACCTGGAGGCTTCTCCCACGATACTGATCACAGAGCATGCTACTTTGTGTCTCTTGTTTTACATTTGTGGTCTACCTGTGTCGGGTTTCTGCAAACAGCCATGTATACCGTCTTTTTCTTTCCAGGCAAACGGGATACACTGGCGTGAACCAAAGCGGAATGATGGGCTCGAGCTCTCCCTACAGCCAGCCAGTGAACAACACCTCGTTAATAATGAACTCTCAGACCACTACTTACAACATGGCATCTAATATGGTGAACAGCTCCTCAGGTAAAACCGCTTTTAAAATTGGAAGATTCCTATTTTTGAAAAGAACATCCGGGCCCTTTTGAGAAGCTGGGGAAGAGATTTGGTCTCTGCTACATTTGTTCGCAGGAGTTCTAAAAAATCGCTTGTACTGAAGAAATCCAATTACCATCAGAAAACTAAATCATGCATCCAATATATACAACAGGAAAAAAAATCTCCTCCCGTTGTTTAATTGAGGTGTAACTGATTAGATGATGAGCAGTCTTTTGTCTTATGTCAGTTTAGTGGCTTTAGAGAAGACTGATAAATCAACTGCAAACTCAAGGTTTTCCTGCAAATTAGAGATGAATATACAATGATGTGAAGAATCTGGTCACTGGTAAATTTGCCATCTTATTGCATATACAAACTATGTTGACATAACATAAAACGACAAATTGCCTCAGTTTTTTTCTGCAGTTTTGTAAACCACTTTCCCGAAGAAGGCTTTAATTTTGTGCTTGAAGTATAATTATATAGATATAATTGGCACCTTGCCCAAAGGTCAGATTTCTTGTAAATTCTGGCTGTAAATGTTGGCGTATCATTTTCCTGCAGCTAAGGCCGCCTCAAGCCCCAGCAGTCTTTATTGGGTGGTCATATGGGCATAAAACCTGGTGAACTATATTTTTCTCCATCTCTCGCTTGTGGCGTACAGATCAATCCGGGAATTTTTACAACTCCACATGTTTCAGCAGAATTAGGTTCTTCTGTATCCTTGCATTGGTCCCGATGTTTAGCCTCAAACTTCTTAACTTGCCTTTTTTTATAAGATACTGCAGTTGATATCTCAGAAATATACACGAATTTCCAATAGTTCTGCACCTCAAAAAGCCATGGAAGGAGCTCAAGATATGTGCTTCGTTTCTTAAGCCAACGGGGTGGCACGAGGGTGCAGCGGTAGAGTTGCTGCCTTACAGCGTCAGAGACCCGGGTACGATTCTGGCTACGGGTGCTGTCTGTACGGAGTTTGTACGCTCTCCCTCTGACTGCGTGGGTTTTTTCTGAGAACTTCGATTTCCTCCCACACTTCAAAGACGTACAGGTGCACCAGTCATTGAAAGTAAGCATGCAGGTGCAGCAGGCAGTGAAGAAAGCAAATTGTATGTTAGCATTCATAGCAAGAGGATTTGAGTATAGGAGCAGGGAGGTTCTACTGCAGTTGTACAGGGCCTTGGTGAGACCGCACCTGGAGTATTGTGTACAATTTTGGTCTCCTAATCTGAGGAAAGACATTCTAGCCTTAGAGGGAGTACAGAGAAGGTTCACCAGATTGATCCCTGGGATGGCAGGACTTTCATATAAAGAAAGACTGGATAGACTAGGCTTATACTCGCTGGAATTTAAAAGACTGAGGGGGGATCTTATAGAAACATATTAAATTCTTAAGGGGTTGGAGAGGCAAGATGCGGGAAGATTGTTCCCGATGTTGGGGAAGTCCAGAACCAGGGGTCACAGCTTAAGGATAAGGGGGAAGTCTTTTAGGACCGAGATGAGAAAACATTTCTTCACACAGAGAGTGGTGAGTCTGTGGAATTCTCTGCTATATTTAGGAGGGAGTTAGATGTGGCCCTTGTGGCTAAAGGGATCAGGGGGTATGGAGAGAAGGCAGGTACAGGTTACTGAGCTGGATGATCAGCCATGATCATATTGAATGGTGGTGCAGGCTCGAAGGGCCGAATGGCCTACTCTTGCTCCTATTTTCTATGTTTGTAGGTTAATTGGCTTGGTAAATGTAAAAATTGTCACTGGTACAAGATAGTGTTAATGTGCGGGAATCGCTGGTCGGTGCGGACTCGATGGGCTGAAGGGCCTGTTTCCGTGCCGTCTCTCTCAACTAAACTAAATTATAATTTTATATACGTGCGTTGGTTCTTGGGTTTATGATGAGATCGGCCTGATTATAACAAAATCTTCTAGGTTTGCTTGTTTGTTTGACAAAGCAACAGATCTTATTAAAACACAGTGGGGTGTTACAGACACATCTGGTTTAAAACATCTAGAATGGTACTGATGTTGCCTTCTGAACCAAGAACCAATATCTTGGGGCATCTTGATCAGCATGGACAAGCTGCATTGAAGGGCCTGTTTCTGTGCTTTATGACTCTGTGACTCCAGTTAAACTATACTGAGGCAATATGGTATTTGTAATTATCAATATGGTAAACATCACGTACCCTGTAAGGTAGCTTCCCCCACTACCCCTCCCCCCCACCCCCACCCCCTCCACGTTAGAGGCAGGAAACATGTTCCCAATGTTGGGGGAGTCCAGAACCAGGGGCCACAGTTTAAGAATAAGGGGTAGGCCATTTAGAACGTAGATGAGGAAACACTTTTTCAGTCAGAGAGTTGTGAATCTGTGGAATTCTCTGCCTCAGAAGGCAGTGGAGGCCAATTCTCTGAATGCATTCAAGAGAGAGCTAGATAGAGCTCTTAAGGATAGTGGAGTCAGGGGGTATGGGGAGAAGGCAGGAACAGGGTACTGATTGAGAATGATCAGCCATGATCACATTGAATGGTGGTGCTGGCTCGAAGGGCCGAATGGCCTACTCCTGCACCTATTGTCTATTGTCTAAAATAAATTCTGAAGTTGATATCATATAATTCTCTCAATAATGTCAGAGTTCTGAGTATTTGAATGCCAAAAATGATACGAATTGTTTTAAGCAATGGCAGATTATCTAATGTCCCAACTAAAAACATCAAGCCATTGGACAATGATATTCCTGCTGAGATGCCAGAGATTAGCTGTGAAGAGCTTCGACCGTGAACCCATACTCTCCTCATCCACATGTGGGAATGGAAAGATACTCTGTAATCATGACCGTTTTCAAGAAAGGAGACGACAGGAAATATAAAGGAGCCTCCCTGGAACCTGTTGCAAGGAATATAATTACTGCCAAAGTTCTCCTCAACCACCACCTCCCAGCTGTTCCCTCATAATCATAAACATACTTTATTAGCCAAATATATTTTGCAACATACGAGGGATCCCTCAACCGCTGCATGAATGCTACAGCGTGGAAACAGGCCCAGCAGCCCAACTCACCCCTGTCAACCGAGGTGCCTTCCTGAGCAGAACCTATTAGCCTGGATTTGGCCCATCTTTCCAATCCAGAAACCTATCTAAAGGTCTTTTAAACATCGTATTAAACCCATCTCTACGCCACCCATTCCTTCTCTCCTGAGATGCTGCCTGACCTGCTGAGTTACTCCAGCATTTTGTGAAATAAATACCTTCGATTTGTACCAGCATCTGCAGTTATTTTCTTACTCTACCATTTACACACACCCACCACCCTCTGTTTAAAATAAAACTTGCCCCGTAGGTCCCCTTTAAATTTTTTCCCCCTCACTATTAATCTATGCTCTCTGCTTTTAGCTTCCCTTAGCTTGGGGAAAACACTGATTACTCACCTTACCTATGCTCTACATGATTTGATAGATTTCTCTAATGTAACTCCTCAACCTCCTTCATTCCGGGGGAAAAAAACAGGCCCATCTATTCTCTCCTTGCAACTCATGCCCTTCAGTCCCAGCAACATCCTAATGAACGTTTCCTGCACCTTCTCTCACATAATTATATCCTTCTTGTAGTACCGTGACCAGTACTGCACACAATATTCCATAGAAACATAGACAATAGGTGCAGGAGGAGGCCATTCGGCCCTTCGAGTCAGCACCGCCATTCATTGTGATCATGGCTGATCATCCACAATCAGTAACCCGTGCCTGCCTTCTCCCCATATCCCTTCATTCCATTAGCCCCTAGAGCTCTATCTAACCCTCTTTTAAATCCATCCAGTGAACTGGCCTCCACTGCCTTCTGTGGCAGAGATTCACAACTCTCTGGGTGAAAAAGTTTTTTCTCACCTCAGTTTTAAATGGCCTGCATTTTATTCTTAGACTGTGGCCTCTGGTTCTGTACTTCCCCCAACATTGGGAACATTTTTCCTGAATCTAGCTTGCCCAGTCCTTTCATAATTTTATACGTCTCTATAAGATCCCCTCTCATCCTTCTAAACTCCAGTGAATACAAGCCCAATCCTTCCAATCTTTCCTCATTTGACAGTCCTGCCATCCCGGGGATTAACCTTGTGAACCTACGCTGCACTGCCTCAATAGCAAGGATGTCCTTCCTCAAATTAGGAGACCGAAACTGCTCACAATACTCCAGATGTGGTCTCACCAGGGCCCGGTACAACTGCAGAAGGACCTCTTTACTCCTATACTCAATTCCCCAGGTGCGGTCTCACTAACGTCTCGTATGGCTGTATTAGGATGTCCCAACTCCTGTACTGTATGCCCTATCTGATTAAGGCAAGTGTGCCATTCAGCACCTTGTCGCATGTGTTAGCAGTAAACTAGAAGTCCTGAGGATAGTCTAACCTATGCCAATGCACTCCTCAGGGAAATATATGTGAGACATATCCACAATCAGGCAACGTATTATAAAACAAAATGCCCTTTCAGGAAGGAGGTATGAGAACTGTGCAGGAAGATACTCCACATGCTGGTTTACTCAGCGGGTCAGGCAGCATTTCAGTAGAAAGGAAATCGGTGACGTTTCGTGTTGAGACCCATCTTCAGACTGGAGAAGGGTCACGACCCAAAACGTCACCATAGTTTAGTTTAGTTTAGAGGCCCTTCGGCCCACCAAGTCCGCACAGACCAGCGATCCTCACGCACTAACAAGACCATATACACACTAGGGACGATTTTGCATTTATACCAAGCCAATTAACCTACAAACCTGTGTGTCTTTGGAGTGTGGGAGGAAACCGAAGATCTCGGAGAAAACCCACTCAGGTCACGGGGAGAACGTACAAACTCAGTACAGGCCGCACCCGTAGTCGGGATTGAACACGGGTCCCTGGCGCTGTAAGTCAGCAACTCTACCGCTACGCCACCATGCCACCTATTCCTTTCCTCCAGAGATGCTGCCAAAAGTTACTCACAACATTTTATGTCTATCTTCGAGGTATGAGAACTGTCTGGCATAATGTCAACACAGTTATGTCATTCAGATGGCCTCCAGAGCTGGAGAACTCCCATAAGAAAGTGTTACAACGCAATATCTTTAAGTGCCCTCAAGTTTATTCCAGGGTGTGGCTGTGTACCAACGCAAACTGCATCATTCAGTCGACTCAGTTTTGGACTTCTCACACTTGTAAATTTAAAGGAGTTGCATTTTAAATTTATAACTTACTTTCTCTGTCTAAGTCAAGATGAAAAACGAGTTGGAGGTCTATTTTTATGCCTCCTTAATTATGTAATAAAGAAACAAAGTTTTACACGAATGAAAATCTATTGAGGTGAGGACATTTTCAGGCTGTTCTCCTTTCATTATTTTGTGTAATTGTGATTCACAAAGAATAATCAAATAAAAATAAATGAGGGATAGCACATTTCAAAGCCTTGCTGAACGCACCTTGCTCGTGCTAATGTGTTCAGATACTGCTTATCACAGTAGTCCCTTCAAGTATGAACTTGAGGGATTCAGTTTCCAAGGAGAATTATTAGCTTCCTTGGAGTGCATCATAAATCCATTGCTACAGCTTGTCATGTATCCAAGTGCTCTGCCTGGATTTAACCTTCTGCATTGTTTATAAATGATTATTAACCATGTTAGGATCATATCCACAAGGCATTTTACGAGGAATATTTATTATGTGGCGCAGCGGTAGAGTTGCTACCTTACAGCGCCAGAGACCCGGGTTCGATCCTGACTACGGGTGCTGTCTGTATGGAGTTTGTACGTTCTCCCCGTGACTTGGGGGTTTTATCCGGGTGCTCCAGTTTCCTCCCACACTCCAAAGACGAACAGGTTTGTAGGCTAATTAGCTTCAGTAAAATTGTAAATGGTCCCATGTGTGTGTGTAGGAAGCGTAAGTGTGCGGGGATCGCTGGTCGGTGCGGACTCAGTAGGCCAAAGGGCCTGTTTCCGCGCTGTATCTCTAAACTAAATTAAACTAAATGTAAGAACTCTAATGCCAAACATCATCTTTTGGCATCTTCTTAACCCAGGCAGCTACTGAGGTGCAGATCAAAATCATAATGGATGAGATTTCAATGACAGGTCACATTAATGACAGTTGTTCACAAAGTTATTTTTTGGCTTAGAATAGATGCAAATTTTCAATAAATGATTCACCCTGTTATTTAGTTTAGTTTAAAGATAGAGTGCGGAAACAAGCCCTTTTGGCCCACCGGGTCCGCGCCGACCAGCGATCCCCGCACATTAACACTATCCTACACCCATCAGGGACAATTTTACATTTTTACCAAGCCAATTAACCGATCTCAGGGAAAACCCACGCAGGTCATGGGGAGAACGTACAAACTCCGTGCAGACAGCACCCGTAGTCGGGATGGAACCCGGGTCTCCAGCGCTGCATTCGCTGTAAGGCAGCAACTCTACCGCTGCGCCACCGTGCCGCCTTATTTGCTCGGCATAAAGGCATTATGGGAATTTGAAATGTGCTACGGTGGATAAATGTGAAGTTATCCAACTCAGAAGAGGCGAAAATAGGTGGTGTATTATAGGAAGCCTTATGTATAAAGATATTTAGATGTTCTTGTTCATTAGTCACAAGTGCTGCAGATCGGAAGGCAAATGGTATCTTGGATTTCACAGCAAGACGATCTGCAGATGAGAAAGTATGCCATTGTAATTATACACGGTCTTGGTAAGACTATATCTGGAGTACTGTGTGTCTATTCACTTCAGGGACTATCACAGATAGTAAATAAATACCAGCATCGTCAATAATATGTACATCCCATCAATAAAAAACATAAAATGCTGTCCTAAGGAACTCCTGCAACAGTGCCCCAGGGCAAAGATGATTTATATCCATTAACCACAATGATTCAAGCCAATGTGGAAGTTTACGCTATGATTTTATTCATCAAATCTCATTCATGGCACTCACAATTAAATGCATTTTTACTGTTATGAGTAAGAGAGTCATGCAGCACAATATAATGCCCTTCAGGCCACTGAGTCTGCACCGGCCATGAAGTTACCATTCACATGAATCCTGCATAGGCATCATTTTATTCTCCCACATTCCCATTAATTCCCCAGACTCCACCACTCAACTACACACTAGGGACAATTTATAGTCCAGAGTGTGTCAGGGAGTGGTAGTGTCAGGGTGGAGATTATGGTGAATTTGGAGAATAAAATGGGATCAGTGCAGGATTGGGCTTGGGGTGTGAGAGGCAACCACATGGTCACAGAGAGAATACAGAGTAAACTCAATGCAGACATTGTTGGGGGTCAGAATTAAACCCTGCTTGTTGGAGCTCTGAAGTAGCAGCTCTACTAGCTGCCTTACTGTGCTGCCCTCAGTCACTCAACGGCAGTAACTGATCCTCACCCTTGGTATAGCACCTCTGTCCAGACTTCAGCCATGATCACATTGAATGGCGGTGCTGGCTCGAAGGGCCGAATGGCCTCCTCCTGCACCTATTGTCTATTGACTTAGACAAAGGCTGCAATGAGGTCTGGAGCTCAAACCTTGTGGTGGAATGGAATCTGAGTTTCAGTTTAGTTTGGAGATACAGCGCGGAAACAGGCCCTTTCGGCCCACCGGGTCTGCGCCGACCAGCGATCCTCGCACATTAACACTATCCTATACCCACTAGGGACAATTTTTACATTTACCAAGCCAATTAACCTGCATACCCGTACGTCTTTGGAGTGTGGGAGGAAACCGAAGATCTCGGAGAAAACCCACGCAGGTCACGGGGAGAACGTACAAACTCCATACAGACGGCACCCGTAGTCGGGATGGAACCCGAGTCTCCGGCGCTACATTCGCTGCAAGGCAGCAACTCTACCGCTGCGCTACTGTGCCGCCCTCAGTGTTGCTTGACAACACCTTCTGTGACAACGTCACCACTTCTCTGTTGACTGAGGGTGCATTTAATTGGGAGTTTTAACTTCAGTGGACAAGCTTATCTGAAAGGTTGTAAATGGTTAGAATATGTTCGGGAAACTTCGAGAATGGCATATGCTAGAACCAACAAAGCTTGTTAACAATATAATATTCATTTATTGTCGTTGCAACAAGTGCAACGAAATTAAAAAATAGCCATCCTGACGGTGCGTAAAAAACATATATGCAATAAATGCAAAACAAATAAATACCAATATATTAAATACAAAAGTTTTAACAGTGTGACCTATTGCAGAAAGTAGTGTTCAGTTCTCGTATAGCCCTGGGGTAAAAACTGTTCTTGAGTCTGTTTGTTCGGGATTTGATCGACCTGAAACGTCGACCAGAGGGCAGAAGAACAAACAGACGTTGGCCGGGGTGGGATGGGTCTTTTATTATTTTTCCTGCTCTACTGAGGCAGCGCAGGCTGAACAGGTGCTCCAGGGAGGGCAGTGAGCTGCCGATGATCTTCTGGGCCGTCGTGATGACCCTCTGAAGGGCCTTCCTGTCCTTTTCTGAGCAGCTGGCATACCATGTGGTTATACAGTATGCCAACACACTCTCGATGGAGCAGCGATAGAAGGACATCATGAGCTTCTCCTGCAGGTTGGTCTTCCTGAGGATCCTCAGGAAGTGGAGTCTCTGCTGTGCCTTCTTCACTGTGGTAATGGTGTTGGTAGACCAGGTAAGATCCTCTGCGATGGGCGTACCCAGGAACCTGAAAGCGGGTACCCTTTCCACACAGACCCCATAGATGTAGAGTGGGTCGTGTTCTGCACTGGTTTTCCTGTAGTCTATTATAAGTTCCTTTGTTTTGGAGGAGTTCAGGACAAGATTGTTCACTGAACACCATGCTGCCAGCCTTTGGATTTCATCCCTGTAGGCTGTCTCATCTCCTCCTGAGATGAGTCCAACCACAGTCGTGTCATCCGCGAACTTGATGATGGTGTTGGTGGGATGGGTGGGGGCGCAGTCGTGAGTGTAGAGGGAGTAAAGGATGGGGCTCAACACACAGCCCTGTGGTGAGCCGGTGCTCAGTGCAATGGTGGAGGAGAGGTGAGGGCCTATTTTGACGGTCTGGGGGCGGTTGGTCAGGAAGTCCTTGATCCATTGGCAGATGGTTTGGGAAAATCCAAGGTCAGAAAGTTTGGTAACCAGTCTGCTCGGGCTGACTGTGTTAAGGCAGAGCTGAAGTCTAGGAAGAGCATCCTCACATAGCTCCCCTGGTGTTCAAGGTGGGTCAGTGCAGTGTGAAGAGCAGTGGCGATGGCATCCCCTGTAGACCTATTTGCTCTGTAGGCAAACTGGTATGGGTCAAAGGTGGGTGGGAGGCTGGCTTTGATGTGCTGCAGGACCAGCCTCTCGAAGCACTTTGTGATGACCGGTGTGAGAGCTACCGGACGGTAGTCGTTAAGGCCGCTGATGACAGACTTTTTCGGTAGTGGGATGATTGTGGCGGACTTCAGGCAGGGGGGGATAGTGGATTTTAAAAGGGACAGGTTGAAGATTTTTGTGAAGACCTCAGATAATTGGTCTGCACATTCCTTCAGCACTCTTCCCGTCACACCATCGGGTTCCTAACTTGTTCAAGTTCTAGCTTGTTCTAGATTTAGTGATGAGAATTGGAGCATATATTTTTAACTTCCCAATGGTGTGTACACACTTATCTATTAGCTATTTTATTATGAGCAACGCAAAATGGGGAAATGCCTACTGAGATTCTACCTCCAGGTTAGGCTGACTCCACGTAGTGAACTAGCAACTCTACTCATCAACTAGAATTTAGGATCACTGAACTGTTTTGTGTCCTGCCAAGTTAAAAGTAAGGAATGACAGGGGAGGTAAAGAATCACATAAAATCAAAAGACAAAACATGCATAAGTCTAAATGACTTGATCAAATACAAACTCCTACAAAATATGACTTAAAGGATGATAAGAGCTCCAGAAAGGGAATATGGAAATAATTTTGTTTTATGGTTTACGGCCAAAGGTGCCTTCGACTTGCGATATTTCGACTTTGCGATGGTGCAAACGGCAGCAACCCCTAGCGAGCCGCAGATCGCTTCCGGCCACGTGATCACGTGTACTAAATGCATTTCGACATACGATATTTTCGGTTCTCGATGGGCTTCTCGGAACGGAACCTCATCATAAATTGAGGAGCAACAGTATGTTCAAGAGCAGTATCCTATGTTATTATTTTTATCAACTGAATAGCCTGCTAAGTTACTTCAGAGGGCTTTTGATAGTCAACTGCAAAGTTGTAGAACTGGAATTACTTCCAGTCATTTGGTTTGTTTACACCGAGCACTCAACAAGCACCAGAGGTGTATAATCTGCTTTTAGAAATCAGTTTAGTTTAGATTAGAGATACAACACGGAAACAGGGCCTTCGGCCTACCGAGTCCACACCGACCAGCGATCTCCGCACATTAACACCATCCTACACACACTGGGGACAATTTACATTTATACCAAGCCAATTTACCTACATACCTGTACGTCTTAGGAGTGTGGGAGGAAACTGAAGATCTCAAAGAAAACCCACACAGGTCACGGGGAGAACATACAAATGCCATACAGACAGCACCCGTAGTCGGGATTGAACCCGGGTCTCCGGCGCTGCATTCACTGTAAGGCAGCAACACTACCGCTGTGCCACCCAAACTCCCAGTTAAATTGGGAATATTGGCCTGGATGCCAAAACTGTTCCTCTTAGATTATTTCTCCATGTCATAGAGTATCTTTGTAATTAAGTGGCAAAGATGATGTGACATTCGTTTCAAATCAGAAACAGCATTCATTGCAATACAGTAGTTCCTTGCTAATTGACCGCAACATCAGTCTAAATTACACAATTCCATATTTTGTTCCTCAACTTTCTAGTTTGTTGATTCACTGATCAACAAATGAACCGAGTCAACATTAAATAATTTAGTATGTGGGAAGGAACTGCAGAACATAGAATCATAGAAACATAGAAAATAGGTGCAGGAGTAGGCCATTCGGCCCTTCGAGCCTGCACCGCCATTCAATATGATCATGGCTGATCATTCAGCTCAGTAGCCTGTACCTGCCTTCTCTCCATACCCCCTGATCCCTTTAGCAAAAAGGGCCACATCTAACTCCCTCTTAAATATAGCCAATGAACTGGCCTCAACTACCTTCTGTGGCAGAGAATTCCACAGACTCACCACTCTCTGTGTGAAGAAATGTTTTCTCATCTCGGTCCTAAAAGACTTCCCCCTTATCCTTAAGCTGTGACCCCTGGTTCTGGACTCCCCCAACATCGGGAACAATCTTCCCGCATCTAGCCTCTCCAACCCCTTAAGAATTTTATATGTTTCTATAAGATCCCCCCTCAGTCTTCTAAATTCCAGCAAGTACAAGCCCAGTCTATCTAGTCTTTCCTCATATGTAAGTCCCGCCATCCCAGGGATCAATCTGGTGAACCTTCTCTGTACTCCCTCTAAGGCAAGAACGTCTTTCCTCAGGTTAGGAGACCAAAACTGCACACAATACTCCAGGTGCGGTCTCACCAAGGCCCTGTACAACTGCAGCAGAACCTCCCTACTCCTAAACTCAAATCCTCTTGCTATGAAAAAGCTGGCAAAAACTGAAAATAGATACAAAAAGTTGGAGTAACTCAGCGGGACAGACAGCATCTCTGGAGAAAAAGACTAGGCGACCTTACGGGTCAAGACCCTTCTTCGGACCCATTTAGATAAAAAATAATTTAGAATCACATTTATTTCAATTTTCTGGTTTCATTAAAGTGAAAGCGAGATCAGATTTCTGGTTAGAAAACATAGAAAATAGGTGCAGAAGAAGGCCATTTGGCCCTTCTAGCCAACACCGCTGTAGTGGTTCGTGTACGGTTTCCAATTTGATCCCCGTGCGACCTCAGTCAGCTGTGGCAAAGTAAAAAAATTCCTTTCTTTTCAAATCTTTTTATTAAGTTTCAAAAAATGATAAGCATAACAGTGATATTGATACATAGGGATCAGGATTACATTAACAACAAATGTAACCTAAATATAAGTCCAGTTTCAAAATGCATATAGGGTATAGCCCTCCCAGTCTCTATGTAATTATAGATAAAAGGTTAAAAGAGAACTTATATATATTTTTAAAAAAGATAAAAAGAAAAAAGAACAAAAGAAAAATTTACCCCCCTAAACTAAAATAAGCAAACAAAAAAAACCAGAATCTGGGCTGCAAAAAGAATTTCAACAGTTTAGACCCCTGTTTGTCGTTAAATCTGTTCCACCAAATAAAGGTAAAAAAATTATTATAACTACTGGAGAGGGAGCAACTTATATTGTGTGAAAATATTGAATAAAGCTTCCACAATGTTTCCACAATGTTTCTTCCTTGTCACACTGTGACTTTTTAAAAGATTAGCACAATCCAGAGGCTGCTGCCATTGTACATTGAGATCTGTACGAGGGTTTTGTGGTGTTATGTGTCGCTGATGAACGCAAGTGGCTGAGGTACACTGTTGGTGGTGAAGGGATGATTTTTGTTGCTTCAAGTATGACATTAATGCAAGTGAACCAACAGTGCTGACGTGGGTATTGCTGCAGTTGATTATCTGGCCCAGCAGTCGTTTCAGTTTAACCCAACATGTGAGGGAAGCTAACGGCCGTGCCGTTTGTGGGGAGAGTAGGAAGCTTGTCGAGATGACAAAATTACCACTCACTTGTATCGTACAGGAAATGCTATGCAGCAGGCTGCACATCACTCAGCCCTTGCTTGTTAGTTCCGTTAAAATAAACTGAAAATAGCCCTGACAACCGCTCAGAGTTTGGCAATGACTTTCAATTTACGAAGTCGATGCTTAAAAAGCAACATGCCCATGACTTTTTCTCCAAGCAGTTGAGCATCTTCCAAATCTAATGGACTCAGGCGACACGAGAAATGTATGAACGTTGAATCTATTTATTGAATATTCTTCTCAACTTATTTTCCTTGTAAGGTTCAAAGCGTTTCGTAAAGTCTTCCAAAGATCTTTGGACTGGATCTGTTTGTTGGCAGTTACAGGTTTTTAAATAGTGATAAAGCATATGTTTCAGTACTTGTGTCAGAAAAAAAGGATGGTGTTATGGACCAATGAGGGGGAAAAACTAACCATACAGAAAAAAGTGAACATTTATACAGTGACATGTATATAAGCTGATCTTGTTTGGATTATTTTATGAATTATTGCATTGGAATAAACAAACTCTGAAGAAGAGACCTGACCCGAAACATCACCCATCCATGTTCCCCAGAGATGCTGCCTCACCCACTGAGTTACTACAGCACATTTGTGTCTTTTTTTTAAAAATGAACAGTTAATAATGTTATTTCACAGTAGGCTTGATCAAGAGACTTGGGCAAACCAGAGTGATGGATTTCCTGATACTTGTCAGAAAATTGAAAGCTGTCTTTCAAATCTTAAAAAGCTGAATAATGTGCCACTCTATCTGAAGAAGGGTCTCGACCCGAAACGTCACCCAATCCTTCTCTCCAGAGATGCTGCCTGACCCACTGAGTTATTCATCAGCCCAATAAAGGCTTCAAAAATCTGGTAGGGGACCAAGTTATCAAATTTTAAATGTACCCTTTACAATTACTCTTTTCATTGAGAAACAAGGAAGAAATTAATTCAGGATTCAGCTTTATTTCATGTTCATCATTTATTCGTGAAATGGATATAATTTCCTATATTAATAACCTATTTGCAGAAGGCAGTGGAGGCCAATTCTCTGAATGCATTCAAGAGAGAGCTAGATAGAGCTCTTAAGGATAGCGGAGTCAGGAGGTATGGGGAGAAGGCAGGAACGGGCTACTGATTGAGAATGATCAGCCATGATCACATTGAATGGCGGTGCTGGCTCGAAGGGCCGAATGGCCTACTCCTGCACCTATTGTCTATTGTCTATTAATGGTTGATAGATCATGCGTGGTAGATTTTGTGCATGTGAAATGGACTTGTTAATTGAATAAAAGGTAACACTTCAATATATGTAGGAAAGAACTGCAGATGCTGGTTTAAATCGAAGGTAGACACAAAATGCTGGAGTAACTCAGTGGGTTAGGCAGCATCTCTGGAGAGAAGGAATGGGTGATGTTTTGGATCGAGACCCGCTGAGTTACTCCAGCATTTTGTGTCTAACTTCATATATATTCTCCATCTATAGGAAAGGTGAGGTAAGTTGCTGGTGGCTGATAAAGTCAGCATATTTTGGCTGAGAGTTTCAGATCATTGGGAATTAAGAGAGGATTTTGACTTCCAGGAACAGCATGTCGTTTCCCCCCCTCCTTAACCCACTTCCCATTCACTCTCTTCCAGGTGTGGAATTCCTGGTTTCTATTTCATGTACCCAAGTGAACTACTAACATTTGTCCAATCAAAGAGAGCAAGAACTGAACGATTGTCAACTCTGGCAGTTAAATTGATGTGTCAGTTGAGAACCAAGCTCATATAATCAGGCAGTGAAGAAAGCGAATGGTATGTTGGCATTCATAGCGAGGGGATTTGAGTATAGGAGCAGGGAGGTTCTGCTGCAGTTGTACAGGGCATTGGTGAGACCACACCTGGAGTATTGCTTACAGTTGTGGTCTCCTAATCTGAGGAAAGACATTCTTGCCATAGAGGGAGTACAGAGAAGGTTCACCAGATTGATTCCTGAGATGGCAGGACTTTCATATGAAGAAAGACTGGATAGACTCGGCTTGTACTCGCTGGAATTTAGAAGACTGAGGGGGGATCTTATAGAAACTTACAAAATTCTTAAGGGGTTGGACAGGCTAGATGCAGGAAGATTGTTCCCGATGTTGGGGAAGTCCAGAACAAGGGGTCACAGTTTAAGGATAAGGGGAAGTCTTTTAGGACCGAGATGAGAACGTTTTTTTTCACACAGAGTGGTGAATCTGTGGAATTCTCTGCCACAGAAGGTAGTTGAGGCTAGTTCATTGGCTATATTTAAGAGGGAGTTAGATGTGGCCCTTGTGGCTAAAGAGATCAAGGGGTATGGAGAGAAGGCAGGTACGGGATACTGAGTTGGATGATCAGCCATGATCATATTGAATGGCGGTGCAGGCTCGAAGGGCCGAATGGCCTACTGCTGCACTTATTTTCTATGTTTCTATGTCTATAATCAAATCTTTTTTTCTCCCAGTTGACCAACATGATTTAGCTTCACGAAATGGGTAAGAAGGAAATGCAGATGCTTGTTTAAACCGAAGATAGGCACAAAAAGCTGGAGTAACTCAGCGGGTCAGACAGCAACTCTGGAGAAAAGGAATATGTGACATTTCGGGTCGAGACCCTTCTTCAGATGTGAAGAAGGGCCTCGACCCAAAACGTCACCTATTCCTTTTCTCCAGAGATGCGGTCTGACCCGCTGAGTTACTCCAGCTTTTTGTGCCTAGCTTCACGTTTAGAAGAACTGTTCGTCCTTTTATTGATTCTTTATTTACTTGCTAATTCTTCCATACCGGAGATGACCCTGATGGATGTTTGAACTTCGCAGTTTCCTCTTGAGAGCAGTATATAATACTGGCAGAGTTGCTTTCATTTTTGCAAACAAAATTGCCACGGTCAGTGAGAATAGACATTTATTGCACAAATCCACCTGTCTTTGTAGAGAAATGTGTAAAACGTCACAACATTTTTCTAAGATAATTTTTCATTTTTATCTTAGATTTTACCAATGCAAATGGAGATGTATTTTTAATAGTTGATTTCATAGGCTGTGTTTAAATTAGCATAGAGTGTAGGAAAAAAACTGCAGATGCTGGTTTAAATCGAGGTAGACACAAAAAGCTGGAGTAACTCAGCGGGTCAGGCAGCATCCCGGGAGAGAAGGAATGGGTGACGTTTCGGGTCGAGACCCTTCTTCAGACTGAAGAGGATGTTACTGAACTCTCGTCGGGGAGAGGAGGAGAACCTCTTCAAAGTAGACATACCTTGAGGAGAATTTGCAGTGGAGCAGCAAAATGTGTAGGAATAAAATGCAGATGCTGGTTTAAATCGAAGGTAGAATGGAGTAATTCAGCGAGTCAGGCAGCATCTCGGGAGAGAAGGAATCGGTGACGTTTCGGGTTGAGACCCTTAATTACATCGTTTTTAAAGGGAGAAGGCATGAAGAAATCACAGCAGCATTATGTCAGCATAACCATAGGGAAGAAAAGATGTTTACCAGTACCACGTGCAAGTCTTTAATAGTGGTCTAGTTTCGAAAAACATATAAGATTATTGAGGGGTTGGACACGTTAGAGGCAGAAACATGTTCCCAATGTTGGGGGAGTCCAGAACAAGGGGCCACAGTTTAAGAATAAGGGGTAGGCCATTTAGAACTGAGATGAGGAAAAACTTTTTCAGTCAGAGAGTTGTAAATCTGTGGAATTCACTGCCTCAGAAGGCAGTGGAGGCCAATTCTCTGAATGCATTCAAGAGAGAGTTAGATAGAGCTCTTAAGGATAGCGGAGTCAGGGGGTATGGGGAGAAGGCAGGAACGGGGTACTGATTGAGAATGATCAGCCATGATCACATTGAATGGTGGTGCTGGCTCGAAGGGCCGAATGGCCTACTCCTGCACCTATTGTCTATTGAGTTGGGTGACTTCAAAATCGCGCATATTGGTTAAGAGGTTTAAGTTGTCCTCAACTTAACTGTTGAGGTTCATTGTCCTCAACAGATGTGCATGGAAAAGATCTGGCCCATCAGTAAGATTAACATATGTGCTTTTTGTCCCATTGCTGTTCCTTCTATTTTGTTTCTGCGGGAGATCTTGCTGGAGGCAATACGGAGGCCACATTCTAATATCCTGCATGGATACAGAATATTTCGGGGAATACTGGATATCCTGACAGAATTCTGAGCTGATTTTTCTTTTGCTTCAAAAACAAACAGCCCCTCTTGCCGCATTTATTAATAGTCAAGCATGTTTTAGTGTCATATGTCCCAAATTGGAACAATGAATTCCTTACTCGCAACAGCACAACGGAATATTTAAACGTTGTACCCATAGTAAAGATACAACCCATAACAAACAACAACAAAAATGTTCAGTGCATGTGTGTGTATACATATATACCGAAGATAGACACAAAAAGCTGGAGTAACTCAACATGCTTGACTATTATTAAGTGCAGCAAGAGACCCTTCTTCAGACTCGACCCGAAATGTCACCTCTTCCTTTTCTCCAGTGATGCTGTCTGACCCATGGAATTACAATAGTAGGCCATTCGGCCCCATCAAGCCAGCACCGACCGCCATTCAATGTGATCATGGCTGATCATTTAGCCATGATCTAAAGGGACTAAAGGGCTAAAGGGATCAGGGGGTATGGAGAGAAGGCAGGTACGGGATACTGAGTTGGATGATCAGCCATGATCATATTGAATGGCGGTGCAGGCTCGAAGGGCCGAATGGCCTACTCCTGCACCTATTTTCTATGTTTCTATTCTCAATCAGTACCCCGTTCCTGCCTTCTCCCCATACCCCCTGACTCCGCTATCCTTAAGAGCTCTATCTAGCTCTCTCTTGAATGCATTACTCCAGCTTTTTGTGTTTATCTTCGGTTTAAACCAGCAACTGCAGTTCCTTCTTTCACATCCTAAACATATATATATATATATATATATATATATATATATATATATATATATATATATGTGTGTGTGTGTGTGTGTCTATATATGTATCAAATATACAAATAAACAATAATAGTGCAAAGTCAAAAGTAATGTCCCCAGATCTGTGTAGTTCAAAGCCTATTTGGAGATTGTGGTGTTTAATAGCCTGAAGATTGTAGGAAAGAAGCTGCTCCTGAACCTGGATGTAACAGTTTTCAGGCGCCGTTATCTTCTTCCCAATAGCTAGAGTGAAATGAAAGGGTAGTGTGGAATTACAATATTTAAAGTAATCTTGGGACCGGAAATCAAACTTCCAACTGCCTGCGTGGCTTACGAATGTGCAGATGATGCTAATTATATCGGCCCTCAGTAGAGCAGTTTGTTATACAGTGCATTCAGAAAGTATTCAGACCCCCTCACTTTTTCCACATTTTGTTATGTTACAGCCTTATTTTAAAATGGATTAAATTCTTTTTTTTTATCGTCAATCTACACACAATACCCCATAATAAAAAAAGCAAAAACAGGTGTTTAGAAATTTTTGCAAAGTAATTAAAAAGAAATAACTGAAATATCACATTTACATAAAGGGCCTGTCCCACTGAGGCAATTTTAAGGCGACTGCCGGCGACCAATGCAGGAGGGGTTTGGGCCCAACGAGTCCACTTGGTCTAGCTTGTTCTATATCCCTCTACATCACCGTCTATATCTCTCGTTTCCCTTTCCCCCGCTCTCGGTGTAAAGAAGGGTCTCGACCCGAAATGTCACCTATTCCTTTTCTCCAGAGATGCTGTCTGACCTGTTGAGTTAATTCAGCTTTTTGTGCCTCCACTAGCATCTGCATTCTCTTCCTGCACAATGTTTCTTCAAAATTTTGTTTTATCTGGTATCCGCCTGAATTAACAATAACTGTTTTATACACATTTAAAGCCGAATGGTGTTTCCAGTACAAGAATATTTCCGTTCAGTTTGAATTGATTAGCACAGACACCAGTTTAATTTGTTGAGCAGGACCTGGCTGGATTGTGGGGTTTCATGTAATTTATTTGGATCCCTGTATTCATTACCAGAGGTGACATTTATTTATTGTAATGCAGCTGTGGAAATTGGTGAATCCTGGGTGCTCCCGGGTTTGTGAATTGGTGCACTCGGGTTAGGTGATGAGCAAGCATAGCCAGAATCCCAAAGGAAGGGAAAATAAACCTAATGCACAATCCATTCACAGATTAGCTGCCATAAAATGGCTCCTATTTATAAACACATTTTAAGTCATAATTAATTGTAATTGCAGCAGCCAGAGAGCAACGTTGTGGGAAATGAGTTGGCAAACTGAGCGGGTATTAATTTGCCAAAACTGTGAACATCCCTACTGGTAAGGGGGATTGTGCCAACGATGCTTCCAATTGCTGTCATAATTTGCATCATGCATTGTGTGTACACACAGGTTGTTTTCAACTGGAAGTGAAATACTTGGCGTGCCATCTCTTTATCAAAACATTTCATTGAACTTGTCAATTTGCCTTTATTCAAGGCACTTAAAAGCACAAACCTTTGAACGTTCTTGATTAGTGCAGGTGCCAGGGGTTACGGGGAGAAGGCAGGAGAATGGGGTGAGGAGGGAGAGATAGATCAGCAGATAGGCTGGGGCGGTGGCACAGCGGTAGAGTTGCTGCCTTACAGCGAATGCAGCGCCAGAGACTCAAGTTCGATCCTGACTACGGGCGCCGTCTGTACGGAGTTTGTACGTTCTCCCCGTGACCTGCGTGGGTTTTCTCCGAGATCTTCGGTTTCCTCCCACACTCCAAAGACGTACAGGTTTGTAGGTTAATTGACTGGGTAAATGTTTAAAAAAATTGTCCCTAGTGTGTGTAGGATAGTGTTAAAGTGCGGGGATCGCTGGTCGGCGCGGACTCGGTGGGCCGATGGGCCTGTTTCCGCGCTGTATCTCTAAATCGAAATCGAAATCTAAAAAATCAGCCATGATTGACTGGTGGAATAGACTAGATGGGCCAAATGGCCTAATTCTGCTCCTATCACTTATGATCTTATGAAGCTTAAAAGTTTGTCGAAATAAAGCTCGAGTTATTTCAGGTATTAATTCCTAAATACTTTATTCTCCCATTTACCTGTCATTACTGCTAAGTCTCAGTCCATGAGAGGATCCTTGCTGATGTGAATCATTCCATTGTGAATTAGTTTTTTAAAATGATATGTTACTGTGCCCAAGATAAAATAGTTTAGTTTAGAGATACAGCGCGGAAACAGGCCCTTTCGGCACACCAGGTCCGCGCCGACCAGCGATCCCTGCACATTAACACTATCCTATACCCACTAGGGACAATTTTCACATTTACCAAGCCAATTAACCTACAAACCTGTACGTCTTTGGAGTGTGGGAGGAAACTGAAGATCTCGGAGAAAACCCACGCAGGTCACGGGGAGAACGTACAAACTTCGTACAGACAGCATCCGTAGTTGGGATGGAACCCGGGTCTCCGGCGCTGCATTCGCTGTAAGGCAGCAACTCTACCGCTGCGCCACCGTGCCACCCACGGAAAATAGTTCTATTTCCTGCCAGTTACACAATATACTGAACCACAGTGCCACCTCTAGACTAGCTCATACATGGTCACTTTTAAAATCCTCTTTTAAACAAATGTTTAACACCTTATTCTGCACACCAAGGTTTATCCTGTCCAACAATAAAATGTTGTGCAAAATTCCAAAAGGAGAAGCCTTTAGTTCGAAGTAAATCTGAAATGTCCTCCACAGTCGAATGGGCTTTCATTTAATAGGTTTCCTATGAATTGCCTTCTGATCGCTTCAAGCTTTCTTTTTTTTTAATGTAGTTGTTCTGCACAGAAGCTTATTGTCTTTCATCCAAGAGCATGATTTGCCTTGGATGGGCTGCCATGTAGACTTGTTTACCACTGTGTGTGGTATCAGTCATTCAAAAATTAATCAAGCACAATAGCAAAAAACTGAGCATGGGAGTTAACCTCATAGATGCGCTAAACAGTAACTAGGTGTCATGCTCATGCCCAGTCTCATGACCATGAAAACTTCAGGAAATTTACTCAGCTTTTTAAATAAATGGAATGAGTGGGTTAACATATGATGAGCGTTTGTCGGCACTGGGCCTGTACTCGCTGGAGTTTAGAAGGATGAGGGTGGACCTCATTGAAACTTACCGAGTAGTGAAAGGGGTTGGATAGAATGGATGTGGAGAGGATGTTTCCACTAGTGGGAGAGTCCAGGACTAGAGGCCATAACCTCAGAATTAAAGGATGTCCCTTTAGGAAGGAGAAGAGGAGGAATTTCTTCAGTCAGAGGGTGGTGAATCTGTGGAATTCATTGCCACAGTGGGCTGTGGAGGCCAAGTCAGTGGATATTTTTAAGGCAGAGATAGATAGATGCTTGATTAGTACAGGTCTCGGGGGTTATGGGGAGAAGGCAGGAGAATGGGGTTAAGTGGGAAAGATAGATCAGCCATTATTGAATGGTGGAGTAGACTTGATGGGCCACATGGCCTAATTCTGCTCTTGTCACTTTTGAACTATGAACTTATAAAAGTAATTAAGGTAGTTTTCATTTTGAATCATGCATTAAAAATCTTTACCCACCTGGTTTGTGAAACAGCTGTCGACAGAGTTTGCAGCTATTGTAATGGCTGTCAGAGCAATGCAGAAACAATCTCCATAGTAACCATGCAGTGGCAACACATATGGCATCCATGAAGGTGAGAGCCAATCTGGGTGAGGGGGAATACCTGTCTGTCTGTCTGCTGGTGCAGAGGCATTCCCCACAGGTGTCTGAACAGATTGAGATCTGTTTCATGAGTGCCCCGTGAAATTGCAAAGCATGGATAATCTTGGCAAATATCAGCATGCATTCATACAGTAAGTTTAGATTTTTAGATTTAGAGATACAGCGCGGAAACAGGCCCTTCGGCCCACCGGGTCCCCGCCGCCCAGCGATCCCCAGACATTAGCACTATCCTACACACACGAGGGACAGCCTTTTACATTTACCCAGTCAATTAACCTACAAACCTGCACGTCTTTGGAGTGTGGGAGGAAACTGAAGATCTCGGAGAAAACCCACGCAGGTCACGGGGAGAACGTGCAAACTCCGTACAGACGGCGCCCGTAGTCAGGATCGAACCTGAGTCTCCGGCGCTGCATTCGCTGTAAGGCAGCAACTCTACCGCTGCGCCGCCCATTTGCGTAATAGGCTTTTAACATAATTTTTTAAATAAATGTAAAATGGGATGTTGCACATTGGATGACATTATTAGCTACATGTGTGACGCCCGGAACATGTGAATCGTTTTTGGGGAACAAAAATCAAATTTAAAAATAATCTTCCAAGCATTCACAAAGAAAGCTCATCAACGTCCCAACTTCCTAAGTCGTTTGAGGAGATTCAACATGTTGCCAAATACTCCATCGAGCTTGTATAAGTCTACAGTAGAGAGCTGTGTAAGAAGGAACTGCAGATGCTGGTTTACACCAAAGATAGACACAAAATGCTGGAGCAACTCAGCGGGACAGGCAGCATCTCTGGAGAGAAGGAATGGGTGACGTTTCGGGTCGAGCCCCTTCTTCAGTCTGAGAAGGGTCTCGACCCGAAACGTCACCCATTCCTTCTCTCCAGAGATGCTGCCTGTCCCGCTGAGTTACTCCAGCCTTTTATATCTATCTACAGTGGAGAGCTTATTGACTGGTTGTATCATGGCCTGGTTCAGAAATTCGAAGGAGACTGCAGAAAGGGGTGGATATTGCAGAGTCCATCACGGTTACTGACTTCCCAACCATCGAAGGGATCTACAGCAACGCTGCCACAACAAGGGAAGCTATTATCATCAAAATCCCAAACCACACTAGCCACTCTCTCTTCCCACTGCTATCAAGATGGTGGTACAGGAGACTGGGAACTGTAACCTGCAAGTTCAACCATCAGGCTCCTAAACCACCCTTCAAACCCTAATCATAGCCCTACGTCAGCATGGAACCACTGCAGTCTTTGCACAACTATGGTTCTTCTATGTACTTTGTTTTTTTGCATTGTCGTTTCATTAAAATAACTGAAAATTGTAAATGCATTTTTGTTATTGCGTCTAAAGTGGCTGTAAAGCAGGTGGAAGTAAAAATGTAATTCTTCAAGATGTTATCCGGTGCATATGACAAATAAACTCTATTGAATCTAACGTGGGGAGAAAATGAATTTTATGACTAACTTACCCATAAAAATATGTGCAAAGTGGACTCAATTTAATTTAGGTTTTTCTTAAACTATCTGCTGAGATTGAGGACACCATACCCGAAGAGCTGGTGAAGATTAATTCCACAAATAATCTTAAAGGGGATATGTATGCAGGTAGCTTTGCTATTACGTGTGTGTCCATAACACAAATTGGATATAATGCGAGTTTAAATTGGGGAACTCTATTTGCATTACCTGGGCTGATTACAATGCAATTTCAATTGGGAATTATAGAACCACTTAAAAGTTACATTGGGAATCGACAACCAGAAAACAAAGCCATCTTGGACTTAAGCTACATCGAAGATAAGAGCCGGTTCCATCTAATTTTGCTGTAGTAGAAGTTTCTCTGCTGCTACATTGACACAGCTGCAACAGCAAAGTGGCCTTTGAAATCACCAAGCAATCGCTTCCAGTCTGAAGAGGGGTCTCAACCCGGAATGGCACCCATTCCTTCTCTCCAGAGATGCTGCCTGAGTTACTCCAGCATTGTGTGTCTATCTTCGCTGTAAACCTGCATCTGCAGTTCCTTCCCACACAAGGTATTTATTCACAAAATGCTGGAGTAACTCAGCAGGTCAGGCAGCATCTCGGGAGAGAAGGAATGAGTGACGTTTCGGATCGAGACCCTTCTTCAGACTGGAAGCGATTGCTTCTTGATTTCAAGAAGTTTTCAGTCTGAAGAAGGGTCTCAACCCGAAACGTCACCCATTCCTTCACTCCTGAGATGCTGCCTGACCTGCTGAGTTACTCCAGCATCTTGTGAATAAATACCTTCGATTTGTACCAGCATCTGCAGTTATTTTCTTATACTTCCTACACAAGGAATCGCTTCTATTGTCAAGCCAAGTTTATTTGTCACATACACATACAAGATGTGCAGTGAAATGAACGGTCACACACAGTCCAGCAATAGAGCAATAAACATAAACAATTTCACACACAATCACAACCAACACAAAACAAAAAAAAGAATCATCCATCACAGTGAGTCTCCACCAGTCACCTCCTCACTGTGATGGAAGGCCAGAATGTCTTTTCTCTTCCCCTGCTGTCTTCTCCCGCGGTCAGGCTGTTGTAGTTGCCACGTTCCAGGCCGCGCCGGACGGTGAAACGATACTATATTATACAATATAACCTAATGTCCTTAGTCTTTTTAACTTGCAGTAACTAAACTGAACTTATTGCCAACGAAAAGACTTTTATTTTTGAATATCCTGCAGGTAAAATAACTTTGCCACTGCGAGTCTGAAATTCTCTCGGCCCTTACCCTTTTTCCTCCCTTGACACAACATGATTTTTTTATAACCCAGGGGTTCTTACGGCACAACTATCACATTATAGTAGAGCACTTGCACTTATTTAATAACGATGAACCTGCAGTATTACTGGCATTCTGCCGGAGTGTGGGACTAAACAAGTAGTCAACATGGACACAAAAGGCCTGTTGACTGGCGACATGCTGTAAGATTTTGCGTTTCAGTAATTCTGTACACAAGACATGTAATTTATCCTTCCCAAATGTGGACTTGGCATAATGATCTTCTGAACTCTGAAAGAGCTGGGGTGCCTTGCTGAATTTTGATTGAATCACTTAGTCTAAGCACAGTCATGGGGCTCCATATAGTTAAATAACATGTTATCTTCTTATTCACAAAATGCTGCAGCATCTCAGGAGAGAATGGAATGGGCGACATTTCGGGTCGAGACCCTCTGAAGAAGGGGGTCTTCTTCAGAAGAAGGGGGCCTCCAGCATTTTGTGAATAAATACCTTCGATTTGTACCAGCATCTGCAGTTATTTTCTTATGTTATCTTCTTATGGTCTCTTTGAATTCACACAGTGGAACATTTAAGTAATGAAAGCTGATTTGTCGGAGTGATTTGTTATATATCCTGCCATGTGTATTGAAGAAGTTAAATTTATTTGTAAGTTTAATGAAAATTAAGCTATTCACCAGATTTATATGTATTTGTCTGGATTAATACCCACCGGCATAAAAATGTTTTTTAAAACACATAGTCCATGGTACATGTGAAAATAAGCTAAACTGTAAATTCTGTTTATGCACCATCATAATAACTGCTGGATCAAGATTGCATTTCGTCATTCAATAGTGTGAAAACATGAATCATAGTTTGTTTATTTTGCATGTCCCAGAAGGTGGTTCAATTTTTATTTAAGTTCAACGGCTTGCATGCGGGTACTAGTGGAGCGATTACATCAGTATGTTTAGACTGTGTGTAAGAAAATGGCAAGTCTCTTGACTTTCAGTAACAATATTTTTAATATATTGCCATTTTTAAAATAAATTTAAATCTACCTCTCAATAATTTTGACAGCACCATTTATTTTGTTCCTCTTAAATTGTGACTAAATATGAAACACTCATTGTCTAGGAAAACAGTCATAATGTACATGTGGATTTTCAAAATGAGTGACTCCTCTGAAATAGGATTTCAAGATATGAGAAGTTTGATCGAGGAACAATAAGACTTCTCTGCCGCATTTGTTGCTTTTTAAAGTATACTAGACCAAGTGGACCGGTTCGGCCCAAACCTCTCCTGCATTGGTGCAGCATCCCCTCCTCCCCCCTCCCCCTCCCCTCTCCCCACCTCCCCCTCCCCTCTCCCACCCCTCCTCCCTCCCTTCACCCCTTCCTCCCCTCCCTCCCTCCTCCCCTCCCCTCCCCTCTCCCACCCCCTCCCCCCTCCCTTCCCCCTCCCCCCTCCCTCCCTCCCTCCACCCCCCTCCCTCCCCCTCCCTCCTCCTCCCCTCTCTCCCTCCCCCCCTTCCCCTCCTCCCCCACTCCATCCCCCTCAACCCCCTTTATCCTCCCCCTCCCCCTCCCTCCCTCCACCCCCCTCCCTCCCCCTCCCTCCTCCTCCCCTCTCTCCCTCTCCCCCCTTCCCCTCCTCCCCCACTCCATCCCCCTCAACCCCCTTTATCCTCCCCCCTCCCTCCCTTGGAGATAGATTTAAACTTTGAAAATATAACACCGATTTCAATGAAACGTCTTCCATTAGCACCAAAGGGACGACGGTGAGTAAGGTGGGCCTAAAATTGTCACGCTGTCGTGCACTGTTTTGGCTGGAGTTCAGGAACAAACAAACGAGAGTTTTAGTATATAGATTTCCATGCTTTATTACACTCCAAAAGGCTTTGTGTGGGTTGGTATATGTGATATGAAACTATGGTTTATTAGTTCCCAGCATTAAGGCTGAATGAAAATTAGATGTTAACTTAAATTGCCCAAATTCTGTTTTTGCCAATAGTTTCAATGAATCTCGGAGCAGACATGATGACACAGGGTGATTCCAAACTGCAGGTACTTCAGAAAATGGATATTAAAGAAGAAAGCCTCCCTATAACTGAGACCAAGTCTAAGGTATTTCTTTAGCACGGCTGGTGATGGTTTGGCCGGCCAAGTCTGTTACATTACATTATTTGGTTTTCAGCCTGTCTTTTCTATTTTCTGCATATCCTCTTGTGTGTGTTCTCCTCTCATCCTGTGTAGGTTTGAAAGTTACTAGTTCTAAAGTCACTAGTTCTAAAGGTAGTGGCAAATCTGGCCTAAGGTCGTACAGAGAACCTTACCTGTTTTTATGAACTCCAGCTGTTTCTCCTCCAGTTATGGCTTTCTGTACAGCAGCAGCAGCTGCAGCAAAGGCACACTTAATATTTTGCTTTCCCGCCTTTTAAAGAAAATAAAAGTGTGTAAACATCTGCCTTCGTGGGGATATCCCTTGTGCTCAGCATCTCACATCAGCTTAAAAATTAAGTGTGATGGCACAGCAAAGCATTCAGTAATTATCCAAATTTATGCAGATTATCAACACACTAATTGTTTTTATCTGTATGTCAAACTTAGGTAAAATGTAAATTCAGTAACATAACTCTTTTCCACTTTTGAATGAGCTCCTTGTCCTGCCTGTGTTGTAGTTTTGTCCCTCTATCACAGGAGAGCTACAACTCAAGGGTATTTCTCAGCCCCCAACTCCTGGCAACTTGTCAATCCCTTCCCCCTTGTCCCCAAGCTCTGCTAGCATCTCCTCAGTGCATGGAGACGAAAGTGATAGCATTAGGAGCCCAGGCTGGCCAAATACTCCGTCAAGCCCTGTAAACATTACAATATGTTTTATTTTCCGACACATTTTGTATTGTTTTCGTGCTGTGTTGAAGAATAATTTGACATGGATTGTTTGAATTTCCCACATAACCTTCTAATTGTGTTTAATTGCTGAATATGATTCAGAATAAATATTGCGATATAAAGTTCCTTCTCAGGAAATAATGGCAGTCCTACCAAATGTTTAGCTATGCTCACAATGATTGAGTCTACAGACTAAAGATCAAAGTTCTTTGACAATAGACAATAGGTGCAGGAGTAGGCCATTCGGCCCTTCGAGCCAGCACCACCATTCAATGTAATCATGGCTGATCATTCTCAATCAGTACCCCGTTCCTGCCTTCTCCTCATACCTCGTGACTCCACTATCCTGAAGAGCTCTATCTAGCTCTCTCTTGAATGCATTCAGAGAATTGGCCTCCACTGCCTTCTGAGGCAGAGATTTACAACTCTCTGACTGAAAAAGTTTTTCCCCATCTCCGTTCTAAGTGGCCTACCCCTTATTCTCCGTTCTAAGTGGCCTACCCCTTATTCTCCGTTCTAAGTGGCCTACCCCTTATTCTCCGTTCTAAGTGGCCTACCCCTTATTCTCCGTTCTAAGTGGCCTACCCCTTATTCTCCGTTCTAAGTGGCCTACCCCTTATTCTCCGTTCTAAGTGGCCTACCCCTTATTCTCCGTTCTAAGTGGCCTACCCCTTATTCTCCGTTCTAAGTGGCCTACCCCTTATTCTTAAACTGTGGCAACTGTGACAGATGGCATTGTAAATATTCAATGGATCAAAAAAATCGCATTTATTTGAAGCTCCTTTCATATTTATTTATATAATTTATTTTTTGTTAATGCACTAAAATGTAAGTAGGAAGTGACTACAAATGTTTAACACTGATACAACCCATGTCTACAAAGTCGCCTGCCGTCAACAGATGCTATGGTGGTATATTTTATCATCCACCAGTTACCAATTGAGAAGCAACATCGGAGATCAACACTTTTCCTCCAAATTTGAGGAAGGATATTCTTGCTATTGAGGGCGTGCAGCGTAGGTTTACTAGGTTAATTCCCGGAATGGCGGGACTATCATATGTTGAAAGACTGGAGCGAGTAGGCTTGTATACACTGGAATTTAGAAGGATGAGAGAAGATCTTATCGAAACGTATAAGATTATTAAGGGGTTGGACACGTTAGAGGCAGGAAACATGTTCCCTAATGTTGGGGGAGTCCAGAACAAGGGGCCACAGTTTAAGAATAAGGGGTAGGCCATTTAGAACTGAGATGAGGAAAAACCTTTTTCAGTCAGAGAGTTGTTATTCTGTGGAATTCTCTGTCTCAGAAGGCAGTGGAGGACAATTCATATCATATCATATCATATATATACAGCGCGGAAACAGGCCTTTTCGGCCCACCAAGTCCGCGCCGCCCAGCGATCCCCGCACATTAACACTATCCTACACCCACTAGGGACAATTTTTTACATTTACCCAGTCAATTAACCTACATACCTGTACGTCTTTGGAGTGTGGGAGGAAACCGAAGATCTCGGAGAAAACCCACGCAGGTCACGGGGAGGACGTACAAACTCCTTACAGTGCAGCACCCGTAGTCAGATAGAGCTCTTAAGGATAGCGGAGTCAGGGGGTATGGGGAGAAGGCAGGAACGGGGTACTGATTGAGAATGATCAGCCATGATCACATTGAATGGCGGTGCTGGCTTGAAGGGCCGAATGGCCTCCTCCTGCACCTATTGTCTATTGTCAACACAGTAATGTTTTATTATTACAAAAATCAAAAAAAAATGTCATGTCACTTTTTTTAATCTTCATCCATTTTTGTATGAATTCATTGTGGCACCCTGTGGGTTTTTTTTAACAGGTGGCCTTTGTGCATGCCTACCATAAAAACAGTGCATTTGCCTTAATAATGCCAGCAGCTCAGATCTCCAAAAATGTAATAAGAAAATAACATGGCAGATGTTCTGTTTGATCTGAAGTTGGAGAAGTGATTATACTTGTAACTAAATTAACCGTGACTATTTGTTACAGGATGATGAATGGCAATAGATTGAAGTCGATGGTAAAACATTAACCTTTGCAAGGGCCAAATAGTGCAACTCTTTTGTTCAACCTCTGCCATTAGTCGAATCCAGGTGGCGGCGCCTAACGGCAGCGGCTGACTAGCAGTCTGTCCGTCTTTTTTTTGTTGAGTGTCGGTGTTGGGATGATTTTTATATATATTTTTTTGGTTGTGTATGTGTGGGAGGGGGTGGTGGTGTGTGGGGGGTGGGTGTGGGTGGGTGGGTGTGGGGAACTTTTCTCTTCCTCACGGCGCGGGGTGCGGCTCGGCTGCGGGGCCTAACATCCCCCGGCTTGGCCGCTGGACTTTACATCCCGGTGCGGCTTGGCCGCTGGACTTTACATCCCGGTGCGGCTTGGCCGCTGGACTTACACCGCCCGGTGCAGCTCGGCTGCGGGGCTTAACACCGCCCGGTGCAACTCGGCTGCGGGGCTTAACACCGCCCGGTGCAACTCGGCTGCGGGACTTTACATCGCCCGGTGCAGCTCGGCTGCGGGGCTTAACACCGCCTGGTGCAACTCGGCTGCGGGACTTAACACCGCCCGGTGCGGCTCGGCTGCGGGACTTTTCACCGCTGGTGCGGCTCGGCTGCGGGACTTAGCTGCGCAAGGCTTGGTCGCGGGCCTTTCATCGCCCGGTTCGGCCGCGAGACGTTTCAGCGCCCGGTGCGGGGACTGTGCGGGTCGGTCGGGGACGAGCTGTCTGTCCGTGGGCGTGGGGAAGAGAGGGGAAGTTTTGTTGCCTCCATCACAGTGAGGGGGTGTTTGGAGTCACTGTGATGGACGTTTGTGTTGGGGTCATGTGTCTTGTGTTCTTTTTTTTTTTTTTTTTCTATGACTGCTATGTAGTTTCGTTCGGTACTTCGGTACCGAACGACAAATAAAGCTCTGTTATACCTGTTATACCTGTTATATTGATGAAATCTAAAAACACTAAGCATTAGATTGGAAAAATATCAATGAACTGTTTGCTTAGTGACTGCCAGAACTAGTAGCCTTCATTCCTTTTTTTCTTGTCAAGGATTAAACTTCTTTTGCAGTAAGAAAAAAAAAAGATACTTCATATTTCTGCTTTGTTGTGCCTGCTCATTCCAGAAATCAAACTCTTCAACAACGGGTGAGAAAATAACCAAGCTGTACGAACTTGGCAGCGAACAGGAGCGTAAAATGTGGGTTGACCGTTATTTATCCTTCATGGAGGAGAGGGGAACTCCAGTGGCCAGTTTACCTGCCGTGGGCAAGAAGCCTTTAGATCTCTATCGACTTTACATTTGTGTTAAAGAAATTGGCGGCCTAGCTCAGGTGGGTGCTGAGAAATACATTTGCTCTGAGTTATTTATTGGGCAGGTTTTGGTTGATGTTTGGACATTGATGTGACTAAAAATGAGCTCTGCATTGCATATTGGCAAAAGTTAACCTTGTAGAGACGGGAAAGAACTTGATGAAGTCGCTGAAAATGTTTGGGGCCAGGACATCCTGCTGAAGAACTTCCGCGATCATAGCCCGAGGCTGAGGGATTTGGCCTCCAACAATCACACTCTCCATATGGGCTTGGCATCACTGTATCCAGAGAACGGTTATTCTTTTTCCCATTATCTGTAGTTTACTGCCATGACGTCATGAGCAGGCATTCTTGAGTTTAGTTTGGAGATACAGTGCGGAAACAGGCCCACCGGGTCCGCGCCGACCAGCAATCCCCACGTATTAACACTATCCTACACCCACTGGGGACAATTTTTACATTTACCAAGCCAATTAACCTACAAAACCTGCACAACTTTGGAGTGTGGGAGGAAACCGAATATCGCGGAGAAAACCCACGGGGAGAACGTACAAACTCCGTACAGACAGCACCCATAGTCGGGATGGAACCCGGGTCTCCGGCACTACATTCGCTGTAAGGCAGCAACTCTACCACTGCGCCACCGTGCCACTCAAATCACCTTAGCATCGTTTTTGTGAGCGTGTGGACAAGGTTTAATAGGATCTAAAGCCATGTGATTTAGGTAGCATTTTTAGTAGATTTAAAGTTACCGCTGCACCACTGTTTCTCCCTCCCCCTTGCATGTTTCCACCACCCTAACACATGTCCATGCAGAATCCCTTGTTTAACCTAATTTCATGAGATTATTCAAACAGGATCAACAACCCCTTTCATGTGAGTCAACATTTAGGCAGCAGAATTTTGCACGTTTTCAGGTCGGGACTTTTAAGCTTTATGTTCTCTCTTTGTTCCTTTTTTCCCCATTCCCCTCAGCCCCACCCCAACCCAGTTTATTGTCACGATGATTCTTTGGATCCTCAAAAGTCCAAAACAGCTGGTCAAAAATTCAAGAACACAAAACCTATCAATTGAATATTGTAATTCTAAACTATCTTCAATGTATTATCTAACAGGTTTGCATTTTTATATTATCTCCCTAGGTTAGCAAGAACAAAAAATGGCGTGAACTGGCAACAACCCTGAGCGTGGGTACATCAAGCAGTGCAGCAAGCTCCCTTAAAAAGCAGTACATTCAATACCTGTTTGCCTTTGAATGTAAGATTGAACGTGGAGAGGAGCCCCCTCCTGAAATGTTTAGTTCTGCTGAATCTAAAAAGCAGCCGAAAATACAACCCCCTTCTCCTGGTAAGTACAAAACGAGTACTGGGGCCTGCTTAAGTTGAACTATTTCTATTTTGTAAGTTTTGAGATTGCTGGATGTTACAATTAACTCACAGCAATATTGCAATAGAATAAGAACTTACAGAATGGATGCTTGAGTAACAATCAAGATCAGGTGCTTTTCTCTTAAAAAGGAAATACTGAGAAGTGACTCTGTGGAAAGTTATAGCATTTTCAGGGATTTTCAGGGATTTGAATGTGGAAGCTGGCTACCACAGCCATTGATTGCAAGAGTACACTATTTAAGGCCGGCACGGTGGTGCAGTGGAAGGGTTGCTGCCTTACAGCGCCAGGGACCAGGAATCGATCCTAACTATGGTTGCTGTCTGTACGGAGTTTGTACGTTCTCCCCGTGACCGCGCGGAATTTCTCCGCGATATCATATCATATCATATCATATCATATATATACAGCCGGAAACAGGCCTTTTCGGCCCTCCAAGTCCGTGCCGTCCAGCGATCCCCGTACATTAACACTATCCTACACCCACTAGGGACAATTTTTACATTTACCCAGCCAATTAACCTACATACCTGTACGTCTTTGGAGTGTGGGAGGAAACCGAAGATCTCGGAGAAAACCCACGCAGGTCACGGGGAGAACGTACAAACTCCTTACAGTGCAGCACCCGTAGTCAGGATTCAACCTGAGTCTCCGGCGCTGCATTCGCTGTAAAGCAGCAACTCTACCGCTGCGCTACCGTGCCGCCTTCGGTTTCCTCCCACACTACAAAGACGTACAGGTTTGTAGATTAATTGGCTTGGTATAAATGTAAATTTACCCTAGTGTGTTCCCTAGTTAGTGTTAGTGTGCGGGGATCGCTGGTCAGCTCGGACTCAGTGGGCCAAAGGTCCATTTTCCGCCCTGTATCTCTAAACTAAACAATTTTGGCAGGGCAGGAATTAGTGGCAGCACTGCAGAAATGCTCCTTCCTGATTGTCAAGGTGGTTTTCAGTGATGGTGAAGGTAGCAATATTTACAAGAATTGTAATCCAAACAAGTCAATGGCACATTGATGGAAATAACTATAGAGGCAGAGCAGCACATATAGTGGAGCTGCTGCTCCTTAAGCCTCAAACAGTCTAAAATCAGAACCATGACTTTCAAGAATGTCTTGTACATTCAAGGCACATTTTGGAATTTGCTCCTGTTGACACCAGTTTCTGCTGAGTGTGACAGCTCCTTCTTACTCAGATCTCTTTAGCAGGCTGACAGGCCTGGAGCCCGATTAGCTGATAATGGGTGGCCATTTGAATCTTGTCAGCCTCCCTCTTGGTTGTGTTCCCCTGTCGCAGGTTTGAGGAAGACTGGGCCACGGGCTCACTGGCCCAACCCTTCCGAATTTGGCTGAAAGTTTACGCTTTCTTATTTCATTTCCGCCATTCCGATTTCCGCCTCACATTTTTCCTCAAAACAGTCGGTAATTGCAATTTGTCAATTCGGCCGCTAGAGGGCGCCAGGGGTTCTCCCCCCCCCCCCCCCCCCGCCCTGGAAGTCTCCCCGAAAATGTGGCACCTCGGCTGGGCAAGGCAGCCAATCTCGACCTCATCGGGACTTCCACGGCCGATCGGTGGGTTGAATTTGCAACCTGTGGCCGGGGCTCTGGAACTCCAGCCCAGCTGGAGCCGGCACATTTATCCCCATCGCCGATTTCCTTGGCCGGCTGGATAAACCAGCAAAGCTCTGGAACCAAGAGTGCCAGAAAATCAGTGGTGGAACTGTAATGAGTAAATATTAAATTTAAGTGCAAGATTATATAACTATATTAATTAATTAAGATGGGGTTAAAATATAAAACACAGCAGAAAAGCCAATTACCACCTTTTTGGGCTGATTATCAATTAATGTGCGAATTTACTTCAACAAGTACTTAGTAGAGTCACATTATCAACTCTTTCTTCATAACTTAGTCATACATTTTATGATCATTGTTCTTTTATTCAATATCGAGAGAATTGGGATGTGTAAGGAAAAAGCAAAATTGAAAAAACAAAACAAAACAATTTTTATTTTGTGTTGCAAAAAATATCTCTGTTCAATAACCTTTCTATAAATAGCAGAATATACTCATGATAGGCCTGGCATTGTACATGTAGTCCATGAACTACAGACTGTTGGAAATAAATGTCGTTTTTCACACATGAATGTAAAGCAACGCTACATTCGCATTCTCAAGTACGTGCATTTGGCGTGCATACTTTTTTTTTGCTGAAAAGTTGCATTACGCGCCATATTATGAATTTTGATGTAAAATTATGAATTTTGGACATCAAAATTATGAATTTGTAAAATCAAATGTTGGGAGGTCTGCACTGGGACAGACCTGAGACCACAGGCGCCACTTTGTGGTCAAGACTGGACTGCTGGGAAAGAAGCCCTAGACAACCAGCGCCTGAGGGTATGACTGAGTGGCTGGGGCAAGCCTGAGATGCTAGAACCTCTTCCTACCCACAAACAATGAGGGACTATCCCCCTTCTGCCCCCCACACACACACACACACACAGAGGCAAAGACTGGCTGCCGGGACAATGCCAGCGTTGTCTCTTCAAGTCCAAAGCTGTGCCGCCAGGAAGAAACATGTACCGTCAGCACCCCCTATCAAGGCAAGGGTGAACTGCAGGAAGAGGCCTGAGATCGCCACGTCTCCTCCCTTCGAAGACCAGGACGAAGCTGCTGGGACAAGCTCGGGATTGCCAGCGCCATTGCCTATGCGCTCTGACGGAGAGGGACAGTGCCCCATGCAGTCCAGGACTTGCTTACCATTGTAAGTAGAATAAACTGTATGAGTTCACCCCACTGTGAGCATCGGTGTAGTCATTGTCGAACCCGGCATCTTCCCGGACACCACATTATTGTTAGTATTAAATCTTACGTATAAGATTATTAAGGGGTTGGACACATTAGAGGCAGGAAACATGTTCCCAATGTTGGGGGAGTCCAGAACCAGGGGCCACAGTTTAAGAATAAGGGGTAGGCCATTTAGAACAGAGATGAGGAAAAACTTTTTCAGTCAGAGAGTTGTGAATCAGTGGAATTCTCTGCCTCAGCAGGCAGTGGAGGCCAATTCTCTGAATGCATTCAAGAGCGAGCTAGATAGAGCTCTTAAGGATAGCGGAGTCAGGGGGTATGGGGAGAAGGCAGGAACGGGGTACTGATTGAGAATGATCAGCCATGATCACATTGAATGGCAGTGCTGGCTCGAAGTGCCGAATGGCCTGCTCCTGCACCTATTGTCTATTGTCTATAAGTTTGATCCATTTTTGTTAAAGAGGTGTACTAAAGAACAGGGTGCTAAATGACCTTCATGCGGGTGCACCCCAGTTTGTCAACAACTGACCGATGCATGGCTCGTACATCAAAGGAAGCATTTGGGAGAGCAGTGGGATGGATTTGTTGACTGCTGTGGGGCTGCAGGCATCATCTGCTGCGTGTGACCTCACTTTGTGGCCCCATTTGTAACTTGCAAACTGTTCGGGTTATTAACAGTTCATAGGAACGGAGCCCTGCCGTAATCTGATGAGGGCCCGGACCTGTTTTCCTACATCTATCTCTTCATATCTATTCTCTAATATTACTTATTTTCTCTCCCCGCTCATATTCTTAATTAATTTGTGGAAAATGTTAACGACCACAATGTTTCACATGGACTATTATTGCCATGTCTTCCTTCTGTCCTTCCTCAGTTTTGTTTGGTGAATAGTGCATTTGAATATCCATACTTTCCCCCTATCATGCCTGAGTTCACTATGGTTGCCCCCACTCATTGTGTTTGGGCTCCCTGCAGAATCTGAGGAGCCTTCTTGTGACGCACTCAATTTGCCATTCCTCGTGTATTAACTTGTCAGTTGTTTAGGAGCAAAGCGGTCCTTCTGCAGTTGTACAGGGCACTAGTGAGACCGCACCTGTGTGCAGTTTTGGTCTCCAAATTTGAGGAAGGATATTCTAGCTAATGAGGGCGTGCAGCGTAGGTTTACTAGGTTAATTCCCGGAATGGCGGGACTGTCATATGTTGAAAGACTGGAGCGACTAGGCTTGTGTACACTGGAATTTAGAAGGATGAGAGGAGATCTTATCGAAACGTATAAGATTATTAAGGGGTTGGACACGTTAGAGGCAGGAAACATGTTCCCAATGTTGGGGGAGTCCAGAACAAGGGGCCACAGTTTAAGAATAAGGGATAGGCCATTTAGAACTGAGATGAGGAAAAACTTTTTTAGTCAGAGAGTTGTGAATCTGTGGAATTCTCTGCCTCAGAAGGCAGTGGAGGCCAATTCTCTGAATGCATTCAAGAGAGAGCTAGATAGAGCTCTTAAGGATAGCGGAGTCAGGGGGTATGGGGAGAAGGCAGGAACGGGGTACTGATTGAGAATGATCAGCCATGATCACATTGAATGGCGGTGCTGGCTTGAAGGGCCGAATGGCCGAATGGCCTCCTCCTGCACCTATTGTGTATTGTCTATTGTTAAACCTATCCAACTACGCTCATTTAGTGTAATGCTTTGTACATTATTATCATAAAGGGATCGTTCCGCTTTCTTCTTGCTTTCTCTGTGAGCAATTTTGGGCCCCATATCTGAGGAAGGATGTGTTGGCTCCGGAGAGGGTCCAGAGGAGGTTTACGAGAATGATCCCAAGAATGAGGTGGTTAACCTATGTTGAGCGTTTGTTGGCACTGGGCCTGCACTCGCTGGAGTTTAGAAGGATGAGGGGGGACCTCATTGAAACTTACCGAATAGTGAAAGACTTGGATAGTGGATGTGGAGAGGATGTTTCCACTAGTGGAAGAGTCTAGGGCCAGAGGTCAGAGTCTCAGAATTAAAGGACGTTTCTTTAAGAAGGAGATGAGGAGAAATTTCTTTAGTCAGAGGGTGGTGAATCTGTGGAATTCTTTGCCACACACAGAAGGCTGTGGAGGCCAAGTCAATGGATATTTTTAATGCAGAGATAAATAGATTCTTGATCAGTACAGGTATCACGGGTTATGAGGAGAATGGGGTAAGGAGGGAGAGAGATAGATCAGCCATGATTGAATGGCAGAGTAGACTTGATGGGCTGAATGGCCTAATTCTGCTCTTATCACCTATGATGTTATGACCTCTTTCAGACTAGCAGCAGACAAACCACATTGGCCTTTACTAGCAAACTTGCCCAAAACTGCTGGTGTTTGCTGACAGGTGGTCAGTGAAATGTCATGTGTTGAGATAGGAAAATCTTCGAGGCAGGAACAATTTGATGGAACGACCTTGAATATAAACAGAAATTGCCTCCAGATGACCTCTGGTCAGAGCAGATTAACCACTACTCCCGTGACATTCTGCTCCTAATAGTTCGCCGGGCGTCGCGGGCATTATCGTGAGGGGTCTTCCAAAAATCGTAGTGGATCTCTGCACGTCGATGAGAAATTTTCCGGTGTGAAATTTCTCGGCGACAGCTGGCTTGTCGCCAGGTATCGTAGCTTATTGCGGGCGCTGTCGCATGCTGTCCCCAGGTTTGCTAGGTTCTCTTAGATGCATTTAGAAGCACATTATATTAAAATAGGTAAAGTCATTTCAAAATACCATAAAATGCTTGTGTTTAACCAATTTATTTACCGTCGGGACATTTGACAGGTAGATTGGAGGCGACAGTTTGACGGTCAGGTAAGCGTGGGAATTTCGCGATGTTTATGGCCAACAGCCATTACATTTAAAGTGGGCTCCCAACCCAGATATGCAACCCGGAAACCAGATATGCATCTCCCGTACATTTTCAAAGAATGCCCACACACTTTTCACAAAAATCCACTTAGCCACTTAAAAAAAAAAAATTTTTTAATACAGCTATTAGTAAACTGGAAGTAAATCCAGTTTATGCCTTGTTACAGTGATGCTTGGTTTTTAAGTAACCCATACAAGATGTTATAGTTCAAAACTCTCAAGTGCTTACCGACTTGTCAGTGATTTCAGCGAAAATTAGGACGCCGGGGAAGCATTGATAAGCGTGTGAATTTCGCGATGTTTCCAAAGACGCAGTAATCTCGACCTGACTCGGCATTGTCGTGGTCATTGTCGTCGGGTAAAAGAAAAGTTCGGCGATCTGCTACGACTTTGACAGTCGCCTTAAAATCTGCCTAAAGTGGGATAGGCCCTTAATAAATGGTCTTCCCAGCATGATAGCTGGCAGTTACAGACTTAAGTATGTGTGCATGCTTAACTTTCAATAAACTTTCATTGTTTACTTTGGAGAATACTTTACAACTTCTGGCAAATGGTAGGGAAATCCTTGCATTTTGTCAGCACTTTACAAGGAATGGCGTAATGGTCTGATTTCACATGTTCAGAAGAAAAAAATACTGACATGCAATTTGGAATTTCTCTGAATGAATAGAACTCCTAATAAACTGCTTCAGCCCAAACTAACAAGGGAGATTATTTCCAATTTATTTTTACTGTAGCAAATTAACGCTTGTTGATTGATCAATCCAGATCAGTATTTTATGGATTATTTGTTAGAATTTTTAAATTATCATTACCCAACAATCAGATGAATGATAATTAACTTTTTTATTTCCCTTGGCTTTTCCCTTTTGTTGAGTTGAGTTTATTGTCACGTGTTTATTCACAAAATGTTTCGGGTCGAGACCCTTCTTCAGACTGAAACATCACCCATTCCTTCTCTCCTGAGATGCTGCCTGACCTGCTGAGTTACTCCAGCATTTTGTGAATAAATACCTTCGATTTGTACCAGCATCTGCAGTTATTTTCTTACACTTATTGTCACGTGTACTGAGGTACAGTGAAAAGCTTTTGTTGCTTGCTAACCAGTCAGCAGAAAGACAATACCTGATTACAATCGAATCATTCACAATGTAAAACTGTCCCTCAATCTGGAAGTGTGCGTTTTCATACTACTTTACCTTTTGCCCGATGGGAGAGGGGAGAAGAGGTAGTGGCCAGGGTGTGATTCGTTCTCGATGTTGCTGCTGGTCTTGCCGAGGTATAAATGGAAGGGAGGTTGGTTTGTGTGACGGTCTGGGCTGCGTCCACAATTCTCTGCAATTTCTTGTGGTCTTGGATGGAGCTGTTCCCAAACCGTGCTGTGATGCATCCCAATAAAATGCTTTCTACGGCACCACTGTAGAGGTCGGTGAGAGTTGTCGGGGACAGGACGAACTTCCTAAGCCTTCTAAGGAAGTAGAGGCGTTGGTGTTTTCCTTTTTTGGCCATTGCTTCAACATCAACACTGAGCCGGGAGAAGTTGTTGGTGATATTTACTCTTAGGGAATTTGAAGCTTTCAACCATCTTTACTTCGGTGCCATCAATGCAAATCGGGGTATGTGGACGGGGTAGGTGTACCCTTCCCTTCCTGAAGTCGAACACTATCTCCTTTGTCTTGCGGACATTGAGAGAAAGGTTGTTGTCTCGACACCAGGACACAAGGATCTCGATCACGATCTCCTGTACTCCGTCTCATCATTATTTGATATCCTGCCCACAATAGTGGTGTCCTCTGCAAATTTGTAAATTGAATTAGATTTGTACATGACTGCGCAGTCGTGGGTGTACAGGGAGTAAAGAAGGAGGCTGAGAATGCATATTTTGTTCCATGTTTATGTCAAATGTGAGCCACACATCATAATACATAGAGGTCATGATGTAAATGATGATACCAGTGCCCTATATCTGATGTGCATCCTCATACATCTACTATATCATATATCTACTCTATAACAATCTGTGTCGGAATTTCCATAGAAATTATCTCTCCACGATACCTTTGTTTCAGTATGCTTTGCATGTTTTTTAAATTGAACTTTATTGCAGTGTATACTAGTCATAATTCTGATTTATTGAATGATAGCATGTGTTTACGCTGTTGATATTGCTTCTTGCAGTGTTAGATAGTAAATCATTTGTTGAATTGAATTGAATTAAATAAATTTTATTAGCCAACTATGTATACATACAAAGAATTTGCCTTGTTGCTTTGCTCGCAAGTAACAACACAACAGACAGTAAACAATTAAGAATAAAACATTATAATTTAAACATGTGAAGAATCAAATAAAATACCACAGCTTTATTTTGTACTTCTGAGACAGTAAATATCCCAATATTTGCTCACAGCTTTCTCCCATCTCCCTATTAAAAATTAAACACGATCAAAATATTAGGCTGTCATTTATTTGCAGCAGTTCCTTTCAAATGAATTGAAACACGTCCATCCTAAAAAAGACAATTGTTCCATAATAATCTCTTATTTGCACTTCTCTTGAGTATATTTCTTCGCTGATGTTGTCCTGCCAAAGAGGCCAATTGATTTCACAAAGACAAAACTATCAGTGTTCACCGTTATCATGCTGCGAAGCTGACAGCTTTGGAATACACTTGTCCAGAGGTAAATTCAGACATCTGGAAGTTCCTGTCAGTAACACACTGCTTCTCCCGAGGTGCAACTAGTTCACAGCTTTGTCCAATGTATCCTCAGGAATTAATGATCTGATTTAGTTTAGTTTAGTTCGGAGATGCAGTGTGGAAATCGTCTCTTTGGCCCACCGAGCTCACGCCCACCAGTAATCACCCGCACCACTATACACACTAGGGACAATTTACAGAAGTCTTTAACCTATAAACCTGCACGTCTTTGGAATGTGAGAGAAAACCGGAGCATCTAGAGAAAATTCACGCAGTCACGGGGAGAACGTACAAACTCCATACAGACAGCACCCGCGGTCAAGATGGAACCCAGGTCTCTGGCGCTGTAAAGCAGCAACTCTACTGCTGCGCTGCAGTGCTGCCCTGTGATGAACTTGAATGTGATGGGGAATCTGTTTTTTTAAAAAATTGTGCCACTTGTAATATGAACATTTTAAATCGTGAGACACCAGAGTTGTTTGACAGAGCTTCACATGCATTAAAGGACCTAAAGTGCTGGAGTGACTCAACAGGTCAGACAGCATCTCTGGAGAACGAGGATAAGGTGATCTCTCGTGTCAAGACCCTTCTTCAGACACACAGTGTTTGGTTGAGATAAACCGCCACACAAAACAATGAATAGAATAATATGCAATACATAATAATTAGAAAAACAATCTTTCATTTTATAGCAGGTTCAGGTTCCTTACAAGGACCGCAGACACCTCAGTCCATAAACAGCCCGATGGGAGAAAGTGGGGACTTGAAACCACCAACACCTGTATCAACACCTCATGGACAAATGACGCCCATGCAAGGGAACAGGTATTATAAAGCAAACCGTGAACGTGTTTTTGAATTGTCATTGCTTGTTGAGAAATTGATTACTTTTGTCAAGATAGAAAGGTTGGTATAAGCACAGTGCTGATCTTTAGCATGTCACAGATAGGCTGCATCACCAAACTACAGTGTTAATGCCAGGAGAATAATATTATTTCTTGCAGTAAGGTTGACTGGAAGTGGGCAAACAATTAAAACTTCTTGTTAGAATAGCGAATGTACAAAGGAGATTCACTGGGGTGGTATCCGGGTTGGCAATTATAATTAGGCTTGAAATACAAAGGATTATTTTCATTGGAGTAGAAAGGGCTAAAAAGAGCCTTTCTAATGCAAAATCTAAGAAGACCTTTCTGGAGTGAATCAATAATGAACATTTAAATCGTTACAGGTTGTTGCGATCAGCCTTGCACAGCCTGAAAGGGTTCTGGAACCGTCAGAAAATCTTTCGAAAAAAGAACTGGAACTGAGAGGATAGGGAAGGATAGTGAGATCAATCGGTTAGCTGTACCAACAAAATTGGCCAAATGCTCTTTTCTGTGTTTTAAGGATTCATAATCCCAATTAGAAATGCACTAATTATGGAGTTGTTCATTTCATGTCACTTAAAAAAGGGATATCATGAGTTTTATTGTTGCACACATAAAGTTTTGTTCCTGTGACATCATGTTAGTTTGAAAAAAGAGGGATTAAAAAGAGAGAGAAGAAAATAAAGAAAGATAATTATGTTTTAAGATTAAATACTGCTTACATGGCAAATTATGAAAGCTTGAATGCCCTGAATCTGGAGTAGTTTAAAGATTAATCCTACACGATTTATTCAATAAACAATCGATATATTACAAATTCTTTGTCTGCCAGTACTACTTATCAATTTTTCATTACAGATTGTTGTGCGGATATTTATTATAGAAATTGACAATGTCAATTTATCATACCGTAATTAATATTGCATAAAACAAAGAGGCATGCAGCGCAGGATCATGCTGGTTGGCACACAATTATGGTGCCGAACATGATGCTAAAATAAAGTAATTTCATCTGCCTGCACATGATCCATACCCCTCCATTTCCTGCACATCCATGTGCCCATCTAAAAGCCTCTTAAATACCAATATCGTATTTACCTCCTTCCTCCACCACCACCCCTGGCAACACGTTCTAAGCACCCACCACGCTCTGTGTAAAAATCATTCCCCTCACATCTCTAAACTTTGCCCCTTTTACCTTTCCACCCTGGGAAAAAGGTTCTGAATGTCTATCCTATCAATGCCTCTCACAATTTTATATACTTCTGTCAGGTGTGTGTGTGGCCCCCCAGCCTCTGACACACCAGAGAAAACAATTCAAGTTAGTCCAACCTGATGTTATAGCTAATACCCTCCAATCCAGGCAGCATTCTGGTAAACCTCTTCTGCACCCATTTCAAAGCCTCCATTTTATTCCTCGATTGGTGCGACCGAAACTGCGCATGATATTCCAAATCCGGCCTAACCAAAGTCCACTAAAGCTGCATCATGACTTCCTAACTCTAATACTTATTGCCTCGACCCATGAAGGCAGAGCGTACACCTTCATTACCACTAAATAAAATAATTGAGCTATAAATGAAGAAAACCTGGCATGCCAAAGATTTAGTATAATGCAATAGTTTCTGGAATTATCTAATCCTAAATATTGGACTACAGAAAATAAAATTCTGAAGGTTATTTTTCAAAGTTACACACCTGTCTATAAAATAGTCAGGCTATTGTGTGTAAAGCTTATTCAGCAAGTTGAGGATTAAGGGTTAAGATTGCTGCTTCACTAATGGCTGCAAGACAGTTCGGCAGATATAACACTTACATTAAATCAAAGCAAATTATAACATACATGCATCTTATTTGGGAAAAATATCCTTAAAACAATGATGAGTAGTGGCCCAAGACAAAAGTGAGCATGTCATGCCCAATTAACATCCACATCTCCCTTTGAAATTTGACCATTGCGGTCTGCAATATGTTGCTCTCACAGTACTAATTTGAGCTTTATTGTTGGTTTAGTTATTTTTGACCCTCGTGTCGTTTGGGATCACTGGATCCCTTTATACTTGGAAGTAAATTAAGCTCACAGCAGTCTGACTCCATTTAAAAGTAAGGCTGTCATAATTATTCAATTCCTCACAGCATTATTAACTGATGCTAACAAGCTTAGAGTGGCAATAGTCCTAATATTAGGTCAGGTCAATTCTAGACCTTGCCCAGTACAACAATGATGGCAAAGATGCAACATGTTGCCATTTTATTTCTTTAATATGATGCTACTTGCATAGATCGAGTCAACTGAATGGCTCGAGTATCCAAAGTGCTGTACTTCCTCCCTCTTAATCAGGGATGTTGAGTAATGGACAACACAAAGCATTAACAGGAAAACTAGAGTTCAGCAGTTTTACACATTGCCATCTTTGTTTCTTGCCTATTGACCTCAGGAGAGACATTAACCATGTGACCCTTCCACTGATGATCATAATATAAATTGCCAAAACCAATATAATTCAACAAATTAACCGAGCAGCAGATACCCTAAGCTGATATTTGAGAGCCTACTGAAGAAATGAGGAGCTCAACATCCTGAAAGGGTGGACTAATTCTTCATTCACTGTTAGAACATAGGAAAAATAGCTACAGCATTTTGCCATCCACCCCTTTGAGCTTATTTCACAGATTTTGGCTGATTTGTATCTTAAACATGTTTATCTGCCTGTGAATTCCATAATACTCTTGCCTAACACAACTCTAACTGTTTAGAAGTGTTCAATTAACCTCAGTGAATTCTGAGTACATAAAATTCCAGACTTCCACTCATCGTGGTGCAAATAGGAACACAAACTGAAATTGTTATTGAACAAACTACCTTCTTTTTTAAAGTCATAATCACTTGCTCTGGACTCTCCCAGGAACTGAAATAGTTTCTTTATCTTCGGTAGCATATAAATTCCTTTGACCATCTTTTAACACGAAGCACACTGTCTCTCAATCCTCTACCCTGAAGGAAATATGAAATGCCTCCTTATAACATGACCCCACCGGTCGCCAACTCAGTCTGGTAAATCTCCGGTCCACCTCATCAACGATCATTGCATCCTTCGTGAGGTGGGCTGCCAAATAAAGTACAGTAGTGGCTTTATGTGATAATACAATATTGACCAAAGAAACAGTTTCTATTCTAATTTAATTTGTTTTTTGAATTTATTGGTCTCTATCAGTTTCTGAGCATCAGTGTCTCTATTTTTAACCTTGAACAGGAATAATGCAATCAGCGTGCAGGATCCCTTCTCGGATGTTAGTGACCCAGCATTTCACAAATGGGGCTCCATGACACCGAATACACCATACCAACCAGGCATGAATATGCCTGAAATGATGAATCGAATGTCATATGAACCCAATAAGGATCCCTTTGGTGGTATGAGGAAAGGTAGACAATACTTCTTTTAATTCTCCAATTTTAAAACTCCAGTCAAGACGGGAAATAGCACTCAGGAACTATGGCAGTTATGGCATAAGAAGATAGACATTGAAAGCTGGAGTAACTCAGCGGGTGGAGAAAGGAATAGGTGAAGTTTCGGGTCGAGGCCCTTCTCCAGACTGTTTTCCTGCATCCCCTCTTCCTCCATCCCTCCCCCCACCCCAGTCGTTGAACTAGTTTCAAAGCCGCCTTGTTGAGTCTCATTGTCTGTAACTCGTTTTCACCTAGCCCACAGCTAACAGTGGCCTGTTTCCTTTAACATTGTTACTTTTTTGCATAGCTTTCATTCATTTATTCCACATTTCTCTGTATCACCGTCTACATCTCTCGTTTCCCTTCGCCCTGACTATCAGTCTGAAGAAGGGTCTCGACCCAAAACGTCACCTATTCCTCTTCTCCGGAGATGCTGTCTGACCCGCTGAGTTACTCCAGCGTTTTGTGTCTATCTTTGGTTTAAACCAGCATCTGCAGTTCCTTCCTACATATTACATAAGAATATGCAGAAAGGATTGAATGAACAACCTAAATATATCAACATGAATATATTTCAATTGAATACTTTATGATTAGGGAAATCTTGCGGCACACCAGAAATATATTTATCTTACTCTGACCAGCTGAAAACCAGGAATATATATTTATAAAACATGAATATAGAATCTATTTAAGAAACTGCAGTTAAATCCTATCAGAATTGAACATCAAAATCTAAGGTAGACACAAAAAGCTGGAGAAACACAGCTGGTCAGACAGCATCTCTGGAGAAAAGGAACAGGTCGAGACCCTTCTTCAGACTGAAGTCAGAAACGTCACCTATTCCTTTTCTCTAGATATGTTGTCTGACTCGCTGAGTTACTCCAGCTTTTTGTGTCCTTCTTCGGTTTAAACCAGCATCTGCAGTTTCTTCCTGCACATCAAAATCTAAGATATGTTACCTTATTTGGAAATTCCTTTAAGCATTTAAACTCTGTTACTTCATTTTGAAAGATGTTGCCCGGCTTTGTGAAACAATCATACGACACCAGCATGGGATTGTCGTGTAAGAGTTGTCCTCACCATCTACATCTCTCAATTTTGTTGATATGAGGAGGTGCCTACTGATATTTTTTCTAACGTGCGTGCTGACAGACGGTGAAATGTGCACTAAAACCTTATGGTAATGTGACCAACCATTACAGATATTTCACATTCCACTTGCACTTCAAGCAGATAGTGCCATTTATTGCATGTTTACCCTTTAGGCATGTGTGGGACATCACAAATAAATCCTGTCATGTACTTAGTCATTCCAGCACATTATAAAATGAACTCAAAGCTGATTTCTTCCCTTTATCCTAGCTCATCGTATCATTTTCTATTGCGTCATTTCATGGCACTTATCTGCCATCAACCCAGGTTAAGAATCAATTGTGGGATCTCCTATTCAGTATGGCAGGGTGTGCAGTCATCTTTTATCATTAAAGCCAGTTTCACCAACTTAGAAAGTTTGTCCTTTTTGTACATTCAGTCAAAATGCCTTGTGTTTGATTCAGTTTGGTAAGTGCTTACATTGAATGGTTGGCCACATTTAAATCGCTTCTGCTTCTGTGAGTGCAAAGTAATCCTGATGATGCTGGAGTCTCTGCACGCATAGTCAGTCTACTGTGATTGGTGAACAATTGATGATGAATTTACTTGACTTGTCTTGATTTTATTGTTTAAATGTGCCAAATCTAAACTTGGCGAGAGATTCGAAGAAGAATCAAAGGGTGAATACTTTGTGAAGAGGATAATATTCTTCTTCTTGGAGACAACTATTCACCTCTTCCTTACCAGCCAATTATAACCTGCTGGCTGCATGCTCGTTTCTTGTTCCATTGTGCATTGAAAGCGTGAGCTTAATTAAAACCTATAAGTCATTGATTACCTTCAGATTTCCTTTCTCCACCATTGGTTATTCTCCAACTTAATTACATGCCAGTTTCAATTAACATCATCTTCTGGTTTTGCCTAATACTGCTCTGACTTTAAGAGTTCCAGAGACCAAGCCACCTGAATCGAGATCCACTGTGCATTTATCATTTGAATTTCTTGATAATATGCTTTACCGGGGGAAGGTATCATTTAACTGAGATTTGCCCAGTCTCTGGACTTGTGAATAATTAATCTAACGTTTTTTAATCTCCAACTGTGCACCATTTCCTTTAATCAGTCTTTAACACCGTCTTCACACTGTTTCATATAATCTACTTATGTAACATTGGAAGTGTGGTGATGTAGGAATATAGGAACATGCCTTGTAACATGTGGATGGTTGTGTTTTTTTTAATATATCGATACCATTTAACTGAAATATGATCAGAATAGTCCAATATTATCATAAACTAGCAAAAGAAATCTAACAAATCTACCATCTTCTTCAACCTATATGAACAGTATCCTAATGAGCAATTTTAATGCACATGAGGGGCATAGTGATTAGTTAGTTAACACTGGCACGGTGGCGCAGCGGAAGAGCCACTGCCTTACAGGCCAGAGACCCGGGTTCCATCCTGACTGCGGGTGCTGTCTGTACGGAGTTTGTACGTTCTCCCCGTGACCTGCGTGGGTTTTCCCGAAAGATCTTCGGTTTCCTCCCACATTCCAAAGATGTACAAGTTTTGTAGGTTAATTGGCTCGGTATAAATGTAAATTGTCCTTAGTGTGTGTAGGGTAGTGTCAGTGTGCAGGGATCGCTGGTCGGCACGGACTCGGTGGGCCAAAGGGCCTGTTTCCATGCTGTGTCTCTAAACTAAACTAAATATATCATGGAATTATTTAAATTGCTTTGCTATCGTCATGATGGGCGTTGAACTAATGGCTCTGGGTTATAAGTCCAGGCTCTGGATTACTAGTTTAATAACATAAATACCATGCCTCCATAACGTGGACACAATTATATGTCAGTTCCACAAAATATATCTGATGGAAAATCTCTGGATTTCTCATATAGAGTTTCATTGCATTGTCATTAAAGAAAATTCCAAATTCCAGCTTCAGTAAGGGAATAGGAGACAATGTTGTGTGTAAGTCCATTATATAGGTGAGCTTTTTGCAGTAACTCTTTGATCTGAGGCATTTTCATGAGTACATCTGTTACTCTGACCTTGCGCTTCCTTTGAAGGCATTATGCTGTACCTCATCTGACTGCATCAGTGCTTGCCTCATTTGCAATTTTACACAAATTAAATCCATCATTACTTTTTCCTGGGCTATCTGATGAAGTAATATTTGAGTTCATGTCAAGATCACAATGACGTTTATTCAAGCTGTTTTAGTAATCCCATCATTCTAGGATTTACGGGGTAACTTTTCTGTCTGTCTCAAATCTAAAACTTTCGATGTACTGTGAGAAATGTGAAGAAAGACGTTATTACTGTCATTTGTAGTACTATATTCAAATTTGTATTTTGCCACATGAACTCTATTTTTAAAATAACTTGACTTATTTCACCATAGTGCCTGGAAGTAATGACCCTTTTATGCCTCCTGGAGTAATGCCTAACAGTGGGATGCAGGATCTGTACAACCGTTCTCCATCGGCAGCAATGGGCAACATGAGTATGGGCCAGCGGCAACAGTATGCTTATGGATCGGGCTACGACAGGAGGTAAATAAGACGTCATGGATTTTTAAAAATTAAAAATGACAATGTTTTCATTTATCGAGTTGAGTGCGGAACAGGTCACTTTTATTTTTGCTCCTCGTGGTAGCACCATTTTAATTCCATCTCAGGATGCAGAAGTCCTGACAAACATTTATTGTTCACTCTGTCCTGAAGGTAATGGAACTTGAATGGCTGCATTTCTGGTGCTCTTACCACCGGTTGATCGGATGCTAGTACAGCAGGTCAGGCAGCATCTCAGGAGAGAAGGAATCGGCGACGTTTTGGGTCGAGACCCTTCTTCAGACTGAATAGACAATAGACAATAGGTGCAGGAGGAGGCCATTTGGTACTTCGGGCCAGCACCGCCATTCAATGTGCATGGCTGATCATTCTCAATCAGTACCCCGTTCCGGTGGGCCAAAGGGTCTTTGGAGAAGAGTCTCGACCCGAAACATCGCCCATTCCTTCTCTCCTGAGATGCTGCCTGACCTGCTGAGTTACTCCAGCATTTTGTGAATAAATACCTTCGATTTGTACCAGCATCTGCAGTTATTTTCTTACACGGATGCTAGTACAGTAAACCCTCATTATAATGGACCCTCATTATTGTTGATTGTCAGTTGAAAACCGAGTAAGGTTTTATCATTGTATGTGGTTATAAGGTCATATGTGAAAGGAGCAGAATTAGGCCATTCGGTCCATCAAGTTTACTCTGCCATTCAATCATGGCTGATCTATCTCTCCCTCCTAACCCCATTCTCCTGCCTTCTCCCCATAACCCCTGGCACCCGTACTAATCACTAATCTATCAATCTCTGCCTTAAAAATATCCATTGACTTGGTTTTCAATAACGTTCTCATTGTGATTGAAGGATCCAGCAAAGTTTCATCAGATTGCTTCTTGGGATGGTAGACTTGCGATAACAGGAAACATTAAGCAGACTGGCATACCCTGTTTCAAAGAATGAGAAGCATTCCCATTGAAATGTTAAACAAATAGTAGTTTGGGGGCTTGACAGGCTAGATGCAGGTTTGATATTCCTCACGGATCAGATGTGTGAAAATAGTTTACAAATTAAGAGGCTAACCAAGGGGCTCAGTTGCTGAGTATATTCGCGGCAAAAGGTAATGGATTTGATTGTAAGGGTGCGCAGTTCTGGAGTTGTGATATTACTGAATGAAGTGCATAAAGGCTCAGATGATCAACTCCTTTTCCCGTTTCCAACGTTAAAATATTGGGTTTTTTTTGTTAAAGTTTCAGACTTGTCCACTCACACGCACAAAAAATTTATAGTCCTCTGTGATTTCATAGGATTGAGCCCAAATTTAACTGTAGTAAGAAAAAAGTATTTCGACTTGTTCGAGTCTGTCTAATGGCAAGATCTTCAGACAGGGAAGAAATCCAAGTTAAATGGGGTTAAATATGAAAAAGAAAATGACACATTTAATATGAAACCAACAACTCAGTTTTGGTCTCCTAATCTGAGGAAAGACATTCTAGCCTTAGAGAGAGTACAGAGAAGGATCACCAGATTGATCCCTGGGATGGCAGGACTTTCATATGAAGAAAGACTGGATAGACTAGACTTATACTCGCTGGAATTTAGAAGACTGGGGGGGATCTTATAGAAACATATAAAATTCTTAAGTGGTTGGAGAGGCTAGATGCGGGAAGATTGTTCCCAATGTTGGGGAAGTCCAGAACCAGGGGTCACAGCTTAAGGATAAGGAGGAAGTCTTTTAGGACCGAGATGAGAAAACATTTCTTCACACAGAGAGTGGTGAGTTTGTGGAATTCTCTGCCACAGAAGGTAGTTGAGGCCAGTTCATTGGCTATATTTAAGAGGGAGTTAGATGTGGCCCTTGTGGCTAAAGGGATCAGGGGGTATGGAGAGAAGGCAGGTACAGGTTATTGAGCTGGATGATCAGCCATGATCATATTGAATGGCGGTGCAGGCTCGAAGGGCCGAATGGCCTACTCCTGCACCTATTTTCTATGTTTCTAAGTGCTTTATAAGTTGCTATTACATCTACAACATGAGTTTGGTATTATAGAATAAGAAAGCATTATATGCAATCACATAGATTTTTTTCTGGATCTTTGCACGTTGTACTTGGGTCAGCAATTTCCACTGCATGCAACCCCGTGGATATATTTGAAAAAACAAAATCTGTGTTCTTATTCTAGGTCTGAACATGGAATGGGTCCAGAGGGCACTATGGGTCCTCCAGGTGGTCAGTCTAACATGATACCTTCCAACAATGACCCAAGCATGTACTCGCCAAACCGCTATCCTGCACAGCAAAGGTAATTCCTAACAAATTATGTTTCAGTGTCAAGTTAGTATATTATAGAAACATAGAAACATAGACAATAGGTGCAGGAGTAGGCCATTTGGCCCTTCAAGCCAGCACCGCCATTCAATGTGATCATGGCTGATCATTCTCAATCAGTACCCCGTTCCTGCCTTCTCCCCATAACCCCTGATCTCTTTAGCCACAAGGGCCACATCTAACTCCCTCTTAAATATAACCAATGAACTGGCCTCAACTACCTTCTGTGGCAGAGAATTCCACAGATTCACCGCTCTCTGTGTGAAAATTATTAAACACCTGAAGGTATTTATTCACAAAATGCTGGAGTAACTCAGCAGGTCAGGCATCATCTCAGGAGAGAAGGAATGGGCGACGTTTCGGGTCGAGACCCTTCTTCAGTCTGAAGAAGGGTCTTGACCCGAAACGTCGCCCATTCCTTCTCTCCTGAGATGCTGCCTGACCTGCTGAGTTACTCCAGCATTTTGTGAATAAATACCTTCGATTTGTACCAGCATTTGCAGTTATTTTCTTACATTAAACACCTGAGATATTTTTCCTTGTTTCTGCCTTTTCTCTCCAGAATTTAGTATGTCGGGAGCAATAATGTTCCGACATTTCAAATCGGTAATAATTTGTGAAACAAGCAAAGGACCAGATTGACTATGATGTCAATTTTTAGTTTCGTTTCGTTTAGAGATACTGCTCGGAAACAGGCCCTTCGGCCCACCGAGTCCGCACCGACCAGCGATCCCCGCACACTAACACTATCCTACACACACCGGGGACAATTTACATTTATGCCAAGCCAATTAACCTACGATTGACTTTACATCTTTGGAGTGTGGGAGGAAACTGAAGAACTCAGAGAAAACCCTCACAGGTCACGGGAAGAACATGCAAACTCTGTACAGACAAGCACCCATAGTTAGGCTCGAACCCAGGTTCTCTGGCGCTATGAGGCATTAGCTCCACCGCTACGCCACCGTGCCGGCCTAATTCTTCTATGTTCTCTTCAGTGTTAAGACTTAATTACTGAAATACTGTTGTAATTCACTAGCTCCATTCCCACCTCACTCCTAGGAGAAAAGAGGCATTTTGAGTCTATTTGCCAGGCAAGTAGGATGGTGGCTAGTGCCTAGATGCCTTCCATCTAGCTTACTCAAACACTACCCATGCCTGAGATGATTTTTTTTGTTGTGCTGTACCTTAAATTTGCCAGCTGACACCCCACGAATGAATTTTAAAATAAGCATCATCAATAGTCCGAAACATGCTACCTGAGGAGAGTACTCTATCTGCTAACTTAATGGTAATTCTAACTTGCCATTTCATAATACTCTTGTTTGCAGAACCAGAAAGACTATAATTTTTGACTGTTCATCACGGTTTCACTGATCTCCAGATGAAACTGTTACCTAAAATTAAATGAAGGGAAAAACATTGAACTAACAATATGTTAAATGAATGTTTGGTTTGCATTCAATTTATTTGTTCGGAACTGTATTTTCTATTCACCTTGAGAGATACACAATGGTGCAAACATTTTTCCTGTAGGCATGATCTTTATGGGCAACAATATCCAGGCCAAGGACCCCCTACAGGTCAGACGCCATATGGAGCACATCAAACTGGGATGTACCCCCAGCAACAGGTAAGGCAATCTGTAGAGTTACCACTGATGAACATAATACAAATATTCCAACGAAATCCAATGGAATAATGATAATTTTCCCTTTTTTAATATTGTCCAGTGGGTTCATTTTAGTGCGCAGTAGTTTTCTGATAAATCTATCCATCATCATGGAATGTCAACCTTTTACATAGAAACATAGAAAATAGGTGCAGGAGTAGGCCATTCGGCCCTTCGAGCCAGCACCGCCATTCAATATGATCATGGCTGATCATCCAACTCAGTATCCTGTACCTGCCTTCTCTCCATACCCCCTGATCCCTTTAACCACAAGGACCACATCTAACTCCCTCTTAAATATAGCCAATGAACTGGCCTCAACTACCCTCTGTGGCAGAGAATTCCACAGATTCACCACTCTCTGTGTGAAAAAAAACTTTCTCATCTCGGTCCTAAAAGACATCCCCCTTATCCGAAAAACTGTGACCCCTTGTTCTGGACTTCCCCAACATCGGGAACAATCTTCCTGCATCTAGCCTGTCCAACCCCTTAAGAATTCTGTAAGTTTCTATAAGATCCCCCCTCAATCTTCTAAATTCCAGCGAGTACAAGCCGAGTCTATCCAGTCTTTCTTCATATGAAAGTCCTGCCATCCCAGGAATCAATCTGGTGAACCTTCTCTGTACTCCCTCTATGGTAAGAATGTCTTTACATATTCCTTTTACATATTTACGAGATGTCACTTCACACACATACTTCTGACTCAGTCAAGTGTTGTTGGACAACACAAATGTTTTTCCTTAATGATGTCAAAAAAACACCTTGTCGATAAAATGAACTTTTTTTTTGCATTCACAAAATCCATTATTTTACATTTAAAGAACATGGGAATGGGAATGTCATTTGGCCCTTTGAACCATTTCTGTCTTTCACGAAGGTAGACACAAAATGCTGGAGTAACTCAGCGGACCAGGCAGCATCTCGGGAAAGAAGGAATGGGTGACGTTTCGGGTCGAGACCCTTCTTCAGTCTGAAGAAGGGTCTCGACCCAAAACGTCACCCATTCCTTCTCTCCCGAGATGCTGCCTGACCCGCTGAGTTACTCCAGCATTTTGTGTCTACCTTTGATTTAAACCAGCATCTGCAGTTTTTTTCCTATCTTTCACTGAGTTCTGTATTAAACCGTGATCCAACTCCATCTACTTGCCTTTTCGCACATTAGCTTAGTAGTTTTGACTATCGATATCAGATTTATTTTTTTAAACCACTAGCTTATCAGTCCTTATGAACAGTGATTCCAAACGTATTTATTTTAATACAATTTCTGCCTTCCATTATAAAACCGCTGAAATGCTGTACCAGGGTGCGTCCATTGCCTACAGAAGTACTGTGATCGTCAGCTTGGGAATTTAACTCCTAGAAAATCAAGCATGTGTTTTTTAGTGCTGAACTGTTCTGGATTCTAAATTAGCCCATATTCAGTGAATTAATTTGACAGGCAAATTTCCATCAGTTAGACCGTCAGACCAAGGTTACAGCAATCAGTTTCAAAATTAGATTCATTGATCTTGCTTTCTCTATTTCATGATAGTTTTGAATTGAAAACTTGCCTTTCGTTCTCATTCATTCGTGCTTTAAGCATTAATTCGGAAGTCACACAGTCACTCACAGAATGTTTCCGTTTAGTGCATGCTGTGATTATCCAGTTTGTGTGGCAGTCACGGATGGTGTGTCAAACAGCCTGGCCTGGAAATTTAGATATTTTGATGTCATGTTGATCAGCAAATTTAAACATGACAATGTTTTAGTCACAAAATTGGATTCAACATTTACCTGCAAAGCAGGTTAATTCTCTTTGAGCGGCATGATTATCATTTCTAGAAGCGATACTCAAACAACCATGCTTGTGCCCAGCTTGAGTATAATGTAGATCTTACTTCCAGTTAAAAGTGCGGTATATTTTTAACATTGAAATTAATAATGGTTCTTTGTACTTGTCCTTTACCTTCCTTCTTGTGCTTTGCTCTGTTATTCCATGACCAAGCTTCCTTACCTTCCATTCTCATCCCATTCTATCACTTAATGTTCACAAAATGCTGGAGTAACTCAGCAGGTCAGGCAGCATCTCCCGAGATGCTGCCTGACCTGCTGAGTTACTCCAGCATTTTGTGAATAAATCGATTTGTACCAGCATCTGCAGTTATTTTCTTATACTATCACTTAATGTTTCTTCCTTTGCTCTGTTTCATTCTTTACCACTCCCCTCTGGAGCTCCCCTCTACTTTTGAAAACCTTCTGTGGAAGGTGGTCGGAATGGCTCGTTAATTCTGTTTCTCTGTCCGCAGAGCCTTGGTGTTTCCAGCGTTTGCACTTTATTTCTTAATGTTTCTTCTACAAAGATGTTCCAAATGCTGAACATAGAACAGTACACTGTATGATTATCTGCACAAATATTCATCGTTATTTTTGTTTCAAGGTGCAGAATTATAAACGGCCCATGGAGGGCATGTATGGCCCCCCACCAAAACGTCATGAGAGTGACATGTACAATGTACAATATAGTAGCCAGCAGCAGGAAATGTACAATCAATATGGCAATGCTTATACTGGACCCGACAGGAGATCCATGCAAAGTCAGTACCCATTGACGTATAACCGAGACAGAATGCAGGGTCCAGGTCCAATGCAACAGCACGGAATGCCACCGCAAATGATGGGAGGACCGATGCAAGTGTCGTCCACTGAAGGGCCGCAGCAGGGGATGTGGCAATCAAGGAACGATATGCCTTATCAATATCCAAACAGGCAAGGCCCGGGAGGCCCCCCCCAGGCGTCGCCGTATGCAGGGATGAACCGCACTGAGGAAATGATGTTACCCGATCAGAGAATGAATCACGAAGGTCAATGGCCTTCGCATATGAACCAACGGCAGCCTTCGTACATGCCTTCCGCTTCCATGGCTCCCATCACACGGCCGTCTCAGTCTTCCTACCAGACTCCCCCTTCAATGCCAAACCACATTTCCAGGGCTCCCAGTCCAGCTCCATTTCAACGGTCTCTAGAAAGCAGAATGTCTCCCAATAAATCCCCTTACATGTCGTCCATGAAGATGCAGAAAGTTGGACCTCCGGTTCAAGCCTCTCAGGTTGCTGTTCCACATCATCCTCCCTCTGTAATGCGGGAGATCACCTTTCCGCCTGGTTCAGTGGAAGCATCACAACTGCTCTTAAAAGCAAGGCGAAAACTTACCTCAAAAGATACTGGTAAAAACTTTTTACATTTAAATCAAGTTTGAGTTAATGATGTAGTTATTGATAATAACTTCGGTGTTAAATTCAAAACTTTGAATAATTTACATGTGAGAAAATATGCAATAGTTTTTTTAAGAAAGGTCATGGGATGGTCCAAATGCTGAACATAGAACAGTACAGCACAAGAATAGGCCCTTCAACCCACAATATCTGTGCTGAACATAATGCCACGACCATCTCTTATCTACCTGAGTATAATCCATCTCCCTCCATTCCCTGCATATCCATATGCCTATCCAAAAGCCTCTTCAACGCCACTCTGTATCTGCGCAAACCACCAATCATGTAGTCCATTCTAGGCACCCAACATCCTCTGAGTAAAAAAACTTGCCCCGCCACCCTTCTATAAACTTTTCCATTAAAAGCTGTGCCCTCCAGAATTTGCAAAGAGAGCAAAGAGGTCCTTCTGCAGTTGTATAGGGCCCTAGTGAGGCCGCACCTGGTGTACTGTGCAGTTTTGGTCTCCAAATTTGAGGAAGGATATTCTTGCTATTGAGGGCGTGCAGCGTAGGTTTACTAGGTTAATTCCCGGAATGGCGGGACTGTCGTATGTTGAAAGACACGAGCGGCTAGGCTTGTATACACTGGAATTTAGAAGGATGAGAGGTGATCTTATCGAAACGTATAAGATTATTAAGGGGTTGGACACGTTGGAGGCAGGAAACATGTTCCCAATGTTGGGGGAGTCCAGAACAAGGGGCCACAGTTTAAGAATAAGGGGTAGGCCATTTACAACGGAGATGAGGAAAAACTTTTTCAGTCAGAGAGTTGTGAATCTGTGGAATTCTCTGCCTCAGAAGGCAGTGGAGGCCAATTCGCTGAATGCATTCAAGAGAGTGCTAGATAGAGCTCTTAAGGATAGCGGAGTCAGGGGGTATGGGGAGAAGGCAGGAACGGGGTACTGATTGAGAATGATCAGCCATGATCACATTGAATGGCGGTGCTGGCTCGAAGGGCCGAATGGCCTACTCCAGCACCTATTGTCTATTGTTAAACATAGAAACATAGAAAATAGGTGCAGGAGGAGGCCATTCGGCCCTTCAAGCCAGCACCGCCATTCATTGTGATCATGGCTGATCATCCACAATCAATAACCCGTGCCTGCCTTCTCCCCATATCCCTTGATTCCAGTAGCCCCTAGAGCTCTATCTAACTTTCTTTTTTTATTTCTCAGCTCCACCCACATAGCCTCAATGGATAAACCATCTGTACTGTAATTTCGGACTACTGCCATGACATTGTCCTTAATTAATAAAGCAACACCCCCTCCCCTGTACCCCCGCCTCTAACTTGCCTGTTGCATCTGTACCCTGGGGCATTAAGCCAGGTTTCCCTAACGGCTACAGTGTCCCAGTTGCACGTAACTATCCAAGCCCTGAGTCCATCTGACTTATCTGTCAGCCCTCACGTTAAAATAAATGAAAATTCAATCCAGCAGTCCTTTCTCGCTTCCTGCCAAGCACCTGCCTGTCCTGTCCACTGAATTTTTTGTCATCACCTTGCACACTGACACCCAGCCTCTCGCCTGCCTCAGCCCTGCGTTGGATCGCACCTCCCCCGTCAATCCAGTTTAAACCCACCCGAGTAGCACTAACAAACCTGCCTGCCCGGAGGTGGCACGGTGGCGCAGCGGTAGAGTTGCTGCCTTACAGCGAATGCAGCGCCGGAGACACAGGTTCGATCCTGACTACGGGCGCCGTCTGTACGGAGTTTGTACGTTCTCCCCGTGACCTGCGTGGGTTTTCTCCGAGATCTTCGGTTTCCTCCCACACTCCAAAGACGTGCAGGTATGTACGTTAATTGACTGGGTAAATGTAAAAATTGTCCCTAGTGTGTGTAGGATAGTGTTAGTGTACGGGGATCGCTGGGCGGCGCGGACTCGGTGGGCCGAAGGGCCTGTTTCCGCGCTGTATCTCTGAATCTAAATCTGCCAGGCCGTTGGTCGCCCTCCAGTCCAAACCATCCCTCTTGTACAGGTCACTCTGCCCCAGAAGAAATCCCAATGGTCCAAAAATCTGAATCCCTGGCCTCTGCACCAACTCCTCAGCCACACATTCCTCACTACCACATGGCACTGGGAGTCATCTGGAGATCTCTACCAAGAGGTTGTGCTGTTTAACATTTTGCCTACCTCCTGTGTTCATTCTGCAGGGACCTCATCCCTTTTCCTACCCATGTCATTTGTGCCAACATGTGCAACTAATTCTGGCTACTCACCAGATGCTCAGAGACATCATGAATATATGCTACAGGGTCTGGACCCGAAACGTCACCCATTCCTTCTCTCCAGAGATGCTACCTGACCCGCTGAGTTTCTCCAGTATTTTGTGTCGATATGAAATAATTATTGTTGCAACAAGTTCTGGAATGATTGCAGTAAACATGAGGTGCAGACCCTCAAGGATATGAAAACTACAGCACCTGCCTACAAAGATCTCTGGATTTTTTTTTTGTCTCGAGACAGCAGAAGAAAATATTAATAAAATTCACAGATTTGAATGGAGACATGCAGATAAGATCAGAAGGGAATGTTATTTTGTGGTCTATGAAACCAAACTTTCGATTAGCCAAACTTGTGTTTCTCTGAGCCAGCCTCCAGTTCAGGTATTCAATTTCGTGCTGTGATATGAATTGGTATTAGAAAGGACATGAAAACTTTACTTCTTGTGAAAACATTGGCGGTGTTTCTCTGTTAAGATCTGTAAAGAATTTAGATTTCTCTCTTGTGTTAGACCTCCCTGTTTTACATTACAATGTGGTTAATACCTTGATCCTGTGTATATTTTTGCTGCCCTTTCCATCGTACATTTCTGTGTGTGACAGCAAACTTGACCCTTAAGTCTGTAGGTTATAGATTCAAGCCACACGTCAAAGACTTAAGTGCCTGTACCACTTAGGCGATTTTTTAGGCGACTGCCAGCGACTGTCAAAGTCGTAGCAGATCGCCAACATTTTCTTTTACCCTACGACAATGACCACAACAATGCCCCTGGCTAAGAGATTACACCGTCTTTGGAAACATCGCAAAATTCCCACGCTTATCACTTCTCCGACGTCCTAATTTTCGCTGAAATCACTGACAAGTCTGTAATTACTTGAGAGTTTTGAAATATAACATCTTGCCCGGGTTACTTGAAAACCAAGCTTCACGGTAACAAGGCATAAACTGGATTGACTTCCAGTTTACTAATAGCAGTATTAAGAAATTATGGTTAAATGGATTTTTGTGTGGAGTGTGGGCATTCTTTGAAAATGTACGGGAGATGCATATCTGGTTTCTGGGTTGCATATCTGGGTTGGGAGCCCACTTTAAAAGTAATCGCTGATGGCCATAAACATCACGAAATTCCCTACCTGACCGTCAAACTGTCGCCTCCAATCTACCTGTCAAATGTCCTGACGGTAAATCAATTGGTTAAACTCAAGTATTTTATGGTATCTTCAAATTACTTTACTTAATTTAATATTACGTGCTTCTAAATGCATCTGCGACAACCTAGCAAACCTGGGGACAGCATGCGACAGACAGCGCCCGCAATAAGCAACGATACCTGGCGACAAGCCAGCTGTCGCCGAGAAATTTCATACCGGTTGGTTTCTCAGCGACGCGCCGAGATCCACTACGATTCTTTGAAGACTCCTCACGATCATGCCAGCGACACCCCGGCGAACTGTCGGTGACAGCCTAGTCACCGGCAGTCGCCTTAAAATCGCCTAAAGTGGGACAGGCCCTTTAACATGGGTTCCAAGTCAGCACCGCAGAGAGTGCAAAGAAAATAGGAGGTGACATTAAAAGCACGGAGTGCCTACTTGTGCGAAGGAAGGTAAATGATTTCAGGACTCTGAAGGTAAACAAGGGCATTCACTCTCGAGGACTGTCACAAAGGTAGGCTGTTTGTTAGGTCCATGCTGTTCACAAATTAACACCAGGCACATTTAGTTTAGAGATAAAGCGCGGAAACAGGCCCTTTCGGCCCACCGGGTCCACGCCGACCCGCACATTAACACTATCCTAGACCCACTAGGGACAATCTTATTTTTACGTTTACCAAGCCAATTAACCTACAAACCTGCACGTCGTTGGAGTGTGGGAGGAAACCGAAGATCTCGGGGAAAACCCACGCAGGTCACGGGGAGAACGTACGAAGTCCGTACAAACAGCACGCGTAGTCGGGATGTAACTAGATAGAGCTCTTAAGGATAGCGGAGTCAGGGGGTATGGGGAGAAGGCAGGAACGGGGTACTGATTGAGAATGATCAGCCATGATCACATTGAATGGCGGTGCTGGCTCGAAGGAACGAATGGCCTCCTCCTGCACCTATTGTCTATTGTCTATTGAACCCGGGTCTCCGTCGGTGCATTCGCTGTAAGGCAGCAACTCTACCGCTGCGCCACCGTGACCGCCCGTTTGGACGCTATTCACTGCTAGTTACAGAGTGCCTGGTGACAAGAGTATAAAAGGTGGATGACCAAGTAACTTTGGAGCTGGATGTGCTCCCATGCTGATTAGAACCTTCCATGCATTGCTTGCTGTTTCATAAGTGAGAGGAGCAGTATTATGCCATTCGGCCCATCAAGTCCACTCCGCCACTCTAGCATGGCTGATCTATCTCTCCCTCTGAACCTCATTCTCCTGCCTTCTCCCCATAACCTCTGACACCCGTCCTATTCAAGAATCTTACCCATCTCTGCCTTTAAAAAATCCTTTAACTTGAATGAATTCCAAAGATTCACCACCCTCTGATTAAAAAAATCCTCGTCTCCTTCCTAAAGGAATGTCCTTCAATTCTGAAGCTATGACCTCTGATCCTAGGCTAACCCACAAGTGGAAACATCCACTCCACATCCACTCTATCCAGGCCTTTCACTATTCCATCCTTCTAAACTCCAGCGAGTACAGGCCCAGTGCCGCCAAACGCTCATCATATGTTAACCCACTCGTTCTTGGGATCATTCCCGTTTGTAAATAAATATAAGCCTGAACATTTGTCTTGGTCTTGTTGCAGTTTAAGCATAAATTTGAGGACAAATGGAACTGAACTGTCTGTGATAATTGGTGAGCATCCTCACTTCTAATCTTCATGATTAAGGGAAATTTATTGAGGCTGCCGAACATGGTTTAGTTTAGTTTAGAGATACAGCGCAGAAACTGGCCCTTCGGCCCAACGGGTCCGTGCCGACCAGTGGTCCCTGCACACATTAACACTATCCTACACCAACTAGGGACAATCTTTACATTTACCAAGCCAATTAACCTACAAACCTGTACGTCTTTGGAGTGTGGGAGGAAACCGAAGATCTCGGAGAAAACCCACGCAGGTTACGGGGAGAACGTACAAACTCCGTACAGACAGCACCCGTAGTCAGGATCGAACCCGGGTCTCTGGCGCTGCATTCGCTGTAAGGCAGCAACTCTACCGCTGCGCCACCGTGACCGCCCATTGGGCCTAAGATTCAGAAGAACTCCTGAAGTAGTGTCCTTGGCTGAGGTGATTGGCAGCCACAGTTATGACCTAACTTTCAACCGCCTGTTTTTCCCCCCACCACCACCAACCACTACTGTGTTCCCTAACAAATATCATTGACTTCAATTTTAAATAAGCTGTGTGAAACAACCTTTCATGAAATACTTTGTCTGATGTCAAGGGCATCATTGTCACCTTGCCACTAGATTTAAGTTCTTCTGTCCATGTTTGAACTGAAATTGTCGTGAGGATATTGTTCCCAAACTACATTTAATAGGAACCTGAGAGGCAACCTTTTTACACAAAGGGTGGCATGTGTATGGAACGAGCTACCGGGGGAGGTAGTTAAGGCAGGGACTATCGCAGCGTTTATGAAACATATAAACTGGTACATGGATAGGAGAGATTTGGAGGGATATGGGCCAAATGCAGACAGGTGTGATGGGACATGTTGAGATGGGACATGTTGGCCGGTGTGGGCCTGTTTCCACGCTGTATAAATCTATGACATGTGTCTGATCATTTTGGTGCAATCAATCACAATAATCTGCTTATTGATGCTCATCTCAAGTCCACTCAGTAGCATTCTCTTCCATCATTGTGCTGATGCTTCAAAGTAGCGGGCACTTTATCAGATAGACACTAGTGTGGCCTAAAGAAGCAGAGTAAATAGAGAGGCAAATCCTCCTCTACAACCACTGCATGATTTAGTTCCGTTCAGTCTAGAGCAGTGCTTCTTAAACTATTTCAGTGTCATTCACCCTTGAGTCTTTATCACAAAATTTCATTCACCCTCGACTAAATTTTCTTATGTTTTTGGGTAATTTTCGTCTTATTCTCCCTTGTGTATAATTTTATATATAATTTATTTTGTCACATGAGCAAGAAACATAAATCAACTAATTTCTTATGTGTTTATTTTATTGACTTGACTTGACTTCTTATGTGTTTATTTTATTCAACTTTTTGAACGTCCTAAAAATATGTAAAGAAAACTAGGAGTTTAAAAAAAAAAGTTTAATTACCACAGGAGTCCGAAAATCATTCTATTAGAATGATAAGAAAAGCATTCCAACGTCTAAACACTGAGCTTCAGCCCCATCCGACCCTTTCGGGCTTTGATTACTTGGAAAAGGAATGTTTTCTTGGAAAACTAGCTCAAAAAACCATGGAGAATGTGATTTAATGTATTAGTATCCAACTAATATAACTTTCTATGACTTTCCCTGACGATAGCTCACAATACCACCAAATATCAACTTGCCACATTTGGCACACTTCTCTCCAGAAGCTGGCTCTTCCTCATCCAGATAGATTTTAAAAGTTGTGCATGTGTACTGACATGTATATGTCTCATGCATGCTCAAAACACCATCACAACATTGTCTGTTGCTCAGTTCTGAATATCCGGCACCCTCCCAACTCGGAGTGACAAAAAAAATGAAGAACAGAAAAGTTATTAGAATTTTTCTAGTTTACATAAAGTAAAGTTAGTAAACAACTGTCTTAGAACTTAGAATCAGATTCTTAGAAACAATGTTTTCTTATTGTGTATGTTTACCACAAATAAATGACAAGCAGTATACTTCTACACTTGTCATCAATGACTAGGATGTTCCTGTACTCCTGTGACAAGCTTCTCAAACCGAGGTTCAATTTCCTTCTCCAAACCAACCCGCATTACCGATTCAACATACTGAAGTGGATTGCGGTTTTTGGATTTCAATTTTTCCAAGGTCCGAAAATCCTTGTTCAGACAGGAAAGTTGTTGTCATCATGACTAGTGGTTGAAGGGCCTTCAAGGCAATTGATTTGTATTCGGGGAAGGCATGTAATCCAATCCAATAGTCTCCAGAGTAGGAGTACATCTCAAAAGGTGATTTTTGAGTGAAGTCACAATGAAGCTCCATCAACACTTCTGACATTTCCCCCAAATCTGCTCGCTTGATGTGGCTGGTGATAAAAGGATTAACTATCCACATCTCATTTTCCAAGTCCTACAGATGCTTCTGAGGAAAATATGTTTCAACATTTTTAGACAGCAACTGCAGATGGTCGGAAATGATGTCCTTCGGTGTTTTCTCCAGATCAGGTTGCTGTTCTTCCCACTCACACTCTTTGAGGAAGCTTTCCAAATGTGGGAAATTGGAGAAATTGCCTTTACGAATGTTAATATGCCACATGGTGATCTTCATGTTCATGGCTTCTATTTTCCCAAGGACATCGAAGATGTCACCTCCTTTACCTTGAAGTGACAAGTTTGAGCCGATTCAAATGTTCAAAAATAGAAGTCATGTCACACAATTTGGCCAGCCAAAAATCATTGTTGAAATGCACTGTAATGACAGTTCATTCTTCAGGGACAGTACTCTTTCAAGGATCCTTCCACGCGACAACCATCGAACCTCAGAATGCAGGAGAATTATGTGATCTGCAGACATATCCTTGCATAACTCTGAAAACAGCCGACATTATTTTGCTTGTGGGCGAATACCATTGCCAATTCTCACCACATCTTGCAACAATTCTTCCAGCTCATTTTTCTGGTCATTCAGTTTCTTGGCAGCCAGTGCTTCCCGAAGTAAACAACTATGTAAAAAGGTGCAATTATGGGATTTCTCTTTGATTCGAGCGGTGGCTCCTTTATGTTTCCCCATCATGGCTGCAGCACCGTCTGTAGTCACAGCAACACATTTGCTCCAAGATACATTTTCATTTTCCATGAATTCATCAAGCTTGGAGAAAATAAATTCACCTGCAGTTTGCTCTCTGACTGGGAAGGGAAAGAGATAATGCTCGACAATTTATCCCAAGCTTTGATCCGGGAAACGACAAGACACAATGAGTTGTGCATCGTTTTTAATGTCCATAGTTGCATCAAACTGCAGAGCAAAAAATGGTGCTTCCAATAATCTTGCCATCAGCTGATGCTTCAGATCTTCAGCAATCATTGTAGATCGAAGTTTCATTGTGTCATGGGACAAAGGAATTTCCACCACTTTATCCACTGCTTGCTTTCCACCATGTAGTAGACTGGCAATGATTTTCAAACACGGTTTGACAACTTTCTCAGCCTCTGTGTTTGGCTTTTTTTCTTTCATGAGCACATGTGCTATTTGAAGAGAGGCAAGAAGAAGAGGTTTTTTAGTCGCAGTGTCACTTTTTCCCATCGACTGGAAGAGATTCTGCTGCTTCCACAAATACGAGTGTTTTTGTAAAACTGTATGGACTTGTTTTGATGATTGCAATGCTTTGTTCTTAAATTAGTCTGTAATTTTGAAGGAGCCGCACTGGTTGCTATATTTTACACTGCAAAACATGCACTGAGTTGAGGGAGTAGGGCTTGTTAGTTAATCTTGGGGAAGGAGAAAGCCATACTTGACATATTCTTCGTTCCACTTTCTTTTCTTGAGTTTTGAGGAGAGGGTTCTTTGGTCGTGGTATTTTCTCTTGAGATTTTTCTCAAGGTTTTCCTTGCCCATATCATTAACAGTCATCCTCTGTTACATACGTAACTGCATTTTTAAGTTTGTTATCCTCAGTTTCCTTGTCATTCTTCACAAGTGACTTGCCTTCTGAACATACCTCCTCTTGACTCCTGTTTGTTTCACTTTCTTTCAGAAATGAACTACTTCCTCCTGTACACTCTTCCTCTGGAGCTTGTTTCTTTAGGTACTTCAACAAGGACATAGCGTCTTAATCTGCAAATCAAACTCACAAAATACCGAAGTCGCTAGAATAGAAAATGCAGAATATCACTACAAGAAAATAGCACAATCTAACTTTGCCTAAAAACGGGGCTCAAATTTCCGTAATATAGCTAGAATTCATGTTGCTTGATGCAAATAAGTGCTGGTAGATTGAAGTACAGTAAATATATATAGAATTCTAGTTCTAGCAGAAAAGTAGCTAAATTGGCAACACAAAGTAAAGTTACAGTTCAACATTTGCCTACGGCAATCCTCCAGTGTTGCCATTTATAAATGTTATGATCCCGCTAGCTCGTCTGGGCTTCCCTAAAAGGTTATATTACAGTGAATTTGGGAACTATCCCGCTACTTTGAAATTAGAAAACCATAGGTAGAGAGAAAAAACATATCAAATTTCCAGCTCCACTACTATTAAAACCAATAAGAGCTTACTAACCACTTTAATGCCAATGTCTTTTTTAAGTATAGAGGAAAAAAAAATCTGAATAAATGAAGTAATTCACCCTTCATTCACCCCTCTAGTTTCATTCACCTCAAAAATAATTTCATTCACCCGTGGGTGAAGCATTCACCAGTTTAAGAAGCACTGGGTCAGACAGCATCTCTGGAGAAAAGGAATAGGGAACGTTTTGGGTCGAGACCCTTCTTCAGACGGTCTGAAGAATGATCTTGACCCAAAACATTACCAATTCCTGATCAGAATTATAGACTAGTGATCACGTAGACGTTCATGGCTGGACAGGTGCATCGAGGTGTAAAGGATAGAAACTGTGGAGGGGTTTACAAAGAAGGATCAACATTTAAAACCGAGGTATTGCTTAACCAGGAATCGATGTACATCAGCAAACATACATAGAATGGATGTATGGGACTTCTACAAATTAGGAAATGAGCAGCATAATTTTGTGGATCAGCTCAAAGTGCAGCAGCTTAGAATAAGTGAGGTCAGCTGAGTTTTTGTTACACACAAATATAGACATGACTCCGACAAGTCAACTCCTTGCCTGGTACCCAACTTGGTTTATATCAACAATTTGATATGACAATGTACAAGGCACGATAAGTGAGTTTGCAGATGACATAGAAGTGGATGGCATCGTAGATAACGAAGGTGGTTGTCAAAAATTGCAGCAGGACCTTGATCAGTTGGGCAGGAGGGCTGAGGAATGTTTAATGGAGTTTAATACAGGTTAGTGCGAAGTGTTGCATTTTGGGAAGTCAAACCAGGGCAGGACCTTCACAGTGAATGGCAGTGAATGTACATTGAATGGTAGTGTTGCTGAGCAGAGGGATCTAGGAGGGCAGGTACATTGTTCATTATAAGTGGCCTCACAGGTGGATCGGGTGGTCAAGAAGGCTTTTGGTACATTGGCCTTCATTAGTCAGAGTAATGAGTATAGATGTTGGGAGGTTATGTTACAGTTGTACAAGACATCGGTGAGGCCGCATTTGGAGTATTGTGTTCAGTTTTGGTCACCCTGTTACAAGAAATACGGTGTTAAACTGGAAAGGGTGCAGAGAAGACTTACAAGGATGTTGCCAGGATTCAAGGGACTGAGCTATAGGGAGAGGTTGAGCAGGCAAGGACTTTATTCTTTGGAGCACTGGAGGATGAGGGGTGATCTTATAGAGGTGTATAATAAGGTCATGAGGAGAATAGGTAGGGTAAATGCACCGTCTTTTACCCAGAGCAGGAAAATCAAGAACCAGGGGACATAGGTGAGAGGGAAAAGATTTAATAAGAACCTGAGGGGGAACTTTTTCACACAGAGGGTGCTGGGTGTATGGAACGAGCTGCCAGAGGAGGTATTTGAGGCAGGTACTATCACAACATTTAGAAGACATTTGGACAGATACATGGATAGGAAAGGTTTAGAAGGATATGGGCCAAATGCAGGCAGATGGGGCAGGTGTAGATGGGGCATCTTGGTCGGTATGGACAAGTTGGGCTGGAGGACCTGTCTCCACGCTGCATGATTCTATCAGCTATTGAAGCCGTAATCCTTTCCTTTGTTGCCTGTTCATTATTCTGTGTTTTATTTTGGCCGAAGAACCGAGGGAATGACAATATAACTCATTCTCGCTCAGCCCATGGGGACTGGCAGCAATTACAAAATCAGGATGTGCTGCAGGTCAGGGATTCCTCAGTCCCCTTGCCTTGCATTCACCCACAAGTGAAAACCATCATTCACAAAGAAATCCCGGGAGAGTTCACTCAACCTTCTCTGGCCGCTTCTCCACAGCTGTTGTGGCTCCTCAGCTTTGTGGGAAATGCAAGTGCTTATATACTAACCATTTTTTTCTTTCCTCCTCTCTCCCGTCAATTTTAGTCCAATTTACCTCTCTCATCATCTCTCCCCTAGCACCAAACACCTATTCCCACACTTTCCTCTGTCTTGGTCCACAATCTACCATCAACTCCCCTGTACCCAGGTCAGGGACTTGAAGTTAAAAACAGAAAATAGGTACAGGAGGAGGCCATTTGGCCCTTCGAACCAGCACCGTCATTCATTGTGATCATGGCAGATCATCCACAATCAGTAACCTGTGCCTGCCTTCTCCCCATATCCCTTGGTTCAGCTAGCCCCTAGAGCTCTATCTAACTCTCTTTTCAATTCATCCAGTGAATTGGCCTCCACTGCCTTCTGTAGCAGAGAATTCCACAAATTCACAACTCACTGGGTGAAAAAGTTTTTTCTCACCTCAGTTTTAAATGGCCTCCCCTTTATTCTTAGACTGTGGCCACTGGCTCTGGACTCCCCCAACATTGGGAACATTTTTCCTGCATCTAGCTTGTTCAGTCCTTTCATAATTGTATACGTCCCTATAAGATCCCCTCTCATCATTCTAAACTCCAGTGAATACAAGCCCAGTCTTTCCAATCTTTCCTCATATGACAGTCCCGCCATCCCGGGGATTAATCTCGTGAAACTACGCTGCACTGCCTCAATAGCACGGACGTCCTTCCTCAAATTAAGTTCATTATCTAATTGCACCTGTGAAGCCAAATTTCTCCAAACCTTTGAATCTGGCTGGCCTGTGTGGAGTCCTTGGACTTGGTTCTGAAATTGTGCTCCAGTCAACTGGCCACAGATTCCACCAACATTTTCAACCTCTCACTCTGACAATCTTCTGTGCCCATCTGTAAGGCAACCTCTAGCATTCCCGTACCCGGGTAAAATAGTGACCTGTCTCAATGACTACTGCCCAGCAATAACCATAATAATGCTTTGAAAGATTGGGAACGGCATACATATGTGCCTGAAATTCAGACGATCTAGGCCTTCTGCGATTTGTGGACAAAAAAAGCAGGTCTATGGAGGATACCATCTCTCTTGCATTACACTCGTTCTTGGATCGCCTTGACAATAATGTCTGAAGAAGGGTCTCAACCCGGAACATCATCCGTTCCTCTCCAGAGATGCTGCCTGTCCCGCTGAGTTACTCCAGCATTTTGTGTCTATCTTCTACTAATCATTGACTGCAGTTCAGCCTTCAACACCATAATACCGAATAAACCCATCCCTTCTGGACCTTGGCATGAGGACTTCATTTGCAACTGGGTGCTGGACCTCCTGACTGAGAGACGTCAGTCGGTTAGAATTGGTCATATGTCCTCCACCCTGACCCTCAACACTGGTGCCCCTCAGGGATGTGTGCCTCGTCCCCTCCTCTATTCCTTTTCACCCATGTTTGTGCGGCCAAGTACAATGGCAACTCAATCTTCCAGCTCTCTGACGACACCACTGTTGTCCATCGGATCTACAACAACGATGAGATGAAGAACAGGAAAGAAATTTAAAACTGAATGTGTCATCGTGTCAGGCAATAATCCAGCCCTTAACATCAGCACAATGAAAGAATTGATTATTGATCTGACAAATTGAGGGGTGTACACAATCTTATCCTCATCAACAGATCTGCTATAGAGGTAGTCAACAGCTTCAAGATTCTGGGAATCCTTATCACCAGCAATCGAACCTGGTCCCTTAACACTAATGTGGTGATCAATAAAAGTGCAACACTACATTTATTTTCTTATTGTCTTGAGAAGATTTGGCCCCACAAGGATTCTCTCGAACTACTCTCGTTGTGCTACCGAAAATATTCTCACAGAGTCACAGTGATACAGCGTGGAAACAGGCCCTTTGGCCCAACTTGCCCACACCGGCCAACATGTCCCAGCTACACCAGTCCCACCTGCCCGCATTTGGTCCATATCCCTCCAAACCTGTCCTATCCATGCACCTGTCTGTTTCTTAAACATTGGGATAGTTCCAGCCTCAACTACCTCCTCTGGCAGCTTGTTCTATACACCCACCACCCTTTATGTGAAAAACCTACCCCTCAGATTCTTATTAAATCTTTTTCCCTTCACCTTAAACCTATGTCCTCTGGTCCTTGATTCACCAACTCTGGGCTAGAGACTCTGTGCCTCTACCCGATCTATTCCTCTCATGATTTTATACACCTCTAAAAGATCACCTCTCATCCTCCTGCGCTCCAAGAAATAGAGTCCCAGCCTGCTCAACCTCTCCCTATAGCTCAGACCCTCGAGTCCTGGCAACATCCGTGTAAGTCTTCTCTGACAGGAGGCGTCTCCACCTGGTATGGAAACTGTTGTGCTCCTGACTACCTGAACCTTCAGAGAGTGGTGAACACAGCCCAGTCCATCACAGGCATTCACTTCCTTCCATTTAGTCCATCTTCATGGGGCCTTGCATCAGAATGGCTGATTGTCTCAGATGCCTGTCACCTTTAATCATTCTTTTTCCTCCCTTCTACCTTCTGGCAGAAGATACAGGCACTTGAAAGCTTGAACATCCAGACTTAAGAGCAGCTGAGTACAGTGTATTCTAACTCTTCACTCCAGCTCATTTGGTTATTCCATTATTGTACTTTGATATTCTTTTGCACTACTTGTACTTTACATTTTAATCTTGCTCCATTCTGCTGTTTTGTACTCGTTGATCTACAGCACGGAAACAGGCCCTTTGGCTCACACTATCCACCCCATCCAAGTTGGCATTAGTATCCTGGTTCCATTTACCTGCATTTTGTCCATATCCCTCTAAACCCTTCCTTTTGGACTCGTTGTTGTATTCGTCATTACCACATATATACTGTTTACTCTATGAGCTTAATGGGAACTTGGAACTCCATTGCATTCTGGTGTGTATGACACTAGATTAATCTAATCTCATCTAATCTGATTCTCCTAACCACCCACTGAATCCCAATCCTTGCTTTTTCCTACTAATTAACCGCCCTCTCACTGTTTTTGTCCTTTCCGCTCGAACAGCTGATCGTGCTTCCAGTTAGATCCCAAACTAGGGACAATTTTACAATTAACTCGCATGTCTTTGGGAAATGGGAGAAAACCCGCGCGGTCACAGGGAGAACGTGCAAACTCCGTACAGACAGCACCCATGTTCAGGATTGAACCTGGGTCTCTGGCGCGGGAAGGCAGCAATGCTACTGCTGCACCACTGTGCTGCATGCTGCTGGATCCTGTCATTTTTAGCTTATCCACTAATCTTGTCTATGCCTAGATATCACGTCTAATGAATGAAATCTCATGATTTCTGTGATGTGGGCAATTTCAGGACGATACACACCCAGATCTTCAACGTGTCACCTGGGAATAAAGAATGATTCTAGGTGCTTCTTTGCAGCCAAGTGCTGCCCCACAGTTTGTTTCTTATCCATCAAACCATTTGATCTAATCAAAGCTCTGTAGGATTGTCACACTTTCCTCTTCTCATTAGACCTTGATGCTGCTTTGTAAATAGAAAGCATTCAAAAGCATGAAATGCTGCATTGATAGAAAACGTGGAGAGTGGCAGGAAATGAAGATTGATTTAGATTTAGAGATACAGCGCGGAAACAGGCCCTTCGGCCCACCGAGTCCGCGCCGCCCAGCGATCCCCGCACATTAACACTATCCTACACACACTAGGGACAATTTTTACATTTACCCAGTCAATTAACCTACATACCTGTACGTCTTTGGAGTGTGGGAGGAAACCGAAGATCTCGGAGAAAACCCACGCAGGTCACGGGGATAACGTACAAACTCCGTACAGACGGCACCCGTAGTCAGGATCGAACCTGAGTCTCCAGCGCTGCATTCGCTGTAAGGCAGCAACTCTACCGCTGCGCCACCGAGCCGCTGAGATGGAAAGATTACAATTGACAGACAGGCCCATACTCCTATCACTGTTATGTAGAAACAAGGAACTGCAGGTGCTGGTTTACAAAAGAGTGCTGGAGTAGCTCAGCGGGTCAGGCAGCATTTTGGGAGATAGACACAAAATGCTGGAGTAATTCAGCGGGACATGCAGCATCTCTGGATAGAAGGGATGGGTGACGTTTCGGGTTGAGACTCTTCAGTCTGAGAGCCAGGGGAGGGGGAGGTACAGATATGGAGGGGTCAGGTGTGAAAACGAGAGAACAAAGGGAACGAAGATCAAGGGAAATGTGGAATGGATCATGGTTAGCTCGGGGAAGGTGACAAGACGCATACAAAGATAAAATTTCAGTAGAACATGGATGGGCGGCGTTTCGGTCGGCACCCTTCTTCAGATTGATTATATTATTCATATTAGTCATATTGTGATATCTATTTCTGCCAAACTGTTGGTCCATCTTCGTCTAATGAAGGTAAATAAATTATAGTTGGTATTTTAATATTCTTTTGAGAAAGGGCTATTCGTGATGTTGTTTTTGAACTTTCTTGAAAATATAGCGTATAAAGTCTGCTCTACAATGCATTGTTGGGTGTGATATTAAACGTTTCAGCGTAGTGTGAAAGTACTCTTATTTCGCCAGTTTCTCTGTCTCTTGCCCAGAGAAGGTGAATTGAGAACCAAAGGATATAGATTTAAGGTGAAGGGGATAAGATTTAATAGGAATCTGACACGGGCGGCACGGTAGCGCAGCGGTAGAGTTGCTGCTTTACAACGGGCGGCACGGTAGCGCAGCGGTAGAGTTGCTGCTTTACAACGGGCGGCACAGTAGCGCAGCGGTAGAGTTGCTGCTTTACAGCGAATGCAGCGCCGGAGACTCAGGTTCGATCCTGACTACGGGTGCTGCACTGTAAGGAGTTTGTACGTTCTCCCCGTGACCTGCGTGGGTTTTCTCCGAGATCTTCGGTTTCCTCCCACACTCCAAAGGCGTACAGGTATGTAGGTTAATTGGCTGGGTAAATGTAAAAATTGTCCCTAGTGGGTGTAGGATAGTGTTAATGTGCGGGGATCGCTGGGCGGCACGGACTTGGTGGGCCGAAAAGGCCTGTTTCCGGCTGTATATATATGATATGATATGATATGAGAGTTAATTTTTTCACACAAAGGGTGTATGGAACAAGCTGCCAGAGGAGGTAGTTGAGGCTGGGACTATCCCAACATTTAAGAAACTGTTTTACAAGTACATGGATAGGACAGGTTTTGAAGGATATGGACCAAACAAGGGCAGGTGGGACTAGTGTGGTTGGGACATGTTGGCCGGTGTGGGCAACTTGGGCCAAAGGGCCTGTTTCCCTGCTGTATCACTCTGTGACTCTATGAGGCACATGCCTTTGATGGGGCACTCCACACTTAAAAATGAGTTGGCTACCTTCTTCCCAGTACCAGACAGCAGAAAATTCCAAATTTGCACGAGAAATGTTTTGAGATATAATTGTTGTTCACATGTTGCCTCAAATAAATTCAGCAGATCAGAATGGCAATAAGTTCCCAGAACATGATGATGTGCATTGAAGGTTTTTTGAAGAGGGTGACTGTGGCAATAGTGGATGCGCTGCTTGTCATTTTCCAAATTTTATTATTGGAATGGAAGACAATAGACAATAGATGCAGGAGTAGGCCATTCGGCCCTTTGAGCCAGCACCACCATTCACTGTGATCATGGCTGACCATCTACAATCAGTACCCCATTCCTGCCTTTTCCCCATATCCCTTGATTCCACTTTCTTTAAGAGCTCCATCTTGCTCTCTCTTGAAAGCATCCAGAGAATTGGCCTCCATTGCCTTCTGAGGCAGAGAATTCCACAGATTCACAACTCTCTTGGTGAAAATGTTTTTCCTCATCTCCGTTCTAAATGGCCTACCCCTTATTCTTAAACTGTGGCCCCTGGTTCTGGACTTCCCCAAGTAGTTAGCAACTGTAACCACAGTATTTGAGGAAGGTGAGAGTGTAAACAGGGAGCTCTAGGTCAATTAGTCTGTCATGAGTAATAGAATCATGCAGCGTGGAATGGGCCCTTCGACCCAAATTATTCATGCCAACTAAGATGCCCCGTCTAAGCTAGTCCCATTTATCAGCATTTGGTCCATATCCCTCCAGACTCTTCCTTTCCATATACCTATCCAAGTTTTTATGGTACCAGTCCCAACCATATATATGTGAGGAAGATGTGCTGGCCCTGGAGAAGGTCCAGAGGAGGTTTACGAGAATGATGATCCCAGGAATGAGTGGGTTAACTCATCTCTGTGATAAGTGTTTGTAGGCACTGGGCCTCTACTCGATGGAGTTTAGAAGAATGAGGGGGGGAATCTCATTGAAACTTACCAAATAGTGAAAGGCTTGGATAGAGTGGATGTGGAGAGAATGTTTCCACTAATGGGATAGTCTAGGACAGTGCTTCTTAAACTATTTCAGTGTCATTCACCCTTGAATCTTTATCACAAAATTTCATTCACCCTCGACTAAATTTCCTTATGTTTTTTGGTCATTTTCGTCTTATTCTCCCTTGTGTATAATTTTATATATATTAAGTCATTCACCCTTCATTCACCCCTCTAGTTTCATTCACCCCAAAATAAGTTCATTCGCCCTTAGGTGAACCATTCACCAGTTTAAGAAGCACTGGTCAAGGACCAGAGGTCATGGCTTCAGAATTAAAGGACGTTCCTTTAGGAAGGGCGGCACGGTGGCGCAGCGGTAGAGTTGCTGCCTTACAGCGAATGCAGCGCCGGAGACTCAGGTTCGATCCTGACTACGGGTGCTGCACTGTAAGGAGTTTGTACGTTCTCCCCGTGACCTGCGTGGGTTTTCTCCGAGATCTTCGGTTTCCTCCCACACTCCAAAGACGTACAGGTGTGTAGGTTAATTGGCTGGGTAAATGTAAAAATTGTCCCTAGTGGGTGTAGGATAGTGTTAATGTACGGGGATCGCTGGGCGGCACGGACTTGGTGGGCCGAAAAGGCCTGTTTCCGGCTGTATATATATGATGATGATGATATGATGATGAAGGAGATGAGGTGGAATTTCTTTAGTCAGAGGATGGCGAATCTGTGGAATTCATTGATACAAAAAGCTGTGGAGACCAAGTTAATGGATATTTTGACAGCAGATTTAGAAAGATTCTTGATTAGTACAGGTGTCAGCGGAGAAGGCAGGAGAATGGGATTAAGAGGGAGAGATAGATCAGCCATGATTGAATGGCGGAGTAGACTTGATGGTCCGAATCACCTAATTCTGCTCCTATCACTTACGAACTTATGAAAAAAGTTGCCTCTTGGGTTCCCTTTAAATCTTTTCCCTCTCACTTTAAACGTATGCCCTCTAGTTGCTGATTCCCCGAACCTGACAAAATGCTCTGTCCATTCACCCTCTATACTCCCCCTCATTTCTTTCACGCACGGTGGCGCAGCGGTAGAGTTGCTGCCACACAGCAAATGCAGCGCCAGAGACCCGGGTTCGATCCCGACTATGGGCGCCGTCTGTACGGAGTTTGTACGTTCTCCCCGTGACCTGCGTGGGTTTTCTCCGAGATCTTCGGTTTCCTCCCACACTCCAAAGACGTACAGGTTTGTAGGTTAATTGACTTGGTAAATATAAAAATTGTCCCTAGTGGGTGTAGGATAGTGTTAATGTGCGGGGATCGCTGGTCGGCGCGGACCCGGTGGGCCGAAGGGCCTGTTTCCGCGCTGTATCTCTAAACTAAACTAAACCTCTAAAAGATCACTCTTCAGTCTCCTGCGCTCCAAGTCCTAGCCTTCTCAATCTCTCCTTATAGCTCAGGCCATCGAGTCCTAACAACATCCTCAAAAATCGTCTCTATACTCTTCACAGCATAATATCATCTTTCCTGGAGTGGTGTTAGCCTTTATTAGCGTTAGAGAAGTCTTGCTTCAATCAAATGTGTAACGGCAGTTTCTCTACCTTCTCAGTCCAACTTCGATAGCCATTACTGCTCGGGGATGGAATGGAGGTATAGCTTACGTACGCACCGCACTCTGAGATAGACAATAGACAATAGACAATAGGTGCAGGAGTAGGCCATTCAGCCCTTCGATAGCAAAAACGAATCCTCCAAACGCTGTTTCTTGATTAATTGGTCTTATTAAAGTAGCACAAATCAAAGAGTAATTCATAACTTTTCGTTCTTATCAACTGTTTCTTCTTCAAACAATACAGTAAAAATCGTGTAGTCGTTACAGTGTGGTCCTTGTGAGTGTGGCTGGTGTGAGTGTGGCAGACGCGAGTGTGGTAAAAAACTGTATTCTCTCCTTCCTCCAAGACTAAACTGACCCACAATCTATGTCGCTACACTAGCTTCCTCCCATGTAGACACTCCCCATTACGTTTCAAATCACACCCACGAGCAGGCAAAAAAGACAAAAACTAGAAATATTAAACATAGCCATAATACAATGACAGTAACTAAATTAAGCGTAAATGGCTCCTACAAAATGTTCTTGCAATAACGGCCAACAAACTATTTCCTTTTAGACAATAGACAATAGGTGCTGGAGGAGGCCATTCGGCCCTTCGAGCCAGCACCGCCATTCAATGTGATCATGGCTGATCATTCTCAATCAGTACCCCGTTCCTGCCTTCTCCCCATACCCCCTGACTCTGCTCTATCTAACTCTCTCTTGAAAGCATCCAGAGAATTGGCCTCCACTGCCTTCTGAGGCAGAGAATTCCACTGCTCTTGAAACCTCACTGCCATTTTGTGAGGTGGGATAGTCTATGTGCAGTCTCCTTGAGCAGTCTAGACTGGAGCGCACGCTGTCCTGATTAATATACATATTTTACTTGTAGTTTTCAAGTAATATTTGTAAAACTTTGCTTGTGTTTAAGCAAGCAATTTCCTCGCCTGTCCATGGCCATTAAAAATACAAGTCCCTGTCCTTCTGAAACCTGGTAATTAAACAGTTGTGTGAACCGTTTTCAATATCATTAACAATAGCATCAGTTAACCAAGAACAGCATGAAGCCTTTATTTGTGGGATTCGTTTGTGCAATGGTATTCAAATTGGACACTGAAGTTACTCTACGTTTAATCAACTGTTAAATATTTAATTTTCTTTTGAGAGCACACATACATTCATACAATTTTAATCAGGTTTTTTTCCAGTTGGATTGAAACATCACTTATACTCAAGGATGTTAGACTGCAATGGCATTGTGCTGAATCGATTTAGAAAGTATACTGTAGTAAGCTAAGACACAAGAAAGTTGCGCTTAAAGTAGCACCAACTAAGGTGAGACTAAGAGATGTCATAAGAACACAAGTAGCAGAAGGGGCATCCCATTCACGCTCTGCATCTGCTTCGCAAAGTACAGTCGCAGCGGTAGAGTTGCTGCCTTACAGTACTTGCAGCGCCAGAGACCCGGGGTCGATCCTGACTACGGGTGCCGTCTGTACGGAGTTTGTACGTTCTCCCCGTGACCGGCGTGGGTTTTCTCCGAAATCTTTGGTTTCCTCCCACACTCCAAAGACGTACAAGGTTTTAGGTTAATTGGTTTGGTAAATGTAAAAATTGTCCCTAGTGGGTATAGGATAGTGTTAAAGTGCGGGGATCGCTGGTCGGCGCGGACCCGGTGGGCCAAAAGGGCCTGTTTCCACGCTGTATCTCTAAACTAAAGCAATTCAGCAAGATAATTGCTAAACATTTACTTCACTGTCACTTTACTACACCAGGTCCACATCCTCTGATTCTCGTAATATCTAAAAATCTATTGATGTCCAGTATGAACCTACTGAGTTCTTGATCTCTGCTTTGAATATACCACAGGCCTCTTGGGTACAGAATTCCAAAGATTAACTACCATCTGGGTAAATAAATTACTTATCTTCTTTCTCCTGAATGGCTGATCCTGGATTTTCAGTTTACCCAGATGGGGAAAACACAAACAAGCATTTAGGCTATCAAGTTCTGCAAGTACATTTAAGTATGTTTTGATCAGATTGTCTCTCATTCGCTAAACACAAGAGAGTATAGACACACAACGCCGACCAGCAATCCCCACACATTAACACTACCCTACACACACTAGGGGCAATTTTACATTTATACCAAAGCCAATGAACCTACAACCTCGTATGTCTTTGGAGTGTGGGAAGAAGTCGAAGAAAATCCACGCAGGTCACGGGGAGAACTGTACAAACTCCGTACAGACAGCAACCATAGTCGGAATCAAACCCGGGCCTGTGGCACTGCAAGGCAGCAGCTCTATGGCTACTCCACTGTGCTGCCCTAACACTCTACAACACTCCCCAGGGTCCTACCTTTCACTGTGAGGGCCCTGGTTTGACTTCCCAAAATGAAACACCTCATACTTACCTATAACTAGTCGGCGAGGACCCGTTGGGTCCAAACCTCTCCTGCGGGCCTGGCAACCCTCAGCGGTAGAGTTGCTGCTTTACAGCGAATGCAGCGCCGGAGACTCAGGTTCGATCCTGACTACGGGTGCTGCACTGTAAGGAGTTTGTACGTTCTCCCCGTGACCTGCGTGGGTTTACTCCGAGATCTTCGGTTTCCTCCCACACTCCAAAGACGTACAGGTATGTAGGTTAATTGGCTGGGTAAATGTAAAAATTGTCCCTAGTGGGTGTAGGATAGTGTTAATGTACGGGGATCACTGGGCGGCACGGACTTGGAGGGCCGAAAAGGCCTGTTTCCGGCTGTATGTATATGATATGATATGATATGATATGAACTGATGACACTCACCCACTCCATCCCCCCCTCAACCCCCTTAAAACTCCCCCAGGGCCGTGGGCGGGCGAGGAAAGGGGTGAGGGAGCAACTCACCTCGGGCCAGGGCGGCCAGCAGCAGGAGAGCTCTCCTCACCCCCCCCCCCCCCCCCATTGGCCGCCACTCCCGTAACTCAGGGAAGTCCCGCCCCCCCCCCCTCCGAGCAACCCGCCCCCCCCCCCCCCCCCCCCCCAACTGTGCACGCGCGGATCCTGCGGCCATCTTACATATGTATTAGATCAACAGGTCCCAATTGCACAGGCGCGGACCCGTTTGTTCTGCGCATTCACAGATCTGGCGGCCATCTTACGTAAGTATTAGATCAACGGGCCCCAACTGTGCAGGAGCAGACACGTTGTGTTCCCATTGTGACGTCGAACGCGGAGGTATTACTGCGCAGGCGCGGCTGACAGGCCGGGCAAGTGGGAAAGGGATTTATTACAGTTTAAAAAGTGATTTATATAGTTTAAAAAGTGAATAACTTTTAAAATGTAACAACCATTTGAACCACAGGCCAATGGTGAGTAAGGTGGGCCTAAAAATTGTTGTGCTATCGTGTACCGTTTTGGCTGTATTTTGGATACGAACAATCAAACAAAGCGACAGACAAACAAACAGACAAGATGAGAGTTTTAGTAATATACTAGACCAAGTGGACCCGTTGGGCCCAAACCTCTCCTGCATTGGTGCAGCACCCTGTCCTCTCCCCTCTCTCCTCAATCCCCCCTCCCCTCTCCCTTCTTCCCCCTTCCCCCCTCCCTCCTCCCCTCCCCCTCCCCTCCTTTTAAACTTAAAAATGTGAATGACTTTAAAAATATAACACCGATTTCAATAAAACTACTTGCATTATCACTAAAGTGACAATGGTGAGTAAGGTGGGCCTAAAATTGTTGCGCTATCGTGTACCGTTTTGGCTGAAGTTCAGTCACAAACAAGATAACAAACGAGAGTTTTAGTATATAGATACTAGACCAAGTGGACCCGTTGGGCCCAAACCTCTCCTGCATTGGTGCAGCACCCTCTCCTCCCCCACTCCTCCCTCACTCCTGCCCCCCTCCCTTTCCCCTCGCCCCCTTATCCCCCCTCCTCCCCCTTCCCTTCATCCCTCCCTCCCCTTCCCTCCAACCCCCCTCCCTTCGCCTCCCCCCATTCCCCTCCTCCCCCCCCACTCCATCCCCTTCAACCCCCCCTTATCCCTCCTCCCAACTCCTCTCCCTCCCTCCCTAGGAGATAGATTTAAACTTTAAAATGTGAATAATTTTTAAAATATAACACCAATTTCAATGAAACTACTTCTACAAGCACCAAAGGGACGACGGTGAGTAAGGTGGGCCATAAAATTGTTGCACTATCGTGTACCGTTTTGGCTGTAGTTCATGAACAAACAAACAAACAAACAAACGAGAGTTTTAGTATATAGATAGATAGATACAGATAGATATCCTCCATGTGCCATTCCTCAGACACTTCCCTAGCAATTTTCGATGACAAACTTCGCCGTCTACAACATCACCTCGTTTAGTGTCATTTGCAACCTACACATTTATGAGGATTGGGGAGATTGCTAGAATTTATTATTGAGGATGTTGTTACAGGATACCTTGAAAATAATTTAAAAAAGATAGGGCAGACTCAACATGGATTTATGAAACTGAAATTGTGTTTGACAAATCTGCTGGTAATATTTTGTCTGTAAATGGCAATGTAAATAAGGCAAACCAGTTGGCCACCTGGACTTTGAGAAGGTGCAGTGTAAGAGATTGTTAAACAGAATCAAGTGCATGGTGATGGGGAATAGGATTCTGATATGGATTGAGGATTAGTTCCAACAGAAACAATAGGAATAATCATCTGAGTTATGCGCTGAATTTATTGTTTGAATTTACATTTTAAGAATAAGGGGTAGGCCATTTCACTCAGAGAGTTGTGAATCTGTGGAATTCTCTGCCTCAGAAGGCAGTGGAGGCCAATTCTCTGGATGCTTTCAAGAGAGAGTTAGATCGAGCTCTTAAAGATAGCGGAGTCAAGGGATATGGGGAGAAGGCAGGCACGGGGTACTGATTGTGGATGATCGGCCATGATCACAATGAATGGCGGTGCGGGCTCGAGGGGCCTGCTCCTGCACCATTGTCTATTGTCTATGATTTTAATTTGTTCACAGGATTGTTGTATGCTGGTGAGGCTGATTCACTGAGTGGCTTGGCAGGCCATTGGAGAAAGCAGTTGAGAATGAACTATATTGGTGTGGTAGGGAAGTACACAAGGATCGGATATGCAGATAAATCAACTGGACCCTATATGACAATCCAGCAATTTCAATGTCACCATTACTGACACTAAGCTTTTAACATGAGATCGATTCAGTTGAATTTCACATGCTCAGGTGGATTCAAGCTTTTGAGTTGTGTGTGCAATGACATAATCATTTTGCTACCAATGCAGTCTATACTGAATTACCAGAATCCAGGATGTTACATTGGTTAGCACCAATGCTTGCATAGTAAACTCTGCCCTGGCATAAATAGCTATAGAGTGATACAGTGTGAAACAGGCCCTTCGGCCCAACTTGCCCACACCGGCCAACAATGTCTCAGTTACCCTAGTCCCACTTGCCTGCGCTTGGTCCATAACCCTACAAACCTGTCCTATCTATGTACCTGTCCAACTGTTTCTTAAATGATGGGATAGTCTCAGCCTCAACTACCTCCTCTGGCAACTTGTTCCATACACCCACCACCCTCTGTGTGAAAAAGTTACCCCTCGGATTCCTATTAAATCTTTTCCCTTCACCTTGAACCTATGTCCTCTGGTCCTCGATTCCCCTACTCTGGGCAAGAGACTCTGTGCATCTAAAAATAGACAATAAACAATAGGTCCAGGAGGAGGCCATTCGGCCCTTCGAGCCAGCACCGCCATTCAATTTGATCATGGCTGATCATTCTCAATCAGTACCCCGTTCCTGCCTTCTCCCCATACTCCCTGGCTCCGCTATCCTTAAGAGCTCTATCTAGCTCCCTCTCCACTGCCTTCTGAGGCAGAGAATTCCACAGATTCACAACTCTCTGACTGAAAACGTTTTTCCTCATCTCAGTTCTAAATGGCCTACCCCTTATTCTTAAACTGTGGCCCCTGGTTCTGGACTCCCCCAACATTGGGAACATGTTTCCTGCCTCTAACGATGACTCTGTGCATCTAACTGCACAAAGCTACGTGTCGGTTCTTTTATTATTTGTCGTTGCACAAGTCCCACGTTAACATTGGTGTTAATTTGATCAACTGAGGTGTTCCAAGTGCAGGTTTGACTAACGATTTTTGATTGATCTTTCAGGAGCACCGGAGGCATGGCGGGTGATGATGTCCCTCAAGTCCGGCCTTCTGGCCGAAAGCTCCTGGGCTCTGGATACCATCAACATCTTACTCTACGATGACAGCACTGTAGCGACATTCAACCTCTCCCAGGTTGGTACACCTACCTGAAATTAAGACCTTATATTTTTTGAATTTTGTGATCCTATTATCTGAGCCAAGGTTGCTGATTACTAATGGTGGATGTAGAATTGATTTCCTCTCCAACCCGGTTCAGTTTTGACTGCTTTGTTGCTTGGGACAAAGGCTGTGTTTTGAACAGTTGGTGGCTGATGGTCAGAGCCTCAGAGGCGCAATCTGCATGAAAATATTCCCAAAGCATGAGAATTATCCACCCATTTTGAGGTGGCGCAGCGGTAGAGTTGCTGCCTTACAGCGAATGCAGCGCCGGAGACTCAGGTTCGATCCCGACTACGGGTGCTGTCTGTACGGAGTTTGTAGGTTCTCCCGTGGGTTTTCTCCGAGATCTTCAGTTTCTTCCCACACTCCAAAGACGTACAGGTTTGTAGGTTAATTGGCTGGGCAAATGTAAAAATTGATCCTAGTGGGTGTAGGATAGTGTTAATGTGCGGGGATCGCTGGGCGGAACGGACCCGGTGGGTCGAAGGGCCTGTTTCTGCGCCGTATCTCTAAATCTAAAATCTAAATCTAAAAATCTAAAATTTTATCTTTTCATGCAGATTTGTATTTTTGTACTTTAAAAGAAATTTAATTGAAAGACACAGCATTAGAAACAAGCCCTTGAACCACTGAGTCCATGCCAACCATTGATTACCCTTTCACAGTAGTTCTACGTTATCGCAATTTCGTGTCCACTCCCTGCATACAGCGGCCAATTAACGTACAAACCCACATGTCTTTCGGATGTGGGAGGATACCGTGGCACACATAGGAAAACCACTCAGTCACAGGGGAGAATGTGCAAACTCCACCCGAGGTCTGTATCGAACCCCGGCCTCTGGCGCTGTGAGGAAGCTGCTCTGCCAGCCACTGCAGTCCTACTGGAGAAGGAATATCGTCATTTAAAAGATGTCGGAGAAATTGCACTAACGCGATGGGAAGTGCAGTGACAATTAATGCCATTTTATTTTTCTGACTGCTGGAGTCAGTTCCTCAAGATTATGTTCCCCAGGGGACTACGTCATACCAACCAGAAAGCTGGATGGCTCTGGTGGTACAATCACATCCTCTGTTAAATAACACCGTGGATTTTGAAGTCTTCATGGGTTCTGTAACGTTTTGGTTATAGTGATTGATTTATTGGGAAATGAGCAGTTGTAGATTTAGACTGATCAAGTTGTCAAGCTATTTCGCTATGTATAGTGAGGTATCCGTGGGATACGTAACAAGATATCTTGAAATGTAAGAAAATAACTGCAGATGCTGGTACAAATCGAAGGTATTTATTTCACAAAATGCTGGAGTAACTCAGCAGGTCAGGCAGCATCTCAGGAGAGAAGGAATGGGCGACGTTTCGGGTCGAGACTGTCTGAAGAAGGGTCTCGTCCCGAAACGTCGCCCATTCCTTCTCTCCTGAGATGCTGCCTGACCGGCTGAGTTACTCCAGCATTTTGTGAATAAATACCTTCAAGATATCTTGAAATGTATTTTGAACTTTCAGTTTATTAACTGGGCAATGGATGTAAAAACTGAAGAGCGACTACAATCTGAATCATAGAATCAAATAGAATAATAAGTTCTTTCATTTCATTGTCTTTCATATGTAAGAGCAGTCTAAATATCTGTACTTAATCATTCACAGCTCTGTAGTTTTTTTTCCTCTCAAGGATATCAAGGCAATGGATTAGGTGCAGAAGTTGAAGGGTACCAAAAGGATACATTTACCAGAAAACACTGAACTGGCTTTCATCAAAACTGTTCTGATGACAGATTGATACCCTAAAATGTTTTTTTTTTCTCCACATAGATCGTGACTTACCTGTTCATTATTTCCAGAAATGTCTACTTTTAGTTTTGGATTTACACCAGATTTCATCAATCCTGTTTTCAAATCCTCAATCTCGTGTTAACCATTAATCTTTAGTGGTTCATTGAGCATGATAGTGGTATGGCTGCCTTAAAAATATCCATTGACTTGACCTCCACAGCCTTCTGTGGCAAATAATTCCACAGATTCACCACCCTCTGACTAAAGAAATTCCTCCTCATCTCCTTCCTAAAGGAACGTCCTTTAATTCTGAGTCTATGACCTCTAGTCCTAGACTCTCCGACTAGTGGAAACATTCTCTGCACATCCACTCTACCCAAGCTTTTCACTATTTGGTAAGTTTAAATGAGGAGCCTCCTCAGATTCGTACAAATTTGACTGCTTTTAAAGTCACCCTACATAGGCACTTACATAGTGGAATTCAGAAAAACTGCGCTGGTGTAAATCTGCCGTTTTTGGAGCAATATGCTAGATTTTAATGAATTAATGTCAGAATTCTTAATCAATCACAGGGAAGCAAATATCGAATTGTGTGGATTTTCTTCAGAACAAACACAATAATACGTCTGAAGAAGGGTCTCGACCCGAAACGACCAGCGATCCCTGCACATTAACAGTACTGTACACACACTGGGGACAATTTTACACTTACACTAAGCCAATTAACCTACAAACCTGCACGTCTTTGGAGTATGCGAGGAAAGCAAAGATCTCGGAGAAAACCCAAGCAGGTCACGGGGAGAACGTACACAGCACCCAAAGTCCAGATCAAACCCGGGTCTCTGGCGCTGTAAGGCAGTAGCTCTACCGCCACGCCACTGTGCGGCCCAAGACCCTTTGTCGGAAGTTCTGATGTCGGTTTGGCCTGAAATACTCGCTCAGATGAACATTTCTGATATGCTGCCTGGCACAGAGCATGGTCCAACATTTTCTCTAGTTATTTCAGATTTACACCAGCGCAGTTTTTCTGAATTCCACTATGTAAGTGCCTATGTAGGGTGACCTTCCAAAGCAGTCTAATTTGTACAAATCTGAGGAGGTTCCTCATTAAAACTTACCAAATAGTGAAAAGCTTGGATAGAGTGGATGTGCAGAGAATGTTTCCACTAGTCGGAGAGTCTAGGACTAGAGGTCATAGACTCAGAATTAAAGGACGTTCCTTTAGGAATGAGATGAAGATGAATTTCTTTAGTCAGAGGGTGGTGAATCTGTGGAATTATTTGCCACAGATGGCTGTGGAGGTCAAGTCAATGGATATTTATAAGGCAGATAGATAGAGTGTCAGGGGTTATGGGGAGAAAGCAGGAGAATGGGTTTAGGAGGGAGAGATAGATCAGCCATGATTGAATGAAAGCAATGATAAGGGGAAAAAATATACTCATTGAAGACTTTGACGCTGTTATGTAGATAATCTCACGTGTAACCAATCTAATCCACAGTTTAATTGTTCATTGCCAATTAAAATAGAAGACAACCTAGTTACTGGGGTATTTTATGCATGCATAGACATGTGGACACAGATGCAAACATTTGTATTTCTTAGCCATTAGCGTGCTGAATAATTCAGCTGTTCTATTTGGGTTGCTGATTGCAGTTTTGCAACTTTTACATTTTGTATTAAGTCAATAGACAATAGACAATAGGTGCAGGAGGAGGCCATTCGGCCCTTTGAGCCAGCACCACCATTCAATGTGATCATGGCTGATCATTCTCAATCAGTACCCCGTTCCTGCCTTCTCCCCATACCCCCTGACTCCACCATCCTTAAGAGCTCTATCTAGCTCTCTCTTGAATGCATTCAGAGAATTGGCCTCCACTGCCTTCTGAGGCAGAGAATTCCACAGATTCACAACTCTCTGACTGAAAAGGTTTTTCCTCATCTCCGTTCTAAATGGCCTACCCCTTATTCTTAAACTGTGGCCCCTTGTTCTGGATTCCCCCAACATTGCGAACATGTTTCCTGCCTCTAACGTGTCCAACCCCTTAATAATCTTATACGTTTTGATAAGATCTCCTCTCATCCTTCTAAGTCATTGGGAAATGGTGCACATTGCATATTTTGGCTGAAAATAATACCCCTGTCTACTGACTGCTGTGAAATATGGGTAGTGCAAACACTAGTGGCCAATTTTGCAGCAGTTTTAAGTTTGCTTAATAGTTTCTCAAGCCCTTCCATTCTCTGATGATGGTCTGACAGAAAGTGAAGACAGTGTGTCCATTTTGCAACAGGATTCGCAACCTGGTGATTTCTGGTGATTAGTCAATTGTTCAGACATTAAATCATTAAAATCTAACTTATTGCCCCCAAAATCATCAAGAGAACAGCCACTGTCATGCACAATTATAGTATCAACTATATCATCTATATATCAACTATGATATGTCATTATAGTTAACTGAACATTGCTATAGTGCAGGAAGATGAGACTGATGAAATGCAATGTGCATGCAATGTGTTCCCATCCTGGAATCTTCCAAAATCCCAATACTTGATTCCTTTCCATTTCAGGTCAGTTCATCACTTTATTTATTCTTCAAAAGAGCACTTAGTGAAGTTTCATGAAATATTTCATGGAAAAGCAACTTTATTTTGATTTTTGAAAGATATGCTTTTGAAAGATATATCTTTTGTTTTATTCTTCCAGAGTGGTTTTCAAAATATCGAAATATTTTGTAGATTTTAATGAAATATCTCCCTTCGTTTTTGAATGTCTATATAGATTGCCTAAAAAAATGATCATAGTTGCAAAACTGTTTTTAGTATTGCCATAATAACAGGTATAACAGAGCTTTATTTGTCGTTCGGTACCGAAGTACCGAACGAAACTACATAGCAGTCATAGAAAGAAAAAAAGAACACAAGACACATGACCCCAACACAAACGTCCATCACAGTGACGCCAAACACCCCCTCACTGTGATGGAGGCAACAAAACTTCCCCTCTCTTCCCCACGCCCACGGACAGACAGCTCGTCCCCGACCGACCCGCACAGTCCCCGCACCGGGCGCTGAAACGTCTCGCGGCCGAACCGGGCGATGAAAGGCCCGCGACCAAGCCTTGCGCAGCTAAGTCCCGCAGCCGAGCCGCACCAGCGGTGAAAAGTCCCGCAGCCGAGCCGCACCGGGCGGTGTTAAGTCCCGCAGCCGAGCCGCACCAGCGGTGAAAAGTCCCGCAGCCGAGCTGCACCGGGCGGTGTTAAGCCCCGCAGCCGAGCTGCACCGGGCGGTGTTAAGCCCCGCAGCCGAGCTGCACTGGGCGGTGTTAAGCCCCGCAGCCGAGCCGCACCGGGCGGTGTTAAGTCCCGCAGCCGAGCTGCACCGGGCGGTGTTAAGCCCCGCAGCCGAGCCGCACCGGGCGGTGTTAAGCCCCGCAGCCGAGCTGCACCGGGCGATGTAAGTCCAGCGGCCAAGCCGCACCGGGATGTAAAGTCCAGCGGCCGAGCCGCACCGGGGGATGTTAGGCCCCGCAGCCGAGCCGCACCCCGCGCCGTGAGGAAGAGAAAAGTTCCCCACACCCACACCCACCCCCCACACACCACCACCCCCTCCCACACATACACAACCAAAAAAATATATATAAAAATCATCCCAACACCGACACTCAACAAAAAAAAGACGGACAGACTGCTAGTCAGCCGCAGCCGCCACGTAAAAATGTTGCATTAAAATGATTAAAATCGGTTGAAGAAAGAATGGAAAAGAAAGACAGACTTTCATTGGAACAATGCTCGGTGGTAGATGTGCCCCAGTTTGCACAACTAGTGTGAACAGAAATCTAATTGCCTTGTGCACAAATTAGGATCCCAATACTATTTAAGTACATTTATTTGGAAGCCAACATTTGAAACGAATGTAGCAAAAATGTGCCTCAAAATGTGCTTCACGTCGAACAAGGGCAGGACCTACACAGTAAATGGTAGGCCTCTGGGTAGTGTTGTAGAGCAGAGGGATCTAGGAGTATAAGTGCATGGTTCCTTGAAGGTCAAGTCGCAGGTAGATAAAGTGGTCAAAAAGGCTTTTGGCACTTTGGCCTTCATCAGTCAGACTATTGAGTATAGAAGTTGGGAGGTCATGTTGCAGTTGTATAAGACTTCGGTGAGACCCCATTTAGAATATTATGTTCAGTTCTGGGATACCACGTTCTAGGAATGATATTGTCAAGCTTGAAAGGGTTCAGAAAAGATTTACGAGGATGTTGCCAGGACTAGAGGGTGTGAGCTATAGGGAGAGGTTGAGTAGGCTAGGTCTCTATTCCATGGAGCGCAGGAGGATGAGGGGTGATCTTATAGAGGTGTACAAAATCATGAGAGAAATAGATCAGGTAGATGCACAGAGTCTCTTGCCCAGAGTAGGGGAATCGAGGACCAGAGGACATAGGTTCAAGGTGAAGGGGAAAAGATTTCATAGGAATCTGAGGGGTAACCTTTTCGCACAGAGGGTGGTTGGTGTATGGAACAAGCTGCCATTGGAGGTAGTTGAGGCTGGGAAAATCCCATCGTTTAAGAAACAGTTGGACAGGTACATGGATAGGACAGGTTTGGAGGGATATGGACCAGGCGCAGGCAAGTGGGACTAGTGTAGCTGGGATATTGTTGTCCGGTGTGGGCGAGTTGGGCCGAAGGGCCTGCTTCCACACTGTATCGATCTATGACCCTAAGATAAGTCCTTTTATTTCTGTTTTTCGTTGCAGTTGTCTGGTTTCCTGGAACTTCTGGTGGAATATTTCAGAAGATGCTTGATAGAAATATTTGGCATTTTGAAAGAGTACGAGGTTGGCGATCCCGGTCAGAAGGCTCTGCTTGATCCCAACATATTTAAGAAAGATGATGTTAACGATATTAAAGATGGTACTATGGAGGAGGAAGAGGGCGAAGGAATGGACCAAGACGATGGCGATGGTGACACCGATCCAGAAGAAAATGATCAGTCAGAAAGTGAAGACGGTGAGGTCAGCCTTGCAGCAAGTGATTTGCAACTTGGTGAAGAAAAACCAAAGCAAGCCAGTAGGTTTGACAGGCTACCATTGAAGATTGTGAAGAAGAAGGACCTTTTCGTTCGAGACCGTACAAGTAAACTTGGTCGCGTTCAGGAGTTTGACAGTGGATTGCTTCATTGGAAGATTGGTGGAGGCGACACAACAGAGCATATTCAAACCCACTTTGAGAGCAAAATGGAAATACTAGCACGCAAGAGGGTGACGGGATGTCTAAGTATTCCAGCTAAAGAGAAAAAGACAACGGAGCACGAGAACAAAGAAAAGCTAAGTACAAAAGAACGGCCAGAAAAGAGTATCACAGCAACGATAGACGATGTGTTGTCAGTTCAGCATGGTGCCTTGACAGACGACCATTCCAATGGTTCGACTTCTGAGACAGAAAAAAATAAATGTTTCTTTGGCATCCACGAGGCAAATAAAATCGGAAACATAAAGTTATTGGAGGACGAGCCTTGCAGCCGTGACGATACTCCGTTGTGCACAATCTCTGACTGGCGGGACTCCTTGGCAAAGCGTTGTATTTGTGTGTCAAATATAGTTCGTAGTTTGTCTTTTGTGCCTAGGAATGACATTGAAATGTCAAAGCACTCAGGCCTAATACTCATTTTGGGAAAGCTGATTTTGCTGCACCACGAGCATCCAGAAAGAAAGCGGACGCCACGTACATATGAGAAAGAGGAAGAGGAGGACGAAGGGATACCTTGCAGCAAAGACGAATGGTGGTGGGATTGCTTCGAGGTTTTACGGGAAAACACCTTAGTTACATTAGCCAACATTTCTGGGCAGCTGGACCTGTCTATTTACCCAGAAAGCATTTGTTTGCCAATTTTGGAAGGCTTGCTACACTGGATGGTATGTCCTTCCGCAGAGGCCCAGGATCCTTTCCCAACAGTGGGACTGAATTCGGTCCTGTCACCACAGCGACTTGTGTTGGAAACTTTATGTAAGCTCAGCATTCAGGACAACAACGTGGATCTCATTCTGGCGACACCTCCATTCAGCCGTCAGGAGAAACTATACTCCACTTTGGTTAGGTACGTGGGGGACCGGAGGATTTCAGTCTGCCGAGAAATGTCTGTTGCTCTGTTGTCAAACTTTGCCCAGGGAGACACAATGGTTGCAAGAGCGATAGCTGTGCAAAAAGGAAGCATCAGCAACCTAATCAGCTTTCTTGAGGATGGCATCACTGTGGCCCAACTTCAGCACAGTCAACCGAACCTGATGCACATGCAGCCTCCACCCATCGAGCCAACGAGTGCACACATGATGTGCCGGGCAGCCAAGGCTTTACTTGCCATGGCGAGAGTAGAAGAGAACCTCTCTGAGTTTGTTTTACAAGAGGGTCGCTTGCTAGATATTTCTATATCATCAGTTCTGAACACTATGGTTGCATCTGTCATTTGTGATACATTGTTCATAATCGGTCAGTTATGACAGAAGTGGAAACCCAAGCATGTGTGAGAGGGGACAAAGACGTTGCGTTTGATTGGCTGTTTCTATTATTTATCCAACAAAAAAGTAACCTTTGCTCCTCTGCCCCATTTGTTAATGAAATTGGGCTTTAAACAAAGTTATCAATTTGGTCAAATATAAGATGGAAATAAATATTTGCTGTATGTGTATAAGTACTTTTTAAAACATTTTTTTAACCAAAGTCGCTGTCTAGTACAGTTAGGGTCATCTCTGTCCCTGGATTCCCTTTGGGTGTTACTTTCATGTTTGTATGATATTTTTGGAAGCAAAACAGGTGAATTTTGAAATGTGGCGAACATTGTACAATTAACTATTCTTTACCAGTTCAAAAAAGGAAAAAAAAAAATGGGAAAACAGATTAATTTTGAAATATACACACCACAGAAACGCTGTGCAATAGAACTTAGTGATCTGGGTATAGGGGATCAAATAAAAAGAAACGGTGTGCATAGTTGACTGTAAAACACAAAATATAAAAATGCATTAGCCTCGCAGCAAACAAACTGTTTGGTTTGGGAGAGAAAGTGATGATAAATAGAAATTGCTTCCTCATGATACTGTCATATTCATACCTTTCTTGACCTTCCACAGAATGACAGTCCTCAACAGTCTCATACTTCACTCAGTTTATCTTTTGATATATTTTTTTCCAACAGCCAAAGTGCTGTAATGTATATAGAAGTTGTACATTGCACATACCCTCGAACTATTTCTGTTGTGTTTGTTTTTTTGTTTTTTTTTGTTTCTTTTAGAATGAGGTTTACAGTTTTCCTTTCTCCATGATGTGGTAAGGTTTAAAAAAAGTGGTAGATTTTAATTATTTTTTTTATTATATATTTTTGGCCATATCTCCTATGAGGGTGATGTACAAGTTTCTGTATGTATAAAGTTGTGCTCTATTTCAAGGAGAGCAGCTGATCACATTTTGCTTCGTAATCAAGGTGTAGAAAAGGTTAAGTACAGGTAATGATCAGAAATTTTAAAAAAAATGAAGAAACACAATTTCAGAAATTTTTCAGTGATGCGAATCAGCATATTTGTATTTCAGATAATGTAGTTAAAAACATTGATGTAAATTCCTCCTTTTCCTCTGGCTTAATGAATATCATTTATTCAGTATAAAATCTTTATACTATATGTTCCACATGTTAAGAATAAATGTACATTAAATCTTGTTAAGTGCTGTGATGATTGTTCTTGAATACTTTCTTATGGATACTAGTGCTTGGAAAGGGTTTGCCGATACTGCTCAGAATCTAATTTTATGGTGGAAAAATGTAATTCTACTGCAGGAGAAATGCAGTTGCCTTGGCCATCGATGTCTCTTCTGTTCTAAACATGGACAGGCCTTGATGCAACAGAGGTCCCAGAGGTAGCAGGATACCCTGATCAACGATACTGTAAAATACTGATGTTAAACATAGTCTTGGATGGCCTGAAAGGAGATGTAGTACATGGGTCATCTGACCTCATTTTGTCTGAACTCTGAAACAGCAATGACACATCCATTTAATTTTGTTTTTACCGGGTTGTACTGTTATGTTATTTATGGGAGTTTTTCATTTGCAATTACTTGTATCAAGTTTAACATTCGGAGAAGTCTCACCTTTGCTGCGATGCATCTGACCCAATGTACATGACAAAACGTCGCTTTGATCGTTCGGCTGGTTGACAAATATTGCCAGGCAGAGGGTCATCTGTCATTGGGCGACTTGCATTTCAGACTGTTCATCATTGGGAATTTCAGTACTCAGTTTCTACTTTTACTTTTTGGTTCTCTCTGTCGCCTTGAATGACCTCTCCAAACTTGTCTTATCAACGAGACTGACCCATCACCTGATTTTACAATACTATTATCTAAAATACTGACCAGCAAACTTCCCCTGAGTACTTTTTTGTAAACAGTTTTCATCCCTCATTTCTTCAAATACACTATTCTAAAATCTCCTTGGTTAAATCTGTTCGCTCATAGCAAAATAGCTCTTAAAGTCACAAGGGGCATTTTATCTGACTGACTGACTGACTAAAATCCCCCCTCGCCATTCTCACTTTTGTGCATTCCTTAAAGTGGTTATCCACACCATTCCCTTTCAGTAGTTGCCTGCTGTTGTCCAGCTGAAAAGAACTATACTCATATTGGAAGGATATTATCCATTCATTGCCAGGGAATCACCTATCAACGAAACTAACCGAAACAATAGCGTCTCTTTCTCTTCCACGCTGCCACCTAAGGATCTATTGCAGGCCTTTTTCACTTCTCATCTGCATGCACACTATCAACAACAACGCCCAAATACCCATCATCAGTTTCCATGTCAATGCTGAGGAAGAGCAGATCTATCTCAGTACCACCATGTCTCTAAGCAATCAAGCAGCTTATCTAACATCCCATAATGGATGAGGAGGAATTTCCGTTGTCGTCAGTGTCTGTCACAAAACGTGTTTCCCAGCTCGTGAGCCCATCTGCATTTTCATGACATCTGCCTGAAACTGTTATTGACAGTCAGATTTTGGCTGGTGTGATCCTTGGACCACTTAACCGTGTTGCCACAGCCTATTTTTACCTCCAGAGCATTTCCCAACACCTTCTTACCTGTCGCTGAAACTCTCACCCCATGCCTTTGTTACCTGTGAATCCCACTGCATTCATGTTTGGTCCCCATACTTTTTAAACCTCAGGTACTCCACTAGTCCATGACTCAAAACGCACTTAGCCCTGACCTGCTTGCTGGCCTCCATTGACTTCTGGTTAAGCAAACCTCTATTTAAAAAATCTCCATTTGTGATTTCATCCCATCATGTTCCCCTCTCGCTAATGCCTCCACCTAAGACAATCCACCTCGAACACGATCATCTATTCTTGTCCCATTGAGCATCTCTGCATTTACAGCTTTATTTACAGCTGTGCATTCGGCTCCTAGAAATATAGATTCTGGGATTCTCTTCTTCACCTTCCTTTCATCCTTTAAGATGCTTTTTTAAAACCTACCTCTTTGACAGAGTCACCTGCTGTGATATTTCCTTGTGCGGCTCGTCAAATTTTGTTTATTGGCATTCCTGTGAAACGCCTTGGGACATTTTGTTACATTAAAGGTGTAAAAATAATTACAAGTTGCTTTTGTTATATTTGCCAAACTTAGCTATAATCATATCTTAAACGTTGTGTTGTGCATGCAGTTTAAACATCGTATTTTAACGGGCAGCCGCTGTTTTTGTTTTGTCCCGCACATTGAGGAAGGTGGTTATGAGCCAATGATGTCTTGGCTCTTGTCTTTGACAATCGTTGTCATCAAAGTTGAAGCACTGGGAAGGGCCACAAAAGCCACAAAAATATCAACAGAAATAAACCACAAAATAAATGCTTAGAAATTTGCTTCTCCTGTAAAAATGTTATCTTTATCTTCAATGCCATTAAACTCCTGTTTGACAAAAAAAAACCACACAAATCAGAAATCATAGTCAGCATTTGCCAGAAATGTGGTGGCCATTTATGCTAGTGTCATTTAATTGATTTAATCAGTGAGTGGTTTGAAGCTTCTGATAGGGTGTCCTATGTTCGAGTAAAATTGCTGCATTGTTTTTTTTTGCTTGTTTGCTTGACACAATGCCGGAGACTTGTACTAATGATAGCTAAGAATCAGTGCAAAAGACTTTTCAATGAAACTAATCCATAATGCTTTAGTTCTTGCTTCATTATGATGCTGTATATTAATGTCCTGATTTGTTGCTTGCATGACATGGTCCTGTTTTGCACTGGAATAAGAAAGTCTTATTTTTATACATAATTAATATTTAGCAGTGCCTTTCATGCTGTAGGCATTTAGGACTGTCTATTAAATGATCCCTCGACTTATATAAAATGTTATCAATATATTGGAGAACATGAATCCTGCTTGATCTGAATAGATTATGGGCCCTGTAACAATGAAAGTGCTTTAGTAGCTTGGTTGATGCGTTATTAAATTGTTTCATAGTGAAACAATTCTTTCATCCAATAAAAAAAATGCTACTCATGTTCCATCAAAATTAGCTTTTCTTCGTCTGAATCTTGTAATGGGATGCACGAAATGCTGAGGCTGCTCTCCAATTTTCTCCCATTCTTGCATGCTGTGTTTTGGCTCCAGTGTACGGAACATTAAGAATTCTCCGAAGATGGACACAAAAAGCTGGAGTAACTCAGCGGATCAGGCAGCATCTCTGGAGAGAAGGAATGGGTAACGTTTCAGGTCGAGACCCTTCTTCAGACTGGGCAGGGAAAAGGGAAACGAGAGATATAGGCAGTGATGTAGAGAGATGAAGAACAATGAATGAAAGATATGCAAAAAAGTAACAATGATATCGGAAACAGGCCATTGGTAGCTGTTTGTTGGGTGAAAACGAGAAGCTGGTGTGACCTGGGTGGGGGAGGAATAGAGACTGAGGGAATGCCGGGGTTACTTGAAGTTAGCGAAATCAATATTCATACCACTGGCCTGTAAGCTGCCCGAGCAAAATATGAGATGCTGTTCCTCCAATTTGTATTTACCCTCACTCTGACAATGGAAGAGACCGAGGACGGAAAGGACAGTCTGGGAATGGGACGGAGAATTAACGTGTTTAGCAACCGGGAGATCAGGTAGGGTCAGGCGGACTGAGCGAAGATGTTCAGTGAAATGTCGCCGATGTATAAGAGTCCACATCTTGATTCCTCCTAGTCAGAATTCTCCTGTATTCCTCCACAGGGCTCGATGAGATCTAACTGGAAGCACGATCAGCTGTTCGAGCGGAAAGGACGAAAACACTGAGAGGGTGGTTAATAGTAGGGAAAAGCAAGGATTGGGATTCAGTGGGTGGTTAGGAGAATCAGATTAGATGAGATTAGATTAATCTAGTGTCATACACACCAGAATGCAATGGGGTTCCAAGTTCCCATTAAGCTCATAGAGTAAACAGTATATATGTGGTAATGACGAATACAACGAGTGCAAAAGGAAGGGTTTAGAGGGATGTGGACAAAATGCAGGTAAATGGAACCAGGATACTAATGCCAACTTGGATGGGGTGGATAGTGTGAGCCAAAGGGCCTGTTTCCGTGCTGTAGACCAACGAGTACAAAACAGCAGAATGGAGCAAGATTAAAATGTAAAGTACAAGTAGTGCAAAAGAATATCAAAGTACAATAATGGAATAACTAAATGAGCTGGAGTGAAGAGTTAGAATACACTGTACTCAGCTGCTCTTAAGTCTGGATGTCCAAGCTTTCAAGTGCCTGTATCTTCTGCCAGAAGGTAGAAGGGAGGTAAAAGAATGATTAAGGATGACAGGCATCTGAGACAATCAGCCTTCCTGATGCAAGGCCCCATGAAGATGGACTAAATGGAAGGAAGTGAATGCCTGTGATGGACTGGGCTGTGTTCACCACTCTCTGAAGGTTCAGGTAGTCAGGAGCACAACAGTTTCCATAACAGGTGGAGACGCCTCCTGTCAGAGAAGACTTACACGGATGTTGCCAGGACTTGAGGGTCTGAGCTATAGGGAGAGGTTGAGTAGGCTGGGACTCTATTTCCTGGAGCGCAGGAGGATGAGGGGTGATCTTATAGAGGTGTATAAAATCATGAGAGGAATAGATCGGGTAGAGGCACAGAGTCTCTAGCCCAGAGTAGGTGAATCAAGGACCAGAGGACATAGGTTTAAGGTGAAGGGAAAAAGATTTAATAAGAATCTGAGGGGTAGGTTTTTCACATAAAGGGTGGTGGGTGTATAGAACAAGCTGCCAGAGGAGGTAGTTGAGGCTGGAACTATCCCAATGTTTAAGAAACAGACAGGTGCATGGATAGGACAGGTTTGGAGGGATATGGACCAAATGCGGGCAGGTGGGACTGGTGTAGCTGGGACATGTTGGCCGGTGTGGGCAAGTTGGGCCAAAGGGCCTGTTTCCACGCTGTATCACTGTGACTCTGAGAGTATTTTCAGTAGCACATCGCGAGTAGTTCGAGAAAATCCTTGTGGGGCCAAATCTTCTCAAGACAATAAGAAAATAAATGTACTGTTGAACTTTTATTGATCATCACATTAGTGTTAAGGGACCAGGTTAGATTGCTGCTGATAAGGATTCCCAGAATCTTGAAGCTGTTGACTACCTCTATAGCAGATCCGTTGATGAGGATAAGATTGTGTACACCCCTCAATTTGTCAGATCAATAATCAATTCTTTCATTGTGCTGATGTTTAAGGGCTGGATTATTGGCTGTCACGATGACACATTCACTTCTAAATTTCTTTCCTGTTCTTCATCTCATCGTTAATGGTATCCTCCATAGACCTGTTTTTTTCTGTCCACAAATCGCAGAAGGACTAGATCGTCTGAATTTCAGGCACATATGTATGCTGTTCCCAATCTTTCAAAGCATTATTATGGTTATTGCTGGGCAGTAGTCATTGAGACAGGTCACTATTTTACCCGGTTACGGGAATGCTAGAGGTTGCCTTACAGATGGGCACAGAAGATTGTCAGAGTGAGAGGTTGAAAATGTTGGTGGAGTCTGTGGCCAGTTGACTGGAGCACAATTTCAGAACCAAGTCCAAGGACTCCACACAGGCCAGCCAGATTCAAATGTTTGGAGAAATTTGGCTTCACAGGTGCAATTAGATAATGAACTTAATTTGAGGAAGGACGTCCTTGCTATTGAGGCAGTGCAGCGTAGGTTCACGAGATTAATCCCCGGGATGGCGGGACTGTCATATGAGGAAAGATTGGAAAGACTGGGCTTGTATTCTCTGGAGTTTAGAAGGATGAGAGGGGATCTTATAGAGACGTATACAATTATGAAAGGACTGAACAAGCTAGATGCAGGAAAAATGTTCCCAATGTTGGGGGAGTCCAGAACCAGTGGCCACAGTCTAAGAATAAAGGGGAGGCCATTTAAAACTGAGGTGAGAAAAAACTTTTTCACCCAGTAGTGAATTTGTGGAATTCTCTGCCACAGAAGGCAGTGGAGGCCAATTCACTGGATGAATTTAAAAGAGAGTTAGATAGAGCTCTAGGGGCTAGCGGAATAAAGGGATATGGGGAGAAGGCAGGCACAGGTTACTGATTGTGGATGATCTGCCACGATCACAATGAATGACGGTGCTGGCTCGAAGGGCCAAATGGCCTCCTCCTGCACCTATTTTCTGTTTCTAACTTCAAGGCCCTGACCTGGGTAAAGGGGAGTTGATGGTAGATTGTGGATCAAGACAGAGGAAAGTGTGGGAATAGGTGTTTGGTGCTTGGGGAGAGATGATGAGAGAGGTAAATTGGACTAAAATTGACGGGAAAGAGGAGGAAAGAAAAAAATGGTTAGTAATGCACTTGCATTTTCCACAAAGCTGAGGAGCCACAACAGATGTGGAGAAGCGGTCAGAGAAGGGTGAGTGAACTCTCCCGGGATTTCTTTGTGAATGATGGTTTTCACTTGTGGGTGAATGCAAGGCAAGGGGACTGAGGAATCCCTGACCTGCAGCACATCCTGATTTTGTAATTGCTGCCAGTCCCCATGGGCTGAGCGAGAATGAGTTATATTGTCATTCCCTCGGTTCTTCGGCCAAAATAAAACACAGAATAATGAACAGGCAACAAAGGAAAGGATTACGGCTTCAATAGCTGATAGAATCATGCAGCGTGGAGACAGGTCCTCCAGCCCAACTTGTCCATACCGACCAAGATGCCCCATCTACACTTGCCCCATCTGCCTGCATTTGGCCCATATCCTTCTAAACCTTTCCTATCCATGTATCTGTCCAAATGTCTTCTAAATGCTGTTTATAGTACCTGCCTCAAATACCTCCTCTGGCAGCTCGTTCCATACACCCAGCACCCTCTGTGTGAAAAAGTTCCCCCTCAGGTTCCTATTAAATCTTTTCCCTCTCACCTGTGTCCACTGGTTCTTGATTTTCCTACTCTGGTTAAAAGACTGTGCATTTACCCTACCTATTCTCCTCATGACCTTATTATACACCTCTGTAAGATCACCCCTCATCCTCCAGTGCTCTAAAGAATAAAGTCCTTGCCTGCTCAACCTCTCCCTATAGCTCAGTCCCTTGAATCCTGGCAACATCCTTGTAAGTCTTCTCTGCACCCTTTCCAATTTAACACCGTATTTCTTGTCACAGGGTGACCAAAACTGAACACAATACTCCAAATGTGGCCTCACCGATGTCTTGTACAACTGTAACATAACCTCCCAACATCTATACTCAATACTCTGACTAATGAAGGCCAATGTACCAAAAGCCTTCTTGACCACCCGATCCACCTGTGATGCCACTTATAATGAACAATGTACCTGCCCTCTTAGATCCATTTAGAACGGAGATGAGGAAGAACTTTTTCAGTCAGAGTGGTGAAGGTGTGGAATTCTCTGCCTCAGAAGACAGTGGAGGCCAGTTCGTTGGATGCTTTCAAGAGAGAGCTGGATAGAGCTCTTAAGGATAGCGGAGTGAGGGGGTATGGGGAGAAGGCAGGAACGGGGTACTGATTGAGAGTGATCAGCCATGATCGCATTGAATGGCGGTGCTGGCTCGAAGGGCTGAATGGCCTACTCCTGCACCTATTGTCTATTGTCTATCCCTCTGCTCTGCAACACTACCCGGAGCCCTGCCATTCACTGTGAAGGTCCTGCCCTGGTTTGACTTCCCCAAATGCAACACTTCGCACTAACCTGTATTAAACTCCATTAAACATTCCTCAGCCCTCCTCCCCAACTAATCAAGGTCCTGCTGCAATTTTGGACAACCACCTTCGTTATCTACGATGCCATCCACTTCTATGTCATCTGCAAACTCACTTATTGTGCCTTGTACATTGTCATATCAAATCGTTGATATAAACCAAGTTGGGTACCAGGCAAGGAGTTGACTTGTCGGAGTCATGTCTATAGTTGTGTGTAACAAAAACTCGGCTGACCTCGCTTATTCTAAGTTGCTGCACTTTGAGCTGATCCAAAATTATGCTGCTCATTTCCTAATTTGTACAAGTCCCATACATCCATTCTATGTATGTTTGCTGATGTACATTGATTCCTGGTTAAGCAATGCTGATCCTTCTTTATAAACCCCTCCACAGTTTCTATCCTTTACATCTCGATGCATCTGTCCAGCCATGAACGTCTACTTGATCACTGGTCTATAATTCTGATCAGGAATAGGTAATGTGTTGGGTCAAGATCATTCTTCAGACCGTCTGAAATGTTCCCTATTCCTTTTCTCCAGAGATGCTGTTTAACCCAGTGCTTCTTAAACTGGTGAATGGTTCACCCACGGGTGAATAAAATTATTTTTGGGGTGAATGAAACTAGAGAGTTGAATGACTTAATTTATTCAGATTTTTTTTTCCTCTATACTTAAAAAAGGCATTGGCATTAAAGTGGTTAGTAAGCTCTTATTGGTTTTACTGGTAGTGGAGCTGGAAATTTGATATGTTTTTTCTCTCTACCTATGGTTTTCTAATTTCAAAGTAGCGGGATAGTTCCCAAATTCACTGTAATATAACCTTTTAGGGAAGCCCAGACGAGCTAGCGGGATCATAACATTCATCAAGGGCAACACTGGAGGATTGCCGTAGGCAACTGTTGAACTGTAACTTTACTTTGTGTTGCCAATTTAGCTACTTTTCTACTAGAATCAGAATTCTATATATATTTACTGTACTTCAATCTACCAGCACTTATTTGCATCAAGCAACATGAATTCTAGCTATATTACAGAAATTTGAGCCCCGTTTTTAGGCAAAGTTAGATTGTGCTATTTTCTTGTAGTGATATTCTGCACTTTCCATTCGCTAGACTTCAGTATTTTGTGAGTTTGATTTGCAGATTAAGACGCTATGTCCTTGTTGAAGTACCTAAAGAAACAAGCTCCAGAGGAAGAGTGTACGGGAGGAAGTAGTTCATTTCTGAAAGAAAGTGAAACAAACAGGAGTCAAGAGGAGGTATGTTCAGAAGGCAAGTCACTTGTCAAGAATGACAAGGAAACTGAGGATAACAAACTTAAAAATGTAACAGATGATGACTGTTAATGATATGGGCAAGGAAAAACTTAATCTCAAGAGAAAATACCACGACCAAAGAACCCTCTCCACAAAACTCAAGAAAAGAAAGTGGAACGAAGAATATATCAAGTTTGGCTTTCTCCTTCCCCAAGATTAACTAACAAGCCCTACTCCCTCAACTCAGTGCATGTTTTGCAGTGTAAAATATAGCAACCAGTGCTGGCTCCTTCAAAATTACAGACTCGTTTAAGAACAAAGCATTGCAATCATCAAAACAAGTCCATACAGTTTTACAAAAACACTGGTGAGTATTTGTGGAAGCAGCAGAATCTCTTCCAGTCGATGGGAAAGAGTGACACTGCGACTAAAAAACCTTTTCTTCTTGCCTCTCTTCAAGTAGCACATGTGCTCATGAAAGAAAAAAAGCCAAACACAGAGGCTGAGAAAGTTGTCAAACCTTGTTTGAGAATCGTTGCCAATCTACTACATGGTGGAAAGCAAGCAGTGGATAAAGTGGTGCAAATTCCTTTGTCCAATGACACAATTAAACTTCCATCTACAATGATTGCTGAAGATCTGAAGCTTCAGCTGATGGCGAAATTGTTGGAAGCACCATTTTCTACAGTTTGATGCAACTACGGACATTAAAAACGATGCACAACTCATTGTGTATTGTCGTTTCCCGGATCAAAGCTTGGGATAAATTGTCGAGCATTATCTCTTTTCCTTGCCAGTCAGAGAGCAAACTGCAGGTGAATTTATTTTCTCCAAGCTTGACGAATTCATGGAAAATGAAAATTTATCTTGGAGCAAATGTGTTGCTGTGACTACAGACGGTGCTGCAGCCATGATGGGGAAACATAAAGGAGCCACAGCTCGAATCAAAGAGAAATCCCATAATTGCACCTTTTTACATAGTTGTTTACATCGGGAAGCACTGGCTGCCAAGAAACTGAATGACCAGAAAAATGAGCTGGAAGAATTGTTGCAAGATGTGGTGAGAATTGTCAATGGTATTCACCCACAAGCAAAACAATGTCGGCTGTTTTCAGAGCTATGCAAGGATATGTCTGCAGATCACATAATTCTCCTGCATTCTGAGGTTCGATGGTTGTCGCGTGGAAGGATCCTTGAAAGAGTACTGTCCCTGAAGAATGAACTGTCATTACAGTGCATTTCAACAATGATTTTTGGCTGGCCAAATTGTGTGACATGACTTCTATTTTTGAACATTTGAATCGGCTCAAACTTGTCACTTCAAGGTAAAGGAGGTGACATCTTCGATGTCCTTGGGGAAAATAGAAGCCATGAACATGAAGATCACCATGTGGCATATTAACATTCGTAAAGGCAATTTCTCCAATTTCCCACATTTGGAAAGCTTCCTCAAAGAGTGTGAGTGGGAAGAACAGCAACCTGATCTGGAGAAAACACCAAAGGATATCATTTCCAACCATCTGCAGTTGCTGTCCAAAATTTTTGAAACATATTTTCCTCAGAAGCATCTGTAGGACTTGGAAAATGAGATGTGGATAGTTAATCCTTTTGTCACCAGCCACATCAAGCGAGCAGATTTGGGGGAAATGTCAGAAGTGTTGATGGAGCTTCATTATGACTTCACTCAAAAATCACCTTTTGAGATGTACTCCTACTCTGGAGACTATTGGATTGGACTACATGCCTTCCCCGAATACAAATCAATTGCCTTGAAGGCCCTTCAACCACTAGTCATGATGACAACAACTTTCCTGTCTGAACAAGGATTTTCGACCTTGGTAGAATTGAAATCCAAAAACCGCAATCCACTGCAGTATGTTGAATCGGTAATGCGGGTTGGTTTGGAGAAGGAGATTGAACCTCGGTTTGAGAAGCTTGTCACAGGAGTACAGGAACATCCTAGTCATTGATGACAAGTGTAGAAGTATATTGCTTGTCATTTATTTGTGGTAAACATACACAATAAGAAAACATTGTTTCTAAGAATCTAATTCTAAGTTCTAAGACAGTTGTTTACTAACTTTACTTTATGTAAACTAGAAAAATTCTAATAATTTTTCTGTTCTTCTTTTTTTTTGTCACTCCGAGTTGGGAGGGTGCCAGATATTCAGAACTGAGCAACAGACAATGTTGTGATGATGTTTTGAGCATGCATGAGACATATATATGTCAGTACACCTGCACAACTTTTAAAATCTATCATGATGAGGAAGAGCCAGCTTCTGGAGAGAAATGTGCCAAATATGGCAAGTTGATATTTGGTGGTATTGTGAGCTATTGTCGGTTAGAGTCATAGAAAGTTATATTAGTTGGATAGTAATACATTAAATCACATTCTCCATGGATTTTTGAGCTAGTTTTCCAAGGAAAGATAACTTTTCCAAGTAATCAAAGCCCGAAAGGGTCGGATGGGGCTGAAGCCCAGTGTTTAGACGTTGGAATGGTTTTTTAATCATTCTAATAGAATGATTTTCCAACTCCAGTGGTAATTAAACGTCTTTTTTTTCACTCCTAGTTTTCTTTACATATTTTTAGGACGTTCAAAAAGTTGAATAAAATAAACACCTAAGAAATTAGTTGATTTATGTTTTTTGCTCATGTGACAAAATAAATTATATATAAAATTATAAACAAGGGAGAATAAGGCGAAAATTACCAAAAAAACATAAGAAAATTTAGTCGAGGGTGAATGAAATTTTCTGATAAAGACTCAAGGGTGAATGACACTGAAATAGTTTAAGAAGCACTGGTCTAACCCACTGAGTTACTCCAGCTTTGTGTGTCTATCTTCAGTTTAAACCAGCATCTTCCTTCCTACATATAATTCTGACCATCTTTGATGTTAACTGCCATTGGTACCTCTGCTTCTAACTGTTAAGAGTTTGGGTATGAGAATCTCATTTCCTTTGGCTCTCAGCACTTTATGACCAAGGTTTTGTTACAGATGTCACTTTTTTTCATTTTGTGGCTTGTTTACAAATGTAACTTGACAGCACTATAGAACCACAAATGTAACATGATCGAAGGTAGCATTGCCAATAAAGGGGCAGAAAAGTCAGGAAAAGGAGGTAGAGGCATAAAAGACAAGGACGGAACAATAACGTTGAGTCATTGTCCCAGCGGCAGAGAGCTGGTGGCGGCACGGTGGCGCAGCGGCAGAATCGCTGCCTCACAGCGCCAGAGACCAGGGTTCAATGCTGACTACGGGTGCTGTGTGTATGGAGTTTGTACATTCGGCCTGTGACCACGTGGGTTTTCTCAGAGATCTTCGGTTTATTCCCCCATTTCAAAGACTTACAGGTTTGTACATTAGTTGGCTTGGTCTTCTTATCGAGTCCATATCACAAGATTAGGAACTGTTCAGCCAGAGCTGAGCACACTTCTCGGCATCTGCACACAATGGCGTCTTGCGCTTCTTGTGCGTGGTGGTGGAAAGGTTGGTGGAAACAAGGCCGCGACGTGAACGCTCTTTCCTTGACCCCAATTGGCTTGGTATAAATGTAAATTGACCCTCGTGTGTATAGGATAGTGTGAATGTGCGGGGATCGCTGGTCGGCGCGGACCCGGTGGGCCGAAGGTCCTGTTTCCACGCTGTATCTCTAAACTAAACTGAGCTAAACCTGGGTCCAGCCCAGACCTGGGTGGATTTTCACATTCCTTGTGGCCACATGAGTTTCCTCCCATATCCCAAAGATGTGGGGGTAGGCAAATGAACTGGCCAATTAAATTGCCCTGATTGAGTAGATGTATGGTTGAATCCTCTGTGGGACCTTGTGTGGAGAATAAGACATGGTGTAATGTCTCCATCCCTCCACCATCTTAGTTCCCCGACCAGTCTGACTGTCCTCCTGAATAAACGTTATCTCTGCATGCTTTATCGTCAGCTTCCCCAAGCTAACAATGATCTATTCTACATTTTTCTTGCTCTCCGTCCCCTTTGATGTCTCGTTTTCACACCTTATCCTTCCATATCTCTGTGTCTCCCCCTTCCCCCAATCCTTCAGTCTGAAGAAGGATCTCGATCTGAAACGTCACCCATTCCTTCTATCCAGAGATGCTGCCTGACCCGCTGAGTTGCTCCAGCATTTTGTGTCTATCTATGGTGTAATGTGAGATGAGTGCTAATATGTGGTTGGTGATCAGCGTGGTCGCGGGGAGTCCTGTTTCCGTGCTGTATCACTGAATGATACAATGGTGAGACCACTGCACTTACATGACCATGGACAAACTTGTCTTGGTGTGAGTTTACAAATGGAGAGCAGACTCTTTCAAGAGCACAGAACTGGACGACGGTTGTAAGTGAAGGTGATCACGGCATTGAGCATATCACATGTGGATAAAGCTTGAACCGTGAAGAGGGAACAGGCTATTCACATCAAAGATACTAGAGGAGCAAGATGAACCACTCTGTTGAAATCACCTATACTGAAGTGTAGTACGCAAAGGAGCATAACGTCCACCATTTTAGTAAGCAAAACCCGCAGTTCGCTATGCCTCTCGCAGTGTAATCAATGTTTTGGGGGAACAGTATGTGTGATGATAATATTAAAATGCAGAATATATCTCATCTATCAATTCACAGATTTTTGTTATTTTTCTTTTTAAACGTTTCTGCAAGTTTCTGCCTACTAAAATGGCGCCACGACATACTACGGTTTTTAGGGTCGAGTGGTCTATCTTGCTCTGCTCTATTATCTTTGGTGTACATGGTCAGTGTGTTGTTCCATGATGAAGTATTCAAACTTGTCCAATTTTTTTACAACATTAATTGCAACGTGCTTTAAAGTGCTTTCTTCGGCCACTGTGAAGGGGATATTGGGAGCACCACAATATCCATGAGATTAGATAGGGGAAAACAGATAATCTCGAACTGAAAATCCCATACTTTACAATCAGTGCTTGAGTGAGCAGAAATTCATAAGACCATAAGTGATAGGAGCATAAGAATAGGGCCATTCGGCCCATCAAATCTACTCCGCCATTCAATCATGGCTAACCCCATTCTCCTGCCTTCTCCCCATAACCCTTGACACCCGTACTAATCAAGAATCTATCTCTGCCTTAGAAAATATCCATTGACTTGGCCTCCACAGCCTTCTGTGGCAAAGAATTCCACAGATTCATCACTCTCCTTCATTTCTCTTGATTTATGTTGGTTCTTAGATTTTATTTTGGAATTAAATTAACCTGCAGTTCTGAATTTGTACACTGCAGTGCACATCAACAATTCTAGACACTTGTTAAGAAAATGCTCAGTATTTTTGTTTGTGTTTTGTTCAGGTAAGTCCTAAATGCTGTCTGAAGGCTACTGCACCAAGTGGCCCTCTGAATGCAATAGCTTCTGAACTGACATTGAATATCTCAGTGAGATGGTGAACAACTGACTCAGTTTGGCTGGGGATGCCAAAATCCAACCTAAAATGGCAGCTCAGTTGACATGGTCCATTACATGAGAGTGCACTCTTCAGATTGGGGGCTTGAAGAAAGTATACAGCAGTCCTTCAAATTTGTGGTTGCCCTGAGGTAAAGATATTGGCTTCTTAGACAACATATAGGTAGAGTCATAGAGTGATACCGTGAAAAATGTTCCCTATGTTGGGGGAGTCCAGAACCAGGGGTCACAGTTTAAGAATAAGGGGTAGGCCATTTAGGATGAGATGAGGAAAATCTTTTTCACACAGAAAGTTGTGAATCTGTGGAATTCTCTGCCACAGAAGGCAGTGGAGGCCAATTCACTGGATGTTTTCAAGAGAGAGTTAGATATAGCTCGAAGATAGACACAGAAAACTGGAGTAACTCAGTGGGACAGGCAGCATTTCTGGAGAGAAGGAATGGGTGACGTAGAATTAGATTTAGCTCTTAGGGCTGAAGGAATCAAGCAATATGGGGAAAAAGCAGGAAAGGAGTACTGATTTTAGATGATCAGCCATGATTATGTTGAATGGCGGTGCTGGATCGAGGGGCCAAATGGCCTACTCCAGCAGCTATTTTTGTATGTTTCTATGATCCAAATATGGTATTCATGCTAAACGCAATGATATTTTAGTACACAAAGCATAGATGCAATCAATTTCTACTCATATATTCTAGGCCTGCCTAATGTGTGGTCACAATGAGTCCTCGAGTCTTACAGTGTGGAAACAGGCCCTTCGGCCCAAGTTGCCCACACCGGCCAACATGTCCCAGCTACACTAGTCCCACTTGCCTGCACTTGGTCCATATCCCTCAAAACCTGTCCTATCCATGTACCTGTCTAACTGTTTCTTACATGTTGGAATAATCCCAGCCTCAACTACCTCCTCTGGCAGCTTGTTCCATACACCCACCACCCTCTGTGTGAAAAAGTTACCCCTCGGATTCCTATTAAATCTTTTCCCCTTCACCTTGAACCAATGTCCTCTGGTCCTCGATTCCCCTACTCTGGGCAAGAGACTCTGCATCTATCCGATCTATTCCTCTCATGATTTTGTGCACCTCTATAAGATCACCCCACCCCTCATCCTCCTGCGCTCCAAGGACTAGAGTCCCAGCCTCCTCAACCTCTCCCTGTAGTTCTGACCCTCTAGCCCTGGCAACATCCGAAGCATAGATCCATTTATACATTTATTTCCACAGAATTATCAAAAAAATGTCAGAAGTGAATTTGACAGCCTCTCGGTCACCTCAGAAGCGTTTGTTCTCCAATATTCAGATGGCCGACATTGCCAGCTGTCTTATCTTGTTCCTCACAGGCAGGATCTTTTATCTCAGAGGATCAAATGGGGTCTTAACTCAGCAGATTTTTTTGACAGCAAACCTTATTGAAGGGAAAGAGCTAAATAACAAAGAAACCTCAACTGACAGCAGTGATTGCCACCCCTGTATGCAGCTTGGCATGCAAATGCTTTATCCTTTAAAATCAGAGCTTTGCAGTTCCTGCAAGTTGAAAAGAAACTTCTTGAAGAGGAATTGCATTCCAAATATGATTTTACATAAACGATTGGATCATATTTTAGAAAATATCAACTCACATTTTTACACTTCTGGAAGATCAATTGCTGCCTGATTCAAACAGCCTGACATAGAAAATAGGTGCAAGAGGAGGTCATTCGGCCTTTCGAGTCATTGTGATCATGGCTGATCGTCCACAATCAGTAACCCGTGCCTGCCTTCTCCCCATATCCCTAGAGCTCTATCAAACCCTGTTTTAAATTCATCCACTGAATTGGCCTCCACTGCCCTCTGTGGCAGAGAATTCCACAAATTCACAACTCTGAGTGAAAAGGTTTTTTCTCATCTCAGTTTTAAATGGCCTCCCCTTTATTCTTCGACTGTGGCCCCTGGTTCTGGACTCCCCCAACATTGGGAACATTTTTCCTGCGTCTAGCTTGACTTTTCCAATAGTCCTGACATTTATTTTCATTTTGTGATCCAGTTGTGTGCACTGTAACATTTGAAGAACTTCCTCGCACTGTTTTTGAGTTAAGTCAAAGAAAATGTTACGAAAAATAGTACTAGTTTTAAAAAGCAACTTTCAGATATGTCACGGTAAGGCATGATATTGTTTTAATCTCTCTAATGCTCCGTATTCTAAAAGCATTATCGAGACCATTCGAGACGTTGAGATCATTTATAGTACCGTAGCTGAGTCTAAAAACCAACAAGCTTGTTTATTTCGTACAAGAACAGGACTGTGCCATTTAAATGTTTCTAAGTTAACGTGAACTTTTTTTAAAGCAGCATAAAGACTAATCTTGTTACAGGAAAAAAGAAGGGGCAAGATAAGCCATGGTAAGCAAGATGCAGAAACACAAATGTGTGGGAGATGCTGGTTTAAACCGAAGATAGACACAAAAAGCTGGAGTAACTCAGCGGGACAGGCAGCATCTCTGGAGAAAAGGAATAGGTGACGTTTCAGGTCGAGATCTTCCAGAGAGCAGGAGGAATCAGACGGGGAGCACCCAACACATTTTGTCTGCTCCATTGTGAAACCTTCTCAAGGTATGTCTACTTTGAAGTTCTCCGATGAGAGTTCTGCAATATCCTCTCTTGCTGCTCTATGATTCCTCCTACTGTCTGACTACTTTTTTTGCGTATCTTTCATTCAGTTGTTCTATATCTCTCTACATCACCGTCTGTATCTCTCAGTTTCCCTTCCCCCTGACTCTCAGTATTCCTTTTCTCCAGAGATGCTGTCTGACTCGCTGAGTTACTCCAGCTTTATGTGTCTGTATCTGCAGAAACACAAAGCTGGGTATGCACTTAAACAAACCTGTTGAAGGAGGCATGGAACACATGTTGGAATAACTCAGCGGGTCAGGCAGTATCTCGGTGTTTCAGGCACAATCTGAAGAACTGTGCTGACCTGAAACATCGCCTATCCATGTCCTCCAGAAAGGCTGCCTGAGTAACTCCAGCACTTTGTGCTCCACACTGGACCCCAGCATATCCAATGCTTTGTGCCTCTATTTTGAAGAAGGCAAGTAGATAAAGTCTGTTTTCTAAGCCAAGCAAGATTCACTAAAGTACAAATCATTGATTAGACCCTATGGAATATTGTGTCCTGTTCTGATCTGATTACTTGCATATCATATTGCATGCCAGGCAATAAACAATAGACAATAGGTGCAGGAGGAGGCCATTCGGCCCTTCGTGTCAGCACCGCCATTCACTGTGATCATGGCTGATCATTCTCAATCAGTACCCCGTTCCTGCCTTCTCCCCATATCCCTTGACTCCACTATCTTTAAGAGCTCTATCTAACTCTCTCTTGAAAGAATCCAGAGAATCGGCCTCCACTGCCTTCCGAGGCAGAGAATTCCACCGATTCACAACTCTGGGTGAAAAAGTTTTTCCTCATCTCCGTTCTAAATGGCCTCCCCCTTATTCTTAAACTGTGGCCCCTGGTTCTGGACTCCCCCAACATCGGGAACATGCTTCCTGCCTCTAGCGTGTCCAATCCCTTAATAATCTTATATGTTTCAATAAGATCTCCTCTCATCCTTTTAAATTCCTGGGAGAATTTGCAGAATGGATTTACTGGAATTATATGAGTGATGGAAAAGTGAGTTATCAGGGCTGTTTCTTAAAACTGAGATGGCTAGGCAGAGATGTATGTTCAATTTCAAGATTATATTTGATAGATCAATGTATCTACCCTATATTTGATAGATCAAGATATCTACCCTAAATTGTGAGTACCCAGGTTGGAGCTTGGTAGGAGAGTGTAGCAGAACAATAAGAGCTCTCTGAGAATTCACTTGCCCACACCGGCCAACATGTCCCAGCTACACTAGTCCCACTTGCCCGCGTTTGGTCCATATCCCACAAAACCTGTCCTATCCATGTACCTGTCTAACTGTTTCTTACATGTTGGAATAGTCCCTGCCCCAACTACCTCCTCTGGCAGCTTGTTCCATACACCCACCAGCATCTGTGTGAAAAAGTTACTCCTCAAATTCCTATTAAATCTTTTCCCCTTCACCTTGAACCGATGTCCTCTGGAGAACAATAAGAGCTCTCTAAGGATTCACTTGTAGCCTCCACCAGCTTCAGTGCAAGCGAAAGCCTGTCGGGTTTGAGAGATTTATTAGAAGGACCAGAGGACATGGGTTCAAGGTGAAGGGGAAAAGATTTAATAGGAATCCGAGGAGTAACTCTTTCACACAGAGGGTGGTGGGTGTATGGAACAGGCTGGAACAGAGGAGGGAGTCGAGGCAGGGTTTAAGAAGCAGTTACACAGGTACATGGATAGGACAGGTTTGGAGGGATATGGACCAAGCGCAGGCAGGTGGGACTAGTGTAGCTGGGACCTGTTGGCCAGTGTGGGCAAGTTGGGCTGAAGGGCCTGTTTCCACACTGTATCACTCTATGACTCCAGCAGCATGGTATTCTGTAGGAGAGCCTCCACCCTTAGACTCAACGTGCTTGTTACACATTGCCCTTGAGCATTTGCTGAACCATGATACAGGTAGCCTGTCCTGATGGGAATCGTGCTGCGGGATAGGGTTGCCAACTGTCCCGTATTAGCCGGGACATCCCGTAATTTTGGGCTAAATTGGTTTGTCCCGTACGGGACCGCCCTTGTCCCGTATTAGGCCCAGGGGGGCGTTGTAGGCCCGGACAGTGTAGGCCCGGATGCTGTCGGTCCGGACAGTGTAGGCCCGGGCGCCGCCTGACGGAGGTTGCATAGCAACCCGCCTCCTGGCCCGGGCGGCCGCCATTGGTGGAGCGGGAGCACATGGCCACAGGCTGGGTGAGGTCACTTGGGACGCTGGGCGGTGACGTCCCTTATTTGGGAGTGAGATAGCTGCCACTCTTGGCTGCAGTCCCAGCTGTTCACAGTCTGTGTCAGGGGTTGAGGCGAGGGGGATCGTGATAATCAATGCAAGGTCGTGTGCATTGCTTGTGGCAGCGTGTGTTGCTAAGGGATTTCTGAGGGGCTTCACAGTGCGATGCAGTCGGGCTAAGTGAATGGGGGAGGACATGACAGATGGAATTAATATGGTAAGAATTGAGTCAACCACCTTGGTAAATAGAAGTGCAGGGTATTATTTTATGAGCTCGGTGTGCTCAGTTAATGAGCAGGTGCAGCAAGCAATTACAGTGACAGGCAGCGTGTTGGTCTTTATTGCAAGAGCCTTTCTTTGAGCATAAAACTAAAGATGTCTCACTGGAAATATATAAGACCCTGCTGAGATTGCCTCTGGAAATAGAGCGCAGGTTTAACCTCCCTCTCCAAGGAAGGAACTGCCGGTGGAAGAGAGAAAGCAGCATTTACCTGACTCACTGCTGCAACGGACGATACGACTTCTGAGAAACTGAGAGGACCTGAATTATTTATTGTTGAAGAGAATAAAATGTGAGGTAGACATAAAATGCTGGAGTAACTCAGGCAGCATCTCAGGCAGCATTGGGTCAGGCAGCTTATTCAGAGTGAAGAAGGGTCTCGACCCGAAACGTCACCCATTCCTTCTCTCCCGAGATGCTGCCTGACCTGCTGAGTTACTCCAGCATTTTGTGTCTACCTTCGATTTACACCAGCATCTGCAGGTTTTTTTTCATAGAATAAAATGTGATCTCATTGAAGCATGCAACAATCGGACATAAAAATTAGAAGCATTCACTTAAATCATAGCTGACCTTTTACCCCAATTCATCTTTCCAGCACACATCCTTTGAATCCATTAATATCCAATATTAAACTGTATATTCAGTGTTTTGTTTAGTTTAGTTAAATCTAGAGATACAGTGTGGAAACAGGCCCTTTGGCCCACCAACAGCGATCACCCGCTCTATCCTACACATTAGCGACAATTTACTGAAGCCAATTCACCAACAAACCTGTACGTCTCTGGATGTCGGAGGAAACTCTCCAAATTTGAGGAAGGACATTCTTGCTATTGAGGGAGTGTAGCGTAGGTTCACTAGGTTAATTCCCAGAATGGAGGGACTGTCATATGTTGAAAGACTGGAACGATTAGGCTTGTATACACTGGAATTTATAAGGATGAAAGGGGATCTTATTGAAGCATATAAGATTATTAAGGGGTTGGACACGTTAGAGGCAGGAAAACATGTTCCCAGTGTTGGGGGAGTCCCGAACCAGGGGCCACAGTTTAAGAATAAAGGGTAGGCCATTTAGAACGGAGATGAGGAAAAACTTTTTCACCCAGAGAGTTGTAAGTCTGTGGAATTCTCTGCCTCAGAAGGCAGTGGAGGCCGATTCTCTGGACGCTTTCAAGAGAGAGTTAGATAGAGCTCTTAAGGATAGCGGAGTCAGGGGGTATGGGGAGAGGGTACTGATTGTGGATGATCAGCCATGATCACATTGAATTGCGGTGCTGGCTCGAAGGGCCGAATGGCCTCCTCCTGCACCTATTGTCTATTGTTTATTGAAACCGGAGCACCCGGGGCAATCGACACAGGTCACAGGGAGAACGTACAAACTCCGTACAGACAGCACCCGTAGACGGGATCGAACCCAGGTCTCTGACAGGGTAAGGTAGCAACTCTACCACTGCGCCACCCTAAGATATGCCTGACCATGTGGAGTTCTCTTGAGTAAAGAATTCCAAAGATTCGTTCCACTTTGGATGAAGGAATTCCTTCTTAATTCTCTGTTCAACGACAGACTCTTTGCGCTGAGACTCTGATCCGTGATTCAATCGGCACGGTGGCGCAGCGGTAGAGTTGCTGCCTTACAGCGAATGCAGCGCCGGAGACTCAGGTTCGATCCTGACTACGGTACAGAGTTTGTACGTTCTCCCCGTGACCTGCATGGGTTTTCTCAGAGATCTTCGGTTTCCTCCCACACTCCAAAGACGTACTGGTTTGTCGGTTAATTGGCTTGGTAAATGTAAAAATTGTCCCTAGTGGGTGTAGTAGGATGGTGTTAATGTGCGGGGATCGCTGGGCGGTGCGGACCCAGTGGGCCGAAGGGCCTGTTTCTGCGCTGTATCTCTAAATCTAAAAATTTTAAGGCCACCCCAGCCAGCAGAAATACCAACTCCATATCTACCCTCTTAAGGCCCCGACTGATATTTTCAGTGTTGCACCTTATCAAAGGGCTTCGGAAATGTCCAAATATACAACGGCTGGTTTTCCCTTACCAATTCCACTGGTTACAACTTCAAAAAACTCAGTTCCGTAAATCTTTTAAACTCGGCCTAACACCGAGCCACTTCATATCATATCATATCATATATATACAGCGCGGAAACAGGCCCTTCGGCCCACCAAGTCCGCGCCGCCCAGCGATCCCCGTACATTAACACTATCCTACACCCACTAGGGCCAAAAATTTTTTTTAACATTTCATCAAGAATAAATTCCAGCATTTTCGCACTGCTTATGTTAGGCTAGCTAGTCTATAATCTACCATATTTCCCCATCTACGTAAGTAGCAAAATTCCTTTTGCTATCTTACAATCTGTGACAACCATTCTAGGAATCAATGAAATGTGAAAGATGCTATCCAGTGCGTCCATTTTGACTAGATAAGAACCCTACCTTGAATATCTACAACTTGGGTGGCAGTCAAAATCTAATGGATCTACCATTCAAGATGGAGATGAGAAGAGATTTCTTCATCCACTGATTCTTCAGAATTCTTTGTCGAGGGCTATGAGTCAAGACACGCAGTATATTCAACTGCTATTTCTTAGATTCTTAAGAAAAATGGTTATGAGATGGTGTTGGCAATAGGTTGTAAGCCATCTGTTGAGTGTGAAGACTATTGGAAGTAAGGTAAAGATAAAGGACATCATGAATGAATGAATAAGTTTATTGGCCAAGTATGCATTATACAAGTAATGTGCTTATACAAGGAATGCATATACAAGTAGGCCTACACAAAGAATCATGGTTCTGCAATTGGCCGCACAAATAACATGGATGTGGTTGAGTATTGTGTCTACAGATCAAGGTATTCCTTACTGAAAAGTGGAAGTAAGACATTTTGGAAGATCTAGTATAACCACAAGGAAATGCAAACCCAGATTCTATCTGTTGGGAGCAGTCGGAGAAGATGCAGCAGAGATAAACTAGGGTAAGTAATGAGTTATTTTCTGGAAATGGGATCATGCTCCATCGCCTCCAATGTAGGCGCGGCGGTAGAGTTGCTGCCTTACAGCGAATGCAGCGCCGGAGACTCTGGTTCGATCCTGACTACAGGCGCCGTCTGTACGGAGTTTGTACGTTGTCCCCGTGACCTGCGTGGGTTTTCTCCGAGATCTTCGGTTTCCTCCCACACTCCAAAGACGTGCAGGTTTGTAGGTTAATTGGCTAGGCAAATGTAAAAATTGTCTCTAGTGTGTGTAGGATAGTGTTAATGTGCGGGGATCGCTGGGCGGCGCGGACCCGGTGGGCCGAAGGGCCTGTTTCCGCGCTGTATCTCTAAATCTAAATCTAAAAATCAGATCCCACCACAAGTCATATCTCCCCACCCCACCCCACCCCATTCTGCCTTCTACAGGGACCACTTTATCTGCAAATCCTGGGATCACTCGCACCTCCCCAGCCAAACCACGCCTCCCAAGGTACTTTCCCCAGCAACCGCAGGAGATGTAACACATCCCTCCCTCGCCTCCATCCAGGGACCCCAGCAGTCCCTCAAGGTACGACTGAGGATTCACACGCACCTCCCCTAACCACATCCGCTGCACCTAGTGTTCCCGATGCGGCCTCATGTCCATCTCCGAGACCAAGCGTAGACTCGGCGAACATTTCGCCGAACACGCGCTCGGTCAGGGACTACTGGATCTCCTGGTCGCTGACCATTTTAGCTCCTTTTTCCATTCTGTCCTGGGCTTCCTCCATTGCCAGAGTGAGGCCACATGCAAACTGGAGGAACAGCAACTCATATTCTGCTTGGGTAGCTTTCAATCTCATGGTGTGAACATTGACTTCTCCAATTTTAGATGAACACAAAACCTCCACCATCCCCCTTTCCCACCATAACACTCACCCCTTTTTTATTCCCCTCCCCCCCTCACCCCCAGCCCCCCCACCCCCCCCCCCTGCCCTCCCCCCTGTGCCTCACCTGGACACACACCTATTTCTCCTTTCCCTTTCCACCTACATTCTTTTATCTCCACAATTTATAACTCTTCAATCCCTTTGTCTTGTACTTACTGTCTTTCAATCTCTGGTCTTTGTCCACCCATCTGCCTATCAAAAGAACCCCTCACTAGTATCCAACAGTATACCTGCGTAGGAAAAAAGCTGCGGATGCTGGTTTAAATCGAAGGTGGTGGAGAAGCTTCTGTGGTCCTGAGATCCTGAGAGCGATGCCGTCTGGAGCCACGCTCCTGGTAGGGTCACCCATAGCGGTGAGGTCGAGGGGGAGGTCCCTGACAAAGAGCGATCCAACCAAGACCTCAACGGTGGAACAGGCGGAGGGAGGGAGGGTGCCGGCTGACTTTAGTGGAGCGTCACAATGGCTGGGAAGGCGGATGGATGAAGGCTGCAGCAGAAAAGGGTCCCCGGTCGTCTTGGACTCCATGCCACTGGATCCTGACCCAGATCTGTCAAGGACCGTGTGGTGGCTGTCTGTGCACCAGTCTCCCCACGTTAAACAAAGTCACGCACAGGCGTCCTATCAGGACAGTCATCCTCGCTTCGAGTGACCGCCGATGATGATGATGATGAGACACAAAATGCTGGAGTAACTCAGCGGGTCAGGCAGCATCTCGGGAGAGAAGGAATGGGCGACGCTGGGTCTCGACCCGAAACGTCACCCATTCCTTCTCGCCCGAGATGCTGCCTGACCCGCTGAGTTACTCCAGCATTTTGTGTCTACCTGTCCATCTACTACCTGTCAGGGTTTGTACTGCCCCTCCTCTCTTCATGCTCCCCCCCCCCCCCCCCCCCCAACTTACAATCAGTCTGAAGAAGGGTCCTGACCGAAACATCATTCAGCCATTCTCCGGGGATGCTGCCTGACCCGCTGAGTTCCTCCAGCACTTTGTGTCTTTTTTCCCCGTAAACCAGCATCTGCAGTTCCTTGTTTCTGCAAGTTTCCAATGACCGGTGTAAGAGGATGGCAGTCAGGAGTCTGTGCATATACTTAATGCAAAGGTTTCGCCAAAGATAGACACAAAGTGCCGGGATAACTCAGCAACTCAGTTACTCCAGCACCATGTGCCTATCTTTGGCATATCATATCATATCATATATATACAGCCGGAAACAGGCCTTTTCGGCCCACCAAGTCCGTGCCGCCCAGCAATCCCCGTACATTAACACTATCCTACACCCACTAGGGACATTTTTTACATTTACCCAGCCAATTAACCTACATACCTGCACGTCTTTGGAGTGTGGGAGGAAACCGAAGATCTCGGAGAAAACCCACGCAGGTCACGGGGAGAACGTACAAACTCCTTACAGTGCAGCACCCGTAGTCAGGATCGAACCAGAGTCTCCGGCGCTGCATTCGCTGTAAAGCAGCAACTCTACCGCTGCGCTACCGTGCCGCCCAGTATAAACTGGCATCGACAGTTCTTTGTTTCGACATTGTGTAAAGATTGTGATTACCTTCTCGAATTGGAGTGCCAGAGGATATCCGAAGAGTCACAGATGTAACTGGTTCTGAGAAAGGGGGAAAAGGGGTTAGATTAAAGAAAATACACCGATCAGCCAAAGCATTATGACCTGACGAGCCAAAACATTATGACCACCTGCCCAATATGCTGTTGGTCCTCCGTGTGCAGCCCCATACGCAGCAGGGTGCGATGCACTGTGTATTGTGACACATTCCTCCCGTGACCACCATTAACATTTTCTGTGACTTGTGCCACAGTCGACCTTCTGTCGGTTCGGACCAGACGGGATAGCCTTCGTTGCCCTCGCGCATCGATGAGCCTTGGGCGCCCAACACCCTGTCTGTCGCCGGTTTGTGGTTTGTCCCTCCTCGGACCACTGTCGGTCGGTACTCACCACTGCTGACCGGGAGCACCCCACAAGCCTTGCCGTTTCAGAGATGCTCTGACCCAGTCGTCTGGCCATAACAATTTGGCCCTTGTCAAAGTCGCTCAGGTCTTTACTCCTGCCCATTTCTCCTGCATCAAACACATCAACTTCAAGAACTGACTGTTCACTTGCTGCCTAATATATCCCACCCCTTGACAAGTGCCACTGTAACAAGATAATGTTATTCACTTCGCCTGTCAGTGGTCATAATGTTTTGGCTGATCGGTGTATATATAATGGGAAATGAGCGTAAAATATTTGTCCTTGCAGAACGGTGCTGCTGGATGGGAGGTGAAAGTAAAATGCAAGCGTTTGATGGATTATGAGCATGGAAACTGGTAATGAATTTCCTTTTAGTAATGCCTGTAACAAAGGTTTGCAAGTCCCATGACAGTAAATGCATTCAGATTCTTAATGATAGTTTTTAAACAAGCTTTATTTACGTTGCATAATAACAGTGCTGGGTTTTATTTGATAGTTTTACAGTGTTATTAAATGTCAAAGTGACATGCAAATAAGAAGTCCTTGCTCCCGGCCCTGGAGTGATGATGTTTTGCGTTCTGTGGTGCCAGCATCGCTGTGGACTTCCAACTGATCCGGAGAATGCTCTGGCTCTCGAGACAACAATATAGCCCAGGAACTTTCAAAAGGGAATTGAGTCAGTGCATGAATGGGAACGGGCCGGGAGTGCATGTCATTGAGGACATCTATCGGAAAGCCAGCATAAGAATAATGGGTTGCAGAGCTCAATAGGGATGCTGTTATGATTTTCCAAGTGAATCCTGAACTTTGCACTTTCCTTGGCATCGTGAACGGTGTTATTTCAGTGAAGACTGATTACTTTTGTTGCTGTTGCGACTTGCAAATTTCTGTTCTATAATCTTTACTATTTATATTTCAGCCGATAGAACCAACGCTCCCCATGTCGATTGTGATGTCTTGAGAGGTCGGGAGCTTTTCTCTTGAAGGTTGGGAGGTGTGGGTGCCGGAAATGAAGACAGAAACGTTCTTGTTTTCAAACTTAAATTCCATATATTTAGTCTTTTCCAAAAACAGGTAAACTTAATTGTTTGCAGACAGGTACACAAAACCAAACCAGGTAGTTAAATCAAAACTGTAGCTTGCTGCCTTCTTACAAAATATAACTCAAACACTGCTTCTCTCCCTGTGTGCTCCAGTCGTTGTCTCTCTCTTTAAATATACTGCATCCCTTCCCTTTTAGCTCTCTCACTGAGGCAATCAGCTCATCTGGTTCAGCTGGGCAGCAATCAGTGTCAGCAGCAATCAGCAGCAATCAGTATCAGCAGCAATCAGTGTCAGCAGGGCAGGCAGCCCTGCTGACTATGGGTTTTGTAGTCTTTTGCTGGCAGCCATGATGGTTTGTAGTCCTTGTTGCATCCACCGGGAGGAAATGTATCTCCCCTCTATGACTCTACCTCTCATGATATCACACGATCCTTCAGCGTTTTACGATGGGCAGGTCCAAGGCAAAGTGAGATCCAGTGACAATGGAAGCAGATTATTCTCCAGCGTGTCCCATTTGTATTGCGAAGGCTGACACTAGATAGATAGATAGATAGATAGATAGATAGATAGATAGATAGATAGATAGATAGATAGATAGATAGATAGATAGATAGATAGATAGATAGATAGATAGATAGATAGATAGATAGATAGATAGATAGATAGATAGATAGATGAAGAAGGGTCAGTCTGAAGAAGGGTCTCGACCCGAAACGTCACCCATTCCTTCTCTCCTGAGATGCTGCCTGACCTGCTGAGTTACTCCAGCATTTTGTGAATAAATACCTTCGATTTGTACCAACATCTGCAGTTATATACATATATATGTATATGTATTCTGCACTACACACACACACACACACACACACACGCATACACATATATATATATATATATATATATATATATATTTATAGTTCCATATATATATGTGTGTATGTATATATATGTGCGTGTATAGTGCAGTATATATATATATATATATATATATATATATATATATATATATATACTGCACTATACACGCACATATATATACATACACACATATATATATGGAACTATAAATATATATATATATATATATATATATGTGTATGCGTGTGTGTGTGTAGTGCAGAATACACATACATATTGTCATTTGATTAGCTTTTGCGAAAATAATTTATTTTGAGGTTTACAGTGAGTTAGTTTGCCTTTCCTTTACCTCAGGAATCAAGGGTACGAATGGAGCCATGATTAACGTGATATAAAATGATTATTTTTTAATGATTCACTTCGTCGGGACATCATCGGCAAGGCTCATGCCTAATTTCCTCAGTGTGGGTGAACTGCCCGTGAATCAATGATTGCCCTTCACGTACTCCCACAGTGCTGTTGGAAAAAGAGTTCAAGAGTGGTACCCAGGGCTGGTGAAGAACTGGAGATATCTTTCCTGGATGGTGTGTGTTGGGAGGAAAGCTGCAGATGCTGGTTTACACCAAAGGTAGACGCAAAATGCTGGAGGAACTCGGCGGGACAGGCAGAGAAGGAATGGGTGGCTTTTCGGGTCGAGACCCTTTTTCATCCTGGATGGTGTTGACTTAGTTGAGACCTGTAGGTGGTGGATAACCACAAATGTGTCATCATTGGTGGTAGAGTGTGGGTGCTGCTGTTGGAGTTGCTTAGGAAAATAACTGCAGTGTTTAATTTTTCAGTTTAGTTTGGAGATACAGAGCCCTTCGGCCCACCGAATCCGCACCGACCAGTGATCCCCGCACACTAACACTATCCCACACACACTAGGGACAATTTACATTTATACTAAGCTAATTAACCTACAATCCTGTACGTCTTTGGAGTGTGGGAAGAAACCGAAGATCTCGGAGAAAACCCACGCAGGTCACGGGGAGAACGTACAAACTCCGTACAGACGGCGCCTGTAGTCAGGATCGAACCCGGGTCTCCGGCGATGTAAGCAGCAATTCTCCTGCTGCACCACCGTGTTGCCCAGTGCATTTGGCAGACGGTACAAACTGATCACTTTTGCCAGTTGTGGAGGAAGTCATTGTTTAGGTTGGTGCTACTTTGGCCTGCAATGTATCTCCATTTGGATCTGCACTCAGCCAGAAGGGTGTTCCATCTCACTTGTGCCTTCAAGACTTGTGGCTAGGAGGTAATCATTGTCTGACACTTTAATGGCATGATTGTTATTTCCCAGTTATCACCTGGTGGATGTTCCTGGTAGACTTCACTGCAGACAGGTGAGTACTGCTGAATTTGCTGAAAATGTGCAAATAAAATTGAACATTATGCAAATAGTTTAAGGCTGACTCATCCAGATTCTCATCATGTTTGCCCAATTGAACAGCTGCCAACAATGTGACAATACATGGACAATCGGGTCTGAAGATGACAGCAATCTCCGTTAGCGATGCTCTTTGAAAGCTCTGAGGTCAAAGCACTGTAAAGCCGTTCACCATCTCCAAGGCACAAATCTCAAAGGCAAGACAAAGGAGATCGTGATCGACTTCAGGAAGTGAACCTGTACACACACCCCAGTTTGCATTGACCGCGCCAAGGTAGAGATGGTTGAAAACTTCTAATTCCTAAGGAGTCATTATCACCAACAACTTCTCCTGGACCACCCATATTGAAGCAACGACCAAGAAAGCACACCAACGCCTCTACTTCCTGAGAAGGCTTAGGAAGTTCGACATGTCCCCTACAACTCTCACCAATTTCTACAGATGCACCATGGAAAGCATTTTATCAGGACGTATCATGGCTTGGTTTGGGAACAGCTCCATCCAAGACCGCAAGAAATTGCAGCAAATTGTGGACGCAGCCCAGACGGTCACACAAACCAATCCCCCTTCCATTGACTCCATTTTGCCTCGGCAAGGCCAGCAGCATATTCAAGGACGAGTCGCACCCTGGCCACTCCCTCTTCTCCCATCAGGCAAAAGGTACAGAAGTGTGAAAACGCACACCTCCAGATTCAGGGGCCGTTTCTTCCCAGCTGTTATCAGGCAACTGAGGGAGGAACATAAACCTGAAGAATTCTCTTCCCTTCCTTAATGCTGTGAGAACTCGACTGTGTATTTTGAGGAGATTGCTAATGAGATTGATGAAGGCAGGCTGGTAGACATTGATTAAAGGACTTCAGTAAGTCATTTTATTCACAAAATGCTGGAGTAACTCAGCAGGTCAGGCAGCATCTCGGGAGAGAATGAATGGGTGACGTTCAGTAAGTCATTTGACCAGTTTCACACTTCTATACCTTTTACCAGGGGACGAGGGAGTGGCCAGGGTGCGACTCGTCCTTGATTGTGCTGCTGGCCTTGCCGAGGCAGCGTGAGGTATAAATGGAGTCAATGGAAGGGAGGTTGGTTGGTGCGATGGTCTGGGCTGCGTCCACAATCTGATGCAAAATCTTGCGGCCCTGGATCGGTTCCCAAACCAAACTGTGATGCATCCTAATAAAATGCCTTCTGTGGTGCATCTGTAGAAGTTGGTGAGAGGTGTACAGGACATGCCAAACTTCCGAAGCCTTCTAAGGAAGTAGAGGCGTTGGTGTGCATTCTTGGTCGTTGCTTCAGTGTGGGTGGTCCAGGAGAAGTTGTTGGTGATATTGACTCCTAGGAATTTGAAGTTTTCAACCATCTCTACTTCGGCGGTCAATGCAAACTGGGGTATGTGTACCACTTCGCTTCCTGAAGTCGATCACCACCTCCTTTGTCTAGCTGACATTGAGACAAAGGTTGCTGTCTCAACACCAGGTCACGAGGTTCTCAATCTCCTTCTTGTACAAGTTAGGAAAAGGGGACGTACAACGAGATCTGGGTGTCCTAGTGCATCAGTCACTGAAAGGAAGCATGCAGGTACAGCAGGCAGTGAAGAAAGCCAATGGAATGTTGGCCTTCATAACAAGAGGAGTTGAGTATAGGAGCAAAGAGGTCCTTCTGCAGTTGTACAGGGCCCTAGTGAGACCGCACCTGGAGTACTATGTGCAGTTTTGGTCTGCAAATTTGAGGAAGGATATTCTTGCTATTGAGGGCGTGCAGCGTAGGTTTACTAGGTTAATTCCCGGAATGGCGGGACTGTCATATGTTGAAAGACTGGAGCGACTAGGCTTGTATACACTGGAATTTAGAAGGATGAGAGGGGATTTTATTGAAACGTATAAGATTATTAAGGAGTTGGACACGTTAGAGGCAGGAAACATGTTCCCAATGTTGGGGGAGTCCAGAACCAGGGGCCACAGTTTAAGAATAAGGGGTAGGCCATTTAGAACGGAGATGAGGAAAAACCTTTTCAGTCAGAGAGTTGTGAATCTGTGGAATTCTCTGCCTCAGAAGGCAGTGGAGGCCAATTCTCTGAATGCATTCAAGAGAGAGCTAGATAGAGCTCTTAAGGATAGTGGAGTCAGGGGGTATGGGGAGAAGGCAGGAACGGGGTACTGATTGAGAATGATCAGCCATGATCACATTGAATGGCGGTGCTGGCTCGAAGGGCCGAATGGCCTCCTCCTGCACCTATTGTCTATTGTCTACTCCGTCTCATCATTATTTGATATCCGGCCCACAATGGTGGTGTCGTGTGGTTATCCCAGGCAAACCAGGAGGCAAATCGGACAGAAAATTGAGCAGATCATTGGCAGATTGAATGTAATGCCAACAGGGCATAGAAGGATAAGGTCCAAATGTGGGCAAATGGGATGAGAATAGATGGGCAAAAATGTCAATATGTTTGCTCTGGGCAGAAGGGCCTGTACACCTCCACGACTCTATCATTCAGAACTTTATCATTCAGTTTGGTTTGGCATCTGATCTGTAGAACAGTAATTGTGAAAAAGCACCTTTTCAATAGATCTCTTCTGTGACAAGGAAAATTAGGAAGATTTGGGGAAGTTTTTTCAAGATCTATGTAATTTTTCTTTGCTGCCAGTGAATTTATTACGTTTTTTTAAAAGGTACTCTTATTTAAACTAAATTTAAACCCCTCGGGTAATTTGAGAATGCCTGAGTTTCATTCTAACATCCATTAGTCTAGGCAAGGGGTGGTTTGCTTGCAATATAATATTCAGTATTACAATTCTTATGTTTTAATAACCTGTGCTTATCTATCACACAGTCTTTTATTTCAGAAAAGATCATATTTCCTCGCAGATAAATACGATTCTGTCAGACCTAAACTACTAAATCACCAGTTAAAATCAATGAATTTTTGATAGAAACATAGAAACATAGAAAATAGGTGCAGGATACAATAATACAATACAATACAATATACCTTTATTGTCATTGTACAGGGGTACAACGAGATTGGGAATGCGCCTCCCATACGATGTAATAAATTAATTAGCTAGTCAGTATTAATTTAAACAACCCACTAGAACAGTTTTCGTGGAGTGGGCCATTCGGCCCTTCGAGCCGGCACCGCCATTCAATATGATCATGGCTGATCATCCAAAATCAGTACCCTGTTCCTGCTTTCTCCCTGCCAATCTCCTGTCCCCCCCCATCCGGACCAAACTCAGATCCTGGGGGGACAGGGCTTTCTCCATCGCTGCTCCCACCCTCTGGAACTCACTACCCCAAACCGTCAGAGACTCCTCCTCACTCACCACATTCAAAACATCACTGAAGTCTCACCTGTTCAGCACTGCCTTCAACCACTGAAGGTCACATCACCTTCTGTCTCCTTTTTCTGTACGTTTACTTATTTATCTATTTATTCAATTCTCTATGTTCTAGAAATCCCTGTAAAGCGTCTTTGAGTGTTTGAAAAGCGCTATATAAATGTAATGCATTATTATTATTATTATTATTATTATATCCCTTGATTCCTTTAGTCCCAAGAGCTAAATCCAACTCTCTCTTGAAAACATCCAGTGAAGTAGATGGAATACAAATGCTCTGATGCAGTTAAGTTTGTATTTTTATGTCCGGTGATAATGCATTGCAGTGCAGTATTTGATTAGTCCAATTGATAGTAAACTTTGATGAATCAGTGCTTTCTTTAATAATGATCTAAATCATTTGGGTCTTCTTCACTTTCCCCGTGATGGTTAATTGGTTAAGTGTGTATGATTTGATGTTGCTTTGACCTTGAGAGTTCAAGATGCTGAGAGCTGTGAACCAAAATGTGTCACACCAGTTCAAAAGAAGCACAATAATGTGATGGAAATGCACGTTTTATTATTCTGCCAAATATGGATTTATGGTGTGCTGTTATTTATAGCACAACTGCACATTATTTTTGCATTTGCTCACTGTAACATCTCTTGGCCATTATTTTGCCTGTCACTTAATCAGCCCCAATCTTGTTATTTGCTGCCGGAATTCCCTTTAACAATCAATTGGCTACAGACGTGACTTTATCGATAAGTAAAGGAATCAAGGAATCGGAATCGAGGGATATGAGGAGAAAGCAGGAACGGAGTACTGATTCTGGATAATCAGCGGTCCTGGCTCGAAGAGCCGAATCGCTTTCTCCTGCACCTATTTTCTATGTTTCTAAATATATAATGTTCGTATGTTCATGAGTTCATAAGCCACAGGAGCAGAAATAGGCCATTCAGCCCATCTAGTCAACCCCGCCATTCAATCATGGCTGATCTATCTCTCCCTCACAACCCCATTCTCCTGCCTTCTCCCCATAGCCCTAGGCACCCGTACTAATCAAGAATTTGTCAATTACCACTTAAAAAAATATCCATTGACGGGCTCCACAGCCTTCTGATGCAAAGAATTCCACAGATTCACCACCCTCTGACTAAAGAATTCCTCCTCATCTCCTTTTTAAAGGGGAGTCCCTCTGGTGCATCTGTAGAAGCATCTGTAGAAGGAGATGGTGCATCTGTAACATAGAAAATAGGTGCAGGAGTAGGCCATTCGGCCCTTCGAGCCGAACCGTAGAAGTTGGTGAGAGGTGTAGGGGACATGTTGAACTTCCTAAGCCTTCTAAGGAATTTGGTGTGCTTTCTTGGTTGTTGCTTCAATATGAGTGGTCCAGGAGAAGTTGTTGGTGATATTGACTCCCAGGAATTTGAAGTTTTCAACATGCATATCTTGAACTCTCACTGTTGTACTTCTAAAACCTTCCCACTTTCCAGATGTCTGTTGCCAGCAAACATCCTACTCCAATCAACTACTGCAATTTTCTGTTGTGTTATGTTAGATTTGAACAAGACTTTGGTGAAGCGAGATTTGCAGTATTATGCTCAGTTTTGGTCACCCTCTATAGGAACAATGCTATTAAGATGGAATGAGAGCAGAAAAGATTTACAAGGATGTTGCCAGGACCTGAGAGACTCTGATGAGGAGAGGTTTGGCACGCTAGGACTTTATTCCCTGGAGCACAGGATCTTTAAGAGATATATAAAATCATGAGTGGAATAGATGTCGAAGGCACAGAGTTTACTTCCCAGGGTAGGGGCATCAAAATATAGAAGGCAGAAGTTTAAGGTGAAAGGGGAAGCATTTAATAGGAACATATAAACATTTAATAGGGCTGCACGGTGGCGCAGCGGTAGAGTTGCTGCCTTACAGTGAATGCAGCGCTGGAGACCCGGGTTCGATCCCGACTACGGGCGCTGCCTGTACGGAGTTTGTACGTTTTTCCCGTGACCTGCGTGGGTTTCCTCCGAGATCTTCGGTTTCCTTCCACACTCCAAAGATGTACAGGTTTTGTAGGTTAATTGGCTCGGTATCAATGTAAATTGTCCTTAGTGTGTGTAGGGGACATGTCGAACTTCCTGAGCCTTCTAAGGAAGTAGAGGCGTCGGTGTTTGTACGTTCTCCCCGTGACCTGCGTGGCTTTTCCCCGAGATCTTCGGTTTCCTCCCACACTCCAAAGACGTACAGGTATGTAGGTTAATTGGATTGGTAAATGTAAAAATTGTCCCTAGTGTGTGTAGAGTAGTGTTAATGTGCGGGGATCGCTGGACGGCGCGGACCCGGTGGGCCGAAAGGGCCTGTTTCCGCGCTGTATCTCTAAACTAAAAACTAAACTAAAGGAACCCGAGGTGCAACGTTTTCACAAATGGCTAGTATATGGAACGAACTGCTGGATGAAGTGGTTGAAGCAGTTCCAATCACAACGTTTAAAAGTCATTTGGACAGGTTTAGAGGGCTATTGGTCAAACACGAGCATATAGGACTAGCTTAGATGGGGCACCTTGGACATGTTGGGCGGGAGAGTTGTTTCCACGCTGTGTGACTCCATGACTAAATATTTTCAAATTAAGTCACAATTTATTGCTTATTTAAGCTACACAGGAAATTATTGTTTGATGGACTAATTTAGAAACATAGCAACATGGAAAATAGGTGCAGGTGGAGGCCATTTGACCCTTCGAGCCAGCATCGCAATTCATTGTGATCATGGCTGATCGTCAACAATCAGTAACCCGTGCCTGCCTTCTCCCCATATCCCTTGATTCCACTAGCCCCTAGAGCTCTATCTAACTCTCTCTTAAATTCATCCAATGAATTGGCCTCCACTGTCTTCTGTGGCAGAGAATTCCACAAATTCACACTCTCTGGGTAAAAAAGTTTCTTCTCACCTCAGTTTTAAATGGCCTCCCCTTTATTCTTAGACTGTGTGGCCCCTGGTTCTGGACTCCCCCAACATTGGGAACATTTTCCCGCATCTAGCTTGTCCAGTCCTTTTACAATTTTATACGTCTCTATAAGACCCCCTCTCATCCTTCTAAACTCCAGTGAATACAAGCCCAGTCTTTCCAATCTTTCCTCATATGACAGTCCCGCCATCCCGGGGATTAACCTCGTGAACCTATGCTGCACTGCCTCAATAGCAAGGATGTCCTTCCTCAAATTAGGAGACCAAAACTGCACACAATACTCCAGATGTGGTCTCACGAGGGCCCTGTACAACTACAGAAGGACCTCTTCTATTCTCAAATCCTCTCGTTATGAAGGCCAACATGCCATTCGCTTTCTTCACTGCCTGCTGTAGCTGCACGCTTTCTTTGAGTGACTGGTATACAAGGACACCAAGGTCTCGTTGCACTTCCCCTTTACCTAATCTGACACCATTGAAATAATAATCTGCCTCCTTATTTAGGTGGCACATCGCTATTTATAGATCAAAGGAGAAAGGGTGGGAGTGAAGTATGGTTTATGGATAGAATCATGGAATTATTCAGCAAGGAAACAGGCCTTTCAGCCCAACTTGTCCATGCTGACCAAGAGGCCCCATCTAGGCTTGTCCCATTTGCCCACATTTGGCTCACATCCCTCTAGGAAAGTGTAAAAGGATATCACTCGTACGCAGAGTCTTTTACTAAATACGTTTATTAATAGCACTATACACATTATGCCCTAGCTGTCCGTGGTCATCACTGGAACTAGAGAGCGAGCTGGAGGTGGGGAAACTACAATTATACAAGAGACCATGGGGCGTGGTTAGTAGTGGTGAGGTCACTATGTTAAAGGAACATGCACTGATCTACATCCTTCCTCTTGGAAACAAAAGCGACCACGGCTCATACGCTAGACTTATGCTATAAGCAGGGAGCAGATAGAATGCAGCACAACACAGACTACTCGTACCCACCGTACCGGACAGGCGGCTTGACCACTCGCCCAGAGCGGGTGCGCAACCCCCCATCCCCTTCGGTCGAAGGAAGAGCAGGCACGGGTGCGGGTACAGAGGCAGGGGAACCAGGTGAAGGAGGAGAACGGGGCGGCGATACCCGCAAACGCGCTGGCGAAGGAGGGGAAGGGGGCTGGGGCGAGCCGGGCACAGACAGCCGAGACGGCGAAGGTTGGGGCACGCGAGGATGGACGGGAGCAGGAGGCACACCAGGCACCGGGGACTGGACGGGAGGTGAATACGGGACCGCGGGAGGCGGTGCAGGCTCGTTGACCAGCATCAGGTGCTGGCGGGTACGACGGTACACGGTGCCCTCGTAATTAACCAGGTACGACCGTGGAGAGTCAGCGTTGCCGACGACCACGGCAAGCCTGTCGTGACCCGAGGCGGACTCCATCCGGACAACCTGGCCAGCGAACAGAGGGGGAAGGGGACGGGACGATTTGTCAAAGGAGCGCTTCTGAATGACTTGCCTTTCGATGATGCGCTCCTTGACAGCGGCAGGGCTGCGAGCCGTTGGTTTCAGGGATTGCTGGGAGACGGGGATGGGGGGTCTAGTGGTGCGGGACATTAGGCGCTGGGCCGGGGAACCGAGCGCGGGGTCCCGGGTGATGTTGCGGAGGTTGAGGAGGGCAAGGTACAAATCAGAACTGGTAAACCGACAACGTTCCATGAGTTCCTTTGCGCTGCGGACAGCGCGCTCTGCAAGTCCATTGCTTTGCGGGTACTCGGGGCTGCTGGTGATGCTTGAAATTCGGAAATGTAATGTTTGTTGGATTTCATTCATGCTGTGATTTAAGGTAATCTACAGAGCGTAGCATCACTGAAACTGATGGTTTATATCTTCGGATGGATATGTTGGGTTGTATGATTTCAATGGGTGGCAGCGCCACCTAATGATTATTCCTGGTAACTGGCCTTCAAGAAAGGAATTGGATGTGTCATCTATTGGAAGTGACTGAAACTCCCCTGCTGTTTGCGATGAATGCAATAGATTTTAACATACCACTCCGAAGACTGAAGACATCCTCCCTCTTGTCTGATCAGTTTTCATCATTTATCCATTAGAATCAAGATTCAATTTAATTGTCACATGTACCAATTACGGTACAGTGAAATTTGAGTTACCATACAGCCATCTATATACTAAAACTCTCGTTTGTTATCAACAGTCAACAGAGCTTTATTTGTCATTCGGTACCAAGGTACCGAACGAAACTACATAGCAGTCACACAAAAAAGAAAAAGAACACAAGACACATGACCCCAACACAAACGTCCATCACAGTGACTCCAAACACCCCCTCACTGTGAAGGAGGCAACAAAACTTCCACTCTCTTCCCCACGCCCACGGACAGACAGCTCGTCCCCGACCGACCCGCACAGTCCCCGTAAGGGGATGGCCCGCGGCCGAGCCGCACCGGGCGCTGAAACGTCTTGCGGCCGAGCCGGGCGATGGAAGGCCCCGCGGTCGAGCCGTATGCAGCTAAGTCCCGCGGCCGAGCTGCGCCGGGCGATGGAAGGCCCCGCTGCCGAGCCACACTGGGCGATGTTAAGTCCCGCGGCCGAGCCGCACCAGCGATGAAAAGTCACGCGGCCGAGCCGCACCGGGCACTGTTAAGTCCAGCGGCCGAGCCGCACCGGGCGATGTTAGGTCCCGCGGCCGAGCCGCACCGGGCGATGGAAGGCCCCGCTGCCGAGCCGCACTGGGTGATGGAAGGCCCCGCGGCCAAGCCGCACCGGGCGATGGAAGGCCCCGCGGTCAAGCCGCACCGGGCACTGTTAAGTCCAGCGGCCGAGCAGCACCGGGCGAAAAAAGACGAACAGACTGCTAGCGAGCCGCAGCCGTTAGGCGCCACCACTTCCGCTTCTTGTTTGTGACTGAACTTCAGCCAAAACGGTACACGATAGCGCGACAATTTTAGGCCCACCTTACTCACCATTGTCACTTTAGTGATATTGCAAGTAGTTTTATTGAAATCGGTGTTATATTTTTAAAGTTATTCACATTTTTAAAGTTTAAAAGGAGGGGGAGGGAAGGAGGGAGGAGGGAAGGGGGGAGTGGGGGAGAAGGGAGGGGGGGGGTTGAGGAGAGAGGGGAGGGGGGGAGGACAGGGTGCTGCACCAATGCAGGAGAGGTTTGGGCCCAACGGGTCCACTTTGTCTAGTACTAAGTGAAAAGCACCAAGACACACAGCCACATAAAGTAAAATGTAACATGAACATCCACCACAGCGGATTCCACATTCCTCACTGTGATGGAAGGTAATAAAGTTCAATCAGCTTCCTCTTTATTCACCTGCGGTCGGGGCTGTTGAACCATCCACAGTTACCGCTGCCGACTGTCCGAGACCCTCGCGGCGGGATGATCGAAACTCCAGCGTCGGGACGGTTGAAATTCTCCGCGGCATGGAGCTCCCCTAATAATTGGAAACAAATGATCTTATTATTCATTTCATTGCTAGTCGTTCGACTCCTGACAAATTTGCTTTAGTTTCTTCATTAAAGAAACGACTGCACTTCTGAAGTAGTTGCCTTGGCAGTGCAATGCTTTGTGCATTTAAACGCAAAAGGAAGAGCTTACTGTTTGTCTGTGTACTCTCTCCTTTACTAGGCTTGCCACCACCTTGTTACATGTTACATCCACCTTCTCCAAAGTTGTCAAAGTTTCTGCTGCCTTCCAATTTCATGCCTGCATCTCCCACCGTTTCCTGTCGGAACTTCTCCAGAGAGGTTTCCTCCTCTGCCACAACTCTGAAACAGCCCCCAACAAAGTCATAAAAGACCCTGGCATCAACTATGAATGTTCACCTTTCTCCAGCTCTCTCTCTACCAGTCATTGCAGTTTTGCGGAGTGGGCTATAACAGTTCCAGATGAATCAGTCTCTCGTTTTCGCCCATCTTTATAAACTAGGCTTTCTCTGAACTGTGCCACTTACATCTTAACTGGCATCAGACCAGTTCACCCAGAAACTGATTACTTGCAAAGTGGCACAGTGGTGAAGCATTAGAGCTACTGCCAGAGACCCGGGTTTGATCCTGACTACGGGTGCTGTCTGTACAGAGTTTGTGCTTTCTCCCCATGACCTGCATGAATAGGGTTGCCAACTGTCCCGTATTATCCGGGACATCCCGTATTATCCGGGACATCCCGTATTTTGGGGTAAATTGGTTAGCCCCGTACAGGACCACCCTTGTCTCGTATTAGGCCCAGGGGGCGCTGTAGGCTCGAACGCTGTAGGCCCGGACGCTGTAGGCCTGTATGCTGTAGGCCCGGACTCTGTAGATCCAGACTCTGTAGATCCGGACAGTGTAGGTCCAGACAGTGTACCACCTAACGAAGGTTGCGAAGCAACCCACCTGCTGGCCCTGGCGGCCGCCATTGATGGAGCGGGAGCACGTGGCCGCTGGCTGGGTGACGACATGTGGGGTGTGGGGCAGTGACGTCATCTTGTCCCTTATTTGGGAGTGAGATAGTTGGCAACCCTATGCATGGGTTTTCTCCGAGATCTTCGGTTTCCTCCCACACTCCAAAGACGTACAGGTTTGTAGGTTAATTGGCTTGGTGTACATGTAAAATTGTCCCTAGTGCGTGTAGGATAGTGTTAATGTGCGGGGATCGCTGGTCAGTGCGGACGATGGACCAAAGGGCCTGTTTCAACGCTGTATCTCTAAACTAAACTAAACTAAACTGGCTTCCAATCTTCCAATCTTCTTTTGTGGATTTTCGTTAGAGGCCATGCTGCGCCTCCTCACAATAGCACTGAAGACACACACTGTGTCCATCATTCCCCCTTAGTCCATCATTCTCAAGTTACTGAATGATTCAGCTTTGAAATTCAATTTGATTTTACTGCAAATAGATCATTCAGCCCCAAACGTCTACATAGGAATCCCATCCGATTTCATTGAACCAAAACCTGAATCTCATTTCTCATAGTTTCATTGTTTCAATGCTATCGACCTCAATTCCTCTTTGTAGGCTAGAATTTCACGCTCTCAGTACTCCCTGAGCAATGATTTAAAGTGGCGGGAACTACAATTAGTGCATGAAAGAGTGGCGCTGCGGTAGAGTTGTTGCCTTACAGCACCAGAGGCCCGGGTTTGATCCTGACTACGGGCGCTGTCTGTAAAGAGTTTGTACGTTCTCCCCGTGACCTGCTTGGGTTTTCTCCAAAATCTTCGGTTTCCACCCACACACCAAAGACGTGCAGGTTTGTAGGTTAATTGGCTTGGTATAAGTGTAAATTGTCTCTAGCGTGTGTGGGTAGTGTTAATGTGCGGGGATCGCTAGTCAGTGCGGACTCGATGGGCCGAAGGGCCTGTTTCCGCGCTGTATCTCCGAACTGAGGACTGAAAATAAAAACCTTGAGGCTATGATAATGAGATGATGACGACTCCAAGCTGCTCCTTGTTTTCATGGGGCTGGTCAACCAGGGTTCCATCTTGAGATCAGACACGAGGAACTTTGCACATTGTTACATTCCGTTTGCAATAACTCAGCAGCCCTGGTCTGTAGGCAGCAACATCCAGACCATGCGGCAAGTAATATTTGTGGTACGGTGGTGCAGCGGTAGAGTTGCTGCCTTACAGCGTTTGCAGCGCTGGAGACCCAGGTTCAATCCCGACCACGGGCGCCGTCTGTACGGAGTTTGTACGTTCTCCCCGTGACCTGCGTGGGTTTTCTCTGAGATCTTCAGTTTCCTCCCACACTCCAAAGACGTAGGTTAATTGGCTTGGGTTTGTATACTTGGTATAATTGTCAATTGTCCCTAGTGGGTGTAGGATAGTGTTAATGTGCGGGGATCGCTGGTCGGTGCGGTCTCGGTCGGCCAAAGGGCCTGTTTCCGCGCTGTATCTCTAAACTAAAAGCCCGGCAACATCCATCTCTAACAGGATGGGGAGTATGACCATTTGCCTCGGACATTAAGTGGAATTACCATGCATTGCTCCCCGCTGCTAACACTATTGAGTGGAAACTCAACTGGACTGGATATGTAAATACTGGATATGTAAAATGTGAACAAACTATAGCTTTTTTGTCAATGTGAAAGTGGATTTGGAGATATACACAAAAAGCTGGAGTAACTCAGCAGGTCAGACAGCTTCTCTGGAGAGAAGGAATGGGCGGCATTTCGGGTCGAGACTGAGATTCGGGGCAAAGGAAAACGAGAGATATAGATGGTGATGTAGAAAGATGTAGAACAAATGAATGAAAGATACGCAAAAAAGTTACGATGATAAAGGAAACAGGCCATTGTTAGCTAGGTGAAAACGAGTTACAGACAATGAGACTCAACAAGACGACTTTGAAACTGGTACAACGACAGGTGGGGGAGAGACAGTGGAATTGGTCATTGCTTCACTGGTGTCACTTCCATGTACCAGTCCATGTTTTTTGATTTAGTTAAGTTTAATTTAGTTTAGTTTATAGACAATAGACAATAGACAATAGGTGCAGGAGTAGGCCATTCGGCCCTTCGAGCCAGCACCGCCATTCAATGTGATCATGGCTGACCATTCTCAATCAGTACCCCGTTCCTGCCTTCTCCCCATACCCCCTGACTTCGCTATCCTTAAGAGCTCTATCTAGCTCTCTCTTGAATGTATTCAGATAATTGGCCTCCACTGCCCTCTGAGGCAGAGAATTCCACAGATTCACAACTCTCTGACTGAAAAAGTTTTTCCTCATCTCTGTTCTAAATGGCCTACCCCTTATTCTTAAACTGTGGTCCCTGGTTCTGGACTCCCCCAACATTGGGAACATGTTTCCTGCCTCTAATGTGTCCAACCCCTTAATAATCTTATACGTTTCGATAAGATCCCCTCTCATCCTTCTAAATTCCAGTGTATACAAGCCTAGTCGCTCCAGTCTTTCAACATACGACAGTCCCGCCATTCCGGGAATTAACCTAGTAAACCTACGCTGCACGCCCTCCATAGCAAGAATATCCTTCCTCAAATTTGGAGACCAAAACTGCACACAGTACTCCAGGTGCGGTCTCACTAGGGCCCTGTACAACTGCAGAAGGACCTCTTTGCTCCTATACTCAACTCCTCTTGTTATGAAGGCCAACATTCCATTGGCTTTCTTCACTGCCTGCTGTACCTGTAGTTAGAGATACTGTGGAATCAGGCCCTTCGGCCCACCGTCCGTCACTTCCATTTACCAGTGCATATTTTTGGTTTAGTTTAGTTTAATTTAGTTTAGTTTAGTTTCGAGATACTATGGAAACAGGCCCTTCGGCCCACCAAGTCCGTGCCAACTGACAATCACCCAAACGCACTAGCTCTATCCTACACAATAGGAACAATTTACAGAAGCCAAACAACCTACAGACCTGCATGTCTTTGGACTGTGGGTGGAAACCAAAGCACCCGGAGAAAACCCACACGATCATGGGGAGAACGTACAAACTCCATGCAGATAGTACCTGTAGTCAGGATCGAACCCGGGTCTCTGGCACTGTAAGGCATCAACTCCATCACTGCACCAAAGGCTGCCCTTGCTGCAAAGCCACTGCCACCATATCAGAATATTATCCAGCTGCATGTTACTTATATCATTTTGTTGGATTTTAGTTGATTATTCCCTTGCCGTGTATCTACACACTGTAAATGGATCGATTGTAATCATGAGGGGATCTAATAGAAACGTATAAAATTCTTAAGGGATTGGACAGGCTAGAGGCAGGAAAAATGTTCCTGTTGTTGGGGGAGTCCAGAACCAGGGGTCACAATTTAAGAATAAGGGGTAGGCCATTTAGGACTGAGATGAGGAAAAGCTTTTTCACCCAGAGAGTTGTGAATCTGTGGAATTCTCTGCCACAGAAGGCAGTGGAGGCCAATTCACTGGATGTTTTCAAGAGAGAGTTAGATATAGCTGGAAGATAGACACAAAAACCTGGAGTAACGCAGCGGGTCAGGCAGCATCTCTGGAGAGATGGAATGGGTGACATTTCCGGTCGAGACCCTTCTTCAGATATCGCTTAGTTTAGATTTAGAGATACAGCGTGGAAACAGGCCCTTCGGCCCACCGGGTCCACCCCGCCCAGCGATCCCCGCACATTAACACTATCCTATACCCACTAGGGACAATTTTTACATTTACCAAGCCAATTAACCTACAAACCTGTACATCTTTGGAGTGTGGGAGGAAACCGAAGATCTCGGAGAAAACCCACGCAGGTCACGGGGAGAACGTACAAACTCCGTACAGACGGCGCCCTTAGTTAGGATCGAACCCGGGTCTCCGGCGCTGCATTCGCTGTAAGCCAGCAACTCTACCGCTGCGTCACCGTGACCGCCCATAGCTCTTAGGTTTTTTACGGTTAATGGAATCAAGGGATATGGGGAGAAGGCAGGAACGGGGTCCTGATTTTGGATGATCAACCATGATCACATTGAATGGCAGTGCTGGCTCGAAGGGCCGAATGGCCTACTCCTGCACCTATTTTCTATGTTTCTATGTTTCAATGTATTATCTTTTCGCTGACTGGTTAGTACGCAACAAAGACGTACATGTGATAATAAACTAAACTGAACTGTACTGATATTATTTTCTAAAGCCAACTGTAGCATTAGGAAATAGGTGCAGGAGGAGGCCATTTTGCCCTTCGAGCCAGCACCGCCCTTCATTGTGATCATGGCTGATCATCCACAATCAGTAACCCGTGCCTGCCTTCTCCCCATATCCCTTGATTCCACTAGCCCCTAGAGCTCTATCTAACTCTCTTTTAAATTCATCCAGTGAATTGGCCTCCACTGCCCTCTGTGGCAGAGAATTCCACAAATTCACAACTCTCTGGGTGAAAATGTTTTTTTCTCACCTCAGTTTTAAATGGCCTCCCCTTTATTCTTAGACTGTGGCCCCTGGTTCTGGACTCCCCCAACATTGGGAACATTTTTCCTGCATCGAGCTTGTCCAGCCCTTTTATAATTTTATACGTCTCTATAAGATCCCCTTTCATCCTTCTAAACTCTAGTGAATACAAGCCCAGTCCTTCCAATAATTGAAATACAGCTCTTCACCTTAACCTTAATCTCCTAGGCATTAGGGAAACTTGTATCTTGTGGTTGCAGCAGTCAGCCGGGGAAGTTTAGCTATTAGAAGTTTAAACAAAACAGTCCATTGGTTATCTACAGCTCAAACCCAGCAGCTTTGAATATACAGAATGATTACCTTCATTTAGGAAAATGTCAGTTGTTGCACTTCAATACTTAGAGCTTTAATTTATGTTTAGTGCAGTTGGAACTGTGGCTAAGAGTATGAAGAGATATTTCTGAGGCAGAGGTAGAAATTGAATTAACATGTTAATGCCAAAGGAGTACATTTTCATTTATCACTGAAACACAAATGAGCTGCAATTGTCATCTGCGGTAACAATGCTTAATGAGTAATTGCATGGGCTGCTTATAAAGTCACCATGCAGCTCTTGTTAGGTCAACCGAGCGTAGTAAATTAATCTGTTCCTGTGTTTAAAATAATGGCTCTGTTACTTTTTCTGTATTTAGACGGAACTTGCTTTTCATCCATCATTATGATTGGGAACACATTGCAGGTAAGTGGACCCCTGAGAGACACAATGTGAGTGATAATCCGCACACTAGCAGTGCAATTCAAGTCATTTGAGTTAAAAACAACAATAGACAAATGGTGCAGGAGGAGGCCATTCGGCCCTTCGAGCCAGCACCGCCATTCAATGTGATCATGGCTGATCATTCTCAATCAGTACCCCGTTCCTGCCTTCTCCCCATACCCCCTGACTCCGCTATCCTTAAGAGCTCTATCTAGCTCTCTCTTGAATGCATTCAGAGAATTGGCCTCCACTGCCTTCTGAGGCAGAGAATTCCACAGATTCACAACTCTCTGACTGAAAAGGTTTTTCCTCATCTCGGTTCTAAATGGCCTACCCCTTATTCTTAAACTGTGACCCCTGGTTCTGGACTCCCCCAACATTGGGAACATGTTTCCTGCCTCTACAGTGTCCAACCCCTTAATAATCTTATACGTTTTGATAAGATCCCCTCACATCCTTCTAAATTCCAGTGTATACAAGCCTAGTCGCTCCAATCTTTCAACATATGACAGTCCCGCCATTCCGGGAATTAACCTAGTAAACCTACGCTGCACACCCACAATGGCAAGAATATCCTTCCTCAAATTTGGAGACCAAAACTGCACACAGTACTCCAGGTGCGGTCTCACTAGGGCCCTATACAACTGCAGAAGGACCTCTTTGCTCCTATACTCAACTCCCCTTGTTATGAAGGCCAACATTCCATTGGCTTTCTTCACTGCCTGCTGTACCTGCATGCTTCCTTTCAGTGACTGATGCACTAGGACACCCAGACGCTGACAATTGCAACAGTCTCTCTTCAGAGCTCTGCTTCACATGTTCCCAGTTCAGTTTAATCTTGACTAGTGAGTGATGGTTCTATCCTGATGCAAGCTCTCGCATTAAGGATGCCCTTACTTGACAAATATTTAAATCCTCTTTAATTATACGCACAGTCGAGTTTAGCTACAAATGAAATCAATTTTAATTTAAAGTAAAATAAAGTAACTACATTGGGTTGTAGTGGGCTCGTTAGTAAGAAGCAGTGTCTTACACCTACATCTCTTTGGTCTCTGTGCAGGAATTGTCAATATACCTTCACTTACAAGGGTCTCGACCCAAAACGTCACCCATTCCTTCTCTCCCGAGATGCTGCCTGACCTGCTGATTTACTCCAGCATTTTGTGAATAATTCACTTCAGTTTAGTTTAGTTTAGCGATACAGCGTGGAAACAGGCCCTTCGACCCACTGAGATCAGCGATCCCTGCACATTAACACAATCCTACATACTAGGGACAATTTTACATTTGTACCGAGCCAATTAACCTACAAATCCGTACGTCTTTGGATTGTGGGAGGAAACCGGTAATCCAGTATAGAATCTCCGGTATAGAATGAGTATAGAAATTGGGAGGTCATGTTGCAGTTGTATAAGACGTTGGTGATGCCTCATTGACAGTACTGTGTTCAATTCTGGGCACCGTGTTATAGGAAAGATGTTGTCAAGTTGGAAAGGGTACAGAGAAGATTTACGAGGATGTTGCCAGGACTAGAGGGCGTGAGCTATAGGGAGAGGTTGAGTAGGCTGGGTCTCCATTCTATGGAGCGTAGGAGGATGAGGAGGGATCTTATAGAGGTGTACAAAATCATGAGAGGAATAGATTGGGTAGATGCACAGAGTCTCTTACCCAGAGTTGGGGAATCAAGGACCGGAGGACATAGGTTTAAGGTGAAGGGGAAAAATTTTAATTGGAATCCGAGGGGTAACTTTTTCATACAGAGGGTGGTGGGTGTATGGAACAAGCTGCCAGAGGAGGTAGTTGAGGCTGCGACTGCCCCAACGTTTAAGAAACAGTTAGACAGGTACATGGATAGGACCGGTTTGGAGGGATACGGACCAAACGCGGGCAGGTGGGACTAATGTAGCTGGGATACGTTGGCCAGTGTGGGCAAGTTGGGCCGAAGGGCCTGTTTCCACGCTGTGTCACTCTATGACTCTATCTCAGAGAAAACCCACACAGGTCATGGGGAGGACGTACAAACTCCGTACAGACAGCACCCATAGTCAGAATCTAACCCGGGTCCCTGGCGCTGCAAGGCAGCAACTCTACAGGCTGTGCCACTTTATCGGCCTGGTGTCAATCTAACAATATATCAAGTGAAGGAAGATTAAATCTTACTGCCCAGAGTCCGTACATTTTGTGAGTTGTCTCCTAATAGTTTTCCCACTGATCGCAGCTTTACGATTTGATAGCGGATATAGAAATATCACATGCCTAAAGTTACATACCTGAACAGCTGCCATCTGAGGATCTAATTTGTGATCTGCAATCAGTAACTAGCATATCTGATATTCCAAACCTTATGAGTATTATTTGAGGTTGTTCCAAAGACTGCCAGCAGATGTGCTGTTTATTGTTTAGTTTATTGTATAGGAAGCATGCAGGTACAGCAGGCAGTGAAGAAAGCCAATGGAATGTTGGCCTTCATAACAAGAGGAGTTGAGTATAGGAGCAAAGAGGTCCTTCTGCAGTTGTACAGGGCCCTAGTGAGACCGCACCTGGAGTACTGTGTGCAGTTTTGGTCTCCAAATTTGAGGAAGGATATTGAGGGCGTGCAGCGTAGGTTTACTAGGTTAATTCCCGGAATGGTGGGATTATCATATGTTGAAAGACTGGAGCGTCTAGGCTTGTATACACTGGAATTTAGAAGGATGAGAGGGGATCTTATCGAAATGTATAAGATTATTAAGGGGTTGGATACGTTAGAGGCAGGAAACATGTTTCCAATGTTGGGGGAGTCCAGAACAAGGGGCCACAGTTTAAGAATAAGGGGTAGGCCATTTAGAACTGAGATGAGGAAAAACCCTTTCAGTCAGAGAGTTGTGAATCTGTAGAATTCTCTGCCTCAGAAGGCAGTGGAGGCCAATTCTCTGAATGCATTCAAGAGAGAGCGAGATAGAGCTCTTAAGGATAGCGGAGTGAGAGGGTATGGGGAGAAGGCAGGAACGGGGTACTGATTGAGAATGATCAGCCATGATCACATTGAATGGCGGTGCTGGCTCGAAGGGCAGAATGTGCGGATCAGAAAGGTAGGGGGCAGTGGGGAGGGGGGGGGGGAGGAGATGCTGCTGCACCAATGCAGGAGAGGTTTGGGCCCAACGGGTCCACTTGGTCTGGTATCCCTCTAAAACCTTCCTATTCCTATATCAGTCCAAAGCTCTACATCTTGATAAGATCATCCTTCATCCTCCTGCGCTCTCAGGAATAGAGTCCCAGCCTACTCAACCTCTCCCTGTAGCTCACACCCTCTAGTCCTGGCAACATCCTCGTAAATCTTCTCTGTACCCTTTCCAGCTTGACAACATCTTTCCTATAACACAGTGCCCAGAACTGAACACAATACTTTAAATGTGGCCTCCCCAACGTCTTATACAACTGCAACTTGACCTCCCAACTTCTCTACTCAGAAGTGTAGAATTCTTATCATTCTCATAAGAAAGTAGTGCCACGGGTCAGATCACATTGAAATTTTTCTCTCTGTGTTCAGATGGTTTTATCAATAACACTAGTTTTTTCCCTCTGAAGTGCACTTCTCTATAAGATTGTTTACTGACCTTTCAATCTGTTACTACATGAGCCTCACTGCTGAAATCTAAACACAACTTCATTACTTAGTTTAGTCTTACCTACAAGTTCATCCAACCTCTGTTAGGAACAGTGGCCATCTGTAGAGAAGGAGATGCCGAACTCCTTTAAATGTCGCGAGTTCAAGTTTAGAACGGAGATGAGGAAAAACTTTTTCAGTCAGAGAGTTGTAAATCTATGGAATTCTCTGCCTCAGAAGGCAGTGGAGGCCAATTCTCTGGATGCTTTCAAGAGAGAGCTAAATAGAGCTCTTAAGGATAGCGGAGTCAGGGGGTATGGGGAGAAGGCAGGTACGGGGTACTGATTGAGAATGATCAGCCATGATCACATTGAATGGTGGTGCTGGCTCGAAGGGCTGAATGGCCTCCTCCTGCACCTATTGTTTATTGTCTATTGTCTATTTTCAAACAGCAGTGGGAAACTATTGTAGAGGTTTTACACTATCAAATATCAAACTAAGGACTATTTCTCTATATTATCTTAACCAATCTGTTAGTAACATGAAATCTTCAATTGCAGCACGCATTGAACACAAGGTAGCTTTCTCTGTTCAAAGATTAGCAAAAGATGCAGGGAAGATAAAATTAGCTTAAAACACAAAAGCAAAGCGTTAATTTAATTATGGAAATACATTTCTGTTTTAACAGGATTTACAGGCTGGTGGAAAAATTGTTTCACTGAATAGCTGGTGTTGATCAAAGTCCTTTAGATAAACCTGATGTGAGATTAAACCCAGGAACAAATGTAAACACATCAGGTCAATGATTAAAAGTTGGCTGGCAGGTCTTCTGCTTTATGCATTTTAATAAGTGCTCAATGGATGGAAAATATTTTGCAATGAAAACTTTTATACAACTCCTATTCTCCTTATCTTGTGTACTAGTGCAAACGCTGATGTATTTTTAAAAATTAGTCTTTGATTACTAATTGAATATGTAATTCGCCACAAGTGACTCCATTTTTTTTACAGCAGTGCATTGTGCCTTTAACCCCATATGCATTAACTCCGCAGAGGAAACTTAAATCCATAGCAGGACACAAAAAGCTGGAGTAACTCAGCAGCTCAAGCAGGATCTCTGGAGAACATGTGGAGAACAGACTGAAGTAGGGCAGGCAAGACGTTTCGGGTCGAGACCCATCTTCAGACTGATGTCAGGGGGGCGGGACAAAGGAAGGATATAGGTGGAGACAGGAAGATAGAGGGAGATCTGGGAAGGAGGAGGGGAAGAGAGGGACAGAGGAACTACTCCAGCATTTTGTGAATAAATACCTTCGATTTGTACCAGCATCTGCAGTTATTTTCTTAGACTGAAGTAGGGCGTAGAAACAGTCTGAACAAGAGTCTCTCGACCCAAAACATCACCTCTCCATGTTCTCCAGAGATGCTGTCTGATCTACTGAGTTGCTCCAATTAAATCTAATTTGTTTGCAGAGTTTAATATCAGCCAGAAGGTGGAGTTTTGCGCACATCATTCTGAAATAGGCTGCGATTTTAAGTTGAAGTTGGATTTTACACATTCACATTGATTATGAAGGCAATTTTCTAGATTTTGTGATTGTTTAATGCGATATACTTTTTCATCTGAAACGGCCAAAATAAAGGGCAATAACAGTGGCGCAGCTGGTAGAGCTGTTGCCCGACAGCACCAGAGCCTGGGTTCGATCCTGACCTCAGGTATTCTCTGTGCGGAGTCAGCACGTTCTCTCTGTGCTTCGAGTTCAGGCATAAATAACTATTTTTCTTAAATTGTCCCTTGCACTCTAGGATGATGTTAGTTGACTCTGGCTTTGTGGATTCTGAAGTGGCCAGTGTGGTCAGTGCGGCAATTGCAAACTCAGGTGAGGCAACAGGAGCCTGATGGGGAGGGTATGGGCATAATCTATAAAGTGATGTGCTTCTTCCGCCATTGATGCTGGTGGTATTTGTGCTTCCCGTTCAAGGATTTGAGACTCTCTGTGCCTTTCAAATGCTCCTTCTCCACTTTGATGGTCATGGGCGGCCACGGTGGCGCAGCGGTAGAGTTATAATAATATATAATAAACATTTATTTTTTATAGCGCTTTTCCAAATGCTCAAAGACGCTTTACAAAAACAGTCAAGACATAAAAACAAACAGACAAACTATCCTGACGGAGAAGCGGCGAACAAATAGCGCCAGCGTCCTCTCACGTCAGGGTCCGGCAGTGGACAATAAAGAACACAAGACACACAATTACAATTTTTAACACAAACAGCCATCACAGTGATTGCTCCAGGCACACCCTCACTGTGATGGAAGGCAAAGAAAAGTCTTATCTCCTCCTCATTCTTCTCCCGTGGTGCCACGAGGCGATCGAGGCTCCCGACTTTTGATGCCCCCACCGGGCGATGGAAAGTCCCAGGGCCGAGCCGAGCAGGCCGATGAAGGTCCTGAGCCCCCACCGGGCGATGAAAAGTGCCGCGGCCAGGCCACGCAGGGCGATGAAGGGCCTGCGAGCGGGTCGATCAAACCTCACGCCAGTAAAGTTGCTGCCTTACAGCGCTTGCAGCGCCGGAGACCCGGGTTCGAACCCGACTACGGGCGCCGTCTGTATGGAGTTTGTACGTTCTCCCCGTGACCTGCGTGGGTTTTCTCCCAGATCTTCGGTTTCCTCCCACACTCCAAAGACGTACAGGTTTGTAGGTTAATTGGCTTGTTAAATGTAAAAATTGTCCCTAGTGTGTGTAGGATAGTGTTGATGTGCGGGGATCGCTGGGCGGCGCGGACCCGGTGGGCCGAAGGGCCTGTTTCTGCGCTGTATCTCTAAACTAAACTAAACTAAACTGTACCAAAGAATATCATGATCCAGTTGGGATTTTTTTGCAGAGACATACTTGAATTTATTCTCTGTCCATCTCATAGAGACATAGAGTGATACAGCGTGGGAACAGGCCCTTCAGCTCAACTGGCCCACACCGGCCAACGTGTCCCATCTGCACTAGTCCCACTTGCCTGCATTTGGCCCATATCTCTCTAAACCTGTCTTACCAAGTTTGAGTTCAGACCGTCGTGTGGGAGGTGAGGGCAGATCAATGGACAATAGTGGGGACGGGGACGGGTGGGGGTTGGGGGGGGGGGGGGGGGGAAGGACAATGGAGACCGAGCACGGGGGAACTGTTGGGGAGGGGGAGTGGTGGGGGACAAAAGGGACTGCTATTTGTATACATTGTGTATGCAAGCAAAGAATTTCTCTGTGCCCAGTCACATGTGACAATAAAGTATTCCTATTCCTACCTGCCTCACTGTTTCTTGAACGTTGCGATAGTCCCTGCCTCAACTACCTCCTCCGGCAGCTTGTTCCATACACCCACCGCCCTCAGGCTCCGATTAATTCTTTCTGCTCTCACCTTAAACCAATGTCCTCTGGTTCTCGATCCCCCTTGCTCTGGGCAAGAAACTCCATGTGTCTACCCAGTCCATTCCTCTCATGATTTTGTACACCTCTGTAAGATCACCCCTCATCCTTCTGCGCTCCAAAGAATAGAGTCCCAGCCTACTCAACCTCTCCCTATAGCTCAGACCCTCTAGTCCTGGCAACACCCTCGTAAATCTTCTCTGCACCATTTCCAGCGTGACAACATTTTTCCTACAACATTGAGCACAATATTCTAAATGTGGCCTCACCAACATTTTATACAACTGCAACATGAACAACATCTATATTCCATGCTCTGAATGATGAAGGCCAATGTGCCAAGAGCTTTTTCGACTACCTGAGAAGCCATTTTCAATGAACTATGTACCTGTACTCCTAGACCCCTCTGCTCTACAAGACTCCCCATATCTCTACCGTTCACTGTGTAGATTCTGCCCATATTAGTGCTCCCAAATTGCAACACCTCACATTTCTCTGTGTTAAAGTCCATCAACCATTCCTCAGCCCACCTGCCCAACCGATTAAGATCCTGCTGCAATTTTTGACAACCATCTTCACTATCTAAAATACCGCACACTTTTGTGTCATCTGCAAACTTGCTAACCATTGCCATGTACGTTCTCATCTGAATTATTGATGTAGATGACAAACAGCAACGGGCCCAGCACTGAACCCTGAGGCACACCACCAGTCACAAGCCTCCAGTCTGAAAACAAACCTTCCACCATCACCCTCTGCTTCCTTCCATGAAGCCAATTCTCTATCCATTCAGCTATCTCTCCTTGAATCCCATGGGATCCAACCTTCCAGAACAGTTTACCATGCGGAGCCTTGTCAAATGCCTTGCTGAAATCCATGTATACAACGTCTACAGCTCTGCCCTCATCAACCTTTTTGGTCACATTCTCCAAAAGCTCAACCAGATTCGTGAGACACGACCTCCCTCGTACAAAGCTATGTTGACTATCCATCATCAGCCCCTGTCCATCTATAGACAATAGACAATAGGTGCAGGAGTAGGCCATTCAGCCCTTCGAGCCAGCACCGCCATTCAATGCGATCATGGCTGATCACTCTCAATCAGTACCCCGTTCCTGCCTTCTCCCCATACCCCCTCACTCCGTTATCCTTAAGAGCTCTATCCAGCTCTCTCTTGAAAGCATCTACGCGCATGGTAATCTCTTCCCATGACAGAGGTCAGAGTAGAGTGTCTGTTACTGGACTCTAGTGTTGTGTGTGCACAGGAGCTGACTATGTGTGATTATGGCCTCAATACTCTGACGTTGACATGGTAGACAACACTGACTTTAATGTGCTTATCTTGCCTGTGAATCTGGAGAATTTAAATTGAATTGAATTGAATGCTTTATTGTCACATGGTGACAAGCCACAGTGAAATTCTTTCTCAATGCAACAGCATGAGTGCAATTTTTTTCCATTGCCTTGAGTTTTCTTTTGTATGGAGTCTTTGTCTCAGAAGCATATAGTGGAGGAGAACAGTAATCCCTGCTGCTTGGTAGACCATGCGTTTTGCACCACGTCTGAGATCTGATCTTCAAATACCTTATTCCCACTTGACCAAAGGCTGCACTGGTGCTTTGTAGCCACAGGTAAATTCCATCTATATCTGCCTTTGCCATGAGGTGATTCCAGTGGTAACAGAAGCAATCTGTGTTTTACTGAGTGACGGTGTAACTTTATGCTTGGAAGGTGGTGGTGCACAATGAAGGAGGAGCCAGCGCTGCCCTCGCAGCTGCGGCTTGCCTGCAGTCCGTTTGTCTTTTGTGTTTTTTGTCTTAATTGTAGTTTAAATATGATGTCGTGTTTGCGGTTGTGTGTTATGTGTGGGGGGGTGGGAACTGTAACATTGTCTCTCCCGAGCGGAGACCCGACCTTTGTTTTCTGTGTCGTGTCTCCGTTCCCGCTGCGGCCTACCACCGGCCATGCACCTGGAGCTGGCGGACTCCGGCTGTGACCACCTGGGCTCTGGTTCGCAGAGCCCGCGGCCCGGACTCACCACCTGCGGCGCTGGCTGCCTTCGGAGGCTGCGGGAGCGGCTGCGACTCGTCTCCGGAGGCTTCGGCGCTGGGCGCCTGGACGTCGGAAGCTCGCAGGCCCCTGGGTGGGGGCCGACATCGGGAGCTCCGGCAGCGACAGCGTCTTCGCCCGCCCCAAATCGCGGGGCTTGGGTCGGCCCGCCGCGGACCTTTCACCGTCCGGCGGGGGCTTCAATGGCGGGAGCCCCAACCGCCCCGATGTGGCAACTCCAACAGCCTGACCGCGGGAGAAGACGGCAGGGGAAGAGAAAAATACATTCTGGCCTTCCATCACAGTGAGGAGGTGACTGGAGGAGACTCACTGTGATGGATGTTTCTTTTGTTTGGTGTTGGTTTATGATTGTGTGTGTTATTGCATATTTTTATTGCTTATTCTTATTGGTCTTATTGTTGAACTGTTGGTAATTTTTCATTTCACTGCACATTTATGTGTATGTGACAAATAAATTGACTATTGACTATTGAAGCAGTTTGGTAGTGGACCTTGGTATGGCAGCTGTTGCGTATAAGGCCAAAAAAAACTCAGTCCTGAAAGGTTAGGGGAACTGAGAGAATGCCACTTAATGTGATAGTATGGCGAGTCCGAAACTTGTTGGTTGTAGAAGAAGTTTATTGCAGCCGCAATATTCGAATACAGAGTTAAACAACAAGGTAAAGGACAACCATCACAAACTTACTGTCTTCCTTGAAGACTTCGCCGAACTAACTAAATCGGGCGCCAAACGCGCACATGACATCGCTGGCCAATCAGCGATGTCGCTCCCTGGACCAATCCCCCTGGTCGCGTTCCCACGTGACCTCGCTGGCCAATCCGAGGGTTCGACGACCTGGACCATTCTCTATGGTCGCTACAATAGTTAGATCTGCTCCAATGTTGAAGACAGGACTGTAAGTTGGTGCATAAACACCAACTAATCCCTGTGGAACCCTACATGAAACACCATTATAACATTTAAGTTAATCTCCATAACATAATCATAAGCAAAATCTGTCTCATAAATATATTTCCCTGTGGCATATTTCTCATATTTCAACCACAATGAAAAAGAATGGATGTCACAGTATCAGTGACCATCAACTAGAATTCAGGTTCACCTGCACCTCCTCCAACCTCATCTACAGAATCCGCTGTTCCAGGTGTCAACTTCTCTACATCGGCGAGACCAAGTGCAGGCTCGGTGATCGTTTCGCTCAACATCTCCGCTCAGTACATCTTAACTAACCTGATCTCCCGGTGGCTCAGCACTTCAACTCCCCCTCCCATTCCCAATCTGACCTTTCTGTCCTGGGCCATTGTCAGAGTGAGGCCCAGCGCAAATTGGAGGAGCAGCACCTCATATTTCGCTTTGGGTAGTTTACACCCCAGCGGTATGAACATTGACTTCTCTAACTTCAGATAGCCCCTCCCCCTTCCCAGTTCTCCCAATAGTCTTCCTGTCTCCGACTACATTCTATGTTTGTCCCGCCCCACATCAGTCTGAAGAAGGGTCTCGACCCGAAACGTCACCCATTCTTTCTCTCCCGATATGCTGTCTGACCCGCTGAGTTACTCCAGCATTTTGTGTCTACCTAGAATTCAGTGTCTTTTTACTCAGTACCATACACACTTATGACTGCTCTGGTTTGCTTGTCTGTCTAACATTGGGTTTAAAGCCTATCACAGATTTTATCTTGTGGGTGAGGATGGTGGAAATGTCTCTCATGGTGAAATGTAATAATAATAATAATAATAATAATAATAATAATAATAATAATAATGCATTACATTTATATAGCGCTTTTCTAAAAACTCAAAGACGCTTTACAGGGTTTACTAAAACATAGAAAATAAATAAATAAATAAGTAGACGAACAGAAAAGGAAAAATAAGGTGAGGTGACAGTCAGTGGTTGAAGGCAGTGCTGAACAGGTGAGACTTCAGTGATGTTTTGAATGTGGTGAGTGAGGAGGAGTCTCTGATGGTTTGAGGTAGTGAGTTCCAGAGGGTGGGAGCAGCGATGGAGAAAGCCCTGTCCCCCCAGGATCTGAGTTTGGTCCGGATGGGGGGGGCAGGAGGTTAGCAGCAGCAGAGCGGAGGGTACGGGTGGGAGTGTGTCTGTGGAGGAGGTCAGTCAGGTAGGATGGGGCCAGGTTATGGAGGGCTTTGTAGGTCATGAGGAGGATTTTGTACTGGATTCTCTGGGGGATGGGGAGCCAGTGGAGCTTGTAAAGGACGGGGGTGATATGGTCACGGGTCGGGGAGTGGGTGAGTAGACGGGCAGCGGAGTTCTGGATGTATTGGAGTTTATTGATGATTTTTGAGGGTGAACCATAGAGGAGGCTGTTGCAGTAATCCAGACGGGAGGTGATGAAGGCGTGGATGAGGGTTTCTGCAGCTGTGGAGGAGAGGGATGGACGGAGACGGGCGATGTTTTTGTGGTGGAAGAAGGCTGTCTTGGTGATGTGTTTGATGTGTTTGTCGAAGGAGAGGGTTTGATCAAAGATGATTCCAAGATTCCGGATGTGAGGGGAGGTGGATACTGGGAAACCATCAATATTGAGGGTGAAGTTGTGGGTGGATTTGGTGAGCGTTTTTGGTCCAATGATGATGATTTCAGATTTGTCGCAGTTTAGTTTGAGGAAATTGAATTGAAGCCAAGAGTTACTGAGTTACTCCAGCATTTTGTGAATAAAATTTTTTTATTTCAGTGATGCAGTTTGTCAGGATACAGTGTGTGGCGGTGGAGATTGACTTGGTGGAGATGAGGAGCTGGATATCATCGGCGAAGCAGTGGAAATTGAGACCATGACGGCGGATTAATTGACCAAGGGGGAACAGGTACAGGATGAAGAGGAGGGGGCTGAGAACTGAACCTTGGGGGACACCTTGGGGGAGGGGAGCGGTGGGGGATTTGCAGTTATTAATGGAGATGAACTGGTGCCTGTCGGAGAGGTATGATTTGATCCAGGATAGGGCAGTGCCGGTGACGTTAAAGGTGGTTTCAAGTCGGGTGAGGAGGATGGAGTGATTTATGGTGTCAAAGGCGGCGCTGAGGTCGAGTAGGATGAGGATGTTGAGGTTGCCAGCGTCGGAGGAGAGGAAAAGGTCGTTGGTGATTTTGAGGAGTGCAGTTTCAGTACTGTGGTTGGAGCGGAATCCGGATTGGAATGTTTCATACAGGTTATTGGTAGAGGGGTGGTATTTGAGTTGAGAAGCTACAGCGCGTTCCAAAACTTTGGACAGAAAGGGTAGGTTGGAGATTGGTCTGAAGTTGTTTGGGGTGCCAGGGTTGAGTCCAGGTTTTTTCAGAATGGGGGTGACAGCAGCGATTTTGAGGGATGGTGGGACGATGCCAGTGGACAGGGAGGAGTTTATTGTTGCAGTGATAAGTGGAGAGAGAGCAGGAAGGCAGGCCTTGACAAAGCTGGAGGGGATGGGGTCCAGAGAGCAGGTGGCAGTTTTCATTCCTGTGAAGAGGTCAGAGAGGTCGGTGGTGGAGACTGGGGAGAACTGAGACAGGGGTTGACAGGATAAGGGGGAGCAGGTGGTTTGAGGGGGAGCAGGTGCGTTGATGGTTAAGGTGCTGTAGATGTTGTCTATTTTGCTTTGGAAGAATGAAAGGAAAGAGGTGCATTTGTCGACTGTGAATGACTGGGAGATGGTGTCCAGGGGGCTGAGGAATTTGTTTATTGTAGAAAAGAGTGCTTTTTGGTTTCCGGAGCCAGAGTGAATTATTTGAGAGTAGTAGGTGGAGTGGGCGCGGGAGAGGGCATCTTTGTAGTGCTGCAGGTGGTCTTTGTACGCTTGGAAGTGAATTGTGAGACCTGTTTTGTTGCGGAGTCTTTCAAGTTGGCGGGCATGGGTTTTCATCAGGCGGAGTTTGGGGGTAAACCAGGGAGCAGAGTGGGTGAAGGAAACTGTTTTGGTTTTTATAGGTGCAAGCTGGTCGAGGCAGGAGGAGAGAGTGTGGTTGTAGTAGTCAGTGAGGTCAGAGGGGCTGTGGAGGTCAACGAAGGGAGAGGCGGACATTATTTCGGAGAGGGAGGATGAGAGCAAGGTTGGTGAAACAGAGTTTAGCTTACGGAAGTTGATTTTGCGTTTTTGCCTTGGAGCTGGGGTGGGAATGTTGACGGACATGGTGATGGCTAAGTGATCGGAGAGGGTGGGGTCGGAGCCAGAGAGGTGATGTAGATTTAGTCCAGTGGAGCAGACAAGGTCCAGAATGTGCCCACGGTTATGGGTGGGAAAATTGACATGTTGAGTGAGGTTAAAGCAGTTGAGTATTTCAGTGAAGTCGGCGGTTATTGTGGAGTCAGTAGAGTCCATGTGGATGTTGAAATCACCGAGGAGGAGGATTGAGGGGGAGAGAGAACAGAGCTGGGTCAGAAAGTCGGAGAAGTCAGAAAGGAATGATGGGTGTGGTTTGGGAGGGCGGTAGACAACTGCCATGACTAATTGTGTGTGACCAGAGAGTTTAAAAGCCAGGTGTTCAAATGAAGGAGCAGATGAGATGGAGATGAGGCTGATCTTGAAGTCCTGTCGGTGTATTACGGCAATCCCACCACCTCGGCCTTCCGAGCGTGGTTTATTGATGTAGGAGTATCCGTTGGGTGTCGTGAGGTTGAGTGAGAGGTAATCCAGAGGTTGTTGCCAGGTTTCAGTCAGACAGAGGAAGTCCAGTTTATTGTCCAGAATGAAGTCATTCAGAATGTGGCTTTTATTGTTGAGGGACCGGGTATTGAACAGAGTGAGCTTCATATTGCTTTGTATGGTGTCGATGGACACGGGTGATTTTGCCAGGGCTTGCAGAAAGGGGGCGCGCTCGTGTGCGTTGTTGTGATGACGTAATCGACGAGTGGGAGTCCGCTGAGCTGACCAGAGTGCGGGGATGGAGTGACCTGTCTGGGAATAAACAAACTTGCGACTGGAGCATTACATTGCATTACATTGGACTAATGTATGCATTGGTGGGCATAGTCCTGCAGCTAGGTATACATTGCAGACCATGGGCATGTATGATGGGCATCTTGACCACTCTGTACAACCTGCATGGACTGTGGAGAAATCTCTCAAGCACAAGTCGAATTATGTTTAATATACTTTTGTGATGATGACCTCCATCCATCGGGTGGCGCCACCAGCACTGGCTGCCTCACCAACAGTCTTCTGTCCTTTCTACTGATTATATTATTTTAAGTATGTGTTAAAAGTATGTTTCAGTGTTTCTTGGTTTGTTTTATGTGGGGAGTAGGGGGGGGGGGGGAATTTTTGGGAAACTTGTTTTCAATCTCTGACCTCGACGGAGACGCGATTTTTCTCCGTGTCGTATCTCCGTCCCCACTGCGGCCTAACATCGTGGAACTGGAGGCCTTGCTCGGGACTGAATTTGAGCCTCACTGCGGGGCGTAGATTTACCATCGGAACCGATTCCTTGCCTGGATCGACGCTCCAACCGCGGCCTGCGGACTTTAACATCAATGAGCTCGCAGTCTCGGGTTGAGACCGATGTCGGGGAGCTCCAAAAGCCGCACGACGTTCGATAAGCCCCGACCCGGGTCCGATCGCTCAGCGTGGGAGAGCTGAGATCCCACCCCACAGATACAGGAGCTTGATCGCCCCGATGAGGAATGTCTGGCACCGGCTACGGGCGTAAGATCGTCCCGTCAACGGAAGGTTCGAGGCCCCCGACCGCTCGAGGACAAAGAAGGGTTGAACTTTGTTTCGCCTTCAATCACAGTGAGGAATGCGGAGGAGTCACTGTGGTGGATGTTCATGTTAAAATGTATTTTGTGTGTCCTGTTGCTTTTTATTGGTATGACTGTACAGCAAATGAAATTCCTTGTATGTTGCAAAACATACTTGCCTAATAAAGTATGATTATGACCTTGACCTCTGTACAACTTGCATGGACTGTGGAGAAATCTCTCAAGCACGCGGAATTGTGTTTTATATACTTTTGTGATGATGAACTCTTCCATGTAATAGGTGAACACACCTGTCGGGACCAGCAAACACTGGAATCAAATGGGTCTTTTTTGGCCTTTGTAAATGACTTGCACATTAATAAACAGGACAATTGACAAGCAAGCCATGGCCATTCATTGTCCCACTGCTGAACAGCTAAGTTCTAACCAGCTCGTTAGCTGGAAAATGTGCCTACGTAGTGAAAGGAGACCTGGACTGTACTCCTCAGCTGGTGGCTGCATTCCATCCTTGTTCAGCCCTCCTTCATCTCACATGGGCTGAATTGCCCAAATCATGCAGGAAATGAAGCAGACTTTGGCTCAGCTCCAACAGAGCTTGGAACAGTTCCATAACCCATAGCACATTAATCAATAGCATCACGGGAGGATCCAACCAGCATATCTTTAGCTCTGCTGAAGTCATGGTGCTTAGAAAAAGAGTGGTAAAGATTTATAGTTATACATCTGGATAAATTAGTTCCATATATCCAAGCGAAACCAAACGCAGGCTCGGCGATCGTTTTGCTCAACACCTTCGCTCAGTCCGCCTTAACCAACCTGATCTCCCAGTGGCTGAGCACTTCAACTCCCCCTCCCACTCTGACCTTTCTGTCCTGGGCCCCCTCCAGTGTCATAGTGAGGCCCGCCGGAAATTGGAGGAACAGCACCTCATATTTCGCTTGGGCAGCTTACAGCCCAGCGGTATGAACATTGACTTCTCCAACTTTATAGTTCCTCTGTCCCTCTCTTCCCCATCTCCTTCCCAGATCTCCCTCTATCTTCCTGTCTCCACCTATATCCTTCCTTTGTCCCGCCCCCTGACATCAGTCTGAAGAAGGGTCTCGACCCAAAATGTCACCCATTCCTTCTCTCCTGAGATGCTGCCTGACCTGCTGAGTTACTCCAGCATTTTGTGAAATAAATACCTTCGATTTGTACCAGCATCTGCAGTTATTTTCTTACACTCCATATATCCATGTCAATGTTTGCACCATTTACCTGTTCCCTGTTTTTGTTTCCTGGTTTGTAAATGGGTTTTTCAGTTAGTGATAATAAATGAAATGACAGTGAACTGGTTGGACCCTTGATAGTTTACAGAGTTGATTTGGGCCGGATGAGGGGTGTAAAAGTGTATTTGTAATGTCTGGTTAATAATAATAATAATACATTTAATTTATATAGCGTTTTTCTGGAAACTCAAAGACGCTTTACAGAGTAAGTAAAACACAAAAACAAACGACAGATTTGTCCAGACAGTGAAGTGGCGAACAAACAGCGCCAGCGTCCTCTCATGTCAGGGTCCGGCGTAAATGGTTGACAATAAACAGTAAATGGTTGACAGTAGACAATAAAGAACACAAGACACACAATTACAGTTTAACACAGACAACCATCACAGTGATTCCTCCAGGCACACCCTCACTGTGATGGAAGGCAAAGAAAAGTCTTATCTCCTCCTCATTCTTCTCCCGCAGTCAGGCAGTCAAACTGCTGCCTCGAGGCGATCGAGGCTCCCGACTTTTGAAACCCCCGCCGGACGATGGAAGGTCCCAGGGCCGAGCCGAGCAGGCCGATGAAGGTCCTAAGCCCCCACCGGGCGATGGAAAGTGCCGCGGTCGAGCCACGCAGGGCGATGAAGGTCCTGCGAATGGTTGCACTGGTGTAACTTTAGGGAGTATTGTAATACTGAGAAGATCCCAGGCATCAATGCATGCTACCACAGAATCTGACTCACAATTAATTGAAGAGATTCAAATCTATCCTTTTGTGCCAGAAACTGATATTCTCCAAAATAACAATCTAGAATACATTGTGAATGTATTTAGCTTGCAGATTTGACCCAACTCTCTTGTCATTCATGAAGGACCTACCACTTTTCACCTCAACAATGAGTGGTGACTGATGTGCTGCTCAAATTCAACTTGACTTGACTGTGTGTGTCAGACTCCTCACCAAATATTGAGATCCGCCATTCCAATGGCGGATCTCAATATTTGGTGAGGAGTCTGACACACACTGTCAAGTCAAGTTTATTTGTCACACACACATAAATGTGCAGTGAAATGAAAGATTACCCACAGTCCAACAACAAGAGCAATAAAAGAGCAATAAAAGAGCACTGAGCTCACGCAATTGGTAAAGATGTAAAAATATTTAAACACCCATGGAGTTTCCTTGTCAGGTTTTATAAACTGTAAAGTTTTGTAAATTATAATAATTAGTCACTTGTTAATGACAGGTATTTCTTTATTTATTTCATGCAGTAAACACTTGGACTTCAATGAACAGAATATGAAGTGAAGTGAGCACAAACGTTGGCTTATGTCACTGCATTTGCCCAGCTGTATGGACTACAATCATCTCATCTCCAATCTCTGGTCAGTAGAGTTTCCATGCCGAACAGAATTTATCATTAGTGAATGCAAAGAGCAAACTGTGAAGGAAGGTGATATAAGAAAATAACTGCAGATGCTGGTACAAATCGAATTCACAAAATTCTGGAGTAACTCAGCAGGTCAGGCAGCATCTTGGGAGAGAAAGAATGTGAAATCAGTTTCACGTGTATTTAACAGAAATCAGTGATTCCAGAATTTACAAACTGTGAAAACACCAGAGAACTCTTCGGATTTGCACCGATGCATTGCAGTGCCAGTCAGACAAGTTGTTATTGCCATAGTTTAAGTTTGTGACTTCTCAGCAGATAATGTTACCGTATGCTGTAATGCTGAACCTCTGAGGGCAATTCCTGACTTGTTTACATTCGCTTATTTAATTTCCATTTAGTCAGAGGGAGGTGTGGCTCTCAGGCATTTTGAGTATGAAGAAATAAAGAAACACGACAATAAGTATGCTACTAACTGGAAAACCCCTGTTGAAAACTATCCATGTGGAAATCAACAATTAACAAACAGTTCCCGCCTGCACCACTTGTGTTGGAATGGCTATTGGAGTGTGTGGAGATATGTTTTCAATTGAATCAGCTGTAGACAATAGACAATAGGTGCAGGAGGAGGCCATTCGGCCCTTCGAGCCAGCTCCGCCATTCAATGTGATCATGGCTGATCATTCTCAATCAGTACCCCATTCCTGCCTTCTCCCCATACCCCCTGACTCCGCTATCCTTAAGAGCTCTATCCAGCTCTCTCTTGAATGCATTCAGAGAATTGGCCTCCACTGCCTTCTGAGGCAGAGAATTCCACAGATTCACAACTCTCTGACTGAAAAGGTTTTTCCTCATCTCAGTTCTAAATGGCCTACCCCTTATTCTTAAACTGTGGCCCCTTGTTCTGGACTCCCCCAACATTGGGAACATGTTTCCTGCCTCTAACGTGTCCAACCCCTTAATAATCTTATACGTTTCGATAAGATCTCCTCTCATCCTTCTAAATTCCAGTGTATACAAGCCAAATCCAAAATAGCTTTATTTGTCATTCGTACAGAACGAGAACAAGCCTAGTCCCTCCAGTCTTTCAACATATGATAGTCCCGCCATTCCTGGAATTAACCCAGTAAACCTACGCTGCACACCCTCAATAGTAAGAATATCCTTCCTCAAATTTGGAGACCAAAACTGCACAGTGTACTTCTGTAGCCTGCAGAACAGGTTAGAACATTTTAACCAGGAAACACATCATTTAAAGGATTTTATTCTTTCTTTACAGCTTATTTTAAACATAATTTATTTCTTTTTAAGTCAGCAAAATAATGTTCCAGAATTCACAAAAGGCGCAAAATTACATATTTCTTTAGCTGGCCAGCTAGTAGGATCATAGTTCTTACTGTTCAGTTCAATCAGCATCCTATTACTTTGATTTGAACAGGCTTTCCCAACTGAAGTGCTCAGCACCCTCCACGTCTGTGTTTTTTGGAATTTCAGGGAATATTGTTTGGATCTTTTCTCTAAATTCCGTCATCTGCAAAAAGAGGCGTTGGGAGAAGAGAGAAGTGGAAAAAAAAAGATTATTTGCACCAGTAATAATCATTTTTTAAATTAAAGCTATTTATATTTTCTATTGAAAGGGACTTCAGTTTTTGCAAATGTGTGAAATCCATTTGGTTCAGAAATATTCTGTCAATAACCATGTAGTTTACATTTCAGAACGGTTTACATTTTTCTTGGAATAGCTCCTGAAATCTATAAAATTGTTTCTTCATGTTAGATGTGATGCTAAAATTATCAATAATTATCCGCCCCCTGGTGAGACCATCAATGAATCCACTGCAGTTCGCCTACCAGACTCGCATCGGGGTGGAGGACACCATCATCTACCTACGACACAGAGCTCTCTCACATCTGGAGAAGCCGGATAGCACTGTGAGAATCATGTTCTTTGATTTCTCCAGTGCGTTCAATACGACCCAGCCTGGGCTTCTGGGGGGCAAGCTGGAGCGCACAGGAGTGGATCACCACCTCACATCCTGGATTCTGGACTACCTCACTAACCGACCACAGGATGTGAGGACAAAGGACTATGTTTCGGACGTGGTGGTCTGCAGCACTGGGGTTCCGCAGGGAACAGTGCTAGCACCATTCTTGTTCACCCTGTACACTGCGGACTCCAGGCACAGCTCTGCAGACTCCTATCTACAGAAGTTCTCTGACGACTCTGCCATCGTCGGCCTCATCACGGGCGACGAGGACAGGGCGTACAGAGAACTGATCAAGGAGTTTGTGGACTGGTGCCAGTGGAACTGCCTCCGGATCAACGCGGGGAAAACCAGGGAGATGGTGGTGGATTTCCGCAGGCGCAGCCACGTCCCCCCGACACCGGTGAACATCCAGGGAATGGACATTGTGAGGGTGGACTCTTATAAGTACCTGGGTGTTTACCTTAACAATAAACTTGACTGGACCGAAAATATCAATGCGCTATACAGAAAGGGCCAGAGCAGACTTTACCTGCTGAGGAGACTCAGGTCCTTTGGAGTGCAGGAGGCACTCCTAAGGACCTTCTACAACACAGTGGTTGCATCAGCCATTTTCTATGGAGTGGTCTGCTGGAGCAGCAGCATCTCAGCAGCGGAGGGGAAGAGACTTGACAAGCTGGTCAGGAAGGCCAGCTCTGTCCTGGGTTGCCCCCTCGACTCAGTGCAGGCAGTGGGAGAGAGGAGGATGATGGCAAAGATAACATCGCTGCTGGACAACGACTCCCACCCCATGCAGGACACTGTCACTGCACTGAGTAGCTCCTTCAGTGACAGACTCCTTCACCCCAAGTGCGTGAAGGAGAGGTATCTGAGGTCCTTCCTTCCCGCTGCTGTGAGACTGTACAATCAGCACTGCTCCCAGCAGACGAGTCAACAGACCAGTCAACAGTACCGGTAAAGACAAAACACAGTAAATGATGACAATTATCCTTATCTTTATTTTTATTTATAATGAATGTCTCTTGCTATCCACTTTGCTGCTGTAACACTGCAAATTTCCCCAGTGTGGGCCAAATAAAGGAATATATTATTATTAGGAATATATTATTATATTATTATATATTAACAATCGTGGACGTCCATTTACAGAGTTATGTAGATACTATAAATAAGTGCTCAAAAATCTGTGCAATACTAGTCAACACAAATTCAACTAAGGAAATCTCTCATGATAAATGACAACCTATTTGAAGATAATTAATTGGATTCAAATCAGATTTGCTCTGTTCAGAAAAATAGTAATTTTGTTATTAATTCTGAAATATCTGCCAATATTTAAAACCCGAAGTAAAGAAAATCCAGTTGCAATAATTTACAAATTAGGTATTGTATTAAAATTCTAAACTTAAAGACATTAAGTCAAATCTCATCCCAGTGCTGTTCTGGAAATTGGCACATTGTGGAATAAGAAGGTAATTTTTTAAATCTTTCAATTCCTTACTTCAAGGGTCTCGAAACCAATTCAATTGGTTCATCTGAAACTTTGCCGAATCCTGTTAACATTTGGCAAGTCCAATCTTGAGTCTTATCTTTGATTACACGCTGAGTGAAACAGTGAGGAACTTGTCTTTAAGAAGATTAATTGGTTCCCAAGAAGCTAGACAGACATTTTTCTGAAAATATTCCTTCCAAAATATAAACAAGCTGTGAGATTGTTTAGATCACACAACATACTTAATGTATTTTACATATGCACTTGAATTTATAAAAACAATTTAAAAAAAAAATCTAATTAGTAATAACTATCCCAAATTACATTTTAAAATGGTTACATTTATCTTTGTTCCAGTATTGAGTGGGACAAAAACAACTTTCAGTCAGAGAGTTGTGAATCTGTGGAATTCTCTACCTCAGAAGGCAGTGGAGGCCAATTCTCTGAATGCATTCAAGAGAGAGCTAGATAGAGCTCTTAAGGATAGCGGAGTCAGGGGGTATGAGGAGAAGGCAGGAACGGGGTACTGATTGAGAATGATCAGCCATGATCACATTGAATGGCGGTGCTGGCTCGAAGGGCCGAATGGCCTCCTCCTGCACCTATTGTCTATTAACTCTTGCTTTAGAAACTGCCAATTCAACCCAATGTGGAATCAAGTAAGTATCTACATTTCTCTGGAAATATGCAATAATGTACATTTAATTATGCCTGATGATTAAGTCACCCTGTATATAAAGGTACATTTTCTAACCTCTATCCTCACAACTCTAACACCAAATTGAAATAAAAAATTCCTATTCACTGACTCAAAACAGAAAGTGGTGTTTATGTACCACCTCTGAAATGCACCCGGAGAAAACCCACGCAGGTCACGGGAAGAACATACAAACTCCATACACACAACCTTCCTGGGAGTGATTGGTTACTGTGGCAGATGCAAGATCAGCCTTCCTAGAAAGAAACTTGTCCAGACGGAGACCATACCCGCGACCTCAGGACCTGTGCGGATCAGCTGACATTTTTAAGGGCCTGTCCCACTTAGGCGATTTTTTAGGCGACTAGGCCGTCGCCTGTAAGGTTGTGAGTAGTCTCCAAAGAGTTGTAATGTCTTTCTAGTCGCTGCAGGATTTTCAGAATGTTAAAAAAATTTAGGCGACAGTGGGTTTGACGCCAATGAGTGTAGCTTGACATCTCACATAGGTGCTGTCGTAGGTTGTCGCCGGTGCTGACTTTGGTGAATTCCATTGGCGACTACCTATGTCAACCGGCGACATGTACCGGCGTCAAAACCGGAGGCCAAAATGAAGTGATTTGTCTTCAGTTGTCGTCGACAGGGCCGTTGCTTGTCGTAACTTGTCGCGGGTGGACGCAGGTTAACTTCGGTTATCGTAGGTTGTCGCCTGTGTGGTCGTAGATTGTCGTAGGTGGTTGTCGGTGGCTTGCCGTAGCTTGACGTCGACTTGGTGGTAGGTTGTTGTAGCTTGTCGTAGACATTGTCGTAGGGGGGGGTCCAGTCGACCTGCTATAAATATGACAGTCGCCGGCAGTCGCCTAAAAAAACGCCTAAGTGGGACAGGCCCTTTAGCCTCTCACAACTTCATTCTAAAGTCCCCACCACCTTCAAGGAGACTACTATTCTGGTGCCAAAGAAAGGTAAGGAAACATGCCTTAATGACTGTTGTCCAGTGGCTCTGACACCTACCATCATGATGTGCTTTGAAAGACTGGTGATGGCGCACATTAAATTTAGCCTCCCAACCAGCCTTGATCCACTGCCATTGCTAACTGTCTCAACAGGTCCACAGAGCCAGCCTAAACTCATCACTGGAACACCTAGACTACAAGGACTACTATATTAGACTCATATTTATCGACTATAGCTCTGCCTTCAACACCGTAATCTCATCCAAACTCATCGCCAAACTCCTGGACTTGGGAATTAGCTCCATCCTCAGCCTTTGAATCGATGACTTTGACCTACTGAACACATTCAGTGAGGTTAGGTGACCACATCTGCTCCACAATAATTCCCAACACTGGTGCTCCGCAAGGATGCATTCTCAGCCCCCTGCTATATTACCTGTACAGCCACGACTGCACAGCAAAACTTGCTCCAACGCCATCGACAGGTTTGGTGGGCTGAATCACAAACAATGACGAGACGGATTCCATTAAGGAGATAGAGAACTCAGTAACGTAGTGTCAGGGCAATAAGCTCTCCCTCAGCAAGATTATGGAGTTAGTTATCGACTTTTCGGAAAGCGTGGTAGAGTACGTGCCCCAATCAGCATAAAAGGTATCGGAGTGGAAATGGTTGAGAGCTTCAAGTCCCTTGGTGTTAATGTTACCATTGATCTGTCGTGGACCAGCCACACTGATGCGACAGCTAAGGCAGCACACCAACGCCTCTACTTCTTGAGCAGACCAAGGAAATTTAACATGTCTCCGCTGACTCTTATAAAGTTCCACAGATGCATCATATAAAGCATACTGTCAGGTTGCATCACAGATTGGTTTGGGAATAGCTCTATTCGGACTGCAAGAAATTGCAGAGTTGGAGATGTAGCCCGGTCCATCAGACAGATCTGACTTCCCAACATTGACTCCATCTACACCTCATGCTGCCGCAGAAAAGCAGCGAACATAATCAAAGACAATCAATCACCTCCTGCTCTACCAGCAGAAGAGTTAGCAGTTTACACAATGGCTTTATTAGCCAACTCAGACTCCATAAAACCAGTACAAGTTAACGGCTTAACCAAATATAATTCAGAATTTTATGCTCCTCACTTTCAAATCCATTTTAATCTTTACAGCTTTTAGCTAGTTCATTATTTATTTATTTTTTACCCATTCATTTTTGGGAGTTGGATATTTCAGATTTATTGCCTGTCCTTGGTTATTATGTGTTGGTGATCCATCTTCCTGAGCCACTGCAAATCTGTGTGGTGGTTTTGATAAAATGGTGTGGCTTGACAGATCACTTAAGATGAATGTTGAGAATCAATTAGGTTGTTGTGGGTCTGGAGTCGGATGTAGCCAAGGACGGACAAAGGGGGCTGGTTTACTTCCCAAAAGGACCAGATGGGATTTACAATAATCCATTTAATTGCTGACAATTAATTATTATTCCAGATTTAATTATCTGAATTCAATTTTCCTAGCTACCAATCCCTGATTTGAACTTGAGACACTTTGAATGTTCCCCGATTGAATTGGATTGTCACTCAGACAAATAAATCAAGCAAATTGGTGGTCACTTCCACCAAGAAGTCACAGTGGCGCAGCAGTAGAGTTGCTGCCTTACAGCAAATGCAGTGCTGGAGACCCGGGTTCGATCCCGACTACGGGTGCTGTCTGTACCCCGGGGTTTGTACGTTCTCCCCGTGACCTGCGTGGGTTTTCTCCGAGATCTTCGGTTTCATCACACACTCCAAAGACGTGCAGGTTTGTAGGTGAATTGGCTTGGTAAATGTAAAAATTGTCCCTAGTGGGTATAGGATAGTGTTATTGTGTAGGGATCGCTGGTCGGCGCGGACCCGGTGGGCCGAAGGGCCTGTTTCCGCGCTGTATCTCTAAACTAAGAAGACCACAAGAGACAACAGATATTGGAATCTGAAACAAAAAAACACCAACTGGTGGAGGAACTCAGATGGCTGGACGGCATGAAGTTCTGATGGAGTGTCTCAACCCAAAATATTGACAATTGCTCACTTCCCCTCTGCTTGCAGATGCCTCTGGACCCGAGGAGTTCGTCCAGCATTTGATTTGTTTTTTTTTGTCACTGCTATCGGTTGCCAATGCAAAGCCAGGGGCTCCACAATGCTGCTGCCAATGCTTTCTTCCGTACTCGAACCTAATACAAATTTGTCATATTTGTACAATTAAATCCTTTGCTGGACTTTTCAACAAATAGATTTTCGAAAAAAAAAATCAAGATCTGCCTGAACTCAGAAAAATGTATTGAAACTAGTACTAGACAGCTTCCGTTCCCTCGCCACCCGGCACCTCAACTGCTGTGTCGTTTAATCTCAGGGATTACGACTCAGAGGAGTCTTGAGATGGGAAACCACTGTTCCAATATTCTGAAAACATCTGACAAATTGCATAACAGTGCATTTTCAGTGAGTGGCGATTCTGGCAAGCAGAGAGAGATGAAATACTTACACTGTGTGCTCCTACAGTTTTCCAGATCGTTAGGCTGAGCAAACCAACCCCGCACCAAGCGTAGAGAGAGCCCCAGCCCAGGGCCTTCAGGGCCAGTGACGCGCCATTCTCGGGAACCGCAATGGATGCTGCCATCCCCTGGAACATAAGGAAAAAACACGAAAGGTTTTCACTTGTATCACACCTCAGACCAATTCAAAACATTTCACTTACAATTAAATACTGGTGTTTGACCATTGTGCACATCAAATCAGTTATTAATGCAAGTCAGATTTGGAAGGTTTCATCCACAAAACCAAAAAATATTTTCAATGATATATATATATATATATCAAACCCTTCAGCTTGTAACATTCAGAACAGGTATTTTCAGACGCCTGTGGAGAGCCAGTAGCTTCAAGTCCCTGGGCATGCAAGCACGGACAATGAGGCTGGTGTCTGAAATCAGAGTCACAAGGCAAGATTGGAAAAGGTTGTGTTTTTCACAATTTGAAAGGCACCAGCTGACACGTCGTCAGAATTGCATAAGATTATTAGTTATGGAGCAGATAAATCTGGAAAGTTACAACAGCAGGACAGAGAGAGAACGGGTTAGATAGAGCTCTAGGGACTAGTGGAATCAAGGGATATGGGGAGTAGGCAGGCACGGGTTATTGATTGTGGACGATCAGCCATGATCACAATGAATGGCGGTACGAAGGGCCGAATGGCCTCCTCCTGCAACTATTTTCTATGTTTCTATGTTCACATTAATAAATGCCAAATTTAATGGTGCTTGAAAGTTTCTTGCATGAAGGAAATAAGAGACCACTGACAGGAATCTAGGAATACATTTTAAAAAATAGCCTGGAGTAAAGTATTTTTGGCAGAAGATATTACAGAAAGCACTGCTTCAAGAAGGTAGCTAATAAGAAAGTTCCTTGTCACATAAATATTTAAAAAAAAGAAAATATGCAGATGGGAATTGCACAAGGTGAAATTTGTTATGCTTCAAAGAGATAAGACAAAAGACTAATCATTGAAAGAAATCAAGGAAGCATAAAACTCAACAGCATAGTGTTTGTTACTAGATGAGAAATCCAGAAGTTTGGACAAATGTTCAGAAAGTAAGATCCAAATCCCACAGAGTAATTGGGGAATTTCACATGTAATCAAGAATTCACATTTATTTTTGGAATTGTAAAGTAAAAATCATTTGAAAATAAAACAAAAAAGGAAAATATTAGAGATTCTGGAAACCTAAAATGAAAATAGAAAGTACTAGGAATAACTGCTGCATCTGAAGACAGGGAGAGTTCACATTGGTTCACATTGATGGTCTTTTGCCAGAAGGCGGTATGGTGTCCTTACCAGTCTAGATTGCAAAAGAAATGACAAAGTGTTGGAGTAACTCAGCAGGTCAGGAAGCATCTCTGGAAAACATGGATAGGTGACATTTGTGTCGGAAGCCATATTCAGACTATCTGACCACTTACATATTTCCTTTGGAGCTGCACAGTATCCAGTATTGGACTATCCTTTCATCATCATCATCATTGAGTCTAAATCCAAGATCTCTTTTTGTTTGCAAACCAGCATTTGCATTTCCTTATATTTACTGTCTGGCATACAAGTGGGTGGTATTGCAGATAGTGAAGATGGCTGTCAAAAATTGCAGCAGGATCTTGAACGGCTGGCCATGTGGGCTGAGGAATGTTTTGGAATTTAATGCGGAGAAATATGAGGGGTTACATTTTGGAAAGTCTAACATGGGCAGGACATACACAGTGAACAGTAGGGCTCTGTGTTGTAGAAGAGAGGGATCTTGGAGTGCAGGTACGTAGTTCCTTGAAGGTGGCGCACAGGTAGATGTGGTGGTCAAAAAAGGCTTTTGGCACATTAGCCTTCATCAGTCGGAGTATTGAGTATAGAAGTTGGGAGGTCATGTTGCAGTTATATAAGATATTGATGAGGTCATATTTAAAGTAATTGTATCACAAAGGTAATTGTGTTTAGTTCTGGACACCATGTTATAGGAAAGATGTTAAGTTGGAAAGGGTACAGAGAAGATTTACAAGGATGTTGCCAGGACTCGAGGGTCAGAGCTATAGGGAGAAGTTGAGCAGGATGGGACTCTATTCCCTGGTGTGCAGGAAAACAAGGGATAATCTTATAAAGATGTATAAAATCATGAGAGGAATAGATCGGGTGGACACACAGAATCTCTTGCCCAGAGTCGGGGAATCGAGAACCAGAGGGCATTGGTGTGAAGTTAAGGGGGAAAAGATGTTATAGAAATCTGAGGGGTAGTTTTTTCACACAAAAGGTGGTGGGTGTGTGGAACGAGCTGCCAGAAGGAGCAGCTGAAGCAGGGACTATCACAACTTTTAAGAAGGTACAGGAGTGTACAGGAAGGATAGGACAGGTTTAGAGGGAGATTGCCCAAACGCAGGAGAGTGGGACTAATGTTGGTTAGTTTGGGCAAGTTGGGCCAAAAAGCCTGTTTCCATACTGTAGGACTCTAAATGGCTCTAGACAAGTCAAAGGGAATTTGACATAGGTGATAAATTCTGTCAGTAATGCCAACACCCCAGGACGAAGTTCAAAAATCCTACAAATATCGATTAATTGCTCAACTATGCTTAGTGAAAACTCAATGGACTGAATCACCACTAGGTTAGTCATTGATCCTACAGTAACTATGTTAAAATTGGTAGAATGTTAACATAAGAGCTTGCTGCTCCACCTACCTTATAAAACCATCCAGGACTTTTATTTTTTGCCATCGCAAGCGTTGTGCCAAAACCTGCTAGCATTCCCACTGCAGCTACAGTACCAAGGAACAGACCACCTGACAAAATAGAGTCAAGAGAGTCAAAAGTGTTTTATTGTCATGTGGCCCAGAGAGAACAATGACATTCTTACTTGCAGCAGCACAACAGAATATGTAAACATAGTACACTGTAAACAGTAATAAACTAGGAAAAAAAGTTCAGTTTGCATATATACACACATACTTGCATATACAGATATATATATATATAATATATATATATATACACACACACATTAAAAAAAACCAACAATAGTGCAATAATAACAGTAATAGTCTATGTAGTTCAGAGTTTGTTTGAGGTAGTAGTGTTTAATAGCCTGATGGCTGTAGGGAAGAAGCTGTTCCTGAACCTTCCTGAGCTCCTGTGCCTAAAAAGCCACCCTTCGATGGTGGGGAGGTCAGAACCTGTGATGGACTGGGCAGTGTTCACAACTTTTTGTAGTCTTCTTCAATCCTGGACATTCAAGTTGCCGAACTAGACTATGATGCAACCAGTCAATATGCTCTCTGCTGCACACCTGCAGTAATTCAAGGGAATCCTCTCTGACATACCGAATATTAGAGTCATAGAGTCCTACAGCACAGAAAGAGGCCCTTCGGCCCATCGTGTCCGTGCTGCCCGTTACCAAACACAGTCTAATTTTAATTCCATTTTCCCACATTTGGACCGTAGCCCTGAATGTTGTAGCATTTCAAGTGCCCATCCAAATGCCTCTTAAACGTTGTGAGTGTTCCCGCCTCCACCACCACCCCAGGCAGTGAGTTCCAGACTCCAACCACCCTCTGGGTGAAAAAGTTCCTTCTCACATCCCCCCGAAACCTCCCTCCCCTTACCCTGTATCTATGTCCCCTCGTTGTTGAACCTTCCACCAGTGGAAGAAGTTCCCCGCCATCTACCTTATCTATGCCCCTCATGATCTTGTACACCTCGATCATGTCCCCTCTCAGCCTTCTCTACTCCAGGGAAAACAACCCCAGTCTGCTCAGTCTCTCCTCATAGCCGAGGCCCTTCATCCCTGGCAGCATCCTGGTGAATCTCCTCTGCACCCTCTCCAAAGCTATCACACCCTTTCTATAATGTGGTGACCAGAACTGTACACAATACTCCAGCTGTGGCCTCACCAGTGTTCTGTACAGTTCCATCATTACCCCCCAACTTTTATATTCGATGCCCCGGCTAATGAAGGCCAGTAACCCATATGCCTTTTTGACCATCCTGTCCACCTGTCCTGCTGCCTTCAAGGACTTGTGTACCTGTACTCCAAGGTCCCTCTGTACCCCTGTCTTCCCTAGGGTCCTTCCATTCATGGTGTACTCCCTCTCCAAGTTATTTCTGCCAAAGTGCATCACCTCGCACTTTTCAGGATTAAATTCCATCTGCCACTGCTCCGCCCATCTGACCATCTCATCTATATCTTCCTGCAGCTTGCAGATCCCTTCCTCGCTATTAACCACCCCCCCGTACCTTTGTGTCATCTGCAAACTTGCTGATCATGCCCTGTACGTTGACATCCAGATCATTTATGTAGATTACAAACAGTAAGGGACCCAACACCGATCCCTGCGGCACCCCACTGGACACCGGCCTCCAGTCACAGAAGCACCCTTCTACCATCACCCTCTGCCTTCTGTCACTAAGCCAGTTTTTTATCCATTTTGCCAAGGTGCCTTGGATCCCATGGGCTCTTACCTTCTTGACTAGTCTCCTGTGTGGGACCTTGTCAAAAGCCTTACTGAAATCCATTCATAAACTTCTCAGATAGTAGAGGCGTTGATGGGCTATTTTGAAAATTACATCAGTGTGCTGGGTCCAGGAAAAATCTTCAGAAATATGCACGCCCAGGAATTTGAAGCTTTTGACTCTCTCCACCATGCTTAGATTTTTTAAGAGATACAGCGCAGAAACAGGCCCTTCGGCCCACCGAGTCCACGCCGCCCAGCGATCCCCGCACACTAACACTATCCTACACCCACTAGGGACAATTTTTACATTTGCCCAGCCAATTAACCTACATACCTGTATGTCTTTGGAGTGTGGGAGGAAACCGAAGATCTCGGAGAAAACCCACGCAGGTCATGGGGAGAACGTACAAACTCTGTACAGACAGCGCCCGCAGTCAGGATCGAACCCGAGTCTCCGGCGCTGCATTCGCTGTAAGGCAGAAACTCTACCGCTTCGCCACCGTGCCGCCATAGACAGGTTTGTGGGTCCTCATCCTTCATCTTCCAAAGTCCACAATCAGTTCCTTGGTCTTACTGACATTGGGAGCCAGGTTGTTGTGCTGGCACCATTTGGTCAGTCGATCGATCTCAGTTCTATACTCTGACTCGTCACCATCTGTGATACCACATGTGAATACCATGGTCCATTAGACTCAAGTCCATTTTCATACATTTTAAAATAGGCAACAGTTGGGTTTCACGTATCCAAAATTAAAATACACTATGAACACAAACTAATAATAATAATATGGTATATACTCAAAACTGCTAGGACAGCTAACACTGATAGCTTGTGATTTATACCTTGTGGGAATTCCAGTACACTTGGTATTCAGGATAATCACATCTGCAAGAAGTGCTTCTAGTCGCTCAGACTCAACCTCGGGTTGTCAAAATATTTGGGATGTAGGAAGTTTCTTGGAATGAGGATTCCAGGAGATGGTAACCTGCAGCTGGAATACTTCGATGAACGCAGCAAAAAAAATAAAAAAATCTACTGGCTGTAAAAATTTCATTCAAAACAAAAGGAGTTTCTGCAACCAATGACAAGTCCATTTGGAAGTAGAGTTGCATCATTGAAACTCCAGAATGATTTAGGAGAAATGTGTTGGAAGGAACTGCAGATGCTGGTTTAAACCGAAGATAGACACAAAAAGCTGGAGTAACTCAATGGGACACACAGCACCTCTGGAGAAAAGGAAGAGGTGACATCTGAAGAAGGGTCTCAACCCGAAACGTCCCGTCTTCTTTTTCTCCTGGGATGCTGTCTGACCCGCTGTTACTTCAGCTTTTTGAAGGGATTTTCGATTTGGAGTAGGATACAGCCGGTAGTCACTGTCCACATTGAATTGATTAGGAATCAAGTTCAGATCATACATCAAATTTCAGGAGCAGGTAGAAAATGAATGGGCCAGACCGTAAAGAGATAGCCATCACTTTTACGTCCATACTGCGGAATGCAAGAAGTTAAGATGAGACAAATTATGCATGGCTAGAAAAATGGAGCAGAAGTGAGGGTTTCCGATTCCAATGCATTGAATCTACTTGTGGCACAGGAGTGAACAGTACAAAGTGAATGATAATATGAATATAAGTTAACTAGTGTGAAGGGTGGAAAAGAGTCGGGGGTGGGGGGGGGGGGTAGGATTAAATTATGTTTTCAAGAGCACAAGAATAAAGCTTTCAATTGAGAATACCAAGAAGTACAGAAAACCTTGGACAAAAAAAAATTAGAATTAAGGACATACAAGATGGTGCAGATATAAGAGAAATGTGAAGCACAAAAAAATGAGTTTGAAGTGGATTTGTGTTAATGCGTGGATCACAGTAAATAAGGTTAATAAGTTGGAGGCAGGGGGCACACACTGACTCATTGATATAAGAGAGACTTGGCTGAAACAAGACTTCTTACCGAGTTGTCCAGAGTACAAAAAAGGGGTACATTTGGCAAAGCTATTATTGAATTATAAATCAGAGTACATACTCATAGGTTCAAAGAGTGTCTCAAAACAACTTAAAGAATACTTCTGCATTCTAAAATGTGAAGTGAGCAAAATAACACAAAAATTAATGTAAACACGGACAGTGATAATGAGGGACTTCAATCATCCTAATATAGACAGAAGAATAAAAGGATAAAAGAGGAAAGGGGTGTGATGGGTTGAAGGAAGTGGGAGTCAAAATTCTAAGGTTTTATGTGTGTACTTCATTGATTAGTAAAGTTCCCAATGAGGACATGAACAGAAATGCATCAAGTTCTGACAAGAGGGTTATATTTAAGTTGGTCAGTATTTTGTGATGGTATTCACAATTTATAGTGCTTGAAAAAAGGGGAAGCAAAAAGAAAATGTATGCTAAAAGTACTTAATAGGATGAGGACCTAATTTTAAAAATTGAATCATAGACAGGTAATTAGAATGTAATCTTGTATAGGAGGGAACTGCAGATGCTGGTTTACACCGTAGACACAAAAAACTGGAGTAACTATCTTTATTCCATCCAGAAATGCTGCCTGAGTTGCTCCAGCATTTTGTGACTATCTTAGAATGTAACAGACAATAGACAATAGGTGCAGGAGGAGGCCATTCAGCCCTTCGAGCCAGCACCGCCATTCAATGCGATCATGGCTGATCACTCTCAATCAGTACCCCGTTCCTGCCTTCTCCCCATACCCCCTCACTCTGCTATCCTTAAGAGCTCTATCCAGCTCTCTCTTGAAAGCATCCAACGAACTGGCCTCCACTGCCTTCTGAGGCAGAGAATTCCACACCTTCACCACTCTCTGACTGAAAAAGTTCCTCCTCATCTCCGTTCTAAATGGCCTACCCCTTATTCTTAAACTGTGGCCCCTTGTTCTGGACTCCCCCAACATTGGGAACATGTTTCCTGCCTCTAATGTGTCCAATCCCCTAATTGTCTTATATGTTTCAATAAGATCCCCCCTCATCCTTCTAAATTCCAGTGTATACAAGCCCAATCGCTCCAGCCTTTCAACATACGACAGTCCCGCCATTCCGGGAATTAACCTAGTGAACCTACGCTGCACGCCCTCCATAGCAAGAATATCCTTCCTCAAATTTGGAGACCAAAACTGCACACAGTACTCCAGGTGCGGTCTCACCAGGGCCCGGTACAACTGTAGAAGGACGTCTTTGCTCCTATACTCAACTCCTCTTGTTATGAAGGCCAACATTCCATTGGCTTTCTTCACTGCCTGCTGTACCTGCATGCTTCCTTTCATTGACTGATGCACTAGGACACCCAGATCTCGTTGAACTCCCCCTCCTCCTAACTTGACACCATTCAGATAATAATCTGCCTTTCTATTCTTACTTCCAAAGTGAATAACCTCACACTTATCTACATTAAACTGCATCTGCCATGTATCCGCCCACTCACACAACCTGTCCAAGTCACCCTGCAGCCTTATTGCATCTTCCTCACAATTCACACTACCCCCCAGCTTAGTATCATCTGCAAATTTGCTAATGGTACTTTTAATCCCTTCGTCTAAGTCATTAATGTATATTGTAAATAGCTGGGGTCCCAGCACCGAACCTTGCGGTACCCCACTGGTCACTGCCTGCCATTCCGAAAGGGCCCCATTTATCCCCACTCTTTGCTTTCTGTCTGTCAACCAATTTTCTATCCATGTCAGTACCCTACCCCCAATACCATGTGCCCTAATTTTGCTCACTAAGCTCCTATGTGGGACCTTGTCGAAGGCCTTCTGAAAGTCGAGGTACACCACATCCACTGACTCTCCCCTGTCAATTTTCCTAGTTACATCCTCAAAAAATTCCAGTAGATTTGTCAAGCATGATTTCCCCTTCGTAAATCCATGCTGACTCGGAATGATCCCGTTACTGCTATCCAAATGCTCAGCAATTTCGTCTTTTATAATTGACTCCAGCATCTTCCCCACCACTGATGTCAGACTAACTGGTCTATAATTACCCGTTTTCTCTCTCCCTCCTTTCTTAAAAAGTGGGATAACATTTGCTATCCTCCAATCCACAGGAACTGATCCTGAATCTATAGAACATTGAAAAATGATCTCCAATACTTCCACTATTTCTAGAGCCACCTCCTTAAGTACCCTGGGATGCAGACCATCAGGCCCTGGGGATTTATCAGCCTTCAGTCCCATCAGTCTACCCAAAACCATTTCCTGCCTAATGTGGATTTCCTTCAATTCCTCCATCACCCTAGGTTCTCCGGCCCCTAGAACATTTGGGAGATTGTGTGTATCTTCCTCAGTGAAGACAGATCCAAAGTAACGGTTTAACTTGGTTTAACTGCCATTTCTTTGTTCCCCATAATAAATTCCCCTGTTTCTGTCTTCAAGGGACCCACATTTGCCTTGACTATTTTTTTCCTCTTCACGTACCTAAAAAAACTTTTGCTATCCTCCTTTATATTATTATTGGCTAGTTTACCCTTTGTAATCTTTGCAGGTAAATAAAAAAGATGCCATACGATCCTGCTGAGAAGTACAGGCGAGAAATTAGAACCAATGCAAGTGTATGGAAACCGAGCAGTGGGTAAACAACAGCAATAAGCAAAACTGGAACAGATTTTAAATGTTCTTGTGGTGGCAACATGGTCTTTTCAGTATAACAGTATAGGAGAATAGGTAAATTACGCTAGAATTAACTAATTAAGGTTGGTCACTTAAATAATAAGCTATATATACCTTTCGAAGGTATTTATTCATCACAAAATGCTGGAGTAAAGCCGAGATGCTGCCTGACCTGCTGAGTTACTCCAGCATTTTGTGATTTATAAATACCTTCGATTTGTACCAGCATTTGCAGTTATTTTATTACACTTTTTCTTACTTATATATACCTTTAATCATTTGTACTTTGTTTTCAGCACTGCCACTGGACTCGGGTGACTTGTTGCAGGCCTCCAGCTCGGGATCTCTGGCAACACGTTCAGTTTCCATCTCTCCTGTGTTTTTGTGAGTTCTCATCTATACAAGTCAGTATCAAATAAAACCAGCCTTGACTATATATGCAGAAGACAGACACAAAATGCTGGAGTTGATTCACTCAGTTGCATCTCAGGACAGAAGGAATGGGTGACGTTTTAAGGTTGAGATCCTTCTTCAGACTCGGTCACGTTTCATTTCAGGTGGAGACTAGAGACGCCCTGTCCAACAGAGAGGTGAGTGTGGGGAAAGGGAGGTTGTCAGGGACACACAGAGACAACATGGCGGCGGGGGGAGGGGAGGGGAGGGGGAGACATGACGCGTGACGCGAGGCGGAAACAAGGCTGACGTCCCGTCCCGACCCTTTGTGAGTTGCATTGTGGGACGCGTAGTTTCGCCGGCGTCCGGGGCCAGCGCCCCGTCCCCGAGTGAGACTACATGTCCCAGAATGCAGCGTGCGGCCGTGTTGTGGCGGCGAAGGCAACAGCGGCTTTGCCTCCCTCCCTCCCTCATTGCGGCCGTGTCGGAGCAGCCGAGTGGGCGCCCTCCTCCTCCTCCTCCATCATCATTCTCTCCCTGCCTGCCTGCCCTCACCCGCTGTTTTCTGACAGGGAGGGGACCCGTCCATTACCCCGATTTGTTAAGGCTGTCTGTTGTTTTGGGAGGGAGGAGAGGAGAGGGGAGGGCTTCCTGAGGCGTTGTTGTTGTTGTTGTTGTTTGGAGGCCCCCATTTTGAGGGGCCAGGTCAGGTGGAGTGAGCTGAGAGGTGAGGGCTCCCCGGGCCGCACCGCGGTGGTCGGAGGACGCCGCCATCTCCCTCTAATGAAGACATCCCCAGTCAGTCGGCAGCAGCCAGTGTGGTTCTCCAGGAGCCATTTTTCGTCACTTGGGATATTTACTTAACGCCTGCCCCAGCCTTGGGGAAATGTGGCGGCTGCCAGGCAATTATACCCCCCAGCTGAGCGTCGCCCGATCCACCCGCCTTTATTTTCCTTTAAGCGATGGTTTGCTTCATTAACTGCCAGCGAATTAGGTGTGAAGGCGAGAGGAGCCTAGCCCCAGCAAACTGATCTTCTCGTCCGTGCACAATTCAACCACATGGATACAGAATTGTGAAGGAATTTGTCAATTTGTCTTGAAACAGCGAAATCATTTGTAAACATCATCGAAGAAGAAGGTCGCTCAGTCTCCGGGCGGATCCCGACTCGGGATCCCGAGGGTTTCCTCACACTGTCCTCCTATTCCACGTGGAACTTGTTGTTTATATAAATAAAAAGGAAGTCTTCAGTGAATCCGAATATTTGCTCAGCAGATCACTTTCGGGAAATATTCAAGCAATTTCAAATGGGCGTTATCCTTTAGGGTGAAAATTGGTGATTTGAACCAGGTGCGTCTCTCGATGCAATGTTTACCATCGTGTAAGTGTCGTCTAGACTGTCAGGAAAAGGAAACGTGGCTGTTTAAAAAGATAATTTGTACAGCGGGGACGTATTTGCGAGAAACTGCAAGAGTTGTGACCGAAGATCAACAAAATACGACCATATAATTTCGCTGGATGTTTAAAAGCATGAATGTCCGTATCGATCAACAATGTGAAGCACGCCCCATACGTACAATATTGGGATGTCATTGTGCTTTTTCAACAACTGTCCCGACATCTGCATGATTTTAGTCATTGTCATTTTGGGGTGAGATACAACGCTGCACATATTGATGCCGTCCCCGATGAAACAGTGCGAATACAGTCAGATTGCCGCTCAGAGTTCATGTCCTATGGAGTCTCCTAAAAAGAAGAAAATTCCGCAGAGGAAATGGGAAGTTTTCCCAGGAAGAAATAAATTTTACTGCGATGGCAGAATCATGATGGCCAGTCAAACGGGGGTCTTCTATCTAACCCTTGTCTTGATCGTGGTCACCAGTGGATTCTTTTTTGCGTTCGAGTAAGTAATTTTAATTCATAATGTTTTTAATTTATGTTATAAGAAATTGAGCTGTTGCGCAGATTTCTGTTGTAAATGTTTCAATTTGGCAAATATCGCGAAACCAAGTTTTAGGGGGAATGTGTTCAATGCTGTAGTTGCGCATTAAATGCAGCAAGGTGGGGAAAGCGTGAATCATTTTCTGGCATCGCCGCATATTTTCTCCTAGTATTTCTAATTTATAGTCTTGTATCGACTACAAGACTTTCCCAATTTTCGTCTTCGTATTTTAGTTTTAAATTTTTAAAAGAGGGGGTCTCATAATTTTTAACCTGAGTTCCAAAGTCCCTCATTCATTTGTATTTCAACAGTTTCTTACGAAAATAAGTTTCTTTCAAAAAGAATCATAACATGGGACATTAGAAATAGAAGCAGGAGTGCCAACTCTGCCGTGCACTAGGTACGTGGCCGATTTTTCTCTGTGTTACTTTCTTGTACCAAGCTCGAATTGATTTCGTTGATATCGGGAAAAAACGTCTTGCATTTATATCTTCAGACGCACAGCAACTGAGCGAGCGTCTGCAGTTCTCGAAGGGAGAAAACAAACGGAAGATGCGAGGAAATTCCTCTGGTCTCAATCATAGAGTCAAGCAACATAGGAAAACAGGCCCTTCGGCCCCACTTTTGTGTCGGACGAAACTAGATGCTGGCTTAAACCAAAGATAGACACAGGTCTGAAGAAGGGTCTCGACCCGAAACGTCACCTATTCCTCTTCTCCAGAGATGCTGTCTGGCCTGCGGAGATACTCCAGCTTTTTGTGTCTATCTTCCGCCCCACTTGCCCCTACAGACCAAGACTAGTCCAGTCAAGTCAATTTTATTTGTATAACACATTTAAACACAACCCACGTTGACCAAAGTGCTGTACATCTGTGCAGGTACTAAAAAATAACATACATTAGCACACAAACCTAACAACATATACATAAACAGTTTACAGTGCCCCGTCAGAGGACCTCAAACGCTAGGGAGTAGAAATAGGTTTTGAGCCTAGACTTAAAGAAGTCGATGGAGGGGGCAGTTCTGATGGGGAGAGGGATGCTGTTCCACAGTCTAGGTGCTGCAACCGCAAAAGCGCGGTCACCCCTGAGCTTAAGCCTGGACCACGGGATAGTCAGTAGCCCCAAGTCGGCAGACCTGAGGGACCTGGAGATTTTGATATGGGGGGGGGGGGGGGGGGCAAGCCCGTTTAGGGCTTTGTATGTGAATAGGAGGAGCTTGAAATCGATTCTGTACAGTACTGGGAGCCAGTGGAGAGAGAAGCCGGAATCGGAGTGATGTGGTCCCTTTTACGGGTACCCGTCAGGAGTCTCGCTGCAGCGTTTTGGACCAATTGTAGGCGGGACAGGGATGATTTGCTGATCCCAGTGTATATGGAGTTGCAGTAGTTTAGGCGGGAGGAAATGAATGCGTGGATGATTTTTTTCTAGGTCGTCAAATTGGAGGAATGGTTTGATTTTAGCTATGGTACGAAGCTGGAAGAAGCTGGCTTTTACCACAGATTTGACTTGCTTGTCAAACTTAAAAGCGGAGTCAAATATCACGCCAAGGTTTTTGACATGCGGTTTGACTAGGGAGGATCGGCTTCCAAGGCTGCCTGTTATCGTTTTGATAGAGGGGGGGGGGGAGGGGGGGGGGGGGGGAGGGGGAGGGGGGGGAGGGGGAGGGGGGGAGGGGGGGGGGGGAGGGGGGGGGGGGGGGGATAGGATGACCTCAGACTTGCTCTCGTTTAACTGAAGGAAGTTCTGTGCCATCCAACATTTTATGTCCTCAAGGCAGTGCATGAGGCTGATTAAATTTGACCAGTTGTTGGGTAGATAAAGCTGTGTGTCATCCGCATAGCAGTGGAAAGAAATGCCGTGCCTTTGAACGATTTGCCTGGGGGGGGAGCATGTACAGAGAGAAGAGAATGGGGCCTAGGATGGAGCCTTGTGGAACCCCGCAGGAGAGGCCAGCTGGGGAAGAGGAAATATTGCGTATATTGATGGAGAAACTCCTATTTTTGAGGTAGGAAACCAACCAGCTCAGGGCAGTGCCATCAACGCCAACCCCGTACCGGAGACGGTCAATTAGGATGGTGTGGTCCACTGTATCGAATGCTCCGCTAAGACTTATAACACTAGCCCTACATGCCCATGTCCCTCTAAACCTTTCCTATCCATGTATCTGTCCAAAATTCTTTTCAATGTAGTATCTATCTCAACTAACTCCTCTGGCAGCTCATTCAATATACCCAGCAACCCCTCAGTTGCCTCTCTTTCCGATTAATTCCCCTCTTGATATTATATACCAGTAATATCACTCCTCATCCTCCTGTGTTCCTAGAAATAATGTCCTAGCCTGCGCAACCTCCATACAGCTCAGGCCCTCAAGTCCTGGCAACATCCCCATAAATCTTCCCTGTACTCTTTCCAGCTTTAACACCATCCTTCATGAATCACCGTGGCACCATTCTTGTGTCTATCTAGCAACATAAAAATGTTGCATGTTTCACTGAGAAATGTATAGGTGATTAATAGTGTCTGGGGGAATTATTAGGAATATGGGGACAATAAAATTGGTTTAGTGTAAATGGGTGGATTATGGTTAGCAAGGACTCAGTGGGTTGAAGGGCCTCATTCTGTGCTGTGACTTTTTATCACTGTGAGCACCTCTAATTCTTCCAGTTTCAGCAAACTCCCAGCTCTAGGCACTAGCCTGATGAACCTTCATTGTAGACTCTTAATTGCAAATATATATATATTTAGGTAGGAAGATGGGAGCCAGGCACATGATTCCAAGGCTCTTTGTTATTGTCTACATCAACTTTACTCGCGCACTCAAATCCTCTTCCATTCAACCAAACATACTGTTTGCCTTCCCAGCCTGATTAACATAGAACATTTGCTTTGGGACACCAAATCTTTGCATTCTTCAGTATACAAAAATTGCTTTTTGTCTCTCAAAGTTCTGGAAGCCCAAAGATCCAATATGCACTTTTACCTTAGAAATCTCAGAGATTTGTCAATTGTGATTTTCCTTTTTATTGTTGCAGCTGCTGGCTCTTGACTCAAATGATCCGAGTTCAATCCATGCTTGGGAGTTGTCTATATAGAGCTTGCATTTTCTCCTTGTGACAGTGTGGATATCTATCTTCCTGCATTCCAAATATGTGCCGATTTGTCAGTAAAAATTTCCTAGTGTATAGATAGGTGGCAGAATGTAGAACAGTGAGTGGGCATGTAGGCAGAATAAAATGGAATTTGTGTAGGTGGATGCTCTGGGCTATGGGGCCTGTTTTCGTGTTGCTTGACTCTAATCCAGGTTGACTGCAATCCGATTATTATTTTCTTTGCCTTTTTAGCTTGTCCTTAATAACAAATTCTAGCATATTCCCTCCTCCTGATGCTAGGATAACTTGTTCTTCATTTGCTCTTTTTGCCTTAATAGGTGGATTCCATTTTTGCTTACCAATTTTGGGAACTGTTCCAGATTGTATCGGATTTTAAAAGACCATAGTCAGTACCTCCACAAACTCAAAAGCTACCTCTTCTAAGCCATTGGGATATGGGGTATGGGGAGAAGGCAGGCCCGGGGTACTGATTGTGAATTATCAGCCATGATCACATTGAATGGCGGTGCTGGCTCGAAGGGCCGAATGGCCTTCTCCTGCACCTATTGTCTATTGGGATGCAAATCAGTGAAACATGGAAATTTGTTTTTTTATATTCTCATTTCCTTCTCCACTATTGTTTATGAAGGCTATTTCTGAGAATTATTTTCTGAGAATCATTCCTTGATAAAAATATATATTGATTTTTGTTATCACAAAATGCTGGAGTAACTCAGCATCTAGAAGAGCAGGAATTGGTTTTTATTGCCATTTCCTCATTCCTCTGTATAATTTCTTCTGTCTCATTCTGACACGGAGCCAACATTAACTATTGGTGATCTTTTCCTTTCAACATCTCTAGAGAAGCATTTGCAGTTTGTTCTATATCTCTCGCAAGGTTACTTTCTTGTGCTACATTACCTTGCCCCTTGAATATCATGTTGCTCCTTTACCAGATTCTGAATGTTCCCAATCGTGCGGCTTATCTTTGGCAACCCTTTAAGCATTTTCCATTGATCTGTACTACTAATCTCTCTTGCGAGACACAGGTAGGCCACTTTTCCCATTGGATTTTTATGCCTTAAAAGAGAAATACATGCATTCTTTAAGTTCTAAGTTCTGTTTATTGTCAGACATTTTGAATGACGTTTTCCAGCCTAGCAGCCAACTCGTACCTCATACCTTGATGCTTTGTTCCGCTTAGATTTTGGATCTTCAGATTGAATTAAAACACTCTCAATCTTAATATAAAACGTGATTATCTTATCACCTTTCTCTAAAGGTTCCATTATGAGAATATTATAGATTGATCTTTTCCTGTCGCCCATAAATAAGCCTGTGCCTGGTTTGCTCTTCAACTTACCGATCCAGAAAATCAACTGGTTATCATTCAATTCATGCATACAATACTCATGGTGCTTTTCAGTGGCAACATTTTGCAAGCAGCATAACAGCAAAGAATCAAATATAGCAGTGCTGGACTTATTTGACTAAAAGAAACCACACAGATCAGTGTTGTAACTGACAAGTTGTTGGTCCATTTAAATGGATTAGCGCCATTGCAATCTCCCAACAGCAGCAAGGCTGCCGATTGCATGGGAATCCTCCACAGCAGGGAAATACCAGAGATCGTAGAGAATCACAGGTACAGCAAGTACAGTGCCAGGAATAGCTGGGGAGGCTTCCATTGTGTCTGAAAATATGGCTGATAGGCAGGGGGGCATACAAGTAAGTGATGCGCTGGAGACTACAACCTTCCCCCCCCCCCCCTCTCCTGCCATTATTCTGGCTTATGTTTGTCACTAGAAAATAAAGTGGAGGACTTAAGGGCAAGGATTCTTCATCAGAGGTAGACGAGGGAATGCTGTGTGTTCTGTTTCACAGAGATATGCCTCATCCCCCAGCTCCCCAGACTGCTATCTTGCCCGAAGGTTTCTCTATCGCATGGACAAAACAGAGGCATTTGGGAGAGGGAGAGGTAGTGGCGCCTGTCTCATGGTAAACTCTTTGTGGTGCTCAGATGTAGTAGTCGTGTCCATCTCCTGCTTTCCGCATCTGGAGTATTCCCTTTTTCCTCCTGAAGGAATTCACCTCAATCATCATGAGCGCAGACTACACCCTATCCTCAGGCAAACATTGATCTAATGCTGGAGCACTGGCGGAGCTGCACGTCGTGAACAATAAGCACCAGACAGCATACTCGCAGCCTTTCTCATCATAGTCGGGGCCTTCAACAAATGCAACTGATGAAATCACTCCTTAAGTACCAACAACATGTGTCCTGCAGCACCAGAGGATCAAACACCCTCGCCCACTGCTGTACCACCATCACAGATGCCCATTGCTCCATCCTTTGCCCTCACTTTGGGAAATCAGACTCTTTGGCTGCGCTCCTTTCTGCCTAAAGGCAGCTTCTGAAGAGCTTACCCCAAGTGGAGAGGACTGCACAGAGGTGGTCAGGGGAGTCAGAGGGATGACTCGGACTACTTGGCCTCGGTAGGCTGGGCAATGTTCAAGGATTCTGAATGAATATATGCCACAGTTGTTACTGATTTCATCAGGAAATATGTGGAGCAGTATGTTTCCACAAGTCATCCGAGAGTTCCCCAACCAGAAGCCTTTGAACCAGAAGGGCTGCATTCTTCTGAGCACCAAATATCGGACATTCAAGTGTGGCGAAGCAGATTCGTACAGAAGTTCAGGTACAACCTTGATAAGGCCATCAAAGATGCTAAAAGGGACTTTTGCTCTAAACTGCAGGAAGAGATGAGCGTTTGCCAGTTGTGGCAGGGCTTGCACACCATCACAAGGGAAAAAACAGAGGGCAGCTTATGCACCAGCGTTGCATCACTCCCAGTTAAGCTCAATGCGTTCTGTGCAAGCTTTGATAGGGAGAACAGTGTCGTGCCTTTCTGGGCCCCAGAACCCCTTGATGGTTTGACATTCTCAGTCACAGAGGCCAACGTCAGAAGATCCTTCAGGAGGGTGAAACCTCTGAAAGCATCTGGACCTGATGGTATACCTGATCACGCTCCCAAAACCTGTGCGGACCAATTGGCTGGACTTTTTGCAGACATCTTCAATCTCATTAATCTGAGGTTGGCACCTGCTTTAAAAGCGCATCAATAATACCGGTGCTGAAGAGTGAGGTGACTCAATGACTACCGACCGGTAGCACTGACGTCCATGGTGAAGAAGAGCTGAAGAAGGGTCTCGACCCGAAACGTCACCCATTCCTTCTCTGCAGAGATGCTGCCTGACCCGCTGAGTTACTTCAGCATTTTGTGTCTACCTGAGCTTTGAGAGGTTGGTTATGGCGCATCATTGAAAACCCACACTACCTGCCGTGCTCTCTCTTCATTCCTACCATCGGGAAGAAGGTATGGGAGCCTGAAAACTATAATATCCATGTCCAGGAGCAGCTTCCTTCCAACAACCATCATTCTATTAAACATTACAACCTCTGACTAAGCCTCAAAATACACAGACTTGTGGGGTGGGGGGGCAGGCATTATTTTTGACTTTACACTGCTAATGGTTGTTTGTTTATTTTATACCGATCTTTTTTTGTTATGCATTACTCCAAAGACGTACAGGTATGAAGGTTAATTGGCTGGGTAAATGTAAAAATTGTCCCTAGTGGGTGTAGGATAGTGTTAATGTGCGGGGATCGCTGGGCGGCACGGACTTGGAGGGCCGAAAAGGCCTGTTTCCGGCTGTATATATATGATATGATATTACGGTGTTTACAGAGTACTGTGTTTACATATCTGCTGCAAGCAAGAATTTCGTTGTTCTGTTTTGGGACATATGACAGTAAATCATTCTTACACTCTTGACTCCTAACTCGGTCCGCATTGGCCAAACTTGTCTCCTGGTGGCTGAGCACTTCAACTCCCCCTCCCATTCCCAGTCTGACCTTTCTGTCATGGGCCTCCTCCAGTGCCATAGTGAGGCCCACTGGAAATTGGAGGAACATCATCTCATATTTCGCCTGGGCAGCTTGCAACCCAGTGGTATGAACATTGACTTCTCCAACTTTAGATAGTTCCTCTGTCCCTCTCTTCCCCTCCACCTTCCCAGATCTCCCTCTATCTTCCTGTCTCCACCTATATCCTTCCTTTGTCCCGCCCCCCCTGGCATCCATCTGAAGAAGGGTCTCGACCCGAAACGTCACCCATTCCTTCTCTCCTGAGATGCTGCCTGACCTGCTGAGTTACTCCAGCATTTTGTGAATAAATACCTTTGATTTGTACCAGCATCTGCAGTTATTGTCTTATACTTACTTGGGTTGCTCAGTCAAAGTGTAGATTAAAATCCTCCCTGATTACTCTTGCTGCATTGGGTCTCCTGATCAGTTCTCACATTTGCTTTCTGCATCTTACGATTTCCGCCCCACCCAAACAGATTCTACTTACTAATTTTCCAGAGCTGAACATTCTTTCTTTGCATTGCCTTTCATTTATGCTTTATTATTCCATTTTATCTATCTCTTCTCAAAGTTAAGAATCCTGTAACTTAAATCTCAATCTTGGTTACTTTTCAATCATGTTCTACTCATATCTTTTAGATTGTGTCTATTTTGAGCACTCCAGTCTATGGGGGAAAAAAAGGCAATCTTGTCTTTTTTGTTTTCTTTATTGTGAGTACTTCCAAACGATCATTATCTGCCTCTTTCTAACACTATGGTTATTGCCTATTTCGCTATCCTGCACAAAAGACGGCCACTCTCTTCAACTTTCAAAATTTCTGCTTGGGTGGAATGAAACATAATATAGCCCCCTCCCCGCTTCTAATATAGGGCAATAATTTACTATCATAGCAACAGTATTGTTAGTATCTGGCATAATTATGTAGAAATGTTACTGCCGCATCAAGTGATATGAAGCTGGGGATAAGGTGTGGGTGTGTGATGTGAAGTTGAATTTGTAAAATGACAGGTTGCTATCCCACATGTACTACTCTGATGTTAATAGAACAGACTCCAAATTTTAATGTGTGTTGGTTATGAACCAGTGATACTGTATACAGGTGATGGATTGAAACAAAACGAGTCTTTTGTCAGATTTGTCCAGTCTAATTGCTCCATTCTACTGTGAAAATTAATTAGAGTCGGGGTGTGCAATTGAATGTTGTCAGATGATCTCATTTCTTCAGATTAATTGTTATTGGAAATAATTTAAATGATCAAATTAACCTTTCTCTTTTTTGGTCATTTTTCTTAATTCTCTTTCTCATTAGGATTTGATTCACACACTTTTTCGTAACTTTTTCAGTTAGTCTCTGGTTGTTTTCATTCTTTCCATCTGATTATGGAAGGAATATATTAGAATTTTAAAACTAAATAGTCATACAGCACAGAAACAGGCCCTTCTGCCTAGCTTGCTTATGCTGTCCGTGTTTGGCCCATATCCCTCTAACCCTCTCCTATTCATGTACCTGTCCAAATGCCTTTTAAATGTTCTAAATGTGCAATGAAAGCCACAACCAGCAGCAATAGCAATTTATTCAATTTTATTACCGTGGAGTTTATACTGTCCTGCTGCCACCTCTCTTCCAGCTTTCTCCCCGTACTAAAATCAGTCTGATGAAGGGTCCCAACCCAAAACGTCACCTGGTTATATCCTCCAGATATGCTGCCTGACCTGCTGAGTTACTCCAGCATTTTATCTTTTTTTTTGTAGACCAGCACCTGTATGTAGTTCCATGTGCCTGCATTTCTATTGAAGTTTGCAGATGACATAGATAGTGAAGATGGTTATCAAACATTGCAGCAGGAATTTGATCAGCTGAGCAAGTGGATTGAGGAATGGCTAATGGAGTTTAATGCAGATAAGTGTGAGGTGTTGCATTTTGGGAAGTGAAACCGGAACAGGACTTGCACAGTGAAAGGCCGGGTTCTTAGAAGTCTTGTGGTGCAGTGAAAGTTGCGTCACAGGTAAATAGGCTAGTCAAGAAGGCTTTGTGTATATTAGCCTTCATCAGGCAGGGTACTGAGTATGGTAGGGTAGATGTGTCACAGTTGCACAAGACGTTGGTGAGGCTGCATTTGGGGTTCATTTTACTATAGGAAGGATGTTATTAAGTTGGGAAGAGTGCAGAGAAGATTTACAAGGATGTTGCCAGGATTTGAGGGCCTGATCAATAGGGAGAGGTTGAGCAGGCTGGGACTTTATTCCTTGGAGTGCAGGAGACTGAGGGATGATGATATAGAGGGGAATAGATAGGATGAATGCAGTCCTTTAAAGAGTTTAAGGGAAACAAGATCCAAAGGACATAGGTTTAAGGTGAGAGGGGACAGGTTTACTTGGATCTTAGAGGCAACTATTTCACACAGAGGGTGATGGGTCTATGGAGCGAGCTGCCAGAGTCGGTACTTGAGGAAGGTAAGTGATGCAGTTTCAAATAACATTTAAAACCAATTTGGACAGGTACATGGATAGGAAAGGTTTAGAGGGATGTTAACCAAATGCTTGCAGGTGGGACTAATGTGGATGGACATGCTTAGTTGGCATGGACAAGTTAGGCCAAAGGGCTTGTTTCTGTGCTGTATGACTCGATGAAGATTATGCCTATTGTATCACTTGATGGATGAAAGTTGCAGTGATTCGAGGAGCAGCTCTTTGACAACTGAGGATGATCTTGATGATGGCAGTATCTCCATCAGACATCTGCGAGACCTCTCGGTAGAAACTACAGTTGTATTTTTCTCTTGAAAAAAGCTGTTCTCTGGGGTGTTTTTCCCAGATGTGGAAGTTGTTATGAATTTATGACTGCAGTTCTTGTCTGTCAAGTCTTCCAACCAGAAAATATATTGTGTGCTTTGAAGCCATTGGGCCTTTCTGTCAGCCTGTCGGTTAGCGGTGATGGTAAGGCTGAAATCATTTGTTTGACACAAAAGAGAATGGACGTGTTTGTCAAGGACAGTCATGGTTCAAAATTATTTGAAAGTTTATATTCATAGTCTCAAGGACCTCAGAAATGTGTTCATTTCAGCAGGTACTGATATCCTCTTGTTAAGTTTATCACTTTTGGGCTACTTTGTGCCTTTTGACCATAAATAGTTTTGGTAGGGATGTTATCTCGCTTTCAGGGACTAAAGTACCTGGGAATAAACACAGTCCAGGACGTACTATTTATTGTGAAGGCCCTACCCTGGTTTGACTTCCCAAAATGAAACGCCTCGTACCTATCTGCATTAAACTCCATTAGCCATTCCTTATCCCACTTGGCCAGCTGATCAAAATTCTGCTATAATTTTTTGTTGTAATTTTATTTTTATCTTTTATGTGCAGTGTGGTTGCATTGGAAGTTATGGCAGATTGGTGTCAAGTAAAGCTGCATTATCATTCCAACGCTTTGCTCAATTTTGTCGCAATGCTTCTGTCTGCTTCCAATATTTCTGCTGGTTTAGGTTTGTTACTGTCATATGTACTGAGTTACAGTAAACTGCTTTATTTTGAATGCTATCCAATCAGATCAGACATTACTCTTCATAAATACCATCAAGTCAAACTCAAGTACAATAGGTGGAGCAGTGGTGAAGATAGAGTGCAGAATATAGCTCTCAGTGTTAGAGTGCATCAGTTCCATAGACAAGATCCAAAATTGGCATGAAGTCGAAGTCAATCGGAGAGTAGCCAAAGCATTTGGGAACTGTTTCAATCTATGTCATCTCCCCTGCATAGCCAAGATTATCTCGATTTTCGAACTTCAATATGCAGGCAAGGTTTCCCTATGTACATTTGGAGGTTGAGTTCCAATTCATCACCACACAACAAAGCCTGTCTAAAAATCCTCTTCCCAGCCCTCTGATACATTTCACAGCAAGGCCATGAAAAATGTGGACTGCTTTCCATTATGTTGGAGAAGCTCTTCAATGAAGGCAGATATCAAAGATAAACTGAGCTATCACTTCCAGTACACCAGCAGAAACCTTTGGCTGTCTGAGAAAGAGAATCTTTGATGGTGAAGACTTCCAACTCAGTACAAAGTTCATGGCTAACTGGGAAGCAGTGATCTCTGTCCTATATTCACTTGACCATGACACGAAAGAGATATCACCAAGAATATTTCTAAAAGATTCTTCCTGTCTGCTGGCAGAGTAAGCAAACCAACATCAGTGTCCTTCCAATGTCCCCAGCGTTTAGCCTTTAATCACACTGTAGGCTCTGATCGAAGGTATTTATTTCACAAAATGTTGGAGTAACTCAGCAGGTCAGGCAGCATCTCAGGAGAGAAGGAATGGGTGACGTTTCGGGTCGAGACCCTTCAGACCTGTAGGCTCTGATGTTCAGCTTACCTTTGTATGTCTGACATCAGACTCCTAAAAGTATGGTCCATTCCAAGCTCCATCATAGAAGGAAATGACTAGATGTTCTACCAGATGCTTAAAATGCGATGCGGTGGTGGAGCCAAATACGATAGTGGCATTTAAGAGGCTTTTGTTAAGGCACATGGGTGTGGAGGGATACGGATCATGTGCAGGCAGAGGAGATTAGTTTAGCTTCGCATCATGTTCAGCACAGACATTGTGGGCCATAGGGCTGTTCCTGCGCTGTTCTGTGATCTATGTTCATTGTTACTTGGCTCAACCTGTTGTGGGCTTCCTGTTCCTGGCCCCACACTAATGAACTTGCTTTTCTATCCTGGCTGCCATATGTAACAGATAATGATTGTGAAGATAAATATTTTTGGGTAGTGCCATGGAATATGAAAAGAAACTCAAAAGCTTTTGAATGCTTTTTAGATTCAGCTTTATCTAAAAGTAGTACATCAAAATGAGCGACTTCAATATATGCCGGGAGGGCTTCATGCTTTGATTGAAAAGTTTAAATGTTCAGTAATTTTTCCTTCCAGATGTTTGAATTTTATAATAAGAGGGTCTGACTTTTGCAAGCTTTGTTTAAAATATCATGACCTGTAATGTCTTAGTTTTCATGTAGTCATGAAATTTAATGAACTCCTGTAGTTAAGTAAACAAGCAATGACATTTTAAGTACAAAATAGATAATTAGGTTTCATGATTCAAATGTTTTCTTTCATGTACAGCTGTATCATGTCTCTCTCAAATATCAACTGATTTTTTTCCTCTGCATTGGATGTGATTTTGACCACTATTTTTGAGCACATTTGAATCTTTCATATTTGCCTGTATGATCTTCCCCATCTCCTCAAAATGCTGGAGTAACTCAGCAGGTCAAGCAGCATCTCGGGAGAGAAGGAATGGGTGACGTTTTGGGTCGAGACCCTTCTTCAGACTGAAGAAGGGTCTCGACCCAAAACGTCACCCATTCCTTCTCTCCCGAGATGCTGCCTGACCTGCTGAGTTACTCCAGCATTTTGTGAATAAATACCTTCGATTTGTACCAGCATCTGTAGTTATTTTCTTATTCCCCATCTTCTCCATCGTCATTTTCTTTCGAGACCTTGCACTCTACCAATTCCCGCAGCTTGAGCATCCTTAAAGTTTATTTCTTTAACATTCATGCATTGTTTACATGAACGCTGTCCCAGGTAGATGAGACTAGGTCAGGGAGAATGGTCGGCGTGGACTGGTAGGGCCGGACAGGCCTGTTTCCATGCTGTAGTTGTTATATGTTATATGTTATTTTATTCTTCACTGAACAAGTAAGTCCACTCGATGCCTGATGTGTACTTGGCCATTTAATGCGATCGTGCTGTTTTCATTATAACCTTGATTACCAATCTTTGCTTGGATTCTTCAACGTAGAAAAGATCACATTATAAGCACCAAAAGCAGTATGTGGAATTGGAAGCTGCAAACTGCTGCTTCTGGAAAGTGTGAGGTCCCTGAACTGTGGGAGTGGAGGATGTAAAGGAGCAGGTGTAGTAGTTTGTGTGGTTTACAAGAGGAAGATGGCATAAGAAGCAGTGGGCAATCAGATATGGTGGTGTGATGCAGGTTAAACAGGACTTTCTCAAGGGCAATTGGGGATGGGCAATAAATGGTGATCTTGCCAGTGACACCCAAACACTGAAAAATAAGTAATTGGGAGCGCATCCCCTGGAGGAAGTGGTCTCAGGAATTCTGCAAGGAGAGCAGAGGGAAAGATTTGGTGATATCAGATTGGAGTTGGAATTTATAGAGTGATCCATTGAAAGTGGAGACTGGTGGGAAGGATAGAGTGAACAAGCACCTAACCTTGTTTTTTTGTGCGAATAAAATGCAATTGAGAACAGATGCGCAGAAAATGGAACAACTTTGTCTTGTCACTTTGGTATTGGTGGGGAAAATGCAACCATGATGGGGAAGCTGGGAGAATGGGATAGTCCTTGCAGGAAGCAGGATGGGAGGAACAGTAGTCAAGGTTAGAGAGAGTGTAAGAACAGTTGGAAATGTAGGGGTAAGTGGTTGGTGGGGGGGGAGAGAGAGAGAGAGAGAGTATAGCCCAGGTGCATATCTATGATACATACATCCACTAAGACAGCCCACTTCTACCCATTCCCTAATATCCAGAAGTAGGGCTGTGAGGAGTTTGAGTCAAAGAGTTGTACAGCACAGAAACTGATTATTTGGTCCACCAAGTTCATGCTGGCCTTTTTGCCTATCTACACTAATCCCATATGTCCACATTAGATTTGTAACATTCTATGCCTTGCCTATCGAAGTATATGCCTCTGAAACTTGGTGATTGCATCTGTTTTCACCATCTCCTCTGGCAGAATGTTCTAGACTGTGCAACAATGAAATTTGCCCCTTTTAAAAGTTGCTATTTGCTCCCTTTTAAAACCTTCCTCTCACCTTAAACATCTTATTTTTGGGCCTTAACTTGGAGGCGGAGGCGAAAAAGTATCCAGGGGAAATTAGATCTTTTACTTATGGAGAAATAACCACACATTGATGTTTTTTGGTGAGGCCAGAGGAAGATTTGCAAAGAAGTCAGAGAAGTGGCCCAAGTCTTTGCAAGCAAGAAATCAGTGTGCCAAACAAAAGCAGTTATCACCCTTGTCAACAGACTTGATGGCAATATTAAGGTTGGTGTTTAAAAAACAATGTGCTGCAAGCTCAGAGTAAGTGGAATGGAAAAATGAGAGTCAGTTATTCCAGCAGTTTGTGATGACATGTTCCAGGGAGGTCAAGAAGCCAGGTCGAGGGTTCCTGGTGAATTGCGAATTCTGGAGACAGAAGAAAGTTAAGTGTCTAAGATGAAGACTCCTGGCTAAATAAGTGGGAATAAAGGTGAAGACTAAAGAAGAGTTGCTCAATAACGTGATCAATGCTGAATACATTGGGATGGGGATAGAAAGGTCTAAGGTCTCCACTTCAAGTGAAGATCTGAAGGAATAGCAAAAATATGTCGAGGGCAAGGTTGAATGTAAATATGGATTTGAGAAGGATCCTTGGAAGGTTTGAATTCAACTAGCATTGAAGTTTGCTATTGTTTTGTTAAAGCAAAGGATGTCATGCAGAAACATCATTCAGGGGGCAAGGAGAAGATAAAAATCTAGGAACTTTTAAGGTAAATAATTAGATGTGGCAAAGAAGGGTTAGGTACTAAAGATTTTATTTCTGGATGGGTTTAAAATGACAAAGTTCCTTGTCTGTAATGCCTTGCGTTGTTATATGGTCACACCCACAACACACTCGGATGACACTGTCCAAATTCATTTTACATCCAAGGTCGGGAGTTTGAAGCAAATGTCTTGTGTGGAGAAGAACATCAGTGCCCAAATTCTTCCAATTACTGGGTGTTTTTGCAGCGATTGAATCTACTATTTTAAGTATATTTTCATACAAATGTTGAGCAAATAACCAGTCAGCTAAAGTTGTTTTTTTTGCAAATACATTTTGGTATTTATGTAAACATTTTAATTTTGTGTAATATTTGGAGCTGTTTAATAAATTTAAAAAATGCAATCTGTGTGCATTTCAGGTTCTATTCACATCTATTGTTTGAGATCCTAACATGCTGTTAGTTCTCAAAAGGACATAAAGTGCTGGAGTAACTCAGAAGGTCAGGCAGCATCTTTGGAGAACATGATAGGTAACAAGGAACTCTGAAGAAAGGGTTCGACCTGAAACGTCACCTATCCATGTTCTCCAGAGATGCTGCCTGACTAGCTGAGTTACTCCAGCACTTTGCGTCCTTTTGCATATTAACCAGCATCTGCAGTTCTTTGTTTCCATATGCTGTTAGTTCTTTTGCTTTTTGTTAACAGTGTTTATTTTTAAATTGCTAAGTGCAGGAATGTATGACAGGCAGGTTGTGCATTTTCTTTGTTCTACACTTAATGAAAATGGAGGGTATGGGGTATTTCAGCATTTTTCATAACAAAAATATCAGAAGGTGAAACTTTATTTTCACTTATGGCATGAGACAAATTGAATATTTGAATATATTAAAAATATCTGTTTTATTTTGTAAATCTAAATTTAAATTATAGAAGATTCAAAACATGAACAATTCATTATTATTAATCCAAACGATTTTTTAGATTGGGTTTAATCCTAGTATCAGTCAACAATTGATATTTATGTGGAATTTTTGATTACTTTGTAATGGATTGTAATGTTCCAATTGTAGTTCCAGACGTTGTTCGAGGCTAGATTTATCAGTTACCAAAAAGCCTTTGCATTGGTAGGGGGAAAGGTTTGTGTTTTGTAATCATTGTGTTGAAAACAGAGTGAGAAGAACAGTGTAATTCCTATTGTGAAAACTGCTGTTTTGTTGCATTAAAAAAAAAATGTAAATTACATGTTCTTCTGAAAACTAACCATTCTCCTTACTTTAATGTTTTGCTTGATTTGCCTGAGATTGGTTGGTACCATAAAAGTCAGGTAGTTGTGCAACATGATTAAATACAGGAGAGGCTTTGAGTCCCGGGCTCACTCAGTGACGACACCCTCTCCCCTTCCCTGTTCCCCCTCTACGAGGAATGGGCCCAACGAGTTCACTTGGTCTAGTGATTTATTAAAAATGTAATCCAGGAAGACTATTGTCTCGAGACCTTTTTCCGGACTTTCTGGCTCTAGCAGCACAAGGAGAGCTTGTTTGCCAATATAGCCATGGGAAAGGTGGATTCTTTGGGAACTCTGTTTCCTGGCTTTGTCTTCTCCTGCCTCATACATGCTTCCTGGATTTATGCTTTGTTTTTTGACTATAATGCAATTGTGAGTGTTGCTCAGTTGTTTAAAGAAGCCACGCCTATATTTTAAAAGATTTTTGAGGAATGCTAAAGTACTTGCGTCTAGTAATTCTAAATTCTAAAGACCACCATAAAGGATGCATTGCAGTTCATCCTCGGAGTGAGAAAAACCTGACAACAAAAAAAGCTTTCAGTTTAGCAGCAGTTAGTGTTTCAGTCTTGGTGGTCATAGCCGTCAAACCTGCCCTGATATTTTTGCATTGCTGCCAATGATATTCCTCTTGGTATCAAAGATGGTGGTCTTTACCATAATCCATTAAAAAAAATTATTTAAAAGCCGAGTCCCGTCCCTTCCCATACCAGAAGAGTTGAGGAGCAGTATAATAATGACGCATATCTAAATGAAACCCATAAAATTAGACTGAATGATATATTTAGAATTACTAGACTATTGTCATGTGCACTGCGATACAGTGAAAGGTTTTGTTTTGCATGATATCAGATCAGATAATAAATACAATCAAGCACAATCGGTAGAGCAAAGGGGAAGAGTCCAGAATATAGATCTCAGTAATGTACCACACCAGTTCCAGAAACAAAGTCCAATATCGACTAGCTCACATTATCATTTATATTTGCATCACACTTGTCATCTACCACACTACTACTTTGGTTCCCAGCCTCCTGCCAGACTAGTTTAAACCCTCCTGAGTAGCACTACAATCACTACAGTGTGGAAGAAACTGGACAGATGATGTTTCAGGTCGAGTCATCCTGGGGCATTTGAGGAAGGGTCTTCACTGGAAAAGTCCTCTGTCCAATTCCCTTCACAGATACTGCCTGACCTGCTGAACTTCTCCAAGAGACTTTGTCCTACCTTGCTTTACAGAAGAGCCATTGTGGTGCAATTTATCTGGATGCTAATGCTGTTTTCTACAGAGAGCTTGTCTGCCCCAACAGTATCTAAAATGGTTGACTTGTTTGAGAGAGGAGATAGCCACAGGAGACTCGTGCATTGCCAGCCTACATCTCCTGGCAATCTTCCATCTATCTCACTGAACCTGTGGTGTGACTATCTCCTTGAAACTACCATCCATGACATTCTCTGCCTCTTGCATGCTCCTCAGTGAGTCCAACTGGTGCTGGAACTGATCCAAGCGCTCTACGAGGAATTGGACACACTTCCTGTAAATGCAGTCCTCCGGGACAATAGACTGTTCCCTGACCTTCCACATCTGACTGGAGGAGCATACCATTCCTCTGAATGACATTATTCCCCATGTAATAAACTAGTTGATGTGGTGGGGTGGGGGGATGGAAATAAATCTTACCTTGCTCACCCTCCTCACCGATGTTTGGTTCTCACCAAAGCTAGCACTTTAATCTTCCAGCAGCACTTCTGCATCAGAGCAGTTCTTCTCAAATTGGCTGCTCCGTTAAAGCCTGCCTTCCTTTTATTTGCTGCTTGGGTAGTTATGATAAAAAGTTTGACCTAATATTTTGCATTTTTGAAACATTTTCTGGGGATGCATTTCAGTTTTCCATGGTGTCAGATCCATGCCTTGATTCGATTGTAATGAATACGCATTCAACAACACTGAATACAACCGTGCTGTTTTATTCCCCCATCGGTTATATCCCGCTAACATGTCCTCTCATCTTTCTGACTCATCGTAACACGTGATACATTTAAATACAGCGACAGTTCCCATGACCTCCCTCCCTTATCAAACAAAAAGGACTTTCCCATCACCATATTGTAGACTGAATATTCCAACACCATTTAGGATATGGCATTCGTTACATTGGTAACTGCATGTCAAGACATCTCATAATCCTCATTTCTTGGGTGGTGGTCTCTGACGATTTGGTCTGGCAACTGCCCCTGTCTGCGCTGATACTGGATTCTGATCTGCATGTCCTGCTCCACCAGTTCATCATCTCGATTCTGGTCTTGCCTAGTCTATCCCTCACACTCGTGTATTCTTGGCTCGTTAATTTGGTCTCCAGTGTAGACCCTTGCGGCTTGTCTACTTTCAGCAATCTGGATAATGAGTCAACTAAATTGTTCTTTCCAGCGATGTGGATCACTCTGTACTTGTACTGTTGCACCCATCTTTCAATCTGGGGTTTATGCACTAACTCGTTTGTCCCGCATGCTTCTCCTAGCCCCACTGGGCTTGCATCTGCAGATGGAGTTTAATGCTGATAAGTGTGAGGTGCTGCATTTTGGTAGGACAAATCAAAATAGGACGTACAGGGTAAATGATAGGGAATTGAGGAATGCAGTGGAACAGAGGGATCTGGGAATAACTGTGCATTGTTCCCTGAAGGTGGAATCTCATGTGGATAGGGTGGTGAAGAAGGCGTTTGGTATGCTTGCCTTTATAAATCAGAGCATCGAATATAGAAGTTGGGATGTAATGTTAAAATTGTACAGGGCATTGGTGAGGCCGAATCTGGAGTATGGTGTGCAGTTCTGGTCGCCAAATTATAGGAAGGATGTTGACAAAATAGAGAGGGTACAGAGGAGATTTACTAGAATGTTGCCTGGGTTTCAACACTTAAGCTACAGAGAGAGGTTGAACAGGTTGGGTCTTTATTCTTTGGAGCGTAGAAGGTTGAGGGGGGACTTGATAGAGGTTTTTAAAATTTTAAGAGGGACGGACAGAGTTGACGTGGGTAGGCTTTTCCCTTTGAGAGTGGGGAAGATTCCAACAAGGGGACATAGCTTTAGAATTGAGGGACAAAAGTTTAGGGGTAACATGAGGGGTAACTTCTTTACTCAGAGGGTGGTGGCTGTATGGAATGGGCTTCCGGTGGAAGTGGTGGAGGCAGGCTCGATTTTATTATTTAAGAGTAAATTGGATAGGTATATGGATAAGAGGGGATTAGAGGGGTATGGTCTGAGAGCAGGTAGATGAGACTAGGTCAGAGAGAGTGGTCGGCGTGGACTGGTAGGGCCGAACAGGCCTGTTTCCGTGCTGTAGTTGTTATATGGTTATATAGTTATAATTTGGATTGGGGCCTTTGGATCATAGTATCCCATGGTATGGGCACTCATCAAAATCTGTTTCAACGTCAGAAATGCAACTCTTTGTTCTGGACCAAACACAAAGTGCACATTCTTCCTTGTCATCCTCCTTAGTGGCTCTACCACAGTAGCTAGGTTTGGAATAAATCTTGTGCAAAAAATCACCAAGCCAAGGAAACTCCTTACTTCAGTTGCATCTCTTGGTTCTCAAACTTCTGCTGCAGCTTCAATCTTGCCCTCAGCTGGATTGATGCCATTACTGGTCAACCTGTGCCCCATAAACACCCATTCTGAGCCACCAAGCAAACATTTGTCCACATTCAATGTCAATCCAGCAGCCTTCAACCGAGCTAATGTCTACCTGAGTCTCTCATCATGTTCCTCGTGTGTGGTACCGAGAATGATGATATCATCTGAGATGTTTGAAGTTCCAGGAATCCATTGAATTATTGTGTGAATTTCATATGGTAAATCCCTGGTGCTGCATCAACACCAAACAACAACCTCTTACATTGGTAGAGTCCACAATGTGTGACAAAAGCACTTATTTTCCTTGACTCTGGGTCTAATGATTGATGATAACCCCACTTTAGATCTAGCTTTGAAAATACTTTGCTTGTAGATAGCTCTGGTAGGACCTCATTGACAGTAGGTAATGGGTGTCTCTCTTGTGTTATTGCCTCATTTACTCGTCTCATGTCCACGCAAAGCCTTATCTCTCCGTTTGGTTTTGGTACTACCACAACTGGACTGACTCATGGCGTAGAGTCTTCAACAAGTTCAATGATATTGTGCTCAATGAGCTCTTGGATCTGAGCCTCAACCTTCTTTCTTAATCCAAATGGAGTTTTTCTCATTGGTTGTGCTACAGGCTTAACATCTGGGTCTATCTTGATTTTGACTTGACGATCACGCCTTCAAATACTGGCTTGAACTTCTCTTTTAATTCTGCATAGGACATCATTGAGTTCACATTTATCCCAATGTGTAGCACACCTCATGAGTGTCTCTCATTTCTCCTCGATGACCACAAATTCAACCAATGTATGCTTATCACCTGCTTGGACCTTTGCCTTGAAACATCCATCCACCTGGAGTGGTTTTGATGATGTATAAGGACATCCTTGCTAATGAGGCAGTGCAGCGTAGGTTCAAGAGGTTAAACCCCGGGATGGCGGGACTGTCATATGAGGAAAGGTTGGAAAGATTGGACTTGTATTCTCTGGAGTTTAGAAGGATGAGAGGGGATCTTATAGAAACGTATAAAATTATGAAAGGACTGGACAAGCTAGATGCAGGAAAAATGTTCCCAATGTTGGGGGAGTCCAGAACCAGGGCCACAGTCTACGAATAAAGGGGAGGCCATTTAAAACTGAGGTGAGAAAAAGCTTTTTCACCCAGAGAGTTGTGAATTTGTGGAATTCTCTGCCACAGAGGGCAGCGGAGGCCAATTCACTGGATGAATTTAAAAGAGAGTTAGATAGAGCTCTAGGGGCTATCAAGGGATATGGGGAGAAGGCAGGCACGGGTTACTGATAGTGGATGATCAGCCATGATCACAATGAATGGCGGTGCTGGCTCGAAGGGCCTCCTCCTGCACCTATTTTCTATGTTTCTATGGTACAATTTCTTCTCACACTTGCTTGAAGTGCATTTTATCTTATTCTGTTTTAAGTCTTCCCACAGTGCTCTATCAATAACATTGCCATCGCTTCCAGAGCCTACCATAATGTCTATCTCCACAACTCCAATCCTCACCGGCATCTTTGCGTGCTTTTTGTTGATAGCAAAAGCATATCCTGTATCCATCCGTGTTTCATCAAAGTAGTAGCGTGGTAGATGGATGATAAGTGTGATGCACATATAAATGATAAAGTAATTTATCCAATTATAATAAATACCCATTGAACAACACTGAATACAAATGTGCTGTTTTATTCCTCCATCCATTATATCCCACCAACATATGTCCTTTCACCTTTCTGACTCAGAGTAGCACGTGATCCATTTAAATACAACGTCAGTTCCCATGACACATGGCTCTTGTTTGGACAATGATGCAATACAGAATGTCCAGCTTGTGGCGTTAAAGTTATGTACGCCACTGGACATTCCCACCTGTGTAAAACGGAGAGAGTTTCCTGCAAGTGGGTGAATCATTGTTAATTTGTTGAACAAAACTGCTCTTGCCTTCAGTGGCAGTGCCAGGGGCTTGCATGTGAAAATGCTATTCAGTGGGAGAGACACTCGTCTCATTTTTGAAAAGCTGAAAAATTCTTAAAAGCTATGTTGCCTGGTTCAGTTGGCTATGAAGTTTGTCAAAAACTATTAAAATTCAATTTGCAATAAAATAATTTAAACATACAAGACTGTTTTGAATTAATTCAAAAAAGATTTTGTATAAATTACCTGAAGCTTGATCCTGTGCAGCTGCTTTCTTTTTAAATGACTGGAGAGATTTCCAACTGCAATACAAGTGGTGCACCTTAATTGGTGCTCCATCATTGTAGTGCAATCAAGAAAAAGAGTCACAGAGGAGCTAGCAAGTTTGGCACCGGCTTTCATCCATGCAGGAATCATGAACTTGGTCACGAACATGTCAGCAATTTCATGTGGAAAGACTAGCAATTCTCTATAATGCTTGGGTCATTCCTTGTGTCCCTATGGCTTGTCCTTCTCTTTGAAATCACTGTTCATCTTTTAGCCTAGGATCACTCTTGAGTTTATCTCCAGCGCTCACTTCCGAAGAATATAGAACAGTACAGCACAGGAACAGGCCCTTTCGCCCACAATGTTTGTGTCAAAAATGATGCTAAGATCAACCCTTACCTGCCTGCACAAAATCCATATCCCTTTATTGTGTGCATATCCATGTGAATATTCAAAAGTCTCTATAATGCCACGATTGTATATGCCTTCACCCACCATCCCCGGCAGTGCATTCCAGATACTCACCACCCTTGTGAAACAACTTGCCCCACACATCTCTTTTAAACCATCTTGAAGCAACGCGCTCTAGTATTTGATATTTCTCTCCTGGGAATTAGGTTCTGATTATCTACCCTGTTTATGCTTCTCATAATTTTATATACTTCTATCAGGTCACACTGCAACTTCTCACTTTCCAGAGAAAACAATGCAAGTCTGTCTGACCTCTCCCTGTCTCCCTTGGTCCCGGCCACCACTCTGAACCACTGTCTCCAGCTTTGTAACCCATTCACACTGCACTCTGTGCTAATAAGTTTGCAGATTCCAATCCATTGGAATTCGAAACAATTTGATGGTAGATTATCAGAGTTTAGTTGGTCATGATTTTGCCTGTGTAAACTGGCAACTTCCTTGGCAATAAGTATTATTGTGAATTTCTGCTAGATGAGACACAAATACAATTTTTACTTAGTACACAAAATGTTAAGTAACAGCTACAATTGATTATTTTCTCAGCTCTGGGGCTTGTCGATATTCCAATCCATAGTATTTCTGATGGAACGAGCTCAATGCAAAGTAACTTCAGGCATTTATAAAGCTTCACACCAAATGTATGTTCATAAAGTTCCCCAAATTTGACACTAAATTGGCCATGTTATGCAAACTGCTAAATTGATTACTCTTTAGTGAATGGAAATAATGTAGTGGGAAAGTATGTGTCTGTTGAAACTAGGCCAAGAAATGCAATAATTTTGTGGGTATGTTACCTACATGATGAATGGCAAAAGTGAGTACAAATGATATTGAATTTGTGAAATTGATGACCGCAAGCCTTTTATCAAAATGATATCAAAGAAAGCGGAGACTCTTTATGAATACGCTTTCAAGAGAGAGCTAGATACAGCTCTTAAGGATAGCAGAGTCAGAGGGTATGGGGAGAAGGCAGGAACGGGGTACTGATTGAGAATGATCAGCCATGATCACATTGAATGGTGGTGCTGGCTGGAAGGGCCGAATGGCCGCCTCCTGCCCCTGTTGTCTATTGTCTATTGCTTTCCCTGTCACTGGGCCATGAGGCCAATTTATGGCAGCTGCAAAATTAGTTACCGTAGAATCATGGAATTGTACAGTACAGACTTGAGTCCTTTCGGCCCATCTCGTTCATGCTAACTGTGATGCCTATCTACACCAACACTATCTACCCGCATTAGGTCCGCATTCCCCTAATGGTTTTCCTATCCCAGTATAAATGCCTCTTAAGCAAACTTTTTTCCGATCGTGTTCGAGTTAGATAGTCAGAGTCATAGAGCACAGAAGTTGGCCATTCAGCCCATCAAGTTAATGGCGACTATCAATCTAGTAGAAACAAGAATCACAGAGGGGGAGCAATGAGAGGGTTGGTAGCTTACAATGTTTTCAAGAGAGAGTTAGATTTAGCTAACAGAATCAAGGGGTATGGGGAGAAGGCAGGAATGGGGTACTGATTGTGGATGATCAGCCATGATCATATTGAATGGCGGTGCTGGCTCGAAGGGCCGAATGGCCTCCTCCTACACCTATTTTCTATGTTTCTAATAGTGCACCTTTTTTGGTGCAAGAAGCATGTATGCTGCGGCGATTTAAATGAAAAGTTGTGCTGTGTTGCTAAAGTTTCCATTGCTTCTGTTATCTACACATGTAGCTTCAACCACAAAGCACATGATTGCTTTGAAATAATTGGTTACATTATTAAACTTTCGTTTCGGTGTTTGTTCTCAATACAAATTCTCTGTTGTGTCCTTTGTAAAAGGAAATGGTTCTTCAGTTTAAAATCTCTAATTATTTTTGTACAAGAGTTTAATTAAAGCATTCCAGAAGATCGTCATGGTGCACATTAACACCAGCCTCCCAGAATGCTTCGATCCACTACATTATGCCTCCCAATACATGGGTCCACATCTCTCTGGCGCTGTACTCATCCCAGGAACATCTGGATGACAAGAATGCCAACATCATACTCCTGTTTATTGACTATAACTCTGCCTTCAACACCATAATGCTCGCATTAATTTCAAGAGGACCAGAATACGAAAACAGGGATGTAATGCTGAGGTATTCATTCACAAAATGCTGGAGTAACTCAGCAGGTCAGGCAGCATCTCAGGAGTGAAGGAATGGGTGACGTTTCGGGTCGAGACCCTTCTTCAGACTGATGTCAGGGGGGCGGGACAAAGGAAGGATTTAGGTGGAGACAGGAAGATAGAGGGAGAACTGGGAAAGGGGAGGGGAAGAGAGGGACAGAGGAACTACCTAAAGTTGGAGAAGTCAATGTTCATATCGCTGGGCTGCAAGCTGCCCAAGCGAAATATGAGGTGCTGTTCCTCCAATTTCCGGTGGGCCTCACTATGGCACTGGAGGAGGCCCATGACAGAAAGGTCAGAGTGGGAGGGGGAGTTGAAGTGCTCAGCCACCGGGAGATCAGGTTGGTTAAGGCGGACTGAGCGATGGTGTTGAGCGAAGCGATCGCCGAGCCTGCGTTTGGTTTCGCCCATGTAAAGAAGTTGTTATCTAGAGCAGCGGATGCAATAGATGAGGTTGGAGGAGGTGCAGGTGAACCTCTGTCTCACCTGGAAAGACTATTTGGGTCCTTGGATGGAGTTGAGGGGGGAGGTAAAGGGACAGGTGTTGCATCTCCTGCAGTTGCAGGGGAAAGTTCCCGGGGATGGGGTGGTTTGGGTAGGAAGGGACGAGTGGACTAGGGAGTCACGGAGGGAGCGGTCTCTGCGGAATGCAGAAAGGGAAGGGGAGGGGAAGATGTGGCCAGTGGTGGGGTCCCGTTGTAGGTGACAGAAATGTTGGTGGATGATTTGTTGTAATGCTGAGGCTCTATAAGGCACTGGTCAGTCCGCATTTGAAGAATTGTGAGCAATTTTGGGCCCCATATCTGAGGAAGGATCCGCTGGTGCTGGAGAGGGTCCAGAGGAGATTTACGAAAATGATCCCAGGAATGAGTGGGTTAACATATGATGAGCGTTCGAGGGCACTGGGCCTGTACCTGCTGGAGTTTAGAAGGATGAGGGGGAACCTCATGGAAACTTGCCGAATAGTGAAAGGCCTGGATAGAGTGGATGTGGAGTGGATGTTTCCACCAGTGGGAGAGTCTAGGACCAGCGGTCATAGCCTCAGAATTAAAGGACATTCCTTTCGGAAGGAAATGTGGACGAATTTCTTTATTGATAGGGTGGTGAATCTGTGGAATTCATTGCCTCAGATGGCTGTGGAGACCTAGTCAATGGATATTTTTATGGCAGAGATAGATAGTTTCTTGCTTAGTACGGATGCCAGGGGTTATGGGGAGAAGGCAGGTGAATGGGGTTAAGAGTGGAATATAGATCAGCCGTGATTGAATGGCGGAGTAGACGTGTTGGGCCGAGGGGCCTAATTCTGCTCCTATTACTTATGGACTTGTGAAATTCCATCCAAACTTAACTCCAAACTTCTGGGACTAGGTCTCAGCAACTGGAGCCTCAAATTCCTCACCTGTAGACCACATGAGGAAATGTGGAAATTCAGCAAAACATTCTCCACGATAATTTGGAAGGCTGTGCTCTCAGTTCCTTATTACACTCCCTTTAAGCTCATGACTGTGTGGCCAAATTCTGCTCTTAATTCATTTACAAATGTGCATGTGACACCTCCATAGTGGAACAGATTTCAAACATTGATGAGATGTAGCACATGAAAGAGATTGTCTTGATGTCAAGCGAACAACCTGTCCCTCAATGTCAGCAAAATGAAGGTGCGAGTGATCGAATTCAGTATGAGGATTGGAGTACACGCACCAGCATCAAATGTGCTGAAGTGGAGATGGCCGAGAGCTTCAAATTCCTATCTGTAAATAGCCCAAACAATTTGACCTGGTCCAACGATGAGTCGACTCTACTTCATTGTCAGGCTAAGAGAATATGGCATGTCTCATATCATATATATACAGCCTGAAACAGGCCTTTTCTGCCCTCCAAGTCCGTGCCGCCCAGTGATCCCTGTACATTATCCTACACCCACTAGGGACAAAAAATTTTTTTTACATTTACCCAGCCAATTAACCGACATACCTGTACGTCTTTGGAGTGTGGGAGGAAACCGAAGATCTCGGAGAAAACCCACGCAGGTCACGGGGAGAACGTACAAACTCCTTACAGTGCAGCACCCGTAGTCAGGATCGAACCTGAGTCTCCGGCGCTGCATTCGCTGTAAAGCAGCAACTCTACCGCTGCGCTACCGTGCCACCCTATTGTCAGAGTAAGACTCACTACAAATTGAAGGAACAGCACCTCATATTTTGCTTGGGCAGCTTACACCCCAGCGGTATGTACATTGACTTCTCTAACTTCAAGAAACCGTTGCTTCCCCCTCTCTCCATCCCTCCCCCTTCCCAGTTCTCGACCAATCTGACTGTCTCCGACTACATTTTATCTCTGTTTGCTTTGTTGTCGCCTTCTCCCAGCTAACAATGATCTATTCTCCATTTTCATTGATATCCTCCCCTTTGTCCTGCTTTCGCACCTTACACTCCCTTATCTATGTATCTCCCTCTCCCCTGACACCTGTCTGAAGAAGGGTCTCGACCCAAAATGTCACCCATCTCTCCAGAAATGCTGCCGGTCCCGCTGAGTTACTCCAGCATTTCGTGTCTATTTCCAAGTTGTAAACATAGCCCAGTCTATTGTGCAAACCACTCCCGCAATCAATTCCATCTAAACTTCACGCTGCCTTGGGAAAACAGCCATCTTAATCTTTTCCTGTCTCCTGTCAGGCAGAAGATAAAAATGTTTGAAAGCATATACTACCATATTTAAGACGCCTAATTAATTCTTACTAATTAAGAATCTATCAATCTCCACTTTAAACATAGCCAATGACTTGGTCTCCTTAGCTGTCTGTGGCAATGAATTTCACAGATTCACCATCCTCTGGCTAAATAAATTCTTCCACTCGAAAGCTGCGTCCTGTTTGTCTGACTCTGTGCCCACTGGTCTTTGACTCTCCCAATACTTCAAACATCCTCTCCACATTCACTAAATTTAGGCCTTTCATTATTTGGTAGGTTTCAATGAGATCGCCCCCCCCCCCCCCCCCCCCCCCCCATATCCTTCTAAACACCAGCGAGTACAGACCCAGGGCCATTACACAATCTTCATACGTTAACCCAATTACCCCTGGGATCATTCTCGTAAACCTCCTCTGGGCCCTCAGCATTGTCAGCACATCCTTCCTCAGATATGGGTGCGCAAGACTGCTCTCAATACCCCAAATATGGTCTGGCCAGAGCCTTATAAAGTCCACTAATTTGGTGGAAATTTCTGGCTGACAATATGATAAGTGCCAGGTTGATTTCTGTTCAGTTTTAATATTTCTCTTTTACACTTTAGAGATTTTAATGTATAACATCTTCTTTGGCTGTGAGGTTAGACAAACTATTCTCGAGATTATATTAATGCAGTTCTTGTCAGCCGTGCCAATGTGAATATTCACCCAATCTGTTATTTTTCTTCTCCTGCCTCCGTTAGGGGGTGGGTGAAGTGCTTAATACTCATTGCACTGCACTCTGAAACCGAATTGAATGCCAAACCCGTGGGAGCAATCCATAACTCCAGCAAACTGGATTGGCATTTTCACATGGTGTGCAAATGAGAGTAGAAAATAGCAAATTTGTCAACCCACAATGGTCTTATCACGAAGCTTTTTTTCTATTCGACAAACCCACAAATTCAAAAGCAGAGATGCATTCTTTGTGGGTATGAATCAGTGGGATTGATGAATTATAATCCATCTGCATATATCTGTAGGAAGATAACCGAAGTGTTAACACATAAGACAAATAAATGTTTCACTTCTAGCCCCAAGGCAGCATGGACGACTGCCATTCGTATGATTCTATTTCCTGAATCTGATACCCTTGCATATACCTTTTTAGTAGTTATCTGGACCAGGGTGTTTGAGCAGTATTGTTTTCTTCCGCAGACCAAATTCATGAAAAAACATTGTATTACAAGCTTATATGGAGGTTGAGCTTTCATAGATCAAACCTTGGATCAGTATCACCTATGGCAATCCACCTGCCTGTTTTAACAGGAGCAGGAGCAGTCAAATAAATAAAATATTTGGGAACTGGTATGCCATGGGCAGACTGACCTCTCTCTACATTGTAGGTATCACAAAATGCTGGAGTAACTCAGCGGGTCAGGCAGCATCTTGGAGAGAAGGAATGGGTGACGTTTCGGGTCGAGACCTTTCTTCAGACTGATGTCGGGGGGGACACAAAGAAAGGATATAGGTGGAGACAGGAAGACAGTGGGAGAACTGGGGAGGGGAAGAGAGGGACTGAGGAACTATCTAAAGTTGGAGAAGTCAATGTTCATACCGCTGGGCTGTAAGCTGCCCAAGCGAAATATGAGGTGCTGTTCCTCCAATTTCCTGTGGGCCTCACTATGACACTGGAGGAGCCCCATGACAGAAAGGTCAGACTGGGAGTGGGAGGGGGAGTTGAAGTGCTCAGCCACCGGGAGATCAGGTTGGTTAAGGCAGACTGAGCGAAGGTGTTGAGCGAAACGATCGCCGAGCCTGCGTTTGGTCTCGCCAATGTAGAGAAGTTGACATCTGGAACAGCGGATACAATAGATGAAGTTGAAGGAGATGCAGGTGAACCTCTGTCTCACCTGGAAAGACTGGGTCCTTGGATGGAGTCGGGGGGGGGGGGGGTGGTAAAGGGGCAGGTGTTGCATCTCCTGCGGTTGCAGAGGAAAGTGCCTGGGGATGGGGTGGTTTGGATAGGAAGGGACGAGTGGACCAGGGAGTTACGAAGGGAACGGTCTCTGGAATGCAGAAAGGGGTGGGGATGGGGATGGGGATGGGGATGGGAAGATGTGGCCAGTAGTGGGATCCCGTTGGAGGTGACGGAAATGTTGGAGGATAATTTGTTGGCTACGTTGGCTGATGGGGTGGAAGGTGAGGACAGGGGGGGATTCTGTCCTTGTTACGAATGGGGGGAGGGGGAGGAAGAGCGGAGCTGTGGGATATAGAGGAGACCCAAGTGAGAGCCTCATCTATAATGGATGAGGAGAAGCCCCGTTTCCTAAAGAGGTTTCTCTGATGCCCTAGTGTGAAACACCTCATCCTGGGCGCAGATGCGGCGTAGACGGAGGAATTGGGAGTAGGGGATAGACTTTTTGCAGGAGACCGGGTGGGAAGAAGTGTAGTCCAGATAGCTGTGCGAGTTAGTGGGTTTGTAGTAGATGTCAGTCACTAGTCTGTCTCCTGTGATGGAGATGGTGAGATCCAGAAATGGTATGAGATGTCGGAGATGGTCCAAGTATATTTAAGAGCAGGATGGAAATTAGTGGTGAAATGTATGAAGTCAGTGAGTTCTGCATGGGTACAAGAGGTAGCACCAGTGCAGTCATCAATGTTGCGGAGGTAGAGTTGAGGGATGGGGCCAGTGTATGTCTGGAACAGGGATTGTTTGATGTACCCGACAAAGTGGCAGGCATAGCTAGGGCCCATGCGAGTGCCCATAGCTACGCCTCGGGTTTGGAGGAAGTGGGAGGAGTCAAAGGAGAAGTTGGTGAGGGTAAGAAACAGCTCTGCTAGGCGGAGGAGATTGTTACTAGATGGAGATTGGCTGGTTCTACGGTCGAGGAAGAAACGGAGGGCTTCAAGACCATCCTTATGGGGGATGGAAGTGTAGAGTGACTGGACATCCATGGTAAAGATGAGGGAGTGGGGGCCTGGAAACCGGAAGTTATTGAGGAGACGGGGAGCATGTGAGGTGTCGTGGACATAGGTGGGATGGGATTTGACCAGGGGGGGATAGGATGGAGTCGAGCGAGGTAGGTGGAAATTAGTTCGTATTACTCAATTGAAAATAAGTTATATGAAAATTACATGTGATTTGTTTACCAAAAATATATACCTAGTGTTCAACGCATTTTGGTGGCTGTGACAGTTTGCAACATTATTGGTATCTCATGGGTGTGAAGCAAAGAACACTTGACTGTTATAACTGGAGGCTCAGTGTTTAACTCGCACCACTGCTTTATGCACAGGCAGTTGCTCTAACAAGCAGCATTCCAAAAATAGAATGATAGAGCACAGAAAGAGATCATTTAGTCCATTATGCCTGGGCCAAGACTCTGAAACAAATATTTTCACAATTTCTTCTCTATGTTAACACAAGGAACTGCTGTTGCTGGAATCTTGCATGTTACACAAAGTGCTGGAGTAATTTGGTGGACCAGGCAGCATCTCTGGAGGTCATGGATATGCAACATTTTGGGTCAGACTGTAGAAGGGCCCCGACCCAAAATGTCGCCTATCCATGACCTCCAGAGATGCTGCCTAACCACTGAGTTACCCCAGCACGTTGTGTTCTTCTCTGTTGTATGATTTTCTTTTTCAAGATTTTATTTAATTCCCAAAGATTTGAGCATTGGAGATTAAAAGGAGAAATTCCATTGTCATTAGGTATTTTTAAACCAGAGAGTGCCAGATTATTGATTAGTAAGGGTGTCAAGAGTCATGGGGAAAAGGCAGGAGAATGGGGTTTTGAGGGAAAGATAGATCAGGCATGATTGAATGGTGGAGTAGACCAGATGTGCCGAATGGCCTAATTCTGCACCTATGATTCATGAATTTATGAACTTTTAACCTGTCAATCTTCTCCTTAAAAATACCCAATGACTTGGCCTCCACTGCCGTCTATGGCACTGAATTCCACAGATTCACCGCACATTCTGACTAAAGACATTCCACCTCATCTCCTTTCTAAAGGTACATCCTTTAATTCTCAGGCTGTGCTCTCTGGTCCTAGACTCTCCCACTAATGGAAACATCCTCTGCACATCCACTCTATCCAGGCCTTTCACTATTCGTTAAGTTTCAATGAGGTACACCTTCATCCTCCTAAACTCCAGAGAGTACAGGCCCAATACCATCAAACGCTCATATGTTAATTCATATCATATGTTAACCCAATCTCATCCGGGATCATTCCTGAAAACCTCTTATGGAACCCCACCAACGCCAGCACATCCTTCTCAGATGTAGGGTCCAAAACTGCGCACAATACTCGTAAGGTGGTCTGACCAACGCCTTATAAAGCCCCAGCCTTACATCCCTGTTTTTATATTCTATCCCTTTGAAAATAACTGCTAAGTGCATTTGCCTTCCTTACTACCAATTCAACTTGCAAATTAACCTTTTGGGAATCATGCACCAGCATCCCTAAGTCCCTTTGCACCTCCGATTTCTGAATCCTCTCCCCATTTAGAAAATTTCCTACTACCAAAGTGCATGACTCCACACTTTACTTCATCCATCTGTCATTATTTTGTCCACTCTCCCAATCTGTCCAAGTCCTTCTGCAGAGTCCCTGCTTTCTCTACACTACCTACCCCCTCTACCTCTCTGCATCATCCGCAAACTTGGCCACAAAGCCTTCCATACTCTCATCCAAATTAATAATACATAACGTGAAGAGTAGTAGCCCCAGTACCGACCTATGCAGAACACCACTAGTCACTGGCAGCCAACCAGAGAAAGCCCCCTTTAATCCCACTCTTTGCCTTCTGCCATTTGGCCAACCATCCATGCTAGTATCTTCCCTCTAATACCACGGGCTCTCATCTTCTTTAGCAGCCTCACGCGTGGCACCTTATCAAAGGCCTTCTGAAAATCTTGGTAAATAACATCCACTGACTCTCCTCTGTCTATCCTGCTATTTATTTCCTCAAAGAATTCCAAAAGATTCACCAGGTATGATCTCCCCATCACAAAACCATGCTGACTTTGGCCTATTATATCATGTACTTCTAAGTACTTGGAAACCTCATACTTTATAATGGACTCCAAAATCTTATCAACCGCTGAAGCCAACTGCCTTTTTTAGTTTCCCCGCTAATGCTTCATTCCCTTCTTGAACAGAGGAGTAACATTAGCAATTTCCAGTCCTGTGGGATCAGTCCAGACTCCAGTAATCCTTGAAAGACAACCTCTAATGCCTCCACATCTCTAAAGCTGCCTCCTTCAGAAGCCTGAGGTGTAGTCTATCTGGTCCAGTTGACTTATCCACTTTCAGACCTTTCAGGTTCCCAAGCACCTTCTCCTTAATAGCAACTCCACTAACTTCTGCCCCCTGACTATCTTGAATTTCAACTACATTGCTGGTGTCTTCCACTGTGAAGACTGATGCAAAAAAAGTATTAAATTCATCTGCTTTTTCTTTATTCCCCATTATTACATCTCCAGCATCATTTTCACTCTTGCCTCAGTCTTACTCTTTATATATCTGAAGAAACTTTTGCTATCTTCTTTTATATTATTGGCCAGCTTACCTTCATATTTCATCTTTTCTCCCCGTATTGTCTTTTTAGTTAATTTCTGCTGGATTTTAAAAGCTTTCCAATCCTCTAGCTTCCCACTAATCTTTGCAATATTATATGCTTTCTCTTTTGATTTTATGTTGTCTTTGACTTCCTATGTCAGCCACAGTCACTACATTCTCTCCTTAGAATCTTTCTCCCTCTTTGGGATGAAAAGATCAGACATCTTCCGAATTACTCCCAGAAACTCCTGCCATTGCTGTATTCCTGCCAGGATCTCTTTCCAATCAACTTTAGCCAACCGTCCTCATGTCTCTGTAGTTACCTTTACTCAACAGTAATACCGACATATCTGATTTCATCTTCTCCCCCTCAAACTGCAGGTTGAATTTTAGCATATTATGGTCACTACCTCCAAGGGGTTCCTTTACCATATGCTCCCTAATCAAATCTGGTACATTACACAATCCAGAATTGCCTTTTTCCTAGCAGGCTCGACTACACGCTGCTTAAGAAGACATCTCGGAGGCACTCTGCAAGTTTGTTCCTTCTCTTGGGATCCAGTACCAACCTGATTTTCCCAATCTACCTGCATATTGAAATCCCCCATGACCAGTAACATTTCCTTTCTTTCGTGCTGTTTGTATCTCCTGATGTATTTTGTACGTTGCATCCTGTTCAGAGGCCTGTATATAAATCCCATCGGGGTCTTTTTACCCTTGCAGTTTCTTACTTCTACCCACAAGGATTCTACATCTTCTAATCCTTCGTCATCCCTTGCTAAGGACTGAATTTCATTCCTTACCAGTAGAGCTATTCCACCTTCTCTACCCACCTGTCTGCCTTTTTGATAGGATGTGTAACCGTGGATATTCAGCCCCCCCCCCCCCCCTCCGATCCTCTCAGCCATGCCTCCGTGATGTCCACAACATCGTGCCTACCAATTCTTAACTGCACTATGAGCTCATCCACTCTGTTCCATTACATTATTTCTTACATCGTGTTTGTTTTGATAATATGTTCAGTAGTAGTTAAACAGGGCTTAAAGATTCATGAACTGTAATATCTCTGCATGTTCATTGAAAACATTGACTGACAGACCAGTTATTTTGAAATGTGGCCTACCTTTGCTCTGGTATTTTATTTCATTCTTCACATGTTTAAATTATAGTATTTTATTCTTAATTGTTTACTGTATGTCGTGTTGTGACTTGCGAGCAGAGCACCAAGGCAAATTGCGTGTATGTATACATACTTGGCTAATAAAATGTATTCAATTCAATTCAAACAAAAGGAATGATTATTTAATGTAGTTGGGGTACCAGGTTGATGGCTACATTGGATTTGAAGGAGGTGGTAGAGTAAAAAAGGAATGCATCGTCGAACTCTGAGACATTTTGTGTGCCTGTCCCAGCAGCTGAGTCTTCAGCCATAAACACATCCATGTTGAAGAAAGGATATTTGCCATCCATGCATTTTCGGGAAGACTTAATTGATTTACATTGTGATTTGAATCCTAACTTCAGGCAAGTTTTTCCACTGTGGGCTCTGTTCTGGGGTTGTATAGAAAATAGGTGCAGGAGTAGGCCATTCGGCCCTTCGAGCCTGCACCGCCATTCAATATGATCATGGCTGATCATCCATCTCAGTAACCTGTACCTGCCTTTTCTCCATACCCCCTGATCCCTTTAGCCACAAGGGCCACATCTAACTCCCTCTTAAATATAGCCAATGAACTGGCCTCAACTACCTTCTGTGGCAGAGAATTCCACAGACTCACCACTCTCTGTGTGAAGAAATGTTTTCTCATCTCGGTCCTAAAAGACTTCCCCCTTATCCTTAAGCTGTGACCCCTAGTTCTGGACTTCCCCAACATCAGGAACAATCTTCCCGCATCTAGCCTCTCCAACCACTTAAGAATTTTATATGTTTCTATAAGATCCCCCCCTGAGTCTTCTAAATTCCAGCGAGTATAAGCCTAGTCTATCCAGTCTTTCTTCATATGAAAGTCCTGCCATTCCAGGGATCAATCTGGTGAACCTTCTCTGTACTCCCTCTAAGGCTAGAATGTCTTTCCTCAGATTAGGAGACCAAAACTGTACAAAATACTCCAGGTGCGGTCTCACCAAGGGCCTGTATAACTGCAGCAGAACCTCCCTGCTCCTATACTCAAATCCTCTTGCTATGAACATGACTCAGTAAATATTTAGATGACAGAATACTTCCAAGCCATTTTATTGCGGTTTGTAGTAACTTTAAAAGTAAATACCTCCAGATGATTCAAGGAAATAGTCCCTGAGACAAGAAATTTTAGAAAGACCATCTGGAGATCTTTAATGGGAGGTAATTTAATCCCATTGGGTTAAAGAGATAAATGCAACATAATCTATGTAGTGCAAAATAGACAATAGACAATCGGTGCAGGAGTAGGCCATTCAGCCCTTCGAGCCAGCACCGCCATTCAATGCGATCATGGCTGATCACTCTCAATCAGTACCCCGTTCCTGCCTTCTCCCCATACCCCCTCACTCCGCTATCCTTAAGAGCTCTATCCAGCTCTCTCTTGAAAGCATCCAACGAACCGGCCTTCACTGCCTTCTGAGGCAGAGAATTCCACACCTTCACCACTCTCTGACTGAAAAAGTTCTTCCTCATCTCCGTTCTAAATGGCCTACCCCTTATTCTTAAACTGTGGCCCCTTGTTCTGGACTCCCCCAACATTGGGAACATGTTTCCTGCCTCTAATGTGTCCAATCCCCTAATTGTCTTATATGTTTCAATAAGATCCCCCCTCATCCTTCTAAATTCCAGTGTATACAAGCCCAATCGCTCCAGCCTTTCAACATACGACAGTCCCGCCATTCCGGGAATTAACCTAGTGAACCTACGCTGCACGCCCTCCATAGCAAGAATATCCTTCCTCAAATTTGGAGACCAAAACTGCACACAGTACTCCAGGTGCGGTCTCACCAGGGCCCGGTACAACTGTAGAAGGACCTCTTTGCTCCTATACTCAACTCCTCTTGTTACGAAGGCCAACATTCCATTGGCTATAGGGGGAATAAATGCCCAAGAGGTCAGGTACAAAGTAGAGATTTATGGGTGATGTTTTAAGCAAGCCATGAGGATTTAAGCAATAACTTTTGAATTTGAACTACTACTAAAAAAAAAAAAACTAGGTCATCAAAGCATAACTGAACTGAAAAATAAATCCTGGTATAGCATATTCATCATTTTCCTTATGGAAGCAAAATAATAGATGAAAGGAGACCTTTTCACAAATCTGTGCCCTACTTGATTCCAGCAACAACCCAGTGAATAGAAAACGAGTTAGTGCAAGATGACATGAATGACTGTCATTGTATATTCTTTACCCTGGCAGTAGTTACATGCTCATTTTACGATATTTACTATGATTTAGTGTCTTGACGTATTCCAGATGTTGTTCTTCATTAGTTCCAAAATCGTCTACTGCATGATATATAATTTTATTCTTTAATAAAAACTTCAAGCATAAAGGCCAGCCTGAAACTTTAGTTAGAAGAACTGAAAAAGTTTTAGTTGCAGACAAAGGAGGGATGAAGAAAACAGTGGAACAAGAGCAAGGAAGAGCCGGGGATATATAAGCCAGTGAGCCAAACATCTGTGGTCAATAAATTACTAGAGGGATCCCTTACCTGAGGGATAAGATATACATGCATTTAGATAGACAAGGGCTAATTGGGACAGTCAGCATGGTTTTGTACGTGGGAGACCATGTCTCACAAATCTGATTGAGTTTTTTGAAAAAATAACCAAAAAGGTTGATGAGGGCAGAGCTGCAGGCATATATATGGATTTCAGCAAGGCATTTGACAAAGTTCGGAGTGGCAGGCTGCTCTGGTAGGTTAGATCGCAGGGGATCCAGTGATTTGGAAAATAATGTACAAGGCAAAATAAGTAAGTTTGCAGATGGCACCAAAGTGGGTGGTATTGTAGATAACAAAGATGGTTGTCAAAATTGCAGCAGGATGTTGATTAGTTGGACAGGTGGGCTGCGAAATGGTTAATGGAGTTTAATGCAGATAAGTGCGAGGAGCTGCACTTTGGGAAGTCAAACCAGGGCAGGACCTTCACAGTGAATGGCAGGGCTCCGGGTAGTGTTGTAGAGCAGAGGGACCTAGGAGTGCAGGTACATAGTTCCTTGAAAGTGGCATCGCAGGTTGATAGGATGGTCAAGGGGACTTTTGGTACATTGGCCTTCATCAGTCAGAGTATCGAGTATAGAAGTTGGGAGGTTATTTTACAGTTATACAGAACATTGGTCAGGTGACATTTGGGGTATTGTGTTCAGTTTTGGTCCTGTTGTAGGAAAGATGTTGTTAAGGTGGAAAGGGTGCAGAGATGATTTACGAGGATGGTTCTAGGATTCGAGGGCCTGAATTATAGGGAGAGGGTGAGCAGGCTAGGACTTTATTCCTTGGAGCGCTGGAGGATGTGATCTGATAGAGGTGCATACGATCATGATAGGAATAGTTAGGGTAAATGCACAGTAAATGAATCAAGAGGACATAGCTCATCCCTTCCCACCCAAACCACCCCCTCCCCAGGTACCTTCCCCTGCAAACGCAGGAGATGCAACACCTGTCCTTACAGGTTCACTTGCACAGGCAGAGGTTCACTTGTACCTCCTCCAACCTTATCTACTGTATCCATTGTTCAAAATGTGGTCTCTTATACACCGATGAGACCCAATGTAAACTGGGCGATCATTTCGCTGAACACCTTCGCTCAGTCCGCCTGGACCTACCTGATCTCCCGGTTGCTAAACACTTCTATTCCCCTTCCCATTCCCACACTGACCTTTCTGTCCTAGGCATCCTCCATTGTCAGAGGCTAAATGCAAATTGGAGGAACATCGTCTCATATTTTGCTTGAGCAGCTTACAACCCAGTGGTTTAATGGTGATTTCTCTAACTTCAAGTAACCCCTGCATTCCCTCTGCACCAGCTTCTCGTTCTCACCCAACAAACAGCTAACAATGGCCTCTTTCCTTTATCATCGTTACTTTCTTGCATATCTTTCATTCATTGGTTTATATCTCTCTACATCATCGTCTCTTTCCCTCATTTCCCTTTCCCGTGACTTTGTCTGAAGAACGGTCTCGACCGGTGGCGCCAGCAATGGCTGCCTCGCCAACAATCTGCCTGTCCTTTCTTTTATATAGGTTAAATGTATGTTTTTTAGTGTTTAGCCTGATTTATGTGGGGGGTGGGGTGGAGGGGGGGGGAGTTGGGGGAAACCTTTTCTAATCTCTTACCTCGACGGAGATGCGATTTTTTTTTTCCGTATCGTATCTCCATCGCGGGAGCCTGCGGACTTACCATCACGGAGTTCGCGATCCCTGTCGGGGGTCGTCTTTGGGGCTCCAACCGCGGGAGCCTGCGGGACTTTTACTTCGCAGAGTCTGCGATCTCTGGTTAGAGACCGACATCGGGTACTCCAAGCCGCAGGAGTTTCGATCGCCTGATGCGGGAGCTTCGATCACCCCGATGCGGGGACTTCAACCACCAGATGCGGAAGCATCGATCGCCCCGACTGTGAATGGTTTGACTGCCCCGACTGCGGGAGACTAAAGAGGAAGGAGATTGAACCTTATTGCCTTCCATCGCAGTGAGGAACGTGGGGAACCTGCTGTGGTGGATGTTTATGTTAACTTTTATGTAGTTGTGTGTCTTGTTGCTTTTTCTTTAGTATGACTGTATGGTAATTCGAATTTCACTGTACCTTAATTGGTACATGTGACAATAAACTGACCTTGAAACCGTGACCGGAAATGTCACCCATTCCTTCTCTCCAGAGATGTTGCCTATCCTGTTGAGTTACTCCAGCTATTTGTGTCTATCTTTATTTGGTTTTATTGTTTGTTTGTAAACTATTATTGTTTGATTTATACACACACACACACACACACACATGCACCTATATTTATGTTTATATAAATATAAATGCTTATAAAAATATATATGTTTACATATCTGCTGCAAGTAAGAATTTCATTGTTCCGTTTTGGGACATAGGTTCTTTAGTAACTTGTCAGTTTCTTTGTTGAACTAAATTAAGGCGCATGTTGCAATCAAAAGCGCTTGAACAATTGGTTGGACAGAAAGCCAAACTGTAAGAAAGAGGACTGTGCTTCCTTTTCAAGAGCAGCCAGCTCTTGTACGATCGGTGCCAAAGCATCAACATGACCTTTATACGTGCCACCTGCCGTTGCTCCTTTCTGTCCATAAACTACTTTGCCATCAAATTAATCCACTGGAATTTTAAAACACTTTTGACTCTTGAAACCTGATAACAAAGAGAAAGAAGCTTTTCCTGAATCTGGTGGTGGCGTTTTCAAGCTTCTGAACCTTCTGCCCGATGGTAGCAGAGAGATGTAGGAGTGACTGTGGTGGGAAGTCTTTGATTGTATGTTATTTGTATTGTATGTTGCTTGAGATTCATTCCTATGATTGTGGGGGAGCCTGACTCCAAAAATGAATATGTCTTCGTGTGGAGCCATAACCCCATTCTTACCAGCACAGAAGTGCTGGCCATCTATACAAGCAGTATTTAATTGCAAAGCTGATATTTCTACTGCATCGCAGGTAAAAAAAACTATCCATAGAGGAGTCACAAAGACAGGGAAAATAGAGTGGCCAAATAAGATACTCACTCTACTGGCCAATTCCACCGTTCTTCGATCCTCGTGCCCTCAAGTCTCAGCCACTATGTATCGATCTTTGTTGTGGAATCCCACCGCTGCCACCAAACATGTATTAATATGCAGTTGACACTCTGTTTCCTTGCATCCATACTTAATTTACTGCCTTCATGGTTCTGGTTTCAACTTGCAGGGACTTTGAAGGTATCATAATGCTCCATCAATCTGTTGTCCAGCGAATTACTAAGCTAAAAATATATTGCTGGAGGAATTCAGCTGGTCAGGCAACATCTGTGGAAGAAAATGGACAGATTACATTTTGAGTCAGGATACCAAGCTGGCCTGGTGGTTCCTCAGAAGTGGCATTAACATTGCATAGTACAAATCTGCTGTCTGTGTCCTTTTTTTCCCGGCCCGTCATCTACTTAGCTTGGTCTTCCAATACTCAGAACAATGAGATGATGCTGAAGCTGGGCCTTGTCGGCATAAAGCAGTGTGCCATTACAACCTTGAGAAATACAATGTTGAAGTAGAGCTGGGGATGCCAATTTTAATTTGGAACCCAGGGACATGTTCCACATGTAAATGAGAGCATTTCTTTGAGGAGTTCAAAGATCAATTTGTGAGGATCCACTGGAACAGCATAGGTGGAAATGTCATAGAATTTGAATGTCATAGAATGTCATTTGAATAGACATATTCCTGCTTTACTGGATCGTGAAGAATGGAATTTGAAGGAAGATGGTGTTGTGCACTGCATCAAAGGCTGCAGAGGGTCCAGATGGAAAGTTGTGATAGTACAAAGCCGCAAAGATAATCATTTCATTGAGCCATATCAGTTGTGACAGGAGTGAAAACGAAAGGGAATAAAATGGTCTGAAGAAGGGTCGCGACACGAAACGTCAGCCATTCCTTCTATCCAGAGGTGTGCCTGACCCCCTGAGTTACTCCATCATTTTGTGTAAGCCAGCATTTGCAGTTCCTTCCTGCAGAATAAAATGGAATGCTGGAGAAGGTAATAATGAATTTCAGAGATAATATGATTCTGAGATTGAAACCAAAGATTGAGTCCACACTGACAATCGATCACCCATTATCTCTACACTATAGATAACACAAAGAACTAGAGTAACTCATGGGTCTGGCAGCATCTCTGGAGAAAAAGGATAGGTGGCATTTTGGGTTGGGTCCCTCCTCGGACCACTGTCGGTCGGTACTCATCACTGCTGACCGGGAGCACCCCACAAGCTTTGCCGTTTCAGAGATCCTCTGACCCAGGCGTCTGGCCATAACAATTTGGCCCTTGTCAAAGTCGCTCAGGTCTTTACTCCTGCCCATTTCTCCTGCATCCAACGCATCAACTTCAAGAACTGACTGTTTACTTGCTGCCTAATATATCCCACCCCTCGACAGGTGCCATTGTAACAAGATAATCAATGTTATTTGCTTCACCTGTCAGTGATTATTATGTTTCAGCTGATCAGTGTATATATGAGACATAAAATGAAACAAAAATGCTGGAAATTCTCAGGCAGCTTCTTTGGAGAGAGAAACAGATGAAACGTTTTGGAATGGGGGTATGTTGGTAAAGAAAGAGGGTTTAATGCTATAACGAAGGAGGGGCACAGAGGAGAACAAGCTTTATGATCTGACCACGAGACTGGTCAATAGACAATAGACAATAGGTGCAGGAGTAGGCCATTCGGCCCTTCGAGCCAGCACCGCCATTCAATGTGATCATGGCTGATCATTCTCAATCAGTACCCCGTTCCTGCCTTCTCCCCATACCCCCTGACTCCGCTATCCTTAAGAGCTCTATCTAGCTCTCTCTTGAATGTATTCAGAGAATTGGCCTCCACTGCCTGAGGCAGAGAATTCCACAGATTCACAACTCTCTGACTAAAAAAGGTTTTCCTCATCTCTGTTCTAAATGGCCTACCCCTTATTCTTGGTCAACAGATGATGTTGGATCTGATGAATTTGGCTGCTTTGGGCGCTATTACAGTACTTAATCTGGGTGGCCCGAGGTGTTCAGTTTTGGATTTTGATCACTTTGTGTGTTCTTGGATGGCATGATGCAGACAATAAAATGGAAAGCCCCTAAAAGCCAGTTTTCCCATAAAACCAGCTAGAGTTGTGAAAAGGTAGCTTGCAATCTGCAAACCAACATTGCTCCTTAAAAGGAGCAGCTGGTAAAATTGCAGCATTATTTTCCGTGCACCTGGAAACCCCGCACAATATGGTGCACAGGAAAACGAGAAATAGGGTACAATTTATCTGCCCATCTGACTGGTTTCCAGGCTCCACACAACAAAGTTGGGCCCAGACAAGACCCTGACACCAGGGACTTGAGTTTGGTGACTGGGATTGGGGTATCAGAGCCACCATCTTCCTTCCATGTTGCGTTTGAGTCCAGATCCAGGTGTATATTCATGTCAAAGATTCAGGGATGCAGTATTGTTGACTACAGGTCTGCTGGGTACAGGACAGTCCCTTTAACAATTTGGTGTATTACTGTAACCACAGATCTGTTGCATTATAAAACAGGGGTGCAGTGCTATGCACAGGTTGGGAACCATACTGGTCGGCACATGTCATGTCTCTCACTGTAATTCCAAGGTACAGGGTCGATGCAATCTTGCCCCATACTAAATGCAGTTTGAGGACTGCATTCCCTTAAAGAATTGTTCAGATTTAGGGAGCAGGGTTATGACAAATCCTGCATTGTATCATCTTTTACCTTTTTCTCACATTTAATACTATTTTGAGTAGTGTCCCACGTTACATGAGGAAGTTTGCAGGTTCTGTTATCTGAGTCGGAAGAAAGATCCCAACCCAAAAAGTCATCTGTCCATTCCTTTCACCGATGCTGCCTGCCCTGCTGAGTACTTTATTTCCAGATTCCAACATCTGCACTTTCTTACATCTCCTTTACACAATGGGACTTGTGGCCGACCCCATAGCTCATTACTTACTGTTGGAGTGCAATATTGGCAATCTGACCCATGACGTTATTCAACGCTAAAGCAGCCAAATGATTGAGGTGATATTGAGACGTTGGAAACAGTGTGTGCCAAATTTGAACGTTTTATCTTTGTTTAAAACTTCTAGAATAGATTAATTCTTAAAATTTTAGGATGACAAATGTTATCCCACATAACATGTATTGCAGCAAGTTTTTGTTAGAATTTTTATTGCTGTTACCATTTTAACTATGCCATCTGACTTGGATAACATAGGATGTGTAGGTGTATAATTTCCAGAAAATTAATGGAAGGGGGGGCCGATCTTATTGTGTCCACCCAATGACCTGAAAACAATTGGATTGGAATGATTTGATTTCATCTTTATGTTTTGGTGGCATTTGGCGTTTCAGTCACAAGGTTTGGCTTTCCATTGGTTAATCCTATCTTTTAATTGTTGGAGTATGTAGTTCTTCAAGATAGGGAGTTCTGTCACTGCCCCTAAATTACACGATGATGTGTGCCACGTTAGACACCAGTTTTAATTTTTTTTATTTATATTTTTGACAGCTGTCCATACCTAGCAGTAAACATCACACCCGTGATACCAGCGATAGCAGCAGTTTTGTTCTTTTTTGTGATGGGAACGTTGCTTCGTACAAGCTTCAGTGATCCAGGAGTTCTACCTCGTGCCACGCAAGATGAAGCGGCAGACCTGGAAAGACAGATAGGTAACAGTGAAGGACTGTCTTTCTGTCTCTCCTCTCCTCGGCTTGTCTCTTTGATTTTCTAAAAGAAAAAAGTTAACCTTTCAAATCTTGAAGAGCAATAGTTGGCCAAAAACCAGTAGCATTTGGTTTTTAGTAGTTAATGTTTAAATGTCACTGAAGTATATATCAGAATTATCGTGTGTGTGTGTGTGTATTTAGAGCCTGTATTTGTGAAGAGACAGAATGTTTGGTTGTGCGAGGGTTGTGTTTACACAAAACAGTATATTCAAACTCAATCTCCCATAAAAAAATTAAGTGTAAACTTGGGCTATATATTGGATGCAGCTGTGAAAGCTTACGAGTTGGCAATATATATGTTACTTCAGCCAGCTGAGATTATCATTTTGTCATTTAGCAATAAGTTACAGTTGTAGTTATGTGTATCTTAGTAGAAATGATTGCTTTGCTTCTTCCATTTTATTAAATACAGTACATATTTTATGAATCTGTCAACTTGTCTGAACTTTTTGAAGATAATTTTTAAAAGACTGCTTAATTCTTTTGGCGGGGGTAATGGAGAAAGTTGAAGTCGAGGGTAGAGTTGATCATCGCAAGTGCTTTTATATATTTGCACACGTGGCAACTGTAGTTTTTAGGAGGCTCATATGGCTGACTTATGCACGAGGTTAAACATTCTAAAGCTTTTAAATTGAGCAGTAAACTTTGTTTGGTATCCATCAATGGAAATTTCTCTATTTTGCTATTCTCAACTCTGGTTGATAGTTTAACACCAGAAATCGATAATGCGGATCCAAAGCACTTTAATATAGCAGAAGGCAATTGTAAGCACAGCTATTTTTCTTAATTTTGAACATATTGCTGAAGAGACCATAACATGGGTGAGAAGTGATTGGTATCCCACGTATTGATTAGCCTGAGCTAATGCAATTTCATGTGAAAATGAAATGTCTGCACAATAAGATGAAGTAATCATATAACATTTTGGGGGGGGGGTGGGGGGGAATTCCTCTCACATCCTTATTCAGATGGTATAGATTTACAGAGCCAAGTTTAATTATTTGATTTGAATCTGTACAAAAAAGCGAATGATCTCGCCAGGGTAGTGATGGAGCTCAGCATGTAGCCATGGGAATAGGACGCACGTTTCTCTCACATAATCTGATTTTGACCAACATGATTTCAAAGGGAGAATAGTGAACAAAAGTTGCAGGATATTTAACAAATAAAACTTGCCATTGAGCATCGTAAGGAGACATCAAGCAACTGAAACGTGGTCAGATCAGTAAGTTACAGCAACAACATGATGTAGGAGAGGAGAATGTCTGGAGATTTACGAAGAGTTTGGTACATGACTACTTAAGGTGGAACGATGGGTACATCTAAAACCAGAATTGGAATATACACCGATCAGCCAAAACATTATGACCACCTGCCTAATATGCTGTTGGTCCTCTGTTTGCCGCCAAAACAGCGCCGACCCACCGAGGCATGGATTCTACAAGACCCCTGAAGGTGTCCTGGGGCATCTGGCACCAAAACATTAGCAGCAGATCCTTCAAGTCCTGTACGTTGCGAGGTGGAGCCGCCGTGGATCGGACTTGTCGATCCAGCACATCCCACAGATGCTCAATCGGATTGAGATCTGGAGAATTTGGAGGCCAGGGCAACACCGTGAACACTTCATCATGTTCCTCAAACCATTCCCGAACAATGTGTGCAGTGTGGCAGGGCGCATTATCCTGCTGAAAGAGGCCATTGCCATCAGGGAATACCATTGCCATGAAGGGGTGTACCAGGTCTGCAACAATGTTTAGGTAGGTGACACGTGTCAAACTGACGTCCACATGAATGGCCGGACCCAGGGTTTCCCAGCAGAACATTGCCCAGAGTATCACACTTCCTCCACCGGCTTGTCGTCTTCCCACAGTCAGTTCGGACCAGACGGGATAGCCTTCGTTGCCCTCGCGCATCGATGATGTGTTGGGCGCCCAACACCCTGTTGCCGGTTTATAGTTTGTCCCTCCTCGGACCATTGTCGGTAGGTACTCACCACTGCTGACCGGGAGCACCCCACAAGCCTTGCCATTTCAGAGATGCTCAGACCCAGTCGTCTGGCCATAACAATTTGGCCCTTGTCAAAGTCGCTCAGGTCTTTACTCCTGCCCATTTCTCCTGCATCCAACACAACAACTTCAAGAACTGACTGTTCACTTGCTGCCTAATATATCCCACCCCTCGACAGTGTCATTGTAACAAGATAATCAATGTTATTCACTTCACCTGTCAGTGGTCATTATGTTTTGGCTGATCGGTGTATATATGAGACATAAAATGAAAGAAAAATGGAAATTCTCAGGCAGCTTCTTTGGAGAGAGAAACAGATGAAACGTTTTGGAATGGGGGTATGTTGGTAAAGAAAGAGGGTTTAATGCTATAACGAAGGAGGGGCACAGAGGAGAACAAGCTTTATGATCTGAACACAAAGTGCAGGAGTATTTCAGCAGGTCAAGCAGTAACTTTGGAGGACATGGATAGGCGTCATTTGGTTTGGGATTCTTCTTTAGACAGAGTCGTGGGGGAGAGAAAGCTAGAAAGGAGGTGGGGGCAGGACAAAGCCTGGCAAATGATAGTTGGATACTGCTGAGGCGGGTTTTGATTGGCAGATGGGTGGATAAAGGCTCGGGCTATCTTCCCCCTTCTACACTCAGCCTGAAGAAGGATCCCGAGCCGAAACATTGCCTATCCATGTCTTTGTGTTTTGCTAGCATTCCCACTTTTTTCTCGATTCATGCGGCAAATTCAGAGTTGAATTTGTCACCTCCAACTGACAATTAATAACAATTTAGTTGTCATTCGAACATATGAGTATACATTTGAACGAAATGTTATTCCTCATGGGGGCATGCAAGGTGCATAGTGGTTGATGTTGATGTAAGGTGCCGGTGCAGCGTGTGTGTGTGTTTTAGGTGGGGCGTGTGTGCGTCGGGGGGCAGCAGGGTGTTCATCATTGTAACAGCCAGGGGGAAGAAGCTGTTGCACATCCTGGTGGTGCTGACCTTGATGCTCCAGTACCTCAGGCCGGACGGCAGAGGGGCAAAGAGTCCACGGGAGGGGTGGGAGGAGTCCTTTATAATGTTGGATGTTTTTCAGAGGCACCTTTTGTTGAAAATGTCCAGAGTGAATGGGAGAGGCTCCCCGATGATGTTCTCCGCTGTGCTGACTAATCGTCGCAGGGTCTTCCTGCCTGGTGCGGTGCAGCTGCCGTACCAGACGGTGATATAGCTGGTCATGTCGCTCTCTATGGTACCTCTGTAGAACACAGAGGGGATGGGTGGGGGAAGCCTCGCTCGCTTCAACCTCTGCTGAGCCCTCCCGGCCAGTGTTGAGAGGTCATCGGCGAGGTGCATCCCTAGGAATTTGATGTTGCTCACCCTCTCCACAATGGAGCCATTGATGTGCAGGGGAGAGTGGGCAGCTTGCGTTCTACCTGGAAGTCTACAATCATCTCTTTGGTCTTGGTGACGTTCAGAGACAGATTGTTGTCTTTGCACCAGATCACAAGCTGCGTCACCGCAGTCTCATTGTTGTCTCTGATGAGGCCCACCACTGTAGTGTCATCTGCGAATTTGATTATTTGGTTGGTGTGTTTGGTGGCGCAGTTGTGGGTAAGTAGTGTGAATAGTAGTGGACTAAGTACACAACCTTGGGGGGGCTCCGGTGTTCAGGACGATGGTGTTTGAGGTGTTGTTGCCAACACGGACTGACTGTGGTCGATGTGTTAAGAAGTCCTCGAGAAGTACCTTTTGTTATTCACTTGTCTTCATGGCCCACTTTTAGCTGGCACCACTACCATGTACTATTCAATCTCTCTTGCCCAGCAGCATATCATAAAGCTTAGACACAAGGAACTGCCGATGCTGGAATCTTGCGTAGAACACAAAATGCTGAAGTACCTCAATGGGCCAGTCAGCATCTGTGGAAAGAACGGAGGGAGTACTGGAGTAACTCAGCGGCCCTGCAGTATCTCAGAAGAACATGGATTGGCGCTGTTTCGGGTCGGGACCCCTCTTCTGAAGAAGGGCCGCGACCCGAAACATCGCCTATCCATGTTCTCCTGAGATGTTGCCTGACCCAATGAACTACTCTAGCCCTCTTTTCTTTTGTAAACCAGTAACTGAAGTTGGATCTGTCGAGGGAAATGGATAAGCAACATTTTGGGTGGGGATCCTTTGTCAGATTGATTGTAGCAGGCGGGGTGAAAGCAAAATAAGAGAGGTGGGGAGGAGCAAAACCTGGCAAGTGATAGGTGGATACAGGCATGGGGATGTTGATTGGCAGATAGATGGAGTAAATGACAAAGGCTGGAGATGAAAAGGAGTCAAAAGGGTATCAGATAAAGAGAGAAGAGAAGTTAAATGTAAAACTAGAGGGAGGGATATAGGTGGAAGGGGTCAGGGAGGAATAGTGGGAGAAATGGATGTGCTCTGGGGCAGGCAGCAAGGGAGAGGGGTGTTATTTACAATTAGAAAGTTCAATGTTCATACCATTGGGTTGTATATCCCCCCCAAGTGAAATATGTGATGCTGTTCCTCTAGTTTGCATGTGGCTTCACTCTGGCAATGGAGAAGGCCAAGGACAGAAAAGTGGGGTGTGGGAATGAGAAGGGGAATTTAAATGGTTAGCATCCGGGAGATCCTGCAGGCCTTGGCAGGTAGAGCACAAGATTTTGTTCAATGCGTTGTTGTCAGGGGCTGAATGGTATCATGTTGGAAACTTGAGGACGATCCATTGAATGTGGAGCTCGTGGTATGAAAGCTGAGAAGCCCTATCTTTGTTCTGGATAGGAGAAGAGGAGGTGATAACAGAACTGTGGGAATTGGAGCAGATGTAATTAAGATCAGTGCTAATTATAGTTGATGGAAAATCACTGTTCAGGAAAAAGAATGATATATCAGAAGCTCCACTGTAGAAGAAAACATTATCCAAATAGATACGACAAAGATAGAAAATATGTGAGAATGCAAGTGTATTCTTGTAGGAATTGGGTTGGGAGAAAACCAGTCAAACCAGCTTTTGGAGTGTATGAGCTTCTAGTGGTTATTGGTGGCTAAGTAGAGAAGGACAGAAAGATGAACGAAGGGTTGATGGTAGATTATATAATGGGCTACTTCTCACGCTTTTTTGGCAACTTAAAACATGTTTTATCAATAATTATCCCAATGCTGATGATAAGCGTTGGGGTGAAGTGCTAACTCTATTTCTTTCTCCACAGATTGTACCTGACATGCTGAATACATCCAGCATTTTCAGATTCCCAGCATCTTTAGTATGTTCCTCTTGAATCAGAGGCTTAAAATCAAGTTACAATCAATGGGGCTTATAATCAAGGAGGGTAAAGCCATTGATTGATTGTGAGCAAGGATTAACATTTATAGGAGCAGGGAGGTTCTGCTGCAGTTGTACAGGGCCTTGGTGAGACCACACCTGGAGTATTGTGTACAGTTTTGGTCTCCTAATCTGAGGAAAGACATTCTAGCCTTAGAGGGAGTACAGAGAAGGTTCACCAGATTGATCCCTGGGATGGCAGGACTTTCATATGAAGAAAGACTGGATAGATTAGGCTTATACTCGCTGGAATTTAGAAGACTGAGGGGGGATCTTATTGAAACATATAAAATTCGTAAGGGGTTGTAGAGGCTAGATGCGGGAAGATTGTTCTCGATGTTGGGGAAGTCGAGAACCAGGGGTCACAGCTTAAGGATAAGGGGGAAGTCTTTTAGGACCGAGATGAGAAAACATTTCTTCACACAGAGAGTGGTGAGTCTGTGGAATTCTCTGCCACAGAAGGTAGTTGAGGCCAGTTCATTGGCTATATTTAAGAGGGAGTTAGATGTGGCCCTTGTGGCAAAAGGGATCAGGGGGTATGGAGAGAAGGCAGGTACAGGTTACTGAGCTGGATGATCAGCCATGATCATATTGAATGGCGGTGCAGGCTCGAAGGGCCGAATGGCCTACTCCACCTATTTTCTATTGGCTGGGCTGAGCTGAGAAGGAATGGGTGACGTTTCGGGTCGAGACCCTTCTTCGGACTGATGTCAGGGGGGCGGGACAAAGGAAGGATATAGATGGAAACAGGAAGATAGAGGGAGATCTGGGAAGGGGGAGGGGAAGAGAGGGACAGAGGAACTATCTAAAGTTGGAGAAGTCAATGTTCATACCGCTGGGCTGCAAGCTGCCCAAGCGAAATATGAGGTGCTGTTCCTCCAATTTCCGGTGGGCCTTACTATGGCACTGGAGGAGGCCCATGACAGAAAGGTCAGACTGGGAATGGGAGGGGGAGTTGAAGTGCTCAGCCACCAGGATATGCTAGGGATGAATTCCTGATCTTCTAACCTTCCACTTTGCAACCCTTGCAGTTTAAAAAAAAAGCTCTTCTCTGTAGCTGTAACACTATATTCTCTGTTTAATTTTATCTTTTGCACCACCTAATGTATTGATGTGTGGTATGATTCCCTGGATAGCAGTTAAAACAAAGTTTTTATTGGTGATAATAATGAACCAATAAAAATGCCAATGGGCTGGTGAGCTGCTGCCTTAATGCAACGGTCCACTGGAAGTGAAGCAGGACAGATCAAAGGCTGGTTAGATACAGATGAGGGGAGGGGGGGGGGGGGGGGGGGTTATGGCCACAGTTGAGAAGGCAAAATGTGTGAGATAAGGATAGAAGAGTTGGCAACTTGTAAAAGTAGAAGAAGGTATGTAAGTGATAGGGGATAGGGTGGGGAGAACTAGGTTTGCATCTAGATGGGGCACCGGGAAGAGTGGTGGGGTGGAGTTACAGCTAATTTAGTCAATGTTCCTACCGTTTGCTTGTAAGCTACCCAAGTGGAATACGAGGTGCTTTTCCTCCAGTTTGCGTATGGCCTCATTCAGGCAATGGAGGAGGTCCAGGACAGAGAGGTTATTGTGGGAAGGGGACGACAAGTTAAAGTGGTTACCAACCGGGAGATCCAGTGGGTCTTGGCGGACCGAGCGCAAGTGTTCTGCGAAACAGTCACCATGTCAATGCTTGGTCTCACCGATGTAAAGGAGGCCACATCAGCAACACTGGATGCAGTTAATGGAGGTGTGCATGAACCTTTGTCTTACCTGAAAGGACTGCATGGGACCCTGGATGGATGTTTGGGGGAGGGGGTATAAGAACTGGTGTTACATCCCCTGGGGTTGCAGGGGAGAGAAAGATTTAATCAGAACCTTCGGGGCAGCGTTTTCACTCAGAGGGTGGTGGGTATATGGAATGAGCTAGTTAGGGCGGGTACAATAATAATATTTAAAAGACACTTGGACAGGTGCATGGATAGGAAAGGGTGAGAGGGATATGGACCAAATGCAGGCAAATGGAAAAACCTGGAGCATCTTAATCAGCGTGGGCGAGTTGGACCGAAGTGCCCGTGTCTGTTGTATGACTCTATGACTTGCAGTGAAATACCTTATTAAATAGAAACGGGAGATATTGTGAATATTGGGTCATCATCGGTGGTCATTTGAAGCGAGTATGACCGTCCTGTAGGACGCCTGTGCGTGACTTTGCTTAACGTGGGGAGACTGGTGCACAGACAGCCACCACACGGTCCTTGACAGATCTGGGTCAGGATCCAGTGGCGTGGAGTCCAAGACGACCGGGGACCCTTTTCTGCTGCAGCCTTCATCCATCCGCCTTCCCAGCCGTTGTGACGCTCCACTAAAGTTATCCGTCATCCTCCGCCTGTTCCACCGTTGAGGTCTTGGTTGGATTGCTCTTAGTCAGGGACCTCCCCCTCGACTGTACCGCCATGGGTGACCCTACCAGGAGCGTAGCTCCAGACGGCATCGCTCTCAGGATCTCAGGACCACACAAGCTTCTCCACCTCGACAAGGTGACAATCCACGGAGAAGGAATATTGGGTCTGGCACAGAAGGCCATTCAGTTTGAGATGAAGCTGGCTCTGTCAAGAGCAATGCAGCCAGGCCTAATCCCCTGCCTTCTCATCCCCTGCAGACTTTTTTTCTGCCAATAGTGACTGAATCTGTGACAACTATTTGCTATTCCACTGTATTCTTGATACACTGCCAAAAAAAAAAATCCCCTCTGCTACTTTTATCTCATATGCCTAGCTGTTTCCTTCCATGCCCTCTGGTTTAAGATCCTTCTGCCAATGGGAACAGTTTCCTTCTATCTGCTCTGTGTAAACCATTCATGATTTTAAATAACTCAGATGCGATGCAAATTCCAGTTTTTCTGGAGAACCTCGGCTTCTATATGATTAAAGTTCTTGGTCCCAGGAATCCTTCTGGCAAATATTGTCTGCACTTGGGATCTTCACGTCTTTTCCTCAATATTGTCCCTAGAACCAAAGTACTCTAGATGTAAGCCAAACCAATTGTTTATAATGGATCACAGTGATGTTTAGATTTTTTAGATTTAGAGATACAGCGCAGAAACAGGCCCTTCGGCCCACCGGGTCCGCGCCGCCCAGCGATCCCCGCACACTAACACTACCCTACACCCACTAGGGACAATTTTTACATTTGCCCAGCCAATTAACCTACATACCTATACGTCTTTGGAGTGTGGGAGGAAACCGAAGATCTTGGAGGAAACCCATGCAGGTCACGGGGAGAACGTAAAAACTCCATACAGACGGCGCCCGTAGTCAGGATGGAACCTGAGTCTCCGGCGCTGCATTCGCTGTAAGGCAGCAACTCTACCGCTGCGCCACTGTGCTTCATGTTCTTCATGCCCATGGGGGGCTCTTCAATATGGTGGCAGACAGAGGAAAACAACAAAGCCACATCAGTCTGAAGAAGGGTCTCGACCCGAAACGCCACCCATTCCTTCTCTCTCGAGATGCTGCCTGACCTGCTGAGTTACTCCAGCACTTTGTGAATAAATACCTTCGATTTGTACCAGCATCTGCAGTTATTTTCTTATACAACAAAGCTGGTGAGTGGGCTGGGGTCTTATCATGGGTTTACAGGCCCGTTGTTGTGGAATTGGCAGTGGATCGCTGTTGCAGGGGCCTGGAGATGCTCCTTGGTGCCCCACTCCATGCCCTATCAGATCTGCGAGCTTGGCTTCCATGGGGCTTCTAGTGGCGCCTAATCAAGCGATCCTCAGGGTGCTGCAGGGCCTCCAGCGGCCACTTCACGGACACATTGATCCGTGAGTGCGCTGTTGCCCTCGCCTCCTACCCCAGACCGCCTACCACATCTGACTTTGGAGACCCCAGAGCACTGCTGAGAACACGGGAGGTGGGCCCACAGCCTGCTTACCGGCACCTATCCTCTCCTCCATCCACTGCCACTGCCATCTTGAAGGTGTATGTGAGGTTTGTTTATATCCTCATGAAGACAATTATGATGCTCTCAATTCACTATTCTTCCAAGTGCTGCCTCATCAGAAGTGAAAACTGCTGCACACCTAAGTCCAAATTATTAATATTCATTACGAAAAGCAGTAGCCCAAGTACTGACCCCTGGGCAACACTAATGTTAACAGCCCACCAGTGCGATAAAAGCACTACTATTTCCTGTTGCTTGGTCAATTTTCTATCCATGCTTTGGCTGTCCTCTTTGTTTCATAGGCTTTTATCTTAATGAGAAAATATTATGTGGTACTTCATCAAAGAGCTTTTGAAAGCTCATATACACAACACATCTAAATTTACATTTTATCAGAAATATAAACAGATAGTGGTCACTGCCTGTAAAGAGGCAGTATATTTAAATGCATGCTCTATCTGTAATAAGATCAATCAATTAGTGACACTATTAGGTATAATCCAGTTGCTATTACAGAAATGTTTCAGTGTGACAAAAATTGCAGGGTATTCAACATTTATTTAAGACAGAACGAGAAAGGAGTCATTTATAATAAGACATGACATCATTTCAGTGGATGAAAAAATCTTGGCTCAGCAGAATGTTGAATACCATTAAATCATTTTGTGTGGTGCTGAGAAGCAGCGGTGGGGGAGGAGAAAATATTGGGAATCGTGCATAGGTGAATGGTGGTTGCGACAAAGAGCATGATATAAATAAGGAAGCAAGAGGCATGTTGAGTCATGAGACAGACCCTTCAGCTCACCTTGCCTGCTCTCAACGTGAGCAAAACCAAGGAGCTGCCTGTTGACTTTAGGAAGGGAAAGTCAAGGGACCATGCACCCGTCTTCATTGGCGGGATGAGGGCAGAGAGAGTCAGCAGCTCCAGGTTCCTGGGCCCACACATCTCTGATTTGACCTGGGCCCAGTACATTGATGCAATCACAAAGAAAGCTCAGCAACATCTCTGTTTCTTCAGACGTCAGAGTAGATTTGGCATGTCACTGATTTGAAATGTCGTTGAATACTGTCAAACTTCTACAGGTGCACAGCGTGGGTGGCACGGTGGTGCAGCAGTAGAGTTGCTGCCTTACAGCGCCAGAGACCCGGGTTTGATTCTGACCTGTACGGAGTTTATACATTCTCTCCGTGACCTGCGTGGGGTTTTTCCGGGTGCTCCGGTTTCCTCCCACACTCCAAAGACGTACAGCTTGGTAAAATTGGCTTGGTAAAATTGGCTTGGTAAAATTGGCTTGGTAAAATTGTAAATTGTCCCTAGTGTGTAGGATAGTGCTAGTGTACGGGGATCGTTGGTCCTCGCGGACTCGGTGGGCCAAAGGGCCTGTTTCCACACTGTATTTCTAAACGAAGCTAAACTAAACAGTGGAGAGGATACTGTCTGGCTGCATCACTGCCTGGTTCAGAAATTCTAAGCCTTAAGAACAAAGGAAACTGCAGAAAATGTTAGACATTGCCTGGTCCATCACAGTGCGTCATGACCTCCACACCAACAGAGGGATCTACAGTAAGCGCTGACTCAAGAAGGCAGCTAATGACTTGATGCTACCAATCGGGAAGCAGGTACAGGAGCCTTGGGTCCCTGTCAACCTTCAGGTCCATAAAGCACTCTGCTTATCTGACTACAAAGCTATCTCGAACCACTATGGATTTTATACATCTTTGGTTGTTCCATGTACTTTAGCTTTTGCACTCTCATGGTTTTGCACTCTCATGGAATTACTGATAAACTATTGTATATTTATTATTGTTTTGTCTAATGTGCTGGACTAATAGCAAAATACAGAATGGGAACTTTGCATTAGTACAAGTTCATAAGTGATAGGATAGAATTAGGCCATTCGGCCCATCAAGTCTACCTGATTGTATCATGGCTGATCTATCTCCCTCCTTACCCCATTCTCCTGCCTTCTCCCCATAACTCCTGACACCCGGACTAATCAAGAATCTATCTCTGCCTTCAAAATATCCATTGACGTGGCCTCCACAGCCTTCTGTGGCAATGAATTCCACAGTTTCACCACCCTTTGAATAAAGAAATACCTCCTCATCTCCTTATTCACCAAGGAGAAGTACGAGGATAATGAGATTAGAGAGGAGCATGCTGCTATCTCAGGCATGGAGGAGATGATGTTGGGTCTTTGGAAGAATATTAAGATGGATAAAGAGGGGCTGATGGAGTAATCTCACATTATTTAGAGAGGCAAGAGAATTTTTAAGAAGACCATAGGGACAAATCAGGAAATTATGCGCTGGTGAGCCTTGCATTATTGGTAAGGAAATTATTGGATAAGGACAAACTTGCATCTGGAATAGCATAGGCTTACCTAGGGGTAGTCAGCATGGCTTTGTGTGGAGGAGGTCATGTCTTACAAACTTGATTGAGATTTTTGAGGAGATGAGGGTAGGGCAGCAGATATTATCCACATGGAATTTAATAAAGTGTTTGACTAGGTGCTTCATCAAGGCAGTTTCATCCAGAAGATTAAGGCACTTTTGTTGTTTGTGATGTGTATCAATGATTTGGACGAAAATGTAGGAGTCTGACTTGTACGTTTGCGAACAAGGCAGGATATAGATCAATTGGTAATATGAACAGGAAAATGGCAGATGGTGTTTAATCTGTGGAAATGTGAGTTGTGGCACTTTGAGAGCCGGGTAGTGGCAGGGGAGGGTGAAGGTGCCGAATGGTGAAGAGCAGGGGCACAAAAGCTGCCAGTGCTTGAATCTGATAAATAAGAAAGGTGCCAATAGGAACCATTAGGTGAGACATGATTGGCAGATAAACCAGATGGGGGAGGAAGTCCCGCGAGTGAAACGCTGTAGGTGAATGGAACCAGGAGGAAAACAGGATGAAATGGTGTGCTAAAGGCTGGTGGGCGATATGGGAAAGGGGAAAAATTGGAAGAACAGATGGATTGCAAGGAGAGTTTACATAGAAACAGAAAATAGGTGCAGGAGGAGGCCATTTGGCCCTTCGAGCCAGCACCACCATTCATTGTGATCATGGCTGATCATCTACAATCAGTAACCTGTGCCTGCCTTCTCCCCATGTCCCTTGATTCCACTAGCCCGTAGAGTATCTAACTCTCTTTTTAATTCATCAAGTGAATTGGTCTCCACTGCCCTCTGTGGCAGAGAATTCCACATATTCACAACTCTCTGGGTGAAAAAGTTTCTTCTCGCCTCAGTTTTAAATGGCCTCCTCTTTATTCTTAGACCGTGGCCACTGGTTCTGGACTCCCCCAACATTGGGAATATGTTTCCTGCATCTAGCTTGTCCAGTCCTTATATAATTTTATACGTCTATATAAGATCCCCTCTCGTCCTTGTAAACCAGTGAATGTTTGAGGGGAAGAGCAGGCTAGGGTGAGCTGAAGTTGGAAAATTCAATGGTCTTTCTAATGGATTGCAGTCTAACCAGGTAGAATATGAGATGTTGTTCATCAAATTTGTATTGGGCCACATCCCGGCTTTGGAAAAGGCTGGTCAGTGTGGGAAAGGGAAGGGGAATTGAATGGCACACAGCCACGTGCTTGGCCATTGCGGACAGAGCACAGAGGCTCTTCAAACTGCCTGGTCTGTGCTTAGTCTTTCTGATGTAGAGGAGCCCATATCAGGAGCACTGACTGTATTACACCAGTTGGAGGAGATGCATATGCATGAGGCAAAAATCATCCCCTTCTTTATCGTTTGAAGAAAGGTCCCTACCTGAAATGTTGTGTGTCCATTCCCTCCGCTGAAGCTGCCTGACCTACTGAGTTCCTCCAGTACTTTGCTTTCTGCTTAAGAATCTAGCATCTGCAGGTTCTTGTGTTGGCCCTCTACTTACCAGGTTCCAGCATTTGTAGCCTGTGTGTTCCTGCACCTTCACTCTCCCTCTCCCTCTCCTAGCTCCATCTTCCTTTCGTTGTCTTTTTGTCTGCTTCCACCTCTGAGCCATTTGTCTCTGCCTCCCAGGTCCATCCCTCCTCATGCCCCAACTGTCTCCATCTGCACGTTATCTTTCACCCCTTCATGATCAGAAAACTGATGCCAATTTATGTATCTTTTTATTTATAATGAATGATCTCTTGCTATCCACTTTGCTGCTGTAACACTAAATTTCCCCGGTGTGGGACGAATAAAGGAATATATTATTATTATTATATTATCCACCTATCACCTACTGACCCTTCTCTTCCCCCTCCCCCCCCCCCCCATTTCCTTTTCCACTCTAAGTTTTCCTTTTCCACTCTAAGTTCTGTTGCACAATCTTGACTTGAAATGTCAACAATTCCTCACCCCATACTCGACCCGATGAGTTCCTCATCAGATTCCAGCATCTGCAGTCTCTTGTATCTTCCTGAGTGCAACTGGGCACTTGGTGTTTGGCACAGACTTATCTCACTATTTCCATCAGGTTCTCATGGAGGGCTCTTCTTAGAGCACGCATCACAGCACTGCCTGGAATCATAAGCCTATTATGATCTTTCACGACTGAACTGTATTCTGCAATGCACATATCTTTGCTTTGTTCTGCCTATTGTACGAGTTTGGCTTGATTGAATCTATATATAGTATTATCTGATTTGATTGGATGGTATGCAAAGCAGAGCTTTTCACTGTAACTCAGTATAGGTGACAATAATAAACCTATAAACATAAACCAATACAATACTCTCGCTTATCAACAACCAGAAAATTAACCTCCAATGTGCAGCTTTTGGGAATTCCATGTATTCTATCATATGCATATTCCTTCTGTGGTGATGGTAATGTTTTCAGATTAGCTTTGTAATAAAGAAATGTTTTTCTAATATTCCTTGATTTTAGCCCTCTTTGCAGTTGTACAGGGCCTTGGTGAGACTACACCGGGAGTATCGTATGCAGTTTTGGTCTCCAAATTTGAGGAAGGACATTCTTGCTATTGAGGGAGTGCAGCGTAGGTTCATGAGGTTAATTCCCGGGATGGCGGGACTGTCATATGTTGAAAGAGTGGAGCGACTGGGCTTGTATACACTGGAATTTAGAAATATGAGAGGGGATATTATTGAAACATATACGATTATTAAGGGATTGGACACGCTAGAGGCAGGAAACATGTTCCCAATGTTGGGGGAGTTCAGAACCAGGGGCCACAGTTTAAGAATAAGGGGTAGGCCATTTAGTACTGATTATGGATGATCAGCCATGATCACAGTGAATGGCGGTGCTGGCTCGAAGGGCCGAATGGCCTATTACTGCACCTATTGTCTATTGTCCATTGTCCCCACTTGCCCATCTCTAGCACTTGACTTCTGCTTGTTAAATGCAACATACATATCAAGAGTGGACTATCTTAAAGAAGCCCATTTCCATTAACCCATGCCTACTTTCCATATGTTTCACTACACCAGTGCGGGCAGCATGATCTATCCACTTGTATGTTTCAGAAATCTGGACAACCTACAGTAGGCATTTCAAAGCAGTGGAAAGACACTGCAAATGCTGTTTCTGTAAAGTCCGCCAAATTCACTGGCAGAGGGATTGGGTGCAGAAAATATTAAATAGAAAAATCCCAAGCTTAGGAATTTCAATGATGAGGATGGATGGATTGTTCCCTGTTTGGCAGGATAGGTTGCAAAATAACTTCAAAGTCAAAATCAATGAAGTCTGGATAAAGTTGGTGGGAGGTAGAGAGCCAGAGTTAATGTGTCTAGTAAAAAGACCAAGAGTGACATGATGAAAAACCTCTTTAAACGTTGTGCAGTAATGATGTTAAATTAATTACCTGGAAGTAAATGGAAGGAATAGAAGGGGAATGGATTTGTCTTGCAGAGAGCTGGGGTGGCTTGATGGGTCAGCAGCCTCTTTCTGCATTGTAAAGCCACTTTGATTTGGCGGTGATGCAGTGAGTGGTTGGGACTTAGAAAGAAATCCCTTTTGGAATAATCAACCCAGATTGACGAAAGTGCTGGAGTAGCTCAGCGGGACAGGCAGCATCTCTGGAGAGAAGGAATGGGTGACGTTTCAGGTCAAGACCCTTCTTCGGACTCTGAAGGATCTCGACCCGAAACGTCACCCATTCTTTCTCTCCAGAGATGCTGCCTGTCCCGCTGAGTTACTCCAGCGCTTTGTGTCTATCTTCGATTTCAACCAGCATCTGCAGTTCTTTCCTATACTCGATGAAAGTGAAATTGGTAGCAGAGTGGGAGAGCAACAGATTTCTCACCATCAGAGCACGAGCAAACTTCCTGGTCAGATAATCTCATTTATGTCTGCTGGTTCTGGGATTTACAGCTGTGAATGCAAAACTGCTGGCAAAGATATTCACGGCAGGGGACCCACCTTTAAGGTAAATGTATTCATATTTGTAGAAATTATTTGATCAGTCAGCAAATATCACATGACCAATTAATTGCATGTGGTGAGACTATTACATTGCCTATGAATGTTCAGGCGAGAGTTAGCAAACCAGCTGAGCATTCGGCAAACAAGAAAAACAGACCGAAGTTCACTTGTTTTTTGATCAGTCCTTTGGCATTCTATTTTTACGGTTTGTATTCAATGGAGCAGCAATTGTTAAACATCAGATTTCATCCAGTGATTTAACTGTAAACCAATTAGTACCCCAAGGGACACAAAGTGCTGGAGTAACTCAGCAGGCCAGACAGCATTTCTGGAGAACATGGATAGGTGACGTTTCGGTTTCGGGTCGAGACCCTTCTTCAGGCTGATAGTAAGGGGGATGGGGGGGGGGGGGGTGGAGAGAAAGCTGGAAAAGGGAGGAGGCAGGAGCAAGCACGGTACGTAATAAGGTCGATACAGGCGAGGGTCTTTGGACAGACTGATGGTTGGAACAAAGGCCAGAGATAAGAACTGAAGGTGTGCAAGAGGTTTGCAGAACATAGAGTTGCAGATTGTGAAGCCAGGGATAGGAAGTATCAAGAGGGGGAGGAGGTATGGTATGGAGGGGAGAAATAGATAGAGAATAGAGCCGAGGTGTGGCACAGGGGAAGGAATGGGGGTGGGAAAAGTGTGGGGGAGGAAGGGAGGGGGATTAGGTAGACCTAACCTAAAATTGGAGAATTCAATGTTCATACCGTCGGGTTGTAAGTGGAATATAAGGTGGTCCAGTTGGCGTGTGGCCTACTCTAGGAATGGAGGAGGCCCAGGTCAGAAAAATCAGCGTGGTAATGGGAAGGGGAGTTAAAACGATTAGCAACCGGTAGATCCAGTAGGCCTTGCTTGGCGGACCGAGTGCAAGTGTTCAGCGAAACGATGGCCGAGTTTCCGCTTGGTTTCACCTTAGTCTCTCAGCAGGCCACTGGGAACACGAGATGCAGTAGATGAGGTTAGAGGAGGTACGCGCGAACCTTTGTCCCACATGGTACGACTGCTAGATTATATGGATGGAGGCGAGAGAGGAGGTACAGGGACAGATGTTTACATCCACTGTGTTTGCGGGGGAAAATACCTGGGGAGGGGGTGAACCAAGGAGTTGCGAAGTAATACCAAATACTGAACAATACCACTTTCATCCCCTGCATCGTTGTACAGAAAGCCATTGCCACATTGTAAACTATCGGAAGGTAAAAACATTCTGAACACGGAACAGCATTTTCTGATTTTGGAATCGATTTACTCGGAATTCTAGTTTTGGTACATTAAACAAAACAAGGCTGAATCAGCTTGCTACAGTTTTACCAATTTTTCAATAAATATATATTCCTTCAATGGAATTGTATGTACAGTATTTTAAAATAAACACCAATAAAAAAATACTGTAATTATATGTTTTAAGGCTTTGCTTTCGTTCCCCTCCTAGATATTGCCAATGGTTCAAATCCTGGAAGTGGCTATCGACCGCCCCCCAGAACAAAAGAGGTGATAATTAATGGGCAGACAGTCAAGTTAAAGTACTGCTTCACCTGTAAAATCTTCCGGCCACCACGTGCCTCTCACTGTAGCCTTTGTGATAATTGTGTAGGTAAGTAAGTTCCTTGGAAAATAATTCAACATTTTTTATATCAAAGAGAAAGAAATATTTAATTTTATTGAGAAGCTGCTATTAAAAGAAATGCAATTTATTGAAATGTTTCAAAATGCAGTAACTACAATTTAAGGTTGTTATACTGACGGTGAGAGAATGTTGCCGTATTACTGAACTCTGCTTCTTTTGAAGAAAAGCACACATTTTGGCAGAACTGGATTCTGAACACCAATACTTGAACAAAAAATGAACAGCTGGAGGAACTTAGCGGATCCGACAGCGTCTGTGGAGAGAAATGTGCAGACAACGTTTCGGGTCGGGACCCGTCCTCAATAGTTGTCTGTCCATTTCCCCGCACAGATGTTACCTGACCTGCTGAGGTTTTACAGCAGATTGTTTTTTTGCACAAGATTCTAGCATCTTCAGTCTCTTGTGTCTCAACTCTGATTCTTGAGGTGTATAACATCATCGGTATTGAACTGATATTTAGCTTAGTGTAAGAAAATAACTGCAGATGCTGGTACAAATCGAAGGTATTTATTCACAAAATGCTGGAGTAACTCAGCAGGTCAGGCAGCATCTCAGGAGAGAAGGAATGGGTGACACATAGCTTATGTGTCGGAAGGAACTGCAGATGCTGGTTTAAACCGAAGATAGACACAATAAGCTGGAGTAACTCAGCGGGACAGGCAGCATCTCTGGAGAGAAGTATTTGTACATTCCAATGCTTCTACAATGTCAACTGCAACAAGTATGGTGCAGAAAAACAAGCGCGAAGAATCAACCTAAAGCCTTGGGACATTGACGAAAGGGCATGGCGTAGAGCCATGATAGGCATAATGACATGGCACGTTTCCTGTGAGAATCCAGTTTATAATTTCAAATGTCACTGAGAAGATACCCCACCTCCAGAACAAGGGTGCCAATTTAAGGTGAAGTTAAAGTACTGTTGTAACTGTGAAATCTTCCAGCGACCAAATGTGTTCAGGAAAGTCTCCGGCAATATGTTGAGAGCCCTACATGGGAGAGAGCGACACTTGATTTAGTGTTGGGAAATTGGGAGGGGCAAGTGGATGAAGTGTTCGTGGATGAGCCCTTTGGGACCAGTGACCACTGTTCTGTTAGATTTAAGATAATTATGGATAGGAACACAAGTTAAAATGCTAAATTGGGGCAAGGCCAACTTTGAGAGTATGAGACAGGAACTCGCTCGAGTTGATTGAAGTAGGTTTTTGATGGAAAAGGAACGTCAGGAAAGTGGGATGTTTTTTATAAGTGTGCTGACAAGAGTTCAGGACATGCATGTCCCTGGTAGAGTGAAGGGCAAGGCAGGCAAACGCAAGGAAGCCTGGGTGACGTGGGAAATTGAGACTTTGGTCAAGAGTAAGAAGGAGGCATGGGACAGGTATAGGTAGCTGGGATCAAGTGTATCCATGGACGAGTTTCGGGAACCAAGGAGTAAGCTAAAGAAGGAAATCAGAAAGGCAAAAAGGGGACGGGAGATAGCTCTGGTTTCTCATAGCATGAGATAGCATTAAGGATAATCTCAAGAGATTTAATAAGCACACTAGACCAAGTGGACCCGTTGGGCCCAAACCGATCCTGCATCGGTGCAGAACCCTCCTCCTCCCCCCTTCCCCTCCCCCCCCCCCTCCCCTCCCCTTCCCCTCCTTATCCTCCCTCCTTCTCCCTCCCTCCCTCCCTCCAGAGGAGATAGATTTAAACTTTAAAATGTGAATAACTTAAAAAATATAACACCGATTTCAATGAAACTTCTTCCATTAGCACCAAAGGGACTTCGGTGAGGAAGGTGGGCCTAAAATTGTCGTGCTATCGTGTACCGTTTTGGCTGTAGTTCAGGAACAAACAAACAAACAAACAAATGAGAGTTTTAGTATATAGATAAAGGGAAAAAGGTAACCAGAGAGAGAGTGGGACCCCTCAGGAATCAAAGCGCTCAACTCTGTGTGGAGCCACAGGAGATGGGCAATGTCCTCAATGAGTACTTCTCTTCTGTTATTCGCATGTAGAAAGACAGGAGGATGGGGGATCTTGAGGTAGTCACAGGAAGTGGTTTGAGAGCAGTTAGTATTACGGTTGCAGAGGTGCTGAAGGTCCTGACAGGTATGAAGATAGACAAATCTCCAGGACCGGATCAGATATATCCGAGGACACTGTGGGAAGCTAGAGAGCAAATTTGCAGGAGCCCTCGCGAAGATTTATGTCATTGTTAAAGGTGAAGGGAAAAGATTTAATAGGAATCTGAGGGGTAATATTTTCACACAAAGGGTGTATGGAACAAGCTGCCAAAAAAGGTAGTTGATGCAGGGACTATACCAACGTTTAAGAAACATTTAGACAGGTATATGGATAAGACAGGTTTAGAAGAATTTTGGGCCAGATGCAGGCATTTGGGACTAGTGTAGCTGGGACATGTTGGGCAAGTTGGGCCAAAGTGCCTGTTTTCATGTTGTAAGACTCTATGACTCTCGAACCAATTACCTCTCACTGCAGCCTTTGTGGTAATTGTTTGATTAAGTAACTTCCTTGGAAATCAATTAAGACATCAGAACAAGAAAAAATTAATATTTTTCAATGAACTTTGGATACAAAATCGGCTTCATGGACAGAACCAGAGGATGGTGGTGGAAGTTATTTTTCCTTGTAGTTCAGGAGTCTGAAAGGTGATCTTATAGAGGTGTATCAAATCATGATGGGAATTGTACGAGTTTAGCCAATGGGCCTGTTTCCATTCTCTATTTCTTTCAACTTATGACTGGACCAAAATTGTTTTGAAATTCTGCCATTAAAAAAGATTCCTTTTATTGCAGAATTAAGAAGTCGGGTAAAAAAAGATTTACTATCTCAAATACACATTTTGCTCATTTCTACATGGAAGAAAATTGAAATAATTTAAATCTATTATTATTGATAATTCTTTAATATACAATTTTCAAATACATTGCGATAATTCACAACAGCAAAAGTATACCACAGTCCACAAAAATTTGCTTTAACCCACTTTTCTTGAGACATACTACCTAACCAATTGTATCTCAAATAATAAATGATGCATGTGCTGTATTTTATATATTAAATTGTGTCTTATGATTCTTGACTAAAACAGTCATCCATCAAGATTGGACTAAGTAATTTATGAATATCCGTGCATTTATGCACACATTCAAAAATTATCTGAAATGAAACAGTTTTAAATCTGGTCTTTCACCTTTTTTAAATTAAAGTTTAAAAAAATTGCTTACAAGTCAGATCAAAATGTTGCAGGTTTTAACATTTAAAAAAACACTGCTGAAAGTATGGAATAAAACAAGAAATGCCGTAACACTCGGTAGGGAAGGCAGTATCTGCGGAAAGAGAAGCAGATAACACTTCAGATTCTTGGAACTAGAAACGAGCGAATAAAAGGTTGTTTTATGTTGCAGAGGAGAGACAAGAGGGATAGAAAGGATAAAGGGAATATCCATCCGTGGTAAAGGGGGTCCAGGAATGCCTTTTGAATAAAATGTAGGGATGATCCTATCAAATGGAATAATGGGGGCAATTAGAAGATGTTAACACAGACTAAGAAGCAGGATGTGTTGCAAATAGCAAGGCCGTGGGACATGCTCAGCAGGTCTGGTTGTCGGGTCAGGCTCATTCTTTAGGGAACGGGGGTTCCCCTCTTCCATCATTGATGGGGCCCTCGCACGTGTCTCCTCGGTACCCCGCAGTGCCCCCTTCCCTTGCTCCCCCTTCCCCTGGTCGCACCAGGGACAGAGTCCCCCTAGTCCTTACCATTCACTCCATCAGCCGTCTCATACAACACATTTTCGCCACATCCAATGGGATCCCACCACGAGTCACATCTTCCCATCTCCACCCGTTTCTGCCTTCCACAGAGACCGTTCCTTCCGCAACTCCCTGGTCAACTCATCTCTTCCCACCCAAACCATCCCCTCCCCAATCTGCAACCTGTCTCTATACCTCCTCCCTCGATTCTGTCCAGGGATCCGGACAGTCCTTTCAGGTGAGGCAGAGGTTCACTTGCACCTCCTCCAATCTCATTTACTGTATCCATTGTTCAAGATGTGGACTCTAATACATTGGCAAGACCAAACGTAGACCATTTTGCTGTCCACCATCGCTCAGTCCGCCTGGACCCACCTGATCTCCCGGTTGCAAAACGCTTTCATTCCCCTTCCCATTCCCACACTGACCTTTCTGTCCTGGGCCTCCTCCATTGTCAGAGTGAGGCTAATCACAAATTGGAGGAACAGCACCTCATATTTCGCTCGGGCAGCTTACAAACCAGTGGTATGAATATTGATTTCTCTAACTTCAAGTAACCCCTACATTCTATCTCCCTCCATCCCTCCCCCACCCAAGTCGCACCAGGTTCCTGTTCTCACCTAGCAAACAGCTAACAATGGCCTGATTCCTTTATCATCGTCACTTTTTAGCATATCTTTCATTCATTTTTCTATATCTCTCGATATAACTGTCTATATCTCTCGTTCCCCTTTCCCCTGACTAGTCTGAAGAAGGATCTCGACTCGAAACATCACCAATTCTTTCTCTCCAGAGATGCTGCCTGTCCTGCTGAGTTACTCCAGTGTTTTGTGTCTATCTGTATTAAAGATCAGCAGGCAAAGGTCAGGCAGAGAAAGTGAGATACCTTAAACTGGGGAGTGTTCAATCTCTGGAATGGGCCTAGACAGAAGACGTGTTACCCCGCACAAGAGTTTAGGAAGGCACAGTCAGGTGGGAATGGTATGGACAGTTTAAGTGACAGGCAGCTCGGTGTCACACTTGAGGATTGAACCCAGGTGCTCAGCAAAATGATCACCCTTACCTGTTGTCGGTTTCTCCTGTGGAGACCCATCTTCAGACTGATGTCAGGGGGGCAGGATATAGGTGGAGACAGGAAGATAGAGGGAGAACTGGGAAGGGGGAGGGGAAGAGAGGGACAGAGTCTGACATCAGTCTGAAGAAGGGTCTCGATTCGAAATGTCACCCATTCCTTCTCTCCTGAGATGCTGCCTCACCTGCTGAGTTACTCCAGCATTTTGAGCAATAATGTATTCATCAGTATTTGCATAATAAACGGTAAGATAAGTGAGTTTTAAATGTGTTATACTGTATACAGTCTGTAAATTACAGTCTGGAATCTGAAGAAGTCACCACCCAAAATGTGGCCTATCCATGTCCTCCAGAGAAATTGCCTGACCCGCTGCTTTACTTCAGCACTCGATTCTATTCTGGAAAATATAGTGTTAGGCAATGGATATTGGCATTTATCTTGAAAGCAAATAATTCTTGTTTAACAAAAACACCATGACAAAACAAAATGATCTAATTCAATGGAAAATACTTTATTGCAAGAATGTGAGGTCTATACAGTGGTAACAGTTAGGTAGTTGTATTGCCACAATCTGCCACAGGCAAATGATGGTCCAATTCTACACTGCCATCATTGAGTCCGTCCTCACCTTCTCCATCATGGTCTGATTTGGCTCAGCCACCAAGCATGACAGACGGAGGCTGCAACGGATCGTTCGCACAGCTGAGAAGGTTGGCTGCAACCTTCCCCCCATTGACGAACTGTACACTGCAAGGGCCAGGAAGCGAGCGGGCAAGATCATCTCTGACCCCTCTCACCCTGGCCACAAACTCTTTCAAGCACTTCCCTCTGGAAGGTGACTCCGGACTGTCAAAGCAGCCACAGCCAGACGTAAAAACAGTTTTTTTCCACGAGTGGTAGCTCTACTCAACAACCAAAAGTCTGTGGCCTCCTTTTGCTCTGGTTTATTTCATTCACATGTTTAAACCCTAATGATGTATTCTTAATGTTTTATGCTTTATTCTCAATTGTTTGTGTTGTTACTTGTGAGTAGAGCACCAAGGCACATTCCTTGTATGTGTACAGTGGCAACAGTTAGGTAGTTGCATTGCCAATAGTCTACAGCGATTTTTAACATTCTTGGAAAGAATGACTGGACAGTTGTACATATTCAGATTTTAGAGGAAGTATTATCTTTTTACCATTGAAACACTGGTTAATTAAATAACTAACTGAGGCAAAACTCTGATTGTTGCTGCAGGTTTGAGGTTTAATTTGCATACTTTGCAGGCTATTTAAAACTGAGGTGAGAAAAAAAACTCTTTCACCCAGAGAGTTGTGAATTTGTGGAATTCTCTGCCACAGAAGGCAGTGGAGGCCAATTCACTGGATGAATTTAAAAGAGAGTTAGATAGAGCTCCAGGGACTAGCGGAATTAAGGGTTATGGGGAGAAGGCAGGCACGGGTTACTGATTGTGGATGATCAACCATGATCACAATGAATGGCGGTGCTGGCTCGAAGGGCCAAATGGCCTCCTCCTGCACCTATGTTCTATGTTTGTATGTTTACTGTTCTGTACAGTGGACAAATATGTTGCTTAAAAATCAAATTATGTCATTATGTCCGATAGTTCCCAAATACTTAACAACTTATGTATCTGAAATGTTCTGGCAGTGGCAAGACTCCTGTATTCACTGTTCACCCACTCATTCAGTCAGTGAGACCTTGTGCAAATTTCATGGGGAATAATTCCATGCAAAAGTTGCCTCAAAACTAATTGTGCACCATTGCCTTTTTGGGTGGAATTCCATCATTATGGTGTGGCCAGAAAAAAACCCAGTCCATAGACATGCTTGAAGGAAATAATCAGTTCAGTGGCAGTTCAAGTTTCTTTCTGACATTTGGAGGCTCTTGGAAAATTAACCTAAATAGCTAAAGTACAAAATCAGAAGTTAATTTAAGTAAACTAACTTAATCCAAAATATGTGATAATATTCAAAAAAAGAATAGAGGGTAACAAGAGAAAGAATTAGGTTCCCTCAGAAACCAAAGTGGTCATCTATGTGTAGAGATGCAAGCGATACGCAAGGTCCTCACCGAGTATTTCTCCTCTGCTCATACCATGGAGACATGAAAACTAGTGAACTAAGGATAGTTAATGGAGATGTCTTCAGGAGTGACTGTATTATGGTCAAGGAGGTGCTGGATGCCGTAAGGCAGGGGTGTCAAACTCATTTTCACCCCGGGTCACATCAGCATTATGGTTGCCCTCAAAGGGCCGGTTGTAACTGGCCCCCCTTTTCCCCCACTCTCTCCTCCCCCCCCCCCACCCCCCACATTCTCTCCTCCCCCAGCCCCACTCTCACTCTCCCCCAGCCCCACTCTCCTCCACCCCATCTCACCCATCCCCGCCTCCCCCACTCTCTCCTCCCCTCACCCCTCTCCCACCCCAACCCTCTCCTCCACCACCCGCCCCACCTGCATTCTCACCATCCCCCTCCCTCCCTCTCCCCTTCCCTCTACCCCCCACTATCTTCCCCCACACCACCCCCCTTACCCCCACACTCCCTCTCTCCTCCCCCCCACACTTCCTCTCTCCTCCCCCCACCCTCACCCTCCTTTCACTCTCACTGTCCCCTTTCCCCTCATCCACCTTTTCCTCCCTCCCCCCACTCTCCCCTCTTCCCTGACCCCCACTGTCCCCCTTCCTCCTCCTCCTCCACTCTCTCAACCCCCCACCACCCCCTCCCCTGCTGTCCCCTTCCCCCCACCCCTCCTCCTCCCCACCCGCACTCTGCCCTCCTCCCCAGTCCCACCCTCCCACTCGCACTCTCCCCCACCCCTCTTTCCCCACCATCCCCCTTTCCCCCACTCTCTCCTCCCCACCCCTTCATTCTCTCCTCCCCCAGCCCCACTCTCACTCTCCCCCACCCCCCCCTTTCCACCACTCTCTCCTCCCCAGCCCTTCTCTCTCTCCCACTCCTCTCCTCCCCCCACCCTCACCCCCCTCTTAGCCCCACCCCTTCTCACTGCCCCTCCCCACCCCCACTGTCCCCTCTTCCCCACCCCCACTGTCCCCCTTCCCCCCACCCCCACTCTCTTCCCCCCACCACCACCCCCTTCCCCCCACACCCCCTCTCTCCTCCCCTACCCCCTCCTCCCCCCACACCCCCTCTCTCCTCCCCACCCCCTCCTCCCCCTTTCACTCTCACTGTCCCCTTCCCCCCACCCACATTCTCCCCCTTTCCTCCCCCCCCACTGTCCCCTTCCCCCCACCGCCACTCTCTGTTCCCCCCACCACCACCCCCTTCCCCAGTCCCATTCTCCCTCCCACCCCCACTCTCTGCTCCTCCCACCCTTCCCCTCCCCCCACTCTCCCCTCTTCTCTGACCCCCACTGTTCCCCTTCCCCCCACCCCCACTCTCTCTTCCCCCAACCACCCCCCACCTCTGCTGTCCCCCTCCCCAGTCCCACTCTCCCCCTACCCTCTCCTCACCCACTCTCACTCCCCCCTTTCCCCACCACCCCCTTTCCCTCACTCTCTCCTCCCCCCACCCCCCCACTCTCTCCTCCCCCCACCCCCCCCCACTCTCTCCTCCCCCACCCCCTACCCCCACCCTTCCCTCCACCCACGGCCCCCACGTCCACTCCCCTCCGTGGAGCCGTTGGCGGCGAAAGGCACTTACCAAGCGTGCGGGGAGGAGGAGGGAGCTCCGGACAACTCGAGTCGGGCAGCGGCGGTGGGACTACTCGAGGCGGGCGGCGTAAGTGGGACTACGCGAGGCGGGCGGCGGCCGTCTGGGAGCGTCGGGAGGAGAGAGGCGCGGCGGGAGGCGCGCACAAGATGGCGGAGCGTGAGGAGGCCGCCATCTTTGTGAAGTCGCGACGGGGCCATCGGTGGAAGCGGCCGCTGAAGGAGAAGCAGAAGCTGCCCGCTGCGCTGCGGCCTGTGTGCGGTAACGGTGCATGGCCCGGGCGGGAGGGGGGACTCGAGGACGCCGTGGCGTGGGTTGAAGGGAAGGATGAGGACCATCAGTCCGACCATCTCCCTCCTGCTCGGGAGTGTCCCCCGGGTGTGGGAGAGAGGGGAGGCGGTGATTGCGGGCGGGCGGGCCATCTTGTGTGTGCGAGTGAGGAGTGTGAGGGGAGTGAGGAGAGGGGGGCCCGTGATTGCGGGCAGGTGGCTCCGCTAACGGCGGCCATCTTGTTTGTGCGAGTGAGGAGAGGCCTTTAAAAAATGTGTTTAGAAATGAAACTTTTAAAGTTTAAAATGTCTGTAACTTAAAAGATATTTGACCAATGACAATTAAGCTCTCACGGGCCACATAAAATGACGTGGCGGGCCGGATTCGGCCCGCGGGCCTTGAGTTTGACACATGTGCCGTAAGGCATATGAAGGTAGAATCTCTCGGGACATAGAAACATAGAAAATAGGTGCAGGAGGAGGCCATTTGGCCCTTCGAGCCAGCACTGCCATTCATTGTGATCATGGCTGATCATCCACAATCAGTAACCTGTGCCTGCCTTCTCCGCTAGTCCCTAGAGCTCTATCTAACTCTCTTTTAAATTCATCTAGTGTATTGGCCTCCACTGCCTTCTGTGGCAGAGAATTCCACAAATTCACAACTTTCTGGGTGAAAAAGTATTTTCTCACCTCAGTTTTATTCTTAGACTGTGGCCCCTGGTTCTGGACTCCCCCCAACATTGGGAACATTTTTCCTGCATCTGATCATATATATCTGAGGACACTGTGAGAAGCTGCAGATGAAATTGCAGGAGTCCAGGCTGAGATATATGAATCATCATTAGCCACGGGTGAGATCTAGTGGATCGGGTCTAGTGGTCTAGTACCGAGTGTAATCACTTGGACTCCTGCCGACGGTGACAAGGCCTGAATGCTATAAATGGCTGAAAAGTAAAAATCAGGCAGCATCGCTGGTGATAGTGCAACTCTCCCTGATGAACGATGCACTCTATGCTCGCAGAAGACCAACAGTTCAAGTTCAAAGCTCAAAAACACTTTATTTGCCCCGTGGGGCAATTTACAAAGGCACGTATAGTACAAAATCTATTGGGGGGGGGGGGGGGGGGGGGCGGGTATTAGCACGGTGAACACATTTTTTTTTAAACCAAATATAAAACCTACTCTACGAGCCGGCCGGTCACCGCACCATCTGTGAGCCTGAAGTGGACTCGGGCGATTACATGTAAGTCTCATAGAAATATAGAAAACATAGAAAATAGGTGCAGGAGGAGGCCATTGGGCCCTTCATTGTGATCATGGCTGATCATCCACAATCAGTAACCTGTGCCTGCCTTCTCCCCATATCCCTTGATTCCGCTAGCCCCATGAGCTCTATCTAACTCAAGTGAGCCTTTCGAGCGTGCCTTTTGCCATTGTCACTGTTGCAGAAGTTAGGTCGGCCTTCCTGAGGGTGAACCCATGTAAAGGAACTGGCCCCGATGGAGGCTCTGGTCGCGCCCTTAGGAACTGTGAGGACCAACTAGTGGTAGTGTTCACGGACATCTTTAATCTCTCTCTACTGCGTTCTGAGATGCCCACCTGCAAAGCAAGATCTCATGGCGACCTCAATGACTACCGTTAGTGGGCTTGTCATCCATCATTATGATGTGCTTTGAAATGCTTGTTATGGCGCACATTAAGTCCAGCTTACCAACCAGCATTGAATTGTTTAGTTTAGAGATACTGCGCGGAAACAGGCCCTTTCGGCTTACCGAGCACACAAACCAAAGAACACAGACGTGTTGGCTGCTTTCTTGAGGCAGAATGAACTGTAAATGGAGTTAAAGGGAGGAGGCTGTTTTGCGTGATGCACTTGCCAAAGCAAACTGTGGTGCATCCTGATGGAGATTGTAAGAGTCATTTGAGATGTGCCAAATTTCCTTAGTCTTCTGAGGAAGTAGAGGAGTTTGAATCCTTTCTTGGCCATAGGGTCAATATTGTTGGACTAGGACAAATTGATGGTGAACTCTTGACCATCTCCACTTCAGCAACATTGATGTACACTATAGTGTGTTCTCTACTCCACATTCTGAAGTCAATGACTAATATATTTGCCTTGCTGACTATGTTACAAGTGGAACCTATAGCTGCTCCCCTCTGCACACAGGGCAAAACTGTTTCCCACACCACTTTCAGATGCTCCATGAAGCCTGCATAGGAAATTTGTTGCCCTTGTGCAAATCTTGATATTCAAAGACTTAATCTGTCCACACTTGACTAAACTCTGGAAGATCCAAAATGTTTCCTTTAGCCTCCAGCGTTCTTCTATCAAGAGAAAGGCACTGTGGATCATCCTTCTCAGATTTGGAACCTCCACTGCAGATCCAACGTCACCCCAACTTCAGAAACCAAGCTATAGTTGGCAGATAATGCACGTTCCACTTCATTGTCAACTTGTACTTGATCTCCCTGAAATAAAAGTTCTCACCAACACGTCCTTGACTTGAATTTATTATTAAAGTCTTCCCTGTTGAGTTCATTTGGGCACTTAAAACCTAATCTTACATTTAGTGCCTTTCGGCATTTATATTGCATGTGTTTTGATCTTAAAGCAGGTTTATTTGAGAAGATTTGTGATTTCTACTTGCAAGTCCATTTTCCTTATCATTCTTTTTAATAATGCAAACTATATGAAGCTAATAAGTGAAGCTGAAACATCTAGTGTAAGAAAATAACTGCAGATGCTGGTACAAATCGAAGGTATTTATTTCACAAAATGCTGGAGTAACTCAGCAGGTCCTTTGCCCCGCCCCCCTGACATCAGTCTGAAGAAGGGTCTCGACCCGAAATGTCACCCATTCCTTCTCTCCTGAGATGCAGCCTGACCTGCTGAGTTACTCCAGCATTTTGTGAAATAAAGCTGAAAAATCTGATCCATTAGATTAATTGTGTCTGTTTCTGTTGCTAGAATAGTATGTACAATATAATGCATTATATTTGGATGAAGAACCGATGTGGGATTCAAAATATTTCCCTAATGTTGGTACAGAATAAATTGGCTTGAAATAACCTCTCAAGCAAACTTCAGTTTGTAACCTAATGCTTAAATTTGTCTTCCAATGTTGTTCTTCCCCCATTAGAACGATTTGATCACCATTGTCCTTGGGTGGGCAACTGCGTGGGAAAAAGGAACTACAGATTTTTTTACATGTTTATTTTGTCGCTGTCACTTTTGACGGTATTCATCTTCGCTTTCGTCATCACTCATGTCATTCTCCGTAAGTATTGCATTCATTTAGTCTATTGTAGAGTGGCTTCACTAACTCAATTTCCATGATTTAATATGAAGCAAATTGGAGTTTCTGATTGGGTGAAAATGTATTTCACAGAACATGAATTGCTAATACAAAGTAGTATTTTTCCAATGGAACAATTGTCAATCCAATCCACAAAATACTTAGTGGGTAGGGAGGAAATGCAGATGCTGGTTTAAACCAAAGATAAACACAAAAAGCTGGAGTAACTCAGTGGGTCAGACAGCATCTCTGGAGAAGAGAAATAGGCCTCAGGTCGAGACCCGTCTTCAGACTGGATGAAAGTTATGCAAAAAAGTTATGCATTTAACGATGATAAAGGAGACAGATTGTTAGCTACGGGCTAGGTGAAAACAAGTTACAGACAAAGAACCTCACCAGAATGACAGTGAAACTAGTACAATGACTAGGGTGGGGGAGGGACGGAGAGAGAGGGGATGCACGAGTTACTTGAGGTTAGAAAATCAATATTCATACCACTGGGTTGTAAGCTGCCCAAGCGAAATATTTTGACCCAAAACGTCACCTATTCTTTTTCTCCAGAGTTGCTGTCTGACCCGCTGAGTTACTCCAGCTTTTTGTGTCTATCCACAAAATACCCTAGTGAAATGGGAAAATTTTGACACAGAACAATGTAAATTAAGAACATTGGGTGTTTTTATTTGAATAAAAACATGTTTAGCTCTTTGTCACGGGATCTATCAACTGAATATGAGAAACTGCATACTTTGTGAATTTTGTTTGTAAGTGTTTCTGCTCATCAGGTAAAAGGTATCAGGTATCCCATATTCATCATCTTGTTTCCCATGTCAACCCATCCTGTGGCGTTCTGAGTGTGGTCGGCCAATTGCTGGCAAATACATGTAGAAACTGGATTAAGACAGTCTAACATCAATTTATAAAGGATACAACTAGTTTACAGAAGTGATTATTGAACATTGGTAATTAATAGTAAATTATTATTTTGTTTCCATAAAGTCCTGTGGTATTTTAATTTAAAATAGTTTAAAAGGTAGTGTTTAAAATACCCTTTTTCTGCTTGTCTGCCAGTGACTAGCGGAGTTCCGCAGGGCTCGGTGCTGGGGCCGCTGCTCTTCACGTTGTATATTAATGATTTGGACGAGGGTATTGAAGGCTTTGTGGCAAAGTTTGCGGATGATATGAAAATAGGTGGAGGGGCAGGTAGTGGAGAAAAAGCAGGGACTCTGCAGAAGGACTTGGGCAGGTTGGGAGAGTGGGCAGAGAAGTGGCTGATGGAATATAGTGTAGCAACGTGTGGAGTCATGCATTTTGGTAGTAGGAATAAAGGCGTAGACTATTTTCTAAATGGGGTGAGAATCCAGGGACTTGGGAGTGCTGGTGCAGGATTCCCAAAATGTTAATCTGCAAGTCGAATCGGTAGTAAAGAGAGCAAACTCAATGCTAGGATTTATTTCAAGAGGGCTTGTATACAAAAACAGGGATGTAATGTTGAGGCTCTATAAGGCGCTGGTCAGGCCGCATTTGGAATATTGTGAGCAATTTTGAGCCCCATATCTGGGGAAGGATGTGCTGGCTCTGGAGAGGGTCCAGAGGAGGTTTACAAGAATGATCCCAGCAATGAGTGGGTTAACCTCTGATGAGCGTTTGTCGGCACTGGGCCTGTACTCGCTCGAGTTTAGAAGAATGAGGGGGGACCTCATTGAAACGTACAGAATAGTAAAAGGTTTGGATAGAGTGGATGTGGAGAGGATATTTCCATTAGTGGGAGCGTCTAGAACTAGAGGTCATAGCTTCAGAATTAAAGGACATTCTTTTAGGAAAGAGATGAGGAGACATTTCTTTAGTCAGAGGGTGGTGAATCTGTGGAATTCTTTGCCACTGAAGGCTGTGGAGGCCAACTCAGTGGATATTTTTAAGGCAGAGATAGATAGATTCTTGATTAGTACAGGTATCAGAGGTTATTGAGAGAAGGCAGGAGAAAGGTATTTGGAGGGAGAGATAGATCAGCCATGATTGAATGGCGGAGTAGACTTGATGGGCCGAATGGCCTAATTTTACTCCGATTCCTTATGACCTTATGAACTATGACTCTACAAACGTTGGGTTACCAAATTTTTGTGTATTTTCCAACTGATGTACAAAATGGACTTAAAGATATCTGTAAAAACAAAACCGATTTGTGACCCGGGATAGTCTGTAATAGTATTTGATTGCTATCCTTATACTTTGGAATAAGTAAATCATAAACTATTGCATTTAATTGTATTTTTTTCATTGAACCATGATATTTTCTTAACCTAATATTTGATTAATTTAATATAGGATCTCAGAAGACAGGATTTCTAAATGCACTAAAAGACAGTCCTGCAAGATATCCTTTACTGTTACATTTGGGGAATAAAGTTCAGAACAAGATTCACTATTTCAGCATGTGTAGTGATGCCTAATGCAGGCTGCATTTTCTTAGCAACATACTATTCAATTCTTCAAAGTTTTATTTCTTTTTTTGTTGAATATCCTGATACTGACATTTTTTTAAATTCATGACATACTGGAATTATCGTTATGTTTTGGCTGTAGAGGCGCATTATATCTCTAGAATAAACAAGCATTTTTGGAGTGGGGCATTTTACAGTGTACACTGTTAGACTACTTCCTGGACCATTCAGTTCATATTTTTTTATTGTGGCATGACTTGCCAGAAGTGACAACTAATATGTTAAAAGTAACTAGCCTTGAATGAATTGTAAGTCAAACATTTCTTAACTAATTAAACAAAGAGAAAAAACTTGATCCCTGGATTTGCGGCCAATTTGCATATAAAGGGGTCGCATCATTATTCCATGTTATTTTCTGAACAGCATTCATCTAATTGCCACATAAGAATCATCCTTATGTGTATTCTCTTTTCCAGTTAATGACATTTTAGTTGGAAGTAATATAGATGTTATCAACGCATATGAAAAGCTGGCAGTTGAATTATCCAGGTGAATTATTTCAGGAAAAAATGAAATGACTAATGAATTTGCATTGCATTCTCTGTTTTCAAAGTGGATCTGGACCTGAACTTATTGAGAAATACAAAAAATGTTTGTAATTTTTCCAAGCAAATGCTAACAATTTTGAACAGTTTTTTTGGGAATAATAATATGATTGAGTAGAATCAACCTAGATTTATGAAAATCTAGTTATGTTCGAATAATTGCAATTCTTTGAGTAGATTGGGTAAATCGTAGATAATTACATATATTGATTGATGCAAAGCTTGCAATAAAATCCCACTCAAATTGGATGAACAAAGTTAGAGCTCATGGAATTAGGTGTAATCTATATATTACTCAAACTCTCATCTTGTATAATTGTGGGTTTGTGGATATATTTGTTCCTGAAATACAGCCAAAACGGTACACATGGCGCAACAATTTTAGGCCCACCCGACTCACCATTCGTCTGCGGTCTCGATCGATCAAGTTTTCTTACATTTTAAAAGCAATTAACTTAATAAACTTTAATAAATACGCTCCCCCCCCCCCCCCCCCCCCCCGCTGGGAGGACCAGCGCCCGTCCTGGCGTGCACCGTGCCTGACCTTCCTCCCGTGGTGCAGTGCTGCGGCAGAGGGTCAAAGAAGATGGCCGTCGCCGTCGAGCTGCCGCTGCAGGAGAGGGTTGCACCCAACGGGTCAACGGTTCGCTCTGGCTGCCGCGATGGCCACCCGGGGCCGGGGTGAGTGGTCCCCCCTCGCCCGCCCACGGACCCGGGGAGATTCCCCGGCCGGCAAAGGGTCCACGGGTTGTCAGTTGGGGGAGGGTTGCCGGGCCCGCTGGAGAGGTTTGGATCCAACGGGGGTTGCCGGGCTCGCAGGAGAGGTTTGGACCCAATGGGTCCAGGCCCGTCTAGTATACTTATGTGGATTGATATTTGGCTAACAGATAAAAGATAAAATTTAGGAATAGTGGGTCCGTCTCAGTTTAGTTGGTTGTGACTCGTGTGCTATCAGAGGGATCTGTGCTTGAGCTCTACTGTTCACATCATGTTATCAATGATTTGGTAGGGGGGATCAAATGTGACATATCCAAATTGTTGATTATGCTAAGAATATTAGGAATAGGAATAGTAATGAGGACGCAAAGCAGTTTCAAGGAAATGTAGAGCGACTGAATAAGTGGCAACAAAATGGCACTGAGTGCAGTGTGGAAAAATATGCAGTGATACAACGTTCAATAATACAACGTGGAAACAGGCCCTTTCGGCCCACCGGGTCCACGCCGACCAGTGATCCCCGCACTTTAACACTATCCTATGCGTTTACCAAGCCAATTAACCTACAAACCTGTGCGTCTTTGGAGTGTGGGAGGAAACCGAAGATCTCGGAGTACACCCACGCAAGGCACGGGGAAAGCGTACAAACTCCACACAGACAGCGCCCGTACTCGGGATCGAGCCCGGGTCTCCGGCGCTGCATTCGCCGTAAGGCAGCAACTCTACCGTTGAGCCACCGTGACCGCCCTAAGGTTTTACACTTTGATAGAGAAAACAGAATGCTGAGTATTTTTTTTAAAATGGTGATTGACTGGGTGTTCTTGTGCTCTCTTTAAAGGCAGGTGAAACGTGCAATTGGGATGTTATTCTAAACTGCAAGACGATTTTAAAGTAAAAGTAAAGATGTAATACTTTAATTATATACAGCCTTGGCATGATCAAACCTGGAATAATTTTGATCTCCTTACCTTAAAAATAGTTTAGTTGTTAAAGAGAAAGTGCAGCAAAGATTCATTAGGTTGTTACTTGGGATAGCAGTTACTTGTTATTTTGTCTGCATTAATGATGCTTATCCTCTTCATTAGAATTTTAAAGAATGCAAAGTAATGTCATTGAAGCTTGTAGAATTCTTAGAGAGATGGATAGGGTAGATGTGGGATGTTGTTTCCTTTGGCTGAGGATTGCAAAATTAGCAGTTACAGTTCAACAATAAGGGATAGGCCATTTTGGATTGAAATGAGAAGACATTTCTTCATAGAGGATGGTGAGTGTTTGGAATTCTCTACCCCAGAAGCTCAGTCGTTGATCTCCTTTCAAAAATTATATTGGATATTTGGAGGACAAGACACTGGGAATAGGGCCAGAAAATTATATTGCAGGAAAAGACTCCTTTTGAATGGCAGAACTGTCACGAAAATGCAGATTACACTCCTACTGTGGTTACTTATGTTCCTATGTTCTTTCTGCATAAACACGAAGCCTTGAACATGCAGCAATCTTGGTCTCTTCATGAAATTCAATACTTGTAGCAATTCCTAAAGTTATTCTTCTACCTCCCCTTTGATTCTTTTGCTACTTACCTGCACCAAAGAGTATTCAATAGTCCTACCAACATGTTTTTAGAATATGGAAGGAAACGAGAGCGCCCAAAGTGAAACAAATGGTGGTTGGATAAACTTATGAATTCCACGTCAAAAGGTCCCATGGTCAGGATCAAAGCAGCTGCAACATTTTGAAGATTATCAAGATTATGGCACATTTAACTTATCATATTTATGCCAGCCAAGAAGAAAGTTATTTATCTTACTTCCCAGCTCAGTCCATAGCTTTGTCGTTTATAGCTCTTTGTGCTATTTGAGAAACCAGGTACTTTATAATACGAAGAGGGCTTCTACCTCCAGGTAATTTCACCCATTCAAGTCATTTGGCTAAATAATTAATTCTAACCCCCCCCCCCCTATCAGTTAATATAAATCTAGGCTTTTTGATTTTTGACACAACTAAAAGAAATAGACCTTGTTTTATCTATACCTCTCAGAATTGTATGCATCTCGATTGGATCTGCACTCAATTTCTTTTGTTCCAAAGAAAGCAATTACAACCTGGCCAGTTTCTCATCAGATTATAATTCTCCTGCCTTGACAATGTAAGTTTCTTTTGTATGCTCTTCATACAAAAATCACAACCTGTATTATGGTGAATTGTTCACAGTACATTAGCTGTAACCAGCATTTTATACAGTTCTAACATGACCTTTATGCTTCTACATCCAGTTTCTCACCTAAACTATGTTACTATTCTGTCAAATTCAAGGATGTGCATTCTGTGTTTCTTAGTATCCTGCTATTTATTTCCCTTTCCTTGCTTGTTTTCCTGTATATGCCTTACTTTATAATTATCCCGAAGGACTTCCATTTGCCTCTTTATTCACCACATGACCAGTCTGTTGATAGTCATTTAGCACAGAAACGCCTTTTGGATTTTTGAATGGTGAGAAAGCTTTTGGCATGCTGCTTTCATTAGTCAGAGAATTGACTGCAGACAATTCAGGGCAGCATGGTGTTGCAGCGGTAAAGTTGCTGCCTTACAGCGCCAGACACCCGGGTTCAATCCCGACTACGGCTGCTATCCGTATGGAGTTTGCACAATCTCCCCGTGACCTGCGTGAGTTTTTTTCCAAGATCTTCAGTTTCCTCCCACACTCTAAAGAAGTACAGGTTTGTAGGTTAATTGGTTTGGTGTAAATGTAAAATTGCACCTAGTGTGTGTAGGATAGTGTTAATGTGTGGGGATTGCTGGTTGGTGTGGACTCGGTGGGCTGAAGGGCCTGTTTCCACTCTGTATGTCTAAACTAAACTAAACATTGGGATGTTACATTTGTACAAGATGTGGTGAGGCCGTACTTGGAGTATAGTGTCAGTTTGGGATCGCCCTGCTATAGGAAAGATGCCATTAAACTAGAAAGAGTGCAGAGATTTACAAGGATGTTGCTAGGACTCAAGGGCCTAAGCTGTCAGGAGTGGTAAGTGACTGGGGGGGTGACCATATTGAAATGTATACAGTTATAAGGGGAATAGATGGGCTGAATGCCCAAAATCTTTTTCCCAGTGAAGGGAAATCAATAGCATAGGTTTAAAGTGAGAGGGAAAATATTTAATAGGAACATGAGGCAATTTTTTCCACATAGAGGGTGGTGAGTAATTGGAATGAGCTGCAAGGCGAAGTAGTTGAGGCAGGTACTGTAACAACAGTTAAAAGTCATTTGGTTAGGTACATGGACAGGAAAGGTTTAGAGCGATATATATGGGCAAAAAAGAGCTAAGATGGGACACTTTGGTCAGCTTGAACGAGTTGGACAGTAGAATTGTTTCCATGCATCACTCTGTCACACTACCTATCTATGCTTTTCTCATTGACCAGCCCATGGCCCGTAGCCTTCTATGCTTTGGCAATTGAAACATTGTGAGAGTATTTGCCTCCACCACCCTTTTGGGCAGTGCATTCAGATTCCAATTACTTTCTGAGTGCAAAAAGTTCTTCAACAGGTTCCCTCTAAAGCTCACACCGCTGGCCTAAATAGAAACTGTCCAGTATTAGACATTAAATCTGTTTTTTTCCAGTTTTAATAGCTTCTGACACTAAAAAATGGATAGCTTCCAACATTTGAAATCATTCTTCCTCACAATCAGCTAATGTTCTCAACTGTTCATTCTTTTGGCCCTTAATAATTTCTGATTTCAAACAGAATATTTAAATTGGAAAAGAAAAAAAAATAATTGTAGGGATTGAATCAAGTTGGATGAAATTGAGTTTTCCCCCATCCTTTGCATTGCTTATGAATGCCCATACGCATGAGTTACCTTATGTACAAAGCTGTAGGAAAATAACTGCAGATGCTGGTACAAATCGAAGGTATCACAAAATGCTGGAGTAACTCAGCAGGTCAGGCAGCATCTAGGAGAGAGGGAATGGGTGACGTTTCGGGTCGAGACCCTTCTTCAGACTGAAGAAGGGTCTCGACCCGAAACGTCACCCATTCCCTCTCTCCTAGATGCTGCCTGACCTGCTGAGTTACTCCAGCATTTTGTGATACCTTATGTACAAAGCTGCTCATTTTTTGTGAGGTTAGACTTGAAAGTGTACTCTGTGGTGTATTTGTGCAACATATCTCAGGGAGAATGATTTGCAATTCACAAAATAACATCATAGATGGAAGTTATCGTTAGATGGTCAAGGGTGTAGCACTTATTCAAAATCTCCTCTTAACAGCATCATATTTTGCATATGTATAAAAATATGATACTGGAGAGATTTTTTAATGTTATTTTCATTTGTCTGCAAAAGTATATTCTGTTTACTTGATGGGAAAGTTTTGCTTGTATGTGGTACTTCATATAGCCATGTAATACATAATATAAACTTATGGTTCCAGACTTTCTTCAACTGTTGTAAAATTAAAATTTGTTTTTGATTTTGACCCATAATTGGACACAAAAATGTGACATTTTTTACACATCATAACTTATGTAAAAATATATACGTATCGTAATGGCCTACATTTGTCTAAACAAAATTTTTTTGAGGACCTTTGATATGCCTTTCCAAACCCGACTTTGCTTGGAGAAATTAGTTGCACATATTAATTTGGGAGAGTAAAAAATATCATGCTCATGTACGTAACTCATCGTGTCCTGAGAGTTAAGTACGTAAGATGCCGTTGGAAATCATGAAAAATGAATATTTTTCGGATCGATATTCATTTGTTTCTATGATGCTCAAGCCAAGTAAAAAATATATATGTCCAAAAATTCTTAACTCAACATACTTTAAAGCAAACGAGACATAATGTGCTTACTTTGTTCTCCGTGTCCAAATCGTTACGTACATAAGCAGGCATCATTAACCCGCTGTTTTCATGTCTGGTGGATTTGTCAACTTATAAAAACATTTTTATAAAAACATTTTATAAGTAAGTGTCAGTGTAGTTTGTCAGTTTTCTGCTGACGGTGCTGCAGCCTGATGACCCTTCGTGTCTTCGGAGCGTCTGCTGTTTAAATACAGGAGACGTTCAATTGTCCAGCGCTATCTTCCTAATGAAAGCTGCCCATCGGACACCATCTTGTCTGCGTTTTGAAAAGTAAGATTTTGTTTGTATTTTAAATGTATTTTGGGGGAAATACTAGCCGAGTCAGGTCGAGATTACACCCTTCTGAAACATCGCAAAATTCCCACGCTGTCAGTGCTTCTCCGGCGTCCTAATTTTCGCTGAAATCACTAACAAGTCGGTAAGTACTTGAGAGTTTTGAACTATAACACCTTGTGTAGGTTACTTAAAATCCAAGCTTCACTGTAACAAGGAATAAACCGGATTTACTTCCAGTTTACTAAGAGCTGTATTAAAAAAAAAAAAAATTTAAGTGGTTACCTGGATTTTTGTGAAAAGTGTGTGGGCATTCTTTGAAAATGTAAGGGAGATGCATATCTGGTTTGTGGGTTGAATATCTGGGTTTGGAGCTCACTTTACATGTAATGGCAGAGGCCAAAAACATCGCGAAAATTCCCACGCTGTCAAACTTGCCTCCAATCTACCTGTCAAATGGCCTGACGGTAAATAAATTGGTTTACTGTCCAATTTCATTGTGGACCGCCATGGATAGGATGAATAACTACACTTTAATGAATTAGAAAAAAGAAGTTCTACCATTGCAATAAAATGCCATTGAGACACCATGTTACGTACGTTAACACTTTTATGGTAAATTTTAAATTACCTGAAAAAACTACTTGCGGTTGTGGAACTATCTTTCTTTTTGATAGAGTCAGACGGTTGTCAAACTTGTAAATAAATGTGTTTGCATTGGTTTTTACAACAATTAATTTTTGGGTGTCTATGTCACGCTTCTATGTCCCAGTATCATATTTATACACATATGTAAATCTCAAAGTTTCTATTTGGGAATTTCTACCATGGTTTTTCAGAATACCACAATCAGCAAACGTGGGTGTGAATTCCAGAATGTGTTTTCTGCATTGTCTTCTTTTCTCAGTCTTATTTCATGGTTACTCCTTGACTCCATTGTTACTGTCCTGGAAGCTGTTGTTTGTTTCTTCTCTGTGTGGTCAATCCTTGGACTTTCAGGATTTCATACATATCTGATTAGCTCAAACCAGACCACAAATGAAGATGTAAGTATTTTGGATTATTTCATATAAGTAAGATGTATTCAGTTTGATTGTCATTCTTAGTGCTGGATAATAATTATCAGTTTCTATTGCCGCCTGATAAGCAAGATGGCTAAGTAGTTTGGAAGTGCTGATATCAAATAATTTAGTTATCAAGCTCATTTACCTTAAATCATGGTGATCATTACAAAACAATGGATATTTTTAAGGCAGAGATAGATTCTTGATTAGTATGGGTGTCGGGTTATGGGGAGAAGGCAGTGGAATGGGGTTAGGAGGGAGAAATAGATCAGCCATAATTGAACGGCGCAGTAGGATTGATGGGCCGATTGGCCTAATTCTGCTCCTACCAACATGAACAAAGACAATTGTGCTTGAGATCAAACACATTCAGTTGTCATGCAGGTAATGCCGTGAAAGAGCTAAGACTAGAATTTTCTTTTCCCTCAATTAGGATGGGATAACAAAATGTAAATAGTAGCTTTTTCATTTGTTATTTGGTTGCTTTGGAGGCAGTCTCAATGTCTGGAAGAGTAAAATTAACTATGGTCCCTTTTTTTAATCATTGTACATTTATTTCAAGCATTACTGGCAGAACATAGATTTTCTCATTAATAAAATTATTTATGTAGTCACCGAGGCCACCAAATGTTCAGGTTCAAGAAAGTATGTAAACCATTTAGTTTTGTCGGTTTTAACACTTTGTGACACATTTACTGATATAATTATTATAATTAAATTGGTGTAGGGCAGATCAAGTGGACTCACACAATATTTTGTACTCAAGAATAGTTTCTGTTGACATAGGAATGGTCACCCCCAAGTATTCAGGTTGTTTGAGACAGGAATTGGTTAGTTAGCCAGCAGTAACAATTGAAAGGGCTAATGTTAAACAACTGATGTGCAACTTGGAAGACAGGCTCCATTGGTTGACATCAAGAAGCAAAACAGTACACATTCGCTGGTATATATTGATGACGCTGAAGTTGAGATGGTCGAAAGCTTCAGGTTCTTAGGAATAAATGTCACCAGCAATTTGTCCTGGACCAGCCACACCGAAGCTATGGCTAAGAAACGCCTCTACTTCCTTGGAAGACTTAGGAAGTTCGGCATGTCCCAACAACCCTCACCAACATCTACGGATGTGCTGAAGAAAGCATTTTATTGGGATGAATGACAAAATGGTTTGGGAACAGCTCCATCCAAGACCCCAAGTAATTGCACAGAGTTGTGGACGTAGCCCAGACCATCATGCAAACCAACCTCCCTTTCATCGAATCCATGTAAACTTCACACTACCTCAGCAAGGCCACCAGCATAATTAAGGACCAGTCTCGCCCCATTCCCTCTTCTCCCCTCTCCCATCAGGCAAAAGGCACAGAGGTTTGAAAACGCATTGGTCCTGATTCAGGGACAGTTTCATTCCAGCTGTTATCAGGCAACTGAACCGTCCTCTCACCAGCTTGAGTGTGGTCCTGATCAACTCCACTTTTGAGACTTTTGAACTGTCTTTAATCAGACTTTATCTGACTTTATCTTATAATAATTAATATACCCTTTATCCTTTATCTGTACTCTGTGAGCAATTTCATTGTATCCACTGTATCATTGTATCCACTGTATTCATTGTACCATTGTTATCCACTTTGGTGGTAAGAATAGGAAGGCAGATTATTATCTGAATGGTGTCAAGTTAGGAAAAGGGGTCATACAACGAGATCTGGGTGTCCTAGTGCATCAGTCACTGAAAGGAAGCAGGCAGGTACAGCAGGCAGTGAAGAAAGCCAATGGAATGTTGGCCTTCATAACAAGAGGAGTTGAGTATAGGAGCAAAGAGGTCCTTCTGCAGTTGTACAGGGCCCTAGTGAGACCGCACCTGGAGTACCGTGTGCAGTTTTGGTCTCCAAATTTGAGGAAGGATATTCTTGCTATTGAGGGCGTGCAGCGTAGGTTTACTAGGTTAATTCCCGGAATGGCGGACTGTCATATGTTGAAAGACTGGAGCAACTAGGCTTGTATACACTGGAATTTAGAAGGATGAGAGGGGATCTTATCGAAGCATAAGATTATTAAGGGGTTGGACACGTTAGAGGCAGGAAACATGTTCCCAATATTGGGGGAGTCCAGAACCAGGGGCCACAATTTAAGAATAAGGGGTAGGCCATTTAGAACGGAGATGAGGAAAAACTTTTTCAGTCAGAGAGTTGTAAATCTGTGGAATTCTCTGCCTCAGAAGACAGTGGAGGCCAATCCTCTGAATGCATTCAAGAGAGAGCCAGATAGAGCTCTTAAGGATAGCGGAGTCAGGGGTTATGGGGAGAAGGCAGGAACGGGGTACTGATTGAGAATGATCAGCCATGATCACATTAAATGGTGGTGCTGGCTCAAGGGGCCGAATGGCCTACTCCTGCACCTATTGTCTATTGTTTTCATATAGAGTCTTTTCTTTGACTGGATAGCATGCAAAACCCCTTTTCACTGCACCTTGGTACATGTGACAATAAACTAAACTAAACAGTGGCCTACTGAAATAGGCAGCTGATTGAAAGTTGTGAAGAGATTAGATCTGTGGACAGTTGTAGATCTGGACGCAATGATTGCAGCAGTTTTCAGATGAAGACACCTTCATGCACTGCTTTCCTCACATCAATTTTGAGCAATAATCGCAATAATTTTATTCTTGCAGATTAAAGGATCTTGGTCAAACAAAAGAAGCAAAGATAATTATAATCCATATAGCTATGGGAACATCTTCACAAATTGTTGTGCAGCTTTGTGTGGACCATTGCCACCAAGGTAGGAAATTATTGCAATGGGGAATTGGACATTATTCAGCCTTTTCTTTCACTTCAACCTTTTCCATTCTACATACAAAGAGAAGCTGGGTTGTTAACCTTGTACTTGCATTTGGATAGTAATTGTTTCAACAAAAAAAATCAACAAGAATCAAAATCTGTTATGAAATAATTATGCTGTTAAGGCTCCATGGAACATGTCTTATAAGAGTTATTTATGCAGTTACTGTTCAAGACTTTTATCACCCGTTATTACAAACAAAATCGACACAAAATGTTTTTGAATGTATTATTTTTCACCATTCCTCATGGGATGTTGACCTCTTCCTGTCAATATTCTTTCTGTTCTAATAGACTGCTGCAAATCATTGTTATGGCAAATTTCACCAAGACAATGGCCCTAGAATTCCTTTAACTTTAAAAGGTGTACTTTAAAAAAAAAATCATCATAGATCATTTGCTTTAATGATTTCCATTTAAGGATATCCCTTGCAGTGACTCTTGAAGATATTTAACGTTCTTAGCATTGTGGAGATTTTATGGTCTGCAAAATTAGACAATTGAAGCAATACCAAAATTAAATTAAGTCAAAAGTGATTTAACATAAATTACTAATAGCTATCATGCTTGATAGTTTGTGGAAGAGCTCTGATAGTGGCACCAGCACTCATTTGCTTTTGCAAAAGTAACAGACAGACCAAAGAAACAAAAGGAAATTATATTTAACTAGAATTATTTGTTGCTTTCATATATTTAAAAAGCTAATTATGTTATTTCTGATTCTCGTAACCATTAAGAAATTTGCATTAATTTTAAATGTAGATAACTACTAACGATACTTTTATAATTTTTTAATAGCTTAATTGATCGAAGAGGATCGATCCAGTCAGATACACCGCAGGCCGTAGTGCCACCAAATGGAATCGCCACTTATGGGGCCACACAAACTCAGAGCAACATGGTAGGATCCATACCATAGTGTTGCTCACCAAGACCCTTTCATTGTTTATGTCCATCATCTTCCAACTCTTCCAGTAGTCCATTTTCAGATATTCCAGGAAAACCATGTCACATAAAAACAGTTGATCCAAGCTACTGTGACTAAAACGCTGTCCTGAACGGCTTGAACAACGTAATTGCTTCACAGGAATATGTGTACGGTCAGCTTTCAGCTGTACGGAAATATAATTTTTCCCTATTTATAAGGAAGAATATTTACATCTGAGGCCTAATACAATCTTTTAGGACGGAAATGTATGAGGTACTTTTTGTCCTTTACATAAAATGCAAAACTACATTTGAGCTGATTTCATAAATTTGAAAAATAGACTAGTAATCTCTCCACTGTTCAAATTACCTGGAGGATATTGATGTAGAACTCTTGTCTTTAAATTACATCAAATTTACAACACAGAGACAGGCAGATTGGTGCAGAGATCACTGGTCAGTGCTGAGGTCTATGCTTCACGTGAGTCTCCTCCCACTCAAATTCATCTAATTCCCTTAAAGCCTCAACCATCCCCGTTTGTCTGATCCATCCCTGTGGTAGCTGACTCCATATTCTAACAATTCTCTACGGGTAAGGAAGTTTCTCCTGAATTTTCAATCTGATTCTATCTTGAATGTCTTTCCTCATCTGGGACAATTCAATGGATGGAAATAATTTCTCTATGTCTACCAAATTCCATCATATGGTTAAATATTTTTATAATATTACCCCAAGGCATTATTTTCCAGAGAAACAAACCCAACCCATGCAATTTAGGTAATATTTCAGTTCTGATATTATTCATACATTTTTCTTTGTACTTTCTACTGCCTTCCATCCTTTATAGGTGGTTATTTTCCAGTCCTGTATAAGATGTTTCCAGTGCTCCTAAGAAAGGCATGGGATATTAATAAAATGTGGGGTTTAGGAATGCAGTAAATTGGATTAGAAATTGACTTGGTGGAAGAAATGAAATGTAATAGTGAAGACTTAAGTAACTTTGGATGACTGTGTGAAGATGCGTTCCAGAGTTCAGCACTCTCATTTGCTCTTTGTGATATTTATCAATGATTTGGATTAAATATTGAGTCATAGAGTCATACAACATGGAAACAGGCCCTTCGGCCCAACGTGTACATGCCAAGCAAGATGCCTCATCTACACTTGTCCTACCTGTCTGCATTTGGCCCATACTCTCCAAACCTTTTCAATCCATGTACCTGTTCAAACGTCTATTAAATGTTGTAATAGTACCTGCCTCAACTACTTCCTCTGCCAGTTTATTCCATATACCCAGTTCCCTCTCAGGTTCAATGAAATTTTTCCCCTCTGACCTTAAATTTATGTCCTCTGGTTCTAGGTTCAAGTACAGGATGTACATTGTGGTAACAGAATTGGTATAATGATTGATTGCGTGGAAGAAATTAGAGTGAGGAACTAGTTAACGGTCACATACGTGATAAATGTAGTTCAATCCAAAGGAGAGAGGGGAAGAACAGGGCAAGGAAATAGGTAACAAATATCCAGATTCTGAGAAGTGTAGAGGAAAGAAAGGAGGGACCTTGAAATGCGTATCCAGAATTTCTTGAAGGTAACAGGTCAGATATGTCAAGTGGTTAAGAAGACACATGGGATACTTGCCTTTTATGGTTAAGACATAAAATACAAGAGCAATTATAGTAGAACAGGCCACAGCTGGAGTATGGTAGAGAATTTTGATTACTGGGAAGTGTGCAATCGTGTTGAAAGCATGCAGAAGAAACTTGCGAGTATGTTGCCAGGGCTGCAGAATTTTAGTTGAAAGTAGAGATTTTATAATCTGGAGTTGTCTTTAGAACAAAAGAAACAAAACAATTGAGATATTTCATTATGATGTATAAAAACCATGAGGGACCGAGGCAAAGTGAGCAGGAAGGGCCTATTTGCTTAGCAACTAGATTAATATGGATGGGATATAGAATTAAGTTCAGTGGTCAGAGAATCACTGAGCATATGCGCAATACCACAAGAAACAAAAAGAAAACACAAGAAGAAAACTGCACAGGAAAATAAGCACGGGTGATCTTATAGAGATGTATAAAATCATGATGGGAATAGATACGGTAGATGTACAGAGTCGTTTAGGGGAATCAAGAACCAGAGGACATAGGTTTATGGTGACAGAGGAAAGATTTAATAGTAACCTGAGGGCAACTTTTTCACTTTTAGAGGATGGTGGGTATATGGAATGAGCTGCCATATGGGCAAAATACAGGCAGGTGGGACTAATGTAAGTTGGATTGAAGGGCCCTTTTCCATGCTGTATGACTTCATGAGTTGGTTACTTGGCCCCTCAAGCATGCCCACTATTCAATCAGCCTGGTGAATCTTCTTTGGGCTTAATCCAATACTGCTGTATCCTTTCTTAGGTAAAGGAACAAAGTTGCGTGCAGAAATCTAGGTGTGGCCTCATCTGCACACTATACAATTGCAATATAACTTCTCTATTTTTAAACTCCAACCCCTTTGCAATAAAGGCCAGTAAGCCATTTGCCCTCTCAACTATTTATTACATTTGCCGACAAGATTAGGGTTGCCCATCTGTTCACTTATGTGGTAAATGGGGGTTGGAACTGCCTGAGATCATATAGGAGTTATATAGCATCACCTTAAAAAGCACTTGAAGAGCTCTAATCCATGAGACCATGGGTTGAGCTAAGAAATGGGCTGTAGTAATTCTCTTGTGTGCTGTAAATTTCTATCATTCTTGGATACTGAAACTACATACAATGTAATAAACGTGGAGTCAATGAAGTTATCATTGGCAATCCTAATATAAAAACTGAAAATGTTGCAGGCCAGACATGCTGAGTGTTATCAGCAATTTCTCTTTCTGTTTCAGATTTCCAGAGGTTCCACCTTTAATATTCATTATGTTCTTTTCTCTTCTACCGTCATTAAATTTACATTACTAGTGCATTTCTTTCCTTCCTTGTCCAATTTTTTTTCTTAGGCCCCCCTCAGTCATGGCTGACCACGGGTGATGCATCCTAGGTGGCTGTTTGCTCCACACCTCGGCTAGAGCAGCGTCGCTCGTGGCTGAAGAGACCAATGCGGGAGTGACAGTCTCTGTCGCAAAGGTCATTTGTGTGTGGTCTCTGGTCTGATGCTGCGCTCCTTTCTCCTTCCAATATAATTGGAATATTCCAATATTCTATAGAACCATGTTTCATTTATCCCTGTCACATCTGGATTAAGAATAGTACACAGAATAGTACACAGAATCGGTCCCTTCACCCCACAATGTTTGTGCCGAACATGATGCCAAGTTATGCCCAGTACACCTGCCTATACATGATCCATGCCCCCTACATTCCCTGCACTTCCATGTGCCTATCTATCATATCTGCCCCCACCACCACCTCTGGGATTGTTACTTCAAATTATTTTTTGCATTCTCTCCATGTTGTTTTGAATGCTGTGCATATTGCTATGCAGGCAATTTACTTTGTTTATATTAACTATTCTTCTCAGATCATTCTTAACCATTTAATATCTATGCCACATGTATTTTTAGACCATTTTAACCATCATTATCTTTAGTTTGACATGACCTTTACTCTCATCTATTTTATCTTCAGAGTTAGATTAGCATTGATGGATGACTTTAAAGTTCATTATTCCTTAACACTTTTAAGACACATTTTAGGTAATGGGTTTTATCATGTTATAAAATAATATACATGATGGACTAGGGTCATAAGCAATAATTTTAATCTATCTAATAAATGTATTAAAATTCAAAAATACTTTGATATTTACAGTTAATAATTACAATTATTTAAAAGAATCTCAAGGATTAAATTGATAGTAAAATCTAAGCTTTGAGTTGGTAGAGCATTCGTTATTATTGTTATTAGACTCCTAGCTGCAAAAAGACAAATTTTGAGAATTCAGGAATAATTATTTTGGCTAATACATTGTATGACAATGAGTCAAAATTTCAACTGAAACAAAACATGGACTGAACATTAGCTGATGTTTTAGGGTCGGGACCCTTCTTCAAGAAGCCACAAGGGACCCTTCAGGGACCCTTTTTCCATCTGAAGGAGGATCCCAACCTGAAACATCAACAATCCATGTTCTCTAGAGATGCTGTCTGACCCATTGAGTTACTCCAACACTTTGTGTCTTTTTTGTAATGCAATATCTGCAGTTTCTTGTTTCTACTTCTTCTGTGGTCTAAACATTGCTCTTCATCATGACATTTACAATCAACCTGAAAACATTTATTTAATCTCCAAGGGTTAATGGAGAGATGAAAATTGATTTTTCAAATGAAATTAATACAATTCTTCCTTCTCTCTTTCTGTGTGCTCCTCTAATTTTTTTTTATGCCAAAATACATTTTTCATCCATAAATGTTTTCAAATTTATTGCTTTTCAATAAAAATGAAGAGCCTTGTTTAGAATAGCCGTAATTTGTTTTGGTGGAATTTTGATTTGCAATGTACTATTCAAAATTATTCCTGAAATCTCAAATTTTGTAGGATTTGTGAATTCCTAACATGCATTCATTGCCCATCTCTAATTGCCCTTGAGAAGGTGGATGGGAGCTACTATCTTGAATGGTTACTATCCTTCTGATAAAGGTAGTTCCACAGTGCTGTTGGAGAGGGATATAAATCTCATGAAGATGAAGAAGCAACAAATAGTTTCAATTAGGACCATCTGTGACTTGAATGGGAATCTTCAGGTGCGGAATATCTTGTCTACCTGCCAACCTTGTCCTTTTTTGGTTGGAGGTTAGGAATTTGTAGAATCCTTTTGGTGTAGCCTGAATGAGGAGCAGCAATGCATTCTTCAGTTGATTCACAACGCAGCCAATTTGCCATGGGTGCAGTGAATGAATATTGGGTGGGTGGGGTACCAGTGAACCAGGCAGCTCTACCCTCTGCGTTGTTAAGCTGCTTGAAAGTTGTTGGAGGTAAATATTCCTTTACACTCCTGGATTGCGCCTTATATATATGGTGGAAGGGCTTTGGGGTGTCAGCAGGAGAGTCACGTGTGTAGGATTTCCAACCTGCTCCTGCAGCCATGTGATATAAATGTTTGGTCCAGTGAAGTTTCTGGTCAGTGATGACTCCCAGGGTGTTGATGGTGGGGCACTCAGCCATGGAATATCAAAAGGAGGTAGTATATTTACTTGCTATAGTTGTATGGCACTTTTGCAGCATAAATACGATTTGCCACTTACTAACCACGCCTGAATGTTGTCTTGGTCTTGCTCTCTGCAGGAACAGACAGATCAACAAATGTCCCCACTTCTGACCATATGAAGGTAGGAAGGTAATTTGATGAAGCAGCCAGCACAAGATGTGGAGATTAGATTGTTTTGAGGAATTTACATGTTGATGTTCAGGGTTGGGATGATTGGCCTCCAACAAGTACCATCATTGTTTTTGCGAGGTCTGAGTTCAACTATTGGAGTACTTTCTCTTCAAGTTCATTGAGGTCAGTTGCGTGTGGACTCCTTGATCCCACAAAGAATATTCTGCATTTTAGACAGCAGCTGAAGATAGGTATTATTTAACATCCAATAATTGTACGGTGCTTTGATCTCCTTTTGATTTGTATGTGTTTACAAAAGAAGACAGGAGCCCACAATGAATGTTGTAATCAGTTGTTTATATATTTTTCTAGGATTCTACTTATTTCATGCATTGATGCCTTGAATTTTAGGCAATGCTCAATCATCATGCAAACTCTGATGAACAGTTATTTTCACGTTCATAAGTTAATGGAGTAGAATTAAGCCCATTGAGTCTACTCCACCATTCAATCATGGCTGACCTCTGCTTCCTAATCCCATTTTCCTGCGTTATCCCCATAACATGGAAACATAGAAAGTAGGGGCAGGTCTAGGCCGTTCTGTCCTCCGAATATGATCATAGCCGATCATCCAGAATCAGTACCCTGTTCCTGCTTTTTCCCCATATTCCTTGATTACGTTAGACCTACGAGCAATATCTAACCCTCTCTTGAATACATCCAGTGAATTGGCCTCCACTGCCTTCGATGGCAGAGAATTCCACTAGCGCGTCCACAACTCTTGACACCTGTGTGAGTGGGCGGATACATGGCAGATGCAGTTTAATGTAGATAAGTGTGAGGTTATTCACTTTGGAAGTAAGAATAGAAAGGCAGATTATTATCTGAATGGTGTCAAGTTAGGAGGAGGGGGAGTTCAACGAGATCTGGGTGTCCTAGTGCATCAGTCAATGAAAGGAAGCATGCAGGTACAGCAGGCAGTGAAGAAAGCCAATGGAATGTTGGCCTTCATAACAAGAGGAGTTGAGTATAGGAGCAAAGAGGTCCTTCTACAGCTGTGGAGGGGAGGGATGGACGGAGACGGGCAATGTTTTTGAGGTGGAAGAAGGCTGTCTTTGTGATGTGTTTGATGTGTTTGTCGAAGGAGAGGGTTTGATCAAAGATGATTCCAAGATTCCGGATGTGAGGGGAGGTGGATACTGGGAGACCATCAATATTGAGGATGAAGTTTTGGGTGGATTTGGTGAGCGTTTTTGGACCAATGGTGATGATTTCAGATTTGTTGCAATTGAGTTTGAGGAAATTTGATTGAAGCCAAGATTTTATTTCAGTGATGCAGTTTGTCAGTGTACAGTGTGTGGTGGGGGAGATTGACTTGGTGGAGATGAGGAGCTGGATATCATCGGCGAAGCAGTGGAAGTTGAGACCATGACGGCGGATTAATTGACCAAGGGGGAACAGGTAGAGGATGAAGAGGAGGGGGCCAAGGACTGAGCCTTGGGGGACACCTTGGGGGAGGGGAGCGGTGGGGGATTTACAGTTGTTAATGGAGATGAACTGGTGTCTGACAGAGAGGTAAGATTTGAACCAGGATAGGGCTGTGCCGGTGATGTTAAAGGAGGTTTCAAGTCGGGTGAGGAGAATGGAGTGATTTATGGTGTCAAAGGCGGCGCTGAGGTCAAGTAGGATGAGGATGTTGAGGTTGCCAGCGTCGGAGGAGAGGAGAAGGTCGTTTGTGATTTTGAGGAGCGCAGTTTCAGTACAGTGGTTGGAGCGGAATCCGGATTGGAAAGTTTCATACAGGTTATTGGTAGAGAGGTGGTATTTGAGTTGGGAAGCTACAGCACGTTCTAAAACTTTGGACAGAAAGGGTAGGTTGGAGATTGGTCTGAAGTTGTTTGGGGTGTCAGGGTTGAGACCAGGTTTTTTCAGAATGGGGGTGACAGCAGCGATTTTGAGGGATGGCGGGACGATGCCAGTGGACAGGGAGGAGTTTATTGTTGCAGTGATAAGTGGACAGGGCTTTCTCCATCGCTGCTCCCACCCTATGGAACTCACTACCCCAAACCGTTAGAGACTCCTCCACACTCACCACATTCAAAACATCACTGAAGTCTCACCTGTTCAGTACTGCCTTCAACCACTGAAGGTCACCTCACCTTCTATCTCCTTTCTCTGTTCGTTTACTTATTTACTTATTTATCTATTTATTCATTTCCCTATGTTCTCTAAATCCCTGTAAAGCGTCTTTGAGTATATGAAAAGCGCTATATAAATGTAATGCATTATTATTATTATTATTAAGCAATGCTAACACCAAATGAAGTGGACCTTTTTTAAACTATTGCTAATTTAAGCTTTAAGACATTTATCACCCTGGAAACCAATGCAGTGATTCATTTAAACAAAGCAGAAAAATGTTTTTCATTTGAAGTGATTTTCATTTGATGAGTGACAGACAAAACAGCTTTGAATAATGACTATAGAGATAGCTGAAAAAAACTACTTATAAAATGAGGGAGCACTTCAGTGATATATGTTTCCTCTTTCCCAGTAAATATACTAATTATTCATTTGACGAAGTTTTCATTACAATGGAAAAATAATCATCTCACATTTTAATCACTGAAACTGTTTTGTATTAATCCCTTTTTGTACAGGATTTGTGGTACTTATACGTTGAAATTTCTGTGTATTTAAAAAAAATCCATAGTAAGTTCAATACAAACATTTTTCTGGAAGTTTTATTGTATAAGATGCTGTACTCCAAAAGAAAAAAAATCATCATCTACCTTTTATCTTGTAATATAATGCCTGAAACCACTGCTATTCCCTTGCAGTGTACTGTCGTTTGCTCTGCTATGTTGGAATTGCCTCACATCCAAATAAGTTCCCAGAACTAAACTATCCCTAAACTAAACTAAACTGAATTAAACACAAATTTTAAATGGCAAGAATGAAAGCAATTAAGTTTTTGGGACAATGTGCATATATATAGGATAAAAGATCAGAGATGCCTAACATTCTTTCTTTCTGAAATCGCATCATTTGCAATATACTGATTATCTTTATTAGTCCTTCCACTTGGTCACATTGAGTATCATCTACCACCCTGTTACCCTGGAATCTATGACTATTTTCATTATTTTAATTTGCCAAATTATGTGTTATCTGCAAATAGCAGTGCACAGTTTCATGTACAGATATGCCATTTCAAGGTGTTTACTTAATCCTATTACATGTCTTATCAAGATATGCATAATGTAACAACATGGGATCACAAAATGCTGGAGTAACTCAGCAGGTCAGGCAGCATCTCAGGAGAGAAAGAATGGGTGATGTTTCGGGTCGCCTTTTTGAGCGCCGATGTAGCTCAACACCATCGCTCAGTCTGCCTTATTTCGCTCAACACCTTCGCTCAATCCGCCTTACAACTTCTCTACATCGGCGAGACCAAACGCAGGCTCGGCGATCGTTTCGCTCAACACCTTCGCTCAGTCCACCTTAACCAACCTGATCTCCCGGTGGCTGAGCACTTAAACTCCCCCTCCCACTCCCAGTCTGACATTTCTGTCATGGGTCTCCTCCAGTGCCATAGTGAGGCCCACCGGAAATTGGAGGAACAGCACTTCATATTTTGCTTGGGCAGCTTGCAGCCCAGCGGTATGAACATTGACTTCTCCAACTTTAGATAGTTCCTCTGTCCCTCTCTTCCCCTCCCCTTCCCAGTTCTCCCTGTCTTCCTGCCTCCACCTATATCCTTTCTTTGTCCCGCCCCCCTGACATCAGTCTGAAGAAGGGTCTCGACCCGAAACGTCACCCATTCTTTCTCTCCTGAGATGCTGCCTGACCTGCTGAGTTACTCCAGCATTTTGTGATACCTTCAATTTGTACCAGCATCTGCAGTTATTTTCCTACACTAATGTAACAACATTGTAATTTTTAATTGAGCAAGGACCTGAGTAGTTGTAGCTGATAATGGCAGTATTTTGGAGGATAGATGTTAAAAAGTTACCCTCCAAATTTATCCACTCAGTAGCTAAATGCGGGAGACCAAGAAGGCAGCAAATGCAATCCAAAATCGGTTTGATTTGCTGATCGGTTTGATTTACTGTTCTTAGCCAGGACACTAAGACTCACTTTACGACCCTATTTTAAAGTTATTCAATAAATAACTTAATTATTGTGGTCACATGGCCTGTCAAAGTTAATTGAGCAAAACCCAAAATGCTGGAGAAACTCAGCAAGTCAGGCAGCATTTGTGGAGGGAAATGGACATTGGTAACATTGAACACTCCTTGTTTCAAACATACCCCGGATCCACTCCCCAACGCTTTCTCCACTACATCAATGTTTGCTATGTCGCTGGCACCTGCACATGTGCAAAACTGGTTGGTTTCATCAGTTTTACTACTAACTCCCACCCTGCCCTCAAATAATTTCTGATACCTCTATCGAAATTTCTCGATCTGGGTCGCCATCACAAGACAGACTATCGACTGACATCTACTGCAAAGCCACTGAGTTCCACAGCTTTCTTAACTATACATCCTTGCACTCTGCCTTTTGCAAGAACACTTACCCCCCTACTCTCACTTTCTCTGCCACATTTGCTCCCAAGATGAGGCATTCCACACTGGGACACTCGAGATGTCCTATTTCTTCAGTGTAGGGGTTTCTCTACTGCTGCACCCTCCCCCATTCCATCTTTGTCCAGTCTAGGACATTCTAGGTGCCCTTTTTCTTCAGTACATGTGGTTTCCCTGCAGCTGCATCCTCACCCATGTTTTCTTTGTGTCCTGGAGTTGTTCTCACACGCTGTCCAATTCTCCAATTTATTGACAACCCCATGTTCACATATTTATCCTTCCATCTCCCACCACCTTGCTCCTTTGCTCATCTCCCATCCGCTAGTCCCAGATTTCCCTTTTATCGCCCCTCTTCTCACCTAGACCCCTCTTCCCCTCACCTCTAGACTTTGACAATTGGATGGAATAAGTGGCAATCACCCTCCCTCACCTGTATCCACCTATCACTTGTCCCATCGCTGCCTTTCTTTTCCAGTTGGAAGGAGGGTCCCGACTTGAAACATTATCTGTCTATTTCCCTCCAGGATGCTACCCAACCCGCTGAGTTCCTTCGGCACTTTGTTTTTTGCTCTAGATTTCAGCGTCTGCAGTTCCTGAAGATTTCGGCATCTGCAGTTCCACTGTTCACTGCTGAGGCTGCATTTCAATAATTAAAATTTAGGTAGAGTACCGGCTATTTGTGGAAACCACACTCTGGATAGGGAGTAACACTCCAAGTGATGAAAATGAATGGAAAAAAATGTTAACATTCTTTATAAAAAATAGTTGAAGAGAAAACCACACCCTTCATTTTTTCTGCTGCTACTTTTGAGCCTGGGGATAATGTACTGCTCCTGAGCATTTTCTAAAACTACCAATATCATTAGCAAGTAATTTTGCTATGTATGCAGTGTTTAACAAGCTGTAAACTTTTGCATGAAAGTTGCATGTATTTTCCAGCAATAAATCTGCATGATAAATTAAGTGTCGTTATGTATTATTTGCATGGCTTATTTACATATTTCTAACAGCGGAACTGTTGCCAACAAATGTATGTACCAATTCAGAGCAAAACGACGTGGGTTTTTTAAATATTTAATCATAAAATTGTTAAAGCACAGAAGATGGCCATTTGACCCATTGAGTGTATTTTGGCTCGCAGTAGATCAAGATTATTTTCAGTGCTTTAAGGATACATTTACTGTGATCAGGAACTGCCATTTTGCTTTTGTGCTTTGAGAACATTCCTCATATTTTATATTAACAATGTATATTTTTGAATTGATTGTTCCAAGTTTACTATACAATAAATTTTGAAAGATAACCCAACAAAGTGACTTTGTCTCGACCCGAAACCTCACCCATTCCTTCTCTCGAGACGCTGCCAGTCCCGCTGAGTTACTCCAGCTTTTTGTGTCTATCTTCGATTTAAACCAGCATCTGCAGTTCCTTCTTTTACACAAAGTGACGTTGACATGTGTTGTATCCAAATATTTAACTGCCCAACTATCTGGATTATTCTCTTGTGAGACCACAATCCCACCCTCTGTCCCCAAAATCCTTTGTTACTCACTTGCTCTTACTCCCTCATTTTTATCTGACATTCACTATCTGCCTATCATTCTATGAGTTTTTGCTACAATGCATTTGTTTTCTCTCATATTTTCCATTCTCTTGGTACTTTTCTTTTTCCCTCTGTCTACTTCATGAATCTCTTTTGTTCTGTCTGTATACAGGTAGGTCTGATATAATATACTAATTGCATTCTTAAGGAGCTGCATGCTATGGAAAATTGCTTTATAAAGGCAATTGTGTCAATAGGAAAAGGGGTTTTGTGGCTAAACGTTTCAGACTCAAACAACAAAACTATTTTTTCTACTGGATTTTCAAAATAAAGGTCTTTTCAACAGCAATAAGTTTATTTTTGTTACTAAACTAAAAATACTATAGGCCATGTGTTATTGTTTAATAAATGTACAAACGTCAATGGAGGTGTCAGCTTCAATGGCGCACTTGTTTGAAGTAGCAGCAGTGTTCGTAAAAAACGTTCGTCCTTATTTTTCATTTTTGTTGTTTTTGACTACGCTGGGAATTTGAGCATTAATTGTGACTGATACATCCAAAACCAGTCCAACTCCTAGAAATGGTCTCTGGACAGGAAGTAAATCTCTCTCATGGAGAGGGGTCTCGACCCGAAACGTCACCCATTCCTTCTCTCCCGAGATGGTGCCTGAGTTACTCCAGCATTTTGTGTCTACTTTCGATTTTAACCAGCATCTGCAGTTTTTTTCCTGCATATAAATCTCTCCCATTCTCTTTTGTTATCTGGGACAGTGATATACACAGTGAAAAATAATTTGTCAGAGATTGGTTAATCAGAATACTGGTAATTAATAACTGGCTGATATTTCACTTCCTGTCAAATTAGTTTAATGGATGTTTTGACGAGCTAATAGTACACCTTCTAATTGTGACAGCACCCCCAGGCTCGGTTACCATCCTGATCCCTTCACCGGCAGACAGGCCAGGAGCGGCCAACCCTTAGCACCATTGAGCGGAGGTCACAGCCTAATAAGTAACAACTGTGTCCAGTTACCTAATTTCGGATTGGCCTACCTGAACTTCGTCAGCCTACTCCTTATAAACCCAGGCGTTCCAGCCAGAAGGGAAAAGTGAGGGAAAGAGTGAGAATGAAAAAGGAAGAAAGAAAGAGAGAAGGGAGGGAAAGTGTGATACCTCCCTGCTAGCTATGTTCCCCTGTTGCAGGTTTGGAGCAAAACTGAGCCATTGCGACAGACCCAAGACCATTGGTACCACTTAATGATCAGGACTGGGCTGCCGGGATGTGTTCGAGATTCCCAGCACCCCATCTGAGGCCAAATCTGAGTGGCCGGGGCAAACCTGCGACCGCTAGTCCCTCTTATCTTATTTGCCCACAGACAACGAGGGACTGTGCCTGCACAGAGGCAAAGACTGAGCAGCCAAGAATAAACCTACAACACCTCTTGAGGCAAGGATGAACTGCAGGGACAAGCCTGAGAGCACCAGTGCCTCTTACCTACCCACGTACTCACGCGCAGAGGCAACGACTGAGTGTCCAGGATCAGCCTGAGCCTCCTCGTCAAACCCAAGGCTGAGTTCCTTAGACAAGCCTGAGACTGCCAGCACCTTCTCTCCAGGCAAGGGTCACCTGCAGGGACAAGCCTGAGATCGCCGCACCTCCTTCGAGACCAGGACTGAGCTGCCGGGACCAGCCCGAGATCGGCAGATCCTCCTCACATGTGCACTGAAAGGAGGGACAGCGCCCCCACCTGGACCTTCTTGTCACTATAAATAGACCATATTAAGTGAGTTCACTCTACTGTGAGTGTTGGAGTAGACCCGGCATCATCCCTGACACCACATAATCCACAGTAAACTTGATGGTAAACTATTTGTGGTAATATCCTCTGTTTACTAAACCTTTTGCTTTTGGAAAGTTGCTTTTTTAATCGTTAAAACACATACATTTCACAATTATCAGATCTTTGGTTAAATTACTTTGCTGCACAAAGTGCAATTTTTGTTTCCTTCATTCTATCATGACAACTATATTTCCTCGTCTCCGGTACCACTGTAGTAATCTTAGGCCATTCTCTCAAGCCTTGACATCCTTTTTAAAGTGTGCTGCCAGGATTACTACATTTAGCATATTGTTACCTGGCGACACAGGGAAAGCAATAAATGTGTTTCTACACGGTGGAGCAGTGGAAGAGTTGCTGCCTTACAGCGCCAGAGACCCAGTTCAATCCTGACTATGGCTGCTATCTGAATGGAATTTGTACGTTCCCCTTGTGACCTTGTAGGTTTTCTCTGGGTGCTCCGGTTTCCTCCCACACTCCAAGGATGTGCAGATTTGTAGGTTAATTGGCTTCTGTAAATTCCGTACCGACTCAGTGGGCCGAAGGAAGGGCCTGTATCCATGCTGAATCTATAAGCCAAACTAAATCAGTGTATGTCGCCCTCTTGTGATACTTGCTAATGTGATGCGATACTTGTGTTCACATCGGTACGTCTCACAAATTCATAAAACTTTAAGACCCACGCTGATAAAACAGACTTATTTATGCAAAATAAGTTGTTACCGGGGCAGATTTGACTGAGAGAAGATTAAGCTGTCAGCTTAGGTTTTATTTAATAAAAGCTGGTAGCACTGGAGACTGAACACAAACTTGCACTGAACTACAATAGGTGGAGTAGGAAGAGTATTGGAGCATCGGGATCTCTGTTTCCTTTTTTATTTTATTCTTATTTAATACAACCAGCAAACAAATTAGATATGCCTTATGTTTGAGACTCCTTGATCTTCCCATTACTGGTCATTTGCAGGTTCTCTCAAAATCCAATCTGAAGATGATGCCACGGCAAACGTGGCTTTCAATTGACTCCATTTGATCACTAGCACGGAGATTAAAAACCGCAAGTGAAACAAGTGATGAAGTTCAGAGTCTGCACAGGATAAAATTCATATCACAAAATGAGCAGCAGCTGGCATCAGCCTAATCACAGCAGTATACTTAAGTTCCCCGGTTTTAAGGGACGAATCGCAACATAAATAATGGATCCAGACCATAATGGTGTCCAGAGCTGCAATAAGCAAATTTCTGGTACAAAGCAAGAGTGAGTTGTGTCCTTCATGCTTCCCTTAAGTCCTACAAAAGGCTTTGTTACTGTGGATGGCAATGCATTCATAGTCAGGCTGCTACCACATAGAGCTCCAATCTTTTTGATCTCCAACCTGGAAAGGCCATGTAACAGCATAGAAACATAGGTGCAGGAGTAGGCCAGTCGGCCCTTTGAGCCAGCACCGCTATTCAATATGATCATGGCTGATCATCTAAAATCAGTACCTCGTTCCTGCTTTTCCCCCATATCCCTTGATTCCTTTAGCTGTGAGAGCTAAATCTAACTCTCTTGAAAACATCCAGTGAATTGGCCTCCACTGCCTTCTGTGGCAGAGAATTCCACAGATTCACAACTCTCTGGGTAAAGAAGATTTTCCTCATCTCAGTTCTAAATGGCCTACCCCTTATTCTTAAACCGTGACCCCTGGTTCTGGATGAATAGACCTGGAGAAAGATTGAATTTTAATTGATCATAGTCCCTGCAGTCATAGAAATCAGTTGAAGTGAAGTCCCCCTCTTATGATGGTTCTGAAACAATGGGAGATGCATCTTCTGCCTTTTGTAAAGGGGGTCAGTTCCAGGTCACTAGAACATATAGTCTGACGAAGGGTCTCAACTCGAAATGTCACCTATCTATGTTCTCCAGAGATGCTGCCTGACCTGCTGAGTTACTCCAGTACTTTGTGCCCTTGTTAATGTCAGTTGTTTGCATTTATTTCAGAAGTGTGGAAGAACTCCGGTGTAAATCAGAATCTAGGGTTGGAGAGATGGATTTGATCCAACTGTAAAGGAAGTGACTGGTTTGATGTAATCTGAAATAGATGGATCTTCATCTTCATCTATCTCATTTTTTACTTTTTTTCTCCTGGGCTTCCTGCTGCTCCTCTCTATGATTAATCCCATGGAATGGTGAGATTGTGAAGAATTGGATCCTACTGTAATGTTCCACAATCTTACCACTGTCCTAGACAATAAAATAACCCATGACACCCTTTATCAGAATTCCAATGACCAGTTGGAAGAAGTGCTTCAATGGCAATTGTAAATTGAAGTTCGGAAGCAAGAAACAATAATTCAGACGCTGACTGGTCCTACCTCCCGGCTTTGCCCCAGCACAGGACCTCTCAGGAGAACTGGAATGCATCAGTTTTTGTTCTTATGGTAGCAACTCCAATAACCTTGAGTTTCTGCAACATGAAATCCCTTTCTGTTCATGAATGCTGCAGTGGTCATGAATGCAATCTTGGACTCCCCGTATGTGGGGGAAGCTTAACGGCACATCAGCTGTTGTAGATGAGAACATGATGATTCACTGAACACCTCCTCACAGTCCACCTCGGCCCAGCAGATCTCCTGGCTGCTAAACACTCCCACTCCCACAATGACCTTTCTGTCATGGGCCTCCTCCACTGTCAGAGTGAGGCCCAATGCAAATTAGAGGAACAGCACCTCATATTTTGCTTGGGCAACTTACAGCACAGCAGTATCAATATTGATTTCTCTATCTTCAAGTAATCCTTGCTTTCCCTCCCTCCCTGTACCCCCATCCTAATTCTGACTAGTTTAATTATTTTTCTGATTAAATATTACTGATTGTATGCCTCATTGTCACCTTCCCCTCAGCTAAAAATGTACCATTCTACATTTCCTTGATCATCGTCCCCTTCGATCTGTTTCACACTTTACCCTTCCATACCTCTGTCTCCCTCTCCCCGACTTTCAGTCTGAAGAAGGGTCTCAACCCGAAACGTCACCCTTTCCTTCTCTCCAGAGATGCTGCCTGTCCCGCTGAGTTACTCCAGCATTTTGTGTCTACGGTGTAAATCAGCATCTGCAGTTCCTTCCTACACATGATATTATTGGGGTCTTTTGGAGTGCAACATCTGTGAGTTCTTTAATGAGAAACTACAGCTTTGACTGGCCAATGTTTGTATTTTAACTACTATAGTTAGGAATAATCTAGAGACAATCATTTCATGCCTTGTGACTCTAAAGTCCTCAGGTGATGCAGAGGGACTTTTCAGGTGGGTAAAACAGACAACAGAGGACAGGCATAAGCTTAATGCTGAATGAAAGTCTCCTGACAGCGATTATATTTTGATAGGAAAGAACTGCAGATGCTGTTTTAAACCGAAGGTAGACTCAAAATGCTGGAGTAACTCAGCGGGACAGGCAGCATCTCTGGAGAGAAGGGATGGGTAACGTTTCGGGTCGAGACCCTACTTCAGACTGAAGATGAGGCTTGACCCGAAACATCACCCATTCCTTCTCTCCAGAGATGCTGCCTGTCCGGCTGAGTTACTCCAGCATTTTGTGTCTACCTTCGATTATATTTTGATAATAGTTTAAGTTCACTGGAAATGCACACAGACAAAAGTGGATTGGTTTTGCTGGCTTTGATGTTTATTTACAGGCTTCCAAGCTGAAAGACCTCCATTCTCTCAGTCTGCCTCCCAAGGCAGGATCTACACTGAAAATTTTAGGTCATCTGAGAAGCATACCCTTCATGGTTTTCTGATGTCAACAGGACCTTGGCACACAATTTACCTGGAATAAAATCTGGATCTTCCATCTAGTTTGTCCTGCACAAACTAGATAGTATTGCATAGAACAGAATATGCAGTCCAATGGGCGATGTTTCAGGTCGAGATCCTTTTTCAGACTCTGACAAGGGTCTCGACCCGAAACGGCACCCATTCCTTCTCTCCAGAGATGCTGCCTGTCCCGCTGAGTTACTCCAACATTTTATGTCTATCTTTGGTATAAACCAGCATCTGCAGTTCCTTCCTACACATGCAGTCCAATGGTCTAAATAAGGGTTTATGCTGTTTTGGAATCTGCATGCAGTTAACTTCACTCTATAGTTATTTTCAAACACCACCCATCACCTTTTGTGTTTATTCTACTTCACCTTGAATAAATCTAAGCTATTCACTGTATGTACACTTGGTGATAATATGTTTTACATTTTAACCAATTGAGTTAGTTTTCCTGAAATGACTGTTTTATATGAATGGCCTTTAGCTTGGTCTTTCCCCAAGTGAAAATTTCTCCGCATCTACCCAACCAATCCATTTATAACATTTATAATATTAAAGGCCTTGAATCACCTCCCAGCTTTGTTTTCCAGAAAAAGAATCATCTCAACCTGTCCAGTCTGCTTCAAATCATATGCTCTCAGATGTAGTAACATACTCCCACATATTTTGTACCTTCTCCCTACATAATAAAAAAACTACATCGCTTTTCCTTCTAGCCATAAGCCCTGATGCTTAATTTTCTTTTTCTAGGTTCATGAACCATCATTAATTTCTATTGCTCTGTGTCTTTATACCTCTGGATCTCTTCACCACAAAATGATCATTATCCAGAATGTGGTCTTCTTCCTATCAAATTAAACCAATTTAGATTGAAATTCTTAGGTTTATATAGCATTGCAATATCTGCTTCCATTGTGAAAAGTGCATGCAGGTTGTAAAAGCTTAGTGGTGCTTCAAAAAAACTATTAATAGTTAAGCAAAGCAAAGAATGCTGGAAAAAAACTCCAGGTCCTATTAAAGAAAAACATGAGAACTCTTTAAATATCTGTTGTTCAGATTCCAAGGCAAGACATGGAGTTAGTTGTTGACTGTTTTGCAGTGTCCCATTAAAGTGACACCAGGGGTTAATACAGGGACTCTTTGGATTTCTGATAACCTAACATGGAAATCCAACTTAATTTATTTCCCCATACATTTTATAAACATTTTCACGCTTGTAATAGGCATAAAATGTTTCATGGCATTTACTAATGACTGGAGAAAGTAAATATTCCATTAGTTGAATTATGGCGGGTTTAATTATGAGGAGTTATTATTCAATAAAATTAAAGAATTATAGCAAGTGTATGTACAATGATATGATCTGGGTTACTATAGAAAATGGACATTTGACTGTTGGAGCAATCAGCGTACAAACAGTTCTCAGAAATATAATTCTTACAAAACCTGAATTCTGCCTGCACAAATACTTTAGTGGTTGCTAACACGATTTTCAGAATAAAGGGAAGTTGGTACATAAGGTTTAGGAATGCTTTGTAAGTTAATCGTGCCATGCATGCAAAACTCAGCAGATTTGCTCATTTTCTCCTCATTTCCTTCCTATCCCGCCTGTCACAATATGTCACATAAATATGTTCTTCTATATTGATGATATTTGTTATATCTGCTCTCCATTTATACCTTAGTGTAATCAGGCTGAATGCATTAAGAGAACTAAATTTGTTTTACAGGCAACGGCCGTAACACTTTTACAGAATGAGTCAAGCCCAACCAGTGAAGAGCCTCCTCTACCTGGGAAGATGACAATTTCTCCTCCATGTGCCACCTTGGTTCTCGGGCAGCCAACACCTCCACCATCTACTTCAAACCTTGCAACAGCAACCATGTTAACAGATACAGTGCTACTAAAGGAACTATGTGAAGGTTACCACTTTCTTACGCCAGAGGAGGCACCATCACCTCCAGGAATGCTTAACCCAGGTACTCCTCTTACTCAGAGCCGCACCATGCACGTCCTGGACGCAGTCACCCAGGATTCAATGCACGAGGATTCAGTTCGAGGCCTTGTCAAGCTAAGTTCGGTTTGACCCATTCTAACTGTCCAGATTCCAATTGTTGTTGTTGTTAGCACCCTATCAGGAAATGGCATCGTATTTCCAGCACAGACTAGAAATAAAAGATGATCACTACTGTATTGATTACAGAGAATATGTGGCAGAAGAAGAAACACCACCCTCAGACAAAGAAGCAACACTTAATGGATAGTCTTATCGATGGGGCCAGAGCAGAAGACAATTCAACTGAGATACTGAATAAGGGTTACTTTGATTGTGCTCTACTTTAAAGATGTTGCACAGTTGCGATCATTCGGAAAGATCAATGATGTATGAGGGTGCTGAAACAGAACACTGAGTAAATCAAATACTAAACACCGTATGAATCATCTTTATCATCAAAATATGAGTATTTCATCTCTTGTGTGGGTGATTCAGAATAAGTAATTATAAAGTGTTCTGACAAAGCCAGTTTGAACTGTAATCTTAAATCACTAAGCCACATTGTAAGCAAGTGTTAAAGAACCTGTGTAAAATATTTTGCTTTCCAAAGAATACAAACAAGGGCAAAGGAAAGCAGAAAAGTTAAATGCAATATTCTTCACTTAATCATTTTTTGGGATTGAAAGACCACGAATATTAAGAGCCACTATTGACTTATCATTTATCTCTTTTTTATGTACAGTGTTTTAAAAGAAGCTTTGTTGTGCCATGTCACCATTTAAAATTGGTGATATTTATTAATAAATTGATGACACTTTTATTCTTTAAGTTGATGTACCTGCAAATGTGTGTAATGAAATTCCTGTTTTCAGCTGAAATCCAGATTCCTACCTAATTTTGTCTCACAAATTTCTCCCACATTTAAAAAATATATAAATCTGCATTGTTTGTTAGAGCCATATAATCATGCACCACTTTATTTGACCAATAGTGATTCGCCCAGAAGTTGCTGTCAAATTTGCCCCACTTCCCTACTCTTTCTCCTTTGCCTGGCAGATCCCATTGAATCTGCTCCGACTACCTGTTCAAGGAGTACAGAGACAATAATTTGGTCTGTGAAAGGAAATTCTCTTTTAATCTGTCCTGAATATTTTTAGCAATCATGTTAAAATCTGGTTACTGTCCCTCTGAAATTAAAAAAAATTCTCCTTGTTTACACCAAACCATTTATAATGTTAAATTGCTTTGCTAAATGTCTCCTTAGTTCTATGCCCCAAAAGGAATAATGGCAGCTCTTCTGGACGAAACACAATTATTCTAGGTGCCATTTTGGTGCATTTCCCTTCCCTTTTCTAAACTACAGTATTCACAATATGACACATTAATCCACGTGGGACAGTAGGAATCATTTATATAGGTTAGGTATAACTTTGCAAAGCAAACAGCTGCAAATGTGAAATAAAGAGAATCTTGGGAATAGAAGATCAGGTAGCTTCAGTGCAGGTATTGACTTGAAACATGAACTCTGGTTCTTTATGCAGATATTGCTTGTCTACTTCCAGCAATTCTGGTTTCTATTTTTAATATAACTTAATTTCTCCTGTATTCTGAGTTCTATTTATAAAATGCAGAATCCCTTGGACTTGCTTTAAGGCAGTGGTGTCTAAACTTTTTTCAAAGAGGGCCAGATTTGATAATGTGAAAATACCCAAGGGCCAATGGAAATGCATTAGGTAACTTATCATGGGAAATTAGATGTTGTCTGTTAATGTGCTCTCCCCCCCCCCCCCCCCCCCGGACCTTTAACTAATGCGCTCCCCCCCCCCCCCCCCCCCCCCCCGGACCTTTAACTAATGCGCCCCCCCCCCGACCTTTAACTAATGCGTTCCCCCCCCCCCAACCTTTACCCAAGGGCCAATGGAAATGCATTAGGTAACTTATCATGGGAAATTAGATGTTGTCTGTTAATGCGCTCTCCCTCCCCCCCCCGACCTTTAATTAATGCGCTCCCCCCCCCACCGGACCTTTAACTAATGCGCTCCCCCACCCCCCCCGGACCTTTAACTAATGTGCTCCCCCCCCCGGACCTTTAACTAATGCGCTCCCCCCCCCCCCCCCCCCCCCCGGACCTTTAACTAATGCGCTCCCCCCCCCCCCCCGGACCTTTAACTAATGTGCTCCCCCCCCCCGGACCTTTAACTAATGCGCTCCCCCCCCCCCCCCCCGCCCCCCGGACCTTTAACTAATGCGCTCCCCCACCCCCCTCCCCCCCCCGGACCTTTAACTAATGCGTTCCCCCCCCCCAGACCTTTAACTAATGCGCTCCCCCCCCCCCCCCCCGGACCTTTAACTAACCCGCCCGACTGATGGGAGCACCTGCCAATGAGCGTGCGGGGTGAGGAGAACTCTGCTGCTACTCTCCCGTCCTCCCCCCCCCCCCCGCACGCCCTCAACCCACTGCCGCCGGGAAGTGTAGTCGCCGTCGCCTCTCCCGCTCGGGGGGGGGGGGGGAGGTCGGGCAGCGCTGACCGCCGGGAGGTGTAGTCGCCCTCTCCCCTCCCCTCTCCCTCTCCCCTACCTTCATTCTGTTAGACAGTGCTGGCGGGCCGTAAATAATAAATTTTAAGACGGAAGCTGCGGGCCGTATAAAATCTGACCTCGGGCCGCGATTGGCCCCCGGGCCGGACTTTGGACATGTCTGCTTTAAGGCTTCTTAACCTGCCCAGCCGTATTTGACTCATCCAATCCAAATGGAATAGTTCACACCTCACTGCATTGGTTTTAATCTGATATTTATGCACATTTTGTGTGTCTGATCTTTCTTCCTCATTGTTTCTTACTCTAGATTTCATGTCACTTGCAGGATAAAAGTTATACCTTGTTTCCCAAAAAATGTCCAACTGAAACATGCTCTGCTTGTCCCATTTCAATAGCCAGATTAGATCCTTGCATCATGCTTACTCATTGAGTTGGAAACAACTACTGACAAAAATGTTATCTACATTTCTGGAATTTTTCTTCTTCTTGCCCTTACTATTGTTTCCCTTTATCAAAGTAATTTGAAATCTTTACTGAAATAACTGTCAAATCGTTCACACATCAATCATCACTGCTATAATTGAAAGTATATTGTGAAAACAAATATAGATAGTGCGAAGAAAGTACTTTTTTCATCTTGCAGGTTTTCACTTTATATTTAAAGATGAATGTGTTGTTAGCGGGTATGCGGAAGATTCTAGAGTTGACACTTTATACTGCATTTGTTTTATAAAAAAATAAAGTTTTATTTTATGATTGTGTCAAAGCAGGCCAAAGGGATATTTTATAGGAAGTGATGAATGGTGGAGGAAATAAAATGACAGAATATAGAACAGTACAGCACAAGAACAGGCCTTTGTCCATATTGTCGACGCCAAACATGCTGCCAATACTATCTCGTATAATAACCTGAACATAATCCATATATCTACATTCTCTGCATATCTATATTGCATTTCGCAAGTTATCGGAGTAGAATTATGCCATTTGGCCCATCGAGTCTACTCCGCCATTCAATCATGGCTGATCTTTGCCTCCTAATCCCATTTTCCTGCCTTCTCCCCATTCCCCATAATATTTAATGGGTGTCTGCTGGGAAGGCACTTAGTTATGTGGATGTCTTCCCAGCAAACACGACACGGAGTTGGAAAGAGCCAAAATGTTTTAATCAAACCAGGAACTAATACACCTTCACAAGTTATAGGAGTAGAATTAGGCCATTTAGCCCATCGAGTCTACTCCGCCATTCAATCATGGCTGATCTCTCTGCCTCCTAATCCAGCATTTTTCCTGTCTTCTCCCCACAACCCTTGACGCCCGTTCTAATACAAATTCAGTTATAGGAGTAAAATTAGGCCATTCGGTCAAAACCAAACCATTTAGCCCTTCGGCCCAAACTACGGCAAACCAATTGTGGCCTTGAATATACTTAACGACTGTCAACCCACAGCTCGCCCAGGTACAAATTCCACAGATTTGAAAAAAAAACTCCAGATGCTGGAAATTATAAATAAAAAATGAAAATAATGTTAATGCATAGCAAGTCAGGCAGCAACTGTGGAAAAAGAAATAGCCATAACAATTTGAAATCATCTCATCAAATCTGTTTTTTTCTGTCTATGCTGCCTGACCCGCTGAGTATTCTCAACACACTCCACATCCAAAGATTTACAAATCTGCATAAAACAATTTCCGCTTTACTCAAGCGTACATCTGCTTCCCAGAATGTCTGTGCTCTGAACAGCTAATCATTATTTTCCATATTTCAAATATTAGATGAAAATTCTTCTTCTCTATTAGGGTAGGTTTAGAGGGATACTAGACCAAGTGGATCCGTTGGGCCCAAACCTCTCCTGCTTTGGTGTAGCACCTTCTCCTCCCCCACACCCCCCTCCCCTCTCCCTCCACCCCCCCCCCTCCCTCCCCCCCACCCCCCTCAACCCCCCTTATCCTCCATTCCCCCTCCCTCCCTAGGAGATAGATTTAAACTTTTAAATGTGAATAACTTTTAAAATATAACACCGATTTCAATGAAACTTCTTCCATTAGCACCAAAGGGACGACGGTGAGTAAGGTGGGCTTAAAATTGTTACGTTATCGTGTACCGTTTTGGCTGTAGTTCAGGAACAAACAAACTAACGAGAGTTTTAGTATATAGATGGGCCAAATGCAAGCAGGTGGGACTAGTGTAGATGGGGCATGTTGGTCGGTGTGGGCAAGTACAGTCAAATGCCCTGTTCCCTTGCTGTATGACACTGTTCTAATGTGAAGAAAATGAACATAGAACATTGAATAGTACAGCACAAGAACAAGCCCTTCAGCCTATAATGTCTGCGCTGAACTTGATGCCAAGACCACCTCTTATCTGTCCACAGATAATCTATAGCCCTCCATTCTCCGTATATCCATGTGCCTATCCAAAAGTCTTAGAAATGTCACTGTTGTATCTGCCTCGACCACCACCCCCGGCAGCAGATTCCAGGCAGTCAACACCCTTTGTATATAAAAACCAGCCCCGCACATCTACTTTAAACTTTGTCCCTCTCAACTTAAAGCTATCTACTCTAGTATTGGATATTTCCATCCTGGAAAAAGGATCTGACTGCCTACTCATAAATGTTTATACTTCCATCAGGTCTCCCCTCAACTTGTGGAATTCCATAGAAAACAATCTAAGTCTGTGCAACCTCTTTTTGTAACTAATACCCCCTAATCCAGGCATCATTCTGGTAAACATAGTCTCCACCCTTTCTAAAGTCTCCACATCCTTACGGTATTGGGGCGACCAGAACTACATGCATTATTCCAAAAGCACCCTAACCAAAGTCCTACAAAGCTGCATTGTGACTTCCTGACTATTATATCAATGTCCTGACCAATAAAGGCAAGCACACCATATGCCTTGTTTAGTATTTGATCTACTTGTGTTGCTGCTCGGGGAGGTAGGGACTAAGACACCAAGTTCCTCCGTACATTAATGCTGTTATGTCTTGTCATTAATTGTATATTGTCCTCTTACATTTGACCTTTCAAAATGTAACACCTCATATTTGCTCAGATTAAACTCCATCTATCATTTCTCCACTCACTTCTGAAGCTGATCTACATCCCGCTGCATGTTTTGACAGCCTTCCTCACAGTCCACGATCCCAGCCATCTTGGTGTCAACTACAAACTTACTAACGAACCCATCTACATTTACATCCAAGTCATTAATGTACATCACAAACACCAGAGAGCCCCAGCACTGGTCCCTGTGGAACTCCACTGGTCACAGACCTCCAGCCTGAATATTGTCCTTGCATCACAACCCTGTTTCCTATCAGTAAGCCAGTTCTGAATCCATTCAACTAAGTCACCGTGAATCCCGTGCATCTTAATATTCAGGATCAGCCTACTTTATCAAATGCCTTATTAAAATCCATGTGGAGAACTTCCACCACCCTACCCTCATCGATCAACTTTGTCATCTCCTCTAGTAGAGCAACTAGAGGACTAGAAATAAGAAGCGAACAGTACCAATTGAGTCATGGTGTCATTCAGTCTTAACTCTTGCTGGTATCTGCTCAGAAATTGAAACACGTGTGCTTTTCCAAAACCAGTTACAGCTTAGGTCACTAGTCCATCATTGACGAACATAACTTTTTTCCTGGATGATTAAAATGCTGTATACTCTATTTAATTCAGGTATGGCTTAAATTATCATGAGTCTCTGGTGGGAAATCACACTGTCAGACATGGTACTATTTTACAGAATTATAACTGGTATCCCTTTTCCATCCTTATTTTTCCAGAATGCCTCACCTCCAGAAATATTGAGCATCAAATCTTCCACTTATTAAACCAGGTCTCCGAAATTGCAACTACATTACATTCCCACATGAGTAATAGTGCTTGATGTTTACCAGCTGTAATGCTGTATTTTGACTGAACACTTACTCTTGCTATTTTGACTGAATATTTGGTTTCTGAATCAGAGACCACATAAGCAATGTAAGCTTTATTGTGGACATGGTATCTATACGAGGAGGAATTTATTTAGTCAGAGGGTGGTGAATCTGTGGAATTCATTGCCACAGAATGCTGTGGAGGCCAAGTCAAGTCAACTTTATTTGTCACATACATATACAAGATGTGCAGTGAAATGAAAGTGGCAACGCCTGCGGATTGTGCGAAAACTACAAAACACAATAGAATTTTTTTTTAAACCCCAAAAAAACGAATACAGTAAATTAATCCCTGGTGATATAAGAGTTAACAGTCCTGATGGCCTGTTGGAAGAAACTCCGTCTCATCCTCTCTGTTTTCACAGCGTGACAGCGGAGGCGTTTGCCTGACCGTAGCCGCTGGAACAGTCCGTTGCTGGGGTGGTAGGGGTCCCCCATAATGTTGCTGGCTCTGGATCTGCACCTCCTGATGTATAGGTCCTGCAGGGGGGCGAGTGTAGTTCCCATAGTGCGTTCAGCCGAACGCACTACTCTCCGCAGAGCCTTCCTGTCCTGGGCAGAGCTGTTCCATAGCCAGACTGTGATGTTGCCGGACAGGATGCTCTCTACAGCCCCAGAGTAGAAGCACTGAAGGATCCTGAGAGAGACTCTGAATTTCCTCAGCTGTCTGAGGTGGTAAAAGCGCTGCCTTGCCTTACCAGTGCGGCAATGTGCGTTGCCCATGTCAGATCCTCTGTGATGTGGACTCCCAGGTATTTAAAACTGCTCACCCTATCCACAGTAATCCCATTTATCTCCAGTGGCGTGTACGTCCTTGGATGTTGAGCCCTTCTAAAGTCCACAATCAGCTCCTTAGTTTTTGTGACATTCAAGAGGAGGCTGCTGTCCTGACACCAGAGTGCCAGATCAGCCAACTCCTCCCGGGAGGCCTTCTCATCGTTGTCGGAGATCAGGCCCACCACCACAGTGTCATCAGCAAACTTGATGATGGAGTTGGAGCTGAACCTTGCCACACAGTCATGTGTGTATAGGGAGTACAGTAGGGGGTTAAGGACGCAACCCTGGGGGGAATCCTGTGTTCAGGGTGAGGGGGTTAGATGTATGTCTCCCCATCTTGACCACTTGGGGCCTGGCGGTAAGAAAGTCCAAAACCCAGGCACACAGTGGAGTGTTAAGCCCCAGTTTCAGCAGCTTCTCAACAAGTCTGGTGGGGACTATAGTATTGAAAGCTGAACTAAAATCAATGAACAGCATCCTCACATAGCCCCCATTCTGGCTGTCAAGATGAGAGAAAGCGGTGTGCAGAACCTGGGAGACCGCATCATCCGTGGATCTGTTCGGACGGTATGGGAACTGCAGCGGGTTCATATTGCGAGGAAGGAGGGCACAGATGTGGTTCTTGATCAGCCTCTCGAAGCATTTCATGACCACCGAGGTGAGGGCCACCGGTCGGTAGTCATTCAAACAAGCTGGAGAGGCATTCTTTGGCACTGGTACGATGATGGTCCTTTTGAAGCATGCAGGGACCACAGACTTGGCCAAGGAGAGGTTGAATATTGTGGTGAGCACTGGAGCAAGCTGAGTAGCACAAGACTTTAGTACTCGCCCAGCTATCCCATCTGGGCCTACAGCTTCCCTCGTGTACACACGCGTCAGAGCCCTCCTCACGTCGTGCTCGGACACCGAGAATGTGTGCACATCCCCAGCGGTGGATCCCCCTCCAGCCTCGCTAGCCAGCGCGCTGGCGGTGTTTTTAGACGGCGAGCTAGGGGTAATGTTCCCCGTCTCGAATCGTGCGTAGAAGGAGTTCAAGTCATCAGCTAGGGAGGTGCTGACACTTCCGGTTGACGGGTGGCTGCACCGGTAGTTAGTTATAGTCCGTAGCCCCTGCCAAAGGCGTCTGGTGTCCTGCTGCTCCATCTGCGACTCCATCCTGTCCCTGTACTTCCTTTTTGCGTCCTTCACCACCCTTTGCAGTCGGTAGGACTCTACCTTGTGGTCAACGAATATTTTTAAGGTAGTGATAGATAGATTCTTGATTAGTATGGGTGACAGGGATTATGGGGAGAAGGCAGGAGAATGGCGTTAGGATGGCGTGATAGATCAGCCATGGTTGAATGGCGAAGTAGACTTGATCAGCCGAATGGCCTAATTCTTCATCCAACCACTTATGAACATACGTAATAACTGTTGGTGGGTCCCCTCAGTCAACACAAGCGGATCTGTCCACAGGTGGATCTGTCCACAGTCTTCCTTTGGCCTGGTCGCGACCCAGTCCAAAGGCGAAGTCCCATCAGCTCCTGTCTAACTGCCATTTCTATACATAAAAGCCAGTTCAACATTAACCCAAGGTGGCGTAGCGGTAGAGCTGCTGCTTTACAGCACCAGAGACCTGGATTTGATCCTGAGTATGGATGCTGTCTGTACAGAGTTGGTACGTTCTCCCTGTGACCACGTGGGTTTTTTCTCGGTGCTCCGGTTTCCTCCCACACTCCAAAGACATACAGGTTTTGAGGGTTAATTGGCTCGGTATAATTGTAAATTGTCCCTGGTGTCTGGGATAGTGCTAGTGTATGGGGTGATCGCTGGTCGGCACGGACTCGGTGGGCCGAAGGGCCTATTTCCATGCTCTCTCTAAACTAAACAACAGTTAATAATAATAATATTCATTTATTGTCATTGCAACGAGTACAACGAAATTAAAAAATAGCCAATCCTGACGGTGCGTACAAACATATATGCAATAAATGCAAAAACAAATAAATACATAAATACAATTATATTAAGTACAAGATTTTTTAACGGTGTTGCCTAGTGCAAAGGTAGTGTTCAGTTCTCGTATGGCCCTGGGGTAAAAACTGTTCTTAAGTCTGTTTGTTCGGGATTTGATCGACCTGAAACGTCGACCAGAGGGCAGATGAACAAACAGACGGTGGCCGGGGTGGGATGGATCTTTTATTATTTTGCCTGCTCTACTGAGGCTGCGTAGGCTGAACAGGTGCTCCAGGGAGGGCAGTGAGCAGCCGATGATCTTCTGGGCCGTCGTGATGACCCTCTGAAGGGCCTTCCTGTCCTTTTCTGAGCAGCTGGCATACCATGTGGTTATACAGTATGCCAGCACACTCTCGATGGAGCAGCGATAGAAGGACAACATGAGCTTCTCCTGCAGGTTGGTTTTCCTGAGGATCCTCAGGAAGTGGAGTCTCTGCTGTGCCTTCTTTACTGTGGTGATGGTGTTGGTAGACCAGGTAAGATCCTCTGCGATGTGCGTACCCAGGAACCTGAAAACTATGCTTTCAAACTAGCAATCTTCCTCAGTGTTGAAAACAAGTTATTTGCTGCAACGGACACCAAGCTAGTCTCCGATGTCTCTGGGAAGACAAGAGTTTATCTTAATGACCTTACAGATGGCCTCATGATATATTGGTCCTAGGTTAGCCCTGTCATTCTCCCAAACATCAAATTGTTTTCTAAAGGGAGCTAGACACAAAATGCTGGAGTAACTCAGTGGATCAGGCAGCATCTCAGGAGAGAAGGAATGGGTGACGTTTCGGGTTGAGACCCTTCTTCTGTGGGAAAGAAAACTGCGGATGCTGGTTTAAATCGAAGGAAGGGTCCCATTCCCACACTGACCTTTCTGTCCTAGGCCTCCACCATTGTCAGAGTGAGGCTAAGCGCAAATTGGAGGAACAGCATCTTATATTTTGCTTGGGCAGCTTACAACCCAGTGCTATCAATTTTGATTTCTCTAAGTTCAAGTAACCCCTGCATTAACTCTCCATCCCTCCCCCACCCAAGTCATAGCAACTTCAAAGTTGTCTTGTTGAGTCTCATTGTCTGTACTCGTTCACACTTGCAAACAGCTAACAATGGCCTGTTTCCTTTATCATAATTACTTTCATTCATTTGTTCTATATCTCTAAGTCACCATCTTTGTATGTCTCATTTTCCTTTCCCATGACTCTCAGTCTGAAGAAGGGTCTCGATCCGAAACGTCACCTATTTCTTTTCTCCAGAGATGCTGTCTGACCCGTTGAGTTACTCCAGCTTTTTAATCCTATCTGTAGGAGTTCCTTGTGCTTGTGGTTGAGGCTTTTCCATCTGCACATGCTTCATCAACTATTTTAATTCCATCGTAATGTAATAAGAGAGCATAATAAGGGAGAAGATTGCAAAATGAGGCAACATTTCCATGACAACTGCCAAACAATGACAATCTCTGAAAGACAGAATCTCAGCACCTATCCTTGCCATGCAATAGCATTTAATTATATCATACAAACAAAATCCTAACGATCATGTGTAGGAAGGAACTGCAGATGCTGTTTTAAACCGAAGATGAACACAAAAAGCTGGAGTAACTCAGCGGGTCAGGCAGCGTCTCTGGAAAAAAAGGAATAGGTGATGTTCCCTATAGACGTTTCCCAAAGAAGGCATATGTTATGCTTGCATGAATAGGTTGGGGCATTGAGTATGAGCCAGGAAGTCATGAAGCAGTTTTATAGGACTTTGGTTAGGCCGCATTTGGAGTATTGCATGCAGTTCTCGTCACCCGTTCGCAGGAAGGATGTAGAGGCTTTGGAAAGAGTGCAGAGAAGGTTTAGCAGAATGATGCCAGGATTAGGGGGTATTAACTACATGGAGCAGTTGAACAGACTTGGATTGTTTTCTCTCGAATGCCAGAGGTTGTGGGGAAATGTGATAAAAGTGTTAATCTTATTCCCAGGATGGAAAAATCAAATAGTAGAGGGTATAGCTTTAAGACGAGTAGAGCAAAGTTTAAAGGAGATGTATGAGTTTTTGCACAGAGGGTGGTGAGTGCCTGTAACACACTGCTGGTGGTGGTGGTGGAGGCAGTTATGATAGTGGTGTTTGGTAAGAGATTTTTAGCTAGGCATATGGATATGCAGGAAATGGGGGAATATGGATCAAGTGCAGGCAAATAAGAGCTGGTCTTGGCATCATTTTCAGCACAGACATCGTGGGCCGAAGGACAGATTCTTGTGCTGTACTCTTCCATATAATATCTTCGCCAAACTGGCTGCAGCAGTTCAAAGTTGCAGCTCAGCACCACATTATAAAGGAAATAAATACTAGTGGGTGGCACAGTGGTAGAGACCCGGGTTTGATCCTGACCTCTGGTGCTGTCTGCGCAGTTTGCACGTACTACCTGTGACTGCGTGGGTTTCCTCCGGTTTTCCTCCCACATTCCAAAGATGTGTTGGTTTATAAGTTAATTGGCTTCTATAAATTGCTGCTTGTGTGTAGGATGCGAAGGTGGGATAAAATAGAACGAGTGTGAATGGGTGATCAATGGTTGGCATGGACTCGGTGGAACGAAAGGCCTGTTTACACGCTGTATCTCTCTAAATTAAAAACTACATAAGTCTCATCTCCAACCCCCTCATCCTGTGAATTAATTTTAAAATGTCCCTCCCCTAGTATCTGTGTGTATCTGGGTATCGCGTTGCACTCACATTGTTGGCCATAAAACCATCCTCACAGTGAAGATAGACACAAAATGCTGGAGTAACACAGTGGGACCGACAGCATTTCTTGATAGAGGAATGGGTAACGTTTCAGGTCAAGACCCTTCTTCAGACTAGGAGTCGGGAGAGGGAGACATAGAGATAAGGACGGGTAAGGTGTGAAAAACAAGACATCAAAGGGGATGTGAGATCAAGGAAATTGTAAAATTGATTATTGTTATTGGAGAAGGTGGCAACGAAGCATACAGATAAAATGTAATCAGGAGGACAGTCAGACTGGTCAGGACTAAGGAGGGGGAGGAAGGGAGAGAGAGGGAAAGCACGGATTACTTGAAGTTTTAACTGTTTCTAATTTTGTTTCTCTGGGTTGTCTAAATTTCTGTGGATTAGCTAATTAATTTATTTCATCGTATGGAAGTCGCATTAACAATCTCGTTGTAGACAATAGACAATAGGTGCAGGAGTAGGCCATTCAGCCCTTCGAGCCAGCACCGCCATTCAATGCGATCATGGCTGATCACTCTCAATCAGTACCCCGTTCCTGCCTTCTCCCCATACCCCCTCACTCCGCTATCCTTAAGAGCTCTATCCAGCTCTCTCTTGAAAGCATCCAACGAACTGGCCTCCACTGCCTTCTGAGGCAGAGAATTCCACACCTTCACCACTCTCTGACTGAAAAAGTTCTTCCTCATCTCCGTTCTAAATGGCCTATCCCTTATTCTTAAACTGTGGCCCCTTGTTCTGGACTCCCCCAACATTGGGAACATGTTTCCTGCCTCTAATGTGTCCAATCCCCTAATTATCTTATATGTTTCAATAAGATCCCCCCTCATCCTTCTAAATTCCAGTGTATACAAGCCTAATTGCTCCAGCCTTTCAACATACGACAGTCCCGCCATTCCGGGAATTAACCTAGTGAACCTACGCTGCACGCCCTCAATAGCAAGAATATCCTTCCTCAAATTTGGAGACCAAAACTGCACACAGTACTCCAGGTGCGGTCTCACCAGGGCCCGGTACAACTGTAGAAGGACCTCTTTGCTCCTATACTCAACTCCTCTTGTTATGAAGGCCAACATTCCATTGGCTTTCTTCACTGCCTGCTGTACCTGCATGCTTCCCTTCAGTGACTGATGCACTAGGACACCCAGATCTCGTTGAACATCCCCTCTTCCTAACTTGACACCATTCAGACAATAATCTGCCTTTCTATTCTTACTTCCAAAGTGAATAACCTCACACTTATCTACATTAAACTGCATCTGCCATGTATCCGCCCACTCACACAACCTGTCCAAGTCACCCTGCAGCCTTATTGCATCTTCCTCACAATTCACACTACCCCCCAGCTTAGTATCATCTGCAAATTTGCTAATGGTACTTTTAATCCCTTCATCTAAGTCATTAATGTATATCGTAAATAGCTGGGGTCCCAGCACCGAACCTTGCGGTACCCCACTGGTCACTGCCTGCCATTCCGAAAGGGACCCATTTATCCCCACTCTTTGCTTTCTGTCTGTCAACCAATTTTCTATCCATGTCAGTACCCTACCCTCAATACCATGTGCTCCAATTTTGCCCACTAATTTCCTATGTGGGACCTTGTCGAAGGCTTTCTGAAAGTCGAGGTACACCACATCCACTGACTCTCCCCTGTCAATTTTCCTAGTTACATCCTCAAAAAATTCCAGTAGATTTGTCAAGCATGATTTCCCCTTCGTAAATCCATGCTGACTCGGAATGATCCTGTTACTGTTATCCAAATGCTCAGCAATTTCGTCTTTTATAATTGACCAGCATCTTCCCCACCACTGATGTCAGACTAACTGGTCTATAATTACCCGTTTTCTCTCTCCCTCCTTTCTTAAAAAGTGGGATAACATTTGCTATCCTCCAATCCTCAGGAACTGATCCTGAATCTATAGAACATTGAAAAATGATCTCCAATGTTTCCACTATTTCTAGAGCCACCTCCTTAAGTACCCTGGGATGCAGACCATCAGGCCCTGGGGATTTATCAGCCTTCAGTCCCATCAGTCTACCCAAAACCATTTCCTGCCTAATGTGGATTTCCTTCAGTTCCTCCATCACCCTAGGTTCTCCGGCCCCTAGAACATTTGGGAGATTGTGTGTATCTTCCTCAGTGAAGACAGATCCAAAGTAACGGTTTAACTCGTCTGCCATTTCTTTGTTCCCCATAATAAATTCCCCTGCTTCTGTCTTCAAGGGACCAACATTTGCCTTGACTATTTTTTTCCTCTTCACGTACCTAAAAAAAACTTTTGCTATCCTCCTTTATATTATTGGCCCTGTACAATGACAATAAAGATATATTGTATCAATAGTCAATAGTCGTTTATTTGTCACATACACATAAATGTGTAGTGAAATTAAACATTACCCGCAGTTGAAACACTAAGACCAATAAGAATAATCAATAAAAATGCAATAACACATACAATCATACACTAACAACCAACAAAACATCCATCACAGTGAGTCTCCTCCAGTCCCTTCTCACTGTGATGGAAGGCCAAAATGTATTTTCTCTTCCCTGCCGTCTTCTCCCGAGGTCAGGCTGTTGAACTTGCCACATCGGGGCTCCCGACATTGGAGCGCCGCGCCGGACGGTGAAAGGTCCACGGCCTATTCCAGGCCGCGCCGGACGGTGAAAGGTCCGCGGCGGGCCGACCCAAGCTCCGCGATTCAGGGCGGGCGAACACGCTGCCTCTGCCGCTGCTGGAGCTCCCGATGTCGGCCCCCACCCAGGGGCCTGTGGGCTTCTGACGTCCACGCGGCCCGCGCCGGAGCCTCCGGAGACGAGTCGCAGCCGCTCCCGCAGCATCCGCAGGCAGCCAGCGCCGCAGGTGGTGAGTCCGGGCCGTGGGCTCTGCGAACCAGAGCCCCAGGTGGTCCCAGGTGCATGGCCGGTGGAAGGCCGCAACGGGAACGGAGACACGACACAGAAACAAAGGTCGTGTCTCCGTTCGGGAGAGAGAATTTTTTACAGTTCCCGTTCCCTCCCACCCCCTCCACCCCCTCCACTACACCATATTAAAACTACAATTCACACAAAAACAACAAAAAACACAAAAGACAGACGGACTGCAGGCAAGCCGCAGCTGCGGCGGCATTGTAAGTTCGGTAAGTCAATATTCATACCGCTGGGGTGTAAGTAGCCCAAGGGAGATATGAGGTGCTGTTCCTCCAATTTGCACTGGGCCTCACTCTGACAGTGGAGGAGGCCCAGGACAGAAAGGTCAGTATGGGAATGGGAGGGAGAGTCCCTGGTTTGGGACTGCAATACTTCAGAATATTGTTATCCCCAGTGGTATTAAATACTCAATGTCATTGGAGTAGCATATACCCCTGAGGCACTTCTCCAATAGTAGCTTCTTCCTGCCTTTTGAGCAGACACATATTTAACATTTCTGAAGGCCCCTTAGTATCTGAAATGCAGTAAACATAGACATGGAAGATAGACACAAAAACTCTTTAGTGAATGTAGTTAAAGTTCAAAAGCCTTCTGGATAAGTCAAACATCTGAAAACCCTTCCAGCACATAAGGACGTCCAGGCAAGAGGTAATCTGACGTTCCCACATGAATGAGAAATTGCAAGCTATGGATTACAGCTGTGCCATCATTCTAATATTAAATATATTATTTATACAATAATTGTTGAATGCACCTAAACAAATTTAACATTCTACATTTTTCTATTCTCTCCTCAAGGCTATTCAAGTATCTTTTTGTACTTGATTTGCCATTGACTTACTCACTTCTTCACTTCCTTGGACTGTTAATTTCTCAAATGTTTTTTTCTCATAACTCAACCTGTCATTTGCCTTATTCACTTGTCCCAGATAGCTGTTTTCCCATGCTGCCATTATTGGTAAGGACTTTAAAAAAAAATCTCACAAAAAAGCCAAGATGAGCAAAAGCTATGGCCATAATATCTGGGCCATTATTTCAGAAAACTGTCACAAATCCAAAAAAAAGGTTGCTTCCCAAAATTCATTAGTGTTATGCACAATTTGTTTTGAAACCATCCTTCTGCTGGTTCCCATATTAGTGTGGCTGTCAGTTTGTGCATCAGCAACCCGATGCCAATTGTGTCCCTTAATGTACGTACGTTCAGCAATTGGGACACACATGTTACTGAAGGGATTCCTCACTCAGCGAGCCTACTCTCCCCTTGTAGAATATTATCAGCTCGGGAGTTAGCATGCCTGCGTTAACCCTAGACCACTCTTACCACTGACTCTCAAATTCCAGATGCCCTCCATTCCAGGGTGCTTCAGCTTTCTGCATTTCCCACCACTCAAATGATTCCAGTCTTCAACAATCTTCATTCCCAAACGCCCCACGATGCTGAAGAGCCTCAGTCTTTTTCGACATGGTCCATCATGGGTACAGCACCCACCCCAATCAAAACATCTAAGTGAAGAAAGTGGAATTTATCATCAAATTGGCACAGAGATTTCAGATGCTGGGATCTTGAGCAAAAAATCTAAGTATTGGACGAATTCAATGGGTCAGGCAGCATCTGTGGAACAAACAGAAAGATTTTGACCTGAATCGTCATGTATCCATTTCCCTCCACAGATGCTGCCTGACCAACTGAGTTCTTTCAGTACTTGAGTTTGTGTTTTTTGCTGTATAAATAAAGAATCCCCACCATCTCTTCTCGCTGCTATCGTTGGGCTGCAGGAGGCTAAAATCACATGCCAGCAGGTTTAGGAAGAGTTTCATTTTTTAGCCTCCTGCACCGTGGGGCAGCACGGTGGCGCAGCAGTAGAGTTGCGCCTTACACCGAATGCAGCGCCGGAGACTCAGGTTCGATCCTGACTACGGCCGTCTGTACGGGGTTTGTACGTTCTCCCCGTGACCTGCGTGGGTTTTCTCCGAGATCTTCGGTTTCCTTCCACACTCCAAAAATTGTCCCTAGTGTGTGTAGGATAGTGTTTATGTGCGGGGATCACTGGGCGGCGCGGACCCGGTGGGTCGAAGAGCCTGTTTCCGCGCTGTATCTCTAAATCTAAATCTAAATTTGTACAACCATCAGGTTCTTGAAGATAGACACAAAATGCTGGAGTACAGCGGGACTGGCAGCATCCCTGGATAGAAGGGATGGGTGACTTTTTCGGGTCGAGACCCTTCTTCAGATTCTGAAGTCCCTCATTCCTTCTCTCCCGAGCCTGCTGAATATCCCACTGAGTTACTCCAGCATTTTATGTGTCGATCTTCGGTGTATACCAGCATCTGCAATTGCGTCCAACACATTATTAGGTTCTTGAATCAGCCCGCATAACCCAAATCTAAACTTGGCAACATCCACATATCAGGTTCTTGAATCAACCCGCATAACCCTAATCTAAAATCTCGGTAATATCTCTTGCATTACCGTGGACCACATTTTTTTGTGGTCTCTTTCTTTTTCTCCTCTAAGAGCTAGATAGAGCTCTTAAGGATAGCGGAGTCAGGGGGTATGGGGAGAAGGCAGGAACGGGGTACTGATTGTGAATGATCAGCCATGATCACATTGAATGGTGGTGCTGGCTCGAAGGCACCTATTGTCTAATGCCTCGAAGACTTGAGTAATTTTATGGGGTTTTTCAGTGCCGTCGAGTCTCTGTGCCTGTGCTGCTGCTGCTGCTGCTGCTGCTGCTAGCAAGATTTTTAATGAACCTGATGAACTTCACTGTACATTTTCAGTCAGAGAGTTGTGAATCTGTGGAATTCTCTGCCTCAGAAGGCAGTGGAGGCCAATTCTCTGAATGCATTCAAGAGAGAGCTAGATAGAGCTCTTAAGGATAGCGGAGTCAGGGGGTATGTTGAGAGTGGAGCGACTAGGCTTGTATACACTGGAATTTAGAAGGATGAGAGGAGATCTTATCGAAACGTATAAGATTATTAAGGGGTTGGACACGTTAGAGGCAGGAAACATGTTCCCAATGTTGGGGGACTCCAGAACCAGGGGCCACAGTTTAAGAATAAGGGGTAGGCCATTTAGAACTGAGATGAGGAAAAACTTTTTCAGTCCGAGAGTTGTAAATCTGTGGAATTCTCTGCCTCAGAAGGCAGTGGAGGCCAATTCTCTGAATGCATTCAAGAGAGAGCTAGATAGAGCTCTTAAGGATAGCGGAGTCAGGGGGTATGGGGAGAAGGCAGGAACGGGGTACTGATTGAGAATGATCAGCCATGATCACATTGAATGGTGGTGCTGGCTCGAAGGGCCGAATGGATGGCCTCCTCCTGCACCTATTGTCTAAGACTTGAAACGTCACCCATTCCTTCTCTCCTGAGATGCTGCCTGACCCGCTGAGTAACTCCAACAGTTTGTGAATAAATAGCCGTGATCACATTGAATGGCGGTGCTGCCTCGAAGGGCCGAATGGATGGCCTCCTCCTGCACCTATTGCCTACTTTTGCAAAATATGACAATAAAGTGGATCCGTCGATCCCCAGTGAAGTGCTGTGAAACCTTCCTACCTCCCACGACAGGAGTGGCGGTGGCGGCGCGTCCTCCCGGGGCGGGGGCTGGAGGGCGCCGCCCATCCCAGCCCAGCTCAGCCCAGCGCCGCCAGCTGAACACAAGTTGAGCCGCCGGTGTAGGAAGTTGTGTAAGTCGGAGGTTGGCTCGGGTCAAAGGCCGCCGGCGTCTGGTGATGTGTTAAACTTTGTCCGGCTGGTCCGGGAAGAGTCGGTGTCGGGATGGCGGCGAAGGTGAGGAGATTGCCGTCCGTCGTGTGTCGTGTGTCGTCCCCCCCTGTTGCCCAGCGCGGGCCCTCACTCGCCCTGAAAACACGACCTATATATATATATATATATATATATATAAATATAAATATTCCCTTCTCTCCACAATACTCCACCTTTTTTTTAAATGTTACGTCCATTTCTTCGGTGTAAACCGCATTTGCAGCTCCCTCCCTTCTCCTCCCCTCTCCGCCTTTCCCGGTGGAGCTTCGGGAATGTTCTCTCCGCCCGGGATCCCGCGCACGGCGACCGTTTCCCATCCACCCGCCCGCCCGGGATCCCGCGCACGGCGACCGTTTCCCATCCACCCGCCCGGGATCCCGCGCACGGCGACCGTTTCCCATCCACCCGCCCGGGATCCCGCGCACGGCGACCGTTTCCCACCCGCCCGCCCGCCCGGGATCCCGCGCACGGCGACCGTTTCCCATCCACCCGCCCGCCCGGACGACGACGACCACGACCTCTTCCCGCCGGCAGCGACCGTGGTGGAGGAGGGGGAGTTCACTCGGCCTCCCTCCCCTGTGTCTCTATTTTTATATATAATGTTATTATTATTTTTTTTGTTGTTGTTGTTGTTGTAAACACGTCAGAATTCTGCCGTGAAGCCGAGGGCGGCGGCGGCGGCGGCGGCGGCGGGTAATTGAGTGAAGTGTGTCGTTATCATTACAGTCTCTATCTGCTGGGCAGTGACAGTGCCAGTGGGTTTTCTCAGCCCACTCGTTTCTATTTAATTTCTGCAGGAAGATAATCTGACTGTGTACATTTAGGCCAAAATATGGTGGGGCTTGTGTAGTCCCTGCAATATTCACAACAGCTTGGTTTAAACTTGCCCTGATGGAAAATGTGGAGGAGTTTTCAACTGACTGCTGCTTTTTAAGAAAAACACAATGATTCATCTTACGCCCCAAGGCTGACAGGAAAATCGGATCATCGCTTTGTTTTTGTTGAAATTTTGTTTGATAAGTATTTCAGGGTGGTGTCCAGTACCTATTGATGTAGGTGTTCTCTTGTTGATCAGGTCTGAAGAAAGGTCACCCATTCCTTCTCTCCTGAAATGCTGCCTGACCTGCTGAGTTACTCCAGCATTTTGTGAATAAATACGATCATGTCATTATACTCTTAAGCTGCTTCGAAGTCTAAAGCCACAAATCTTATCTGGTTTAGCTCGGCTCAAATTACTAAAGAGAGGAAGCTATTTATCTGACCACAAAGTCCAATTTCTATTGATTTCTATATGTTTTAAATATCACTGCCGTTCAGGGGCAGCGATGTTCATTAAGAGGGCTGAAGGAAGTAAAAAGCTCAGGTGGGTAATTAATTTTCCAATCACTTAAAATAAACCACATTGCTGGGTAATTTGTTTGTTGCTTTTGATGGTAGATGTTGGCAAGGCCAACACTGAGAGCTCTCTTGTTTCTATTTAATTTCAGCAGGAAGATCTGTGCTACTTTGTGTATAATAGGTCAGATATGGACTTGCTTTAAACTAATTTGGAAGACATGTTGTGGAAAGGAACTGCAGATGCTGGTTCAAACCGAAGATGGACACAAAATGCTGGAGTAACTTGGTAACGATTTAGTCTGAAGAAGAGTCTTGACCCCAAATGTCACCCATCCCTTCTATCCAGAGATGCTGCCTGTCCTGCTGAGTTACTCCAGCATTTTGTATCTATCTTTAATTCAGAAGACAGTTCCTTTGACAATGCAGCATAGAGAGGCAGCCTCGATTGTCTTTATGACTGTTGTCAGCCTTGTACTAAATACTTGTGACAATGAGAATGCACCCATGTCAGCCATTGTTAGCAAGTAACAATAATCAAATCCTGGAACAGTTTTAAAAACAACCTATTTGATAAACCCTTCAAAAATCATTTTGCTAATTAAATCCACTTCATTTCCGATCTGCACAACTATTATGAGCAACTCCACTATAAATGAAGCCGTTTATGTATTTTAACATGGATTTGTCTGCTTAGGTGATATAGAAAAAGCACTCAAATGAGGTTGCACCTAGCCCCCCCCCCCCTCTCCCAATAGCAAGCTGGAGATAGAGGAACAGATATGTAGACTGGTTACCAAAAGATGGCAATAGTTTTAGTGGGTGCCTTTTGCAGGGTTTAACAGGATGGAATCACACAGGGCCAATGAGGAAAACACAGAAAGAAGGAAATAAAGCAGGCAATGAGAACGGTCAAAAAGGGCCACAAAATGGCTTTGGTGAGTCCGATTAAAGAGAACCCCAAAGCTTTTTATATCTAGATTAAAAATAAGAGAGTGACCAGGGAGAAGGTAGATCTGCTCAAGGATAAAGAAGGGAATTTGTGCTTGGAGTCTTGGGATGTAGGCGAGGTACTAAATGAGTACTTTTGCATCTGCACAACTATTATGAGCAACTCCACTATAAATGAAGCCGTTTATGTATTTTAACAAAAACAATCTTCATACATGGGCTGAGAATATTTTTGATTTAGTATATATTTTACATGTAAACTATGTTGGCTACTTGCTATCAAGCAAGGTGTTGAAAATACTTCAGAATAAATGTCTGTTTTTAGTCAATGGAAAGTACAGAATAAGGTTTGCCTTTTTGTTAAAGACTTTAGTTGTTTTGGGACTTTCTGGCTAGTTGTAACTATAAAGGGGAAGTGGAGACAACAGTTGAGAGCAGATTGGGTAGAAACATAAAAGGATCCATCGGTTGTCTTGTGAACGATGGAAGAGTGGGCCAACTTTTTTTTTTAAAAGTCTACTTAAAGAAGCAGGTACATGGATGTGAGACAGAATGATCACTATTGATTTTCATGTTCTAGTAAGTCTACGATAGAAAATGAAAAGAACAAAAATTGAACTGTTACTTGAGAGGCTGACAGTGCTTATTGACAGATGTGATCGAGATAGAGGCAAAAGAGGTGGAGGAGTTACACTACAAGGAGACTCACAGTAGCATTCAGAGAACGCTGCAGGGTTTGTGTAAGAAAATAACTGCAGATGCTGGTACAAATCGAAGGTATTTATTCACAAAATGCTGGAGTAACTCAGCAGGTCAGGCAGCATCTCAGGAGAGAAGCAATGGGTGATGTTTTGGATCAAGACCCTTCTTCAGACATGCTGGCGGGTTTGTCTGCTTAGGTGATATAGAAAAAGCACTCAAATGAGGTTGCACCTAGCCCCCCCCCCCCCTCTCCCAATAGCAAGCTGGAGATAGAGGAACAGATATGTAGACTGGTTACCAAAAGATGCCAATAGTTTTAGTGGGTGCCTTTTGCAGGGTTTAACAGGATGGAATCACACAGGGCCAATGAGGAAAACACAGAAAGAAGGAAATAAAGCAGGCAATGAGAACGGTCAAAAAGGGCCACAAAATGGCTTTGGTGAGTCCGATTAAAGAGAACCCCAAAGCTTTTTATACCTAGATTAAAAATAAGAGAGTGACCAGGGAGAAGGTAGATCTGCTCAAGGATAAAGAAGGGAATTTGTGCTTGGAGTCTTGGGATGTAGGCGAGGTACTAAATGAGTACTTTTGCATCTGTTTTCACCAAGGAGAAGGACGAGCACAGTGAGATTAGTATGGAGAATACAATTTGAGATTAAGGAGGAGTTGTTGGGGATGTTGACGAGCATTAAAATGGATAAATCCCTAAGGCCTGATGGGATTTATCCCAGTTTATTGAGAGAGGCCAAAGACGAGATTACGAAAGCCTTGATGACATCTTTGCGTCTTCTCTGGCCACAAGCGAGGTCCCAGAGGATTAGAGAGCAGCTAATGTTGTTCCTTTATTTAAGGGTAGTAGAGAGAATCCAGGGTATTATAGGCCAGTGAGCCTCACATCAGGAGGCTATTGGAAGAGCGTTCTTCGGGATAGGATTTACTCCCATTTTGAAGATAATGGGTTAATTAGGGACAGTCAGCATGGCATTGCACTTGACAAGTCGGGTCTTACTAACTTGATCAAGTTTTTTTTGAGGTGACAAAGGTGATTGATGATGCTAGGGATGGATGTTGTCTACATGGATTTTAGTAAAACACTAAACCAAGTGGACCCGTTGGGCCCATTCCTCGTAAAGGGGGGACAGGGAAGGGGAGAGGGTGTCACTGACCTGGGGCCCGTGGCGCTAGCGCTGCAGCCAGAGCGAGCCCTGGACCCAAAGTCTCCTGTATTGGTCGAGCACCCTCACACCCCCCCCACCTAATCCCCTCACTGACCCACTCCAACCCCCCCCTCCCCCCACCCCTCCCCCCACTTCCCCCTACCCCAGCCCTGCCTCCACCCCCATTCCCTCCTCCCCTACTCCTCCCTCCCCCCACCCCCACTCTCCCTGCCCCCCACCCCCACTCTCCCCCACCCTGCCCCCCACCCCCACTCTCCGCCCCCCACCCCCACTCTCCCCACCCCGTTCCCCTTCACCCCCACTCTCCCCTCCTCCCCACCCCCACTCTCCCCTCCTCCCCACCCCCACTCTTTCCTCTCCCCACCCCCACTCTCCCCCCACCCCCACTCTCTCATCCCCCACCCCCAGTCTCTCCTCCCCCACCCCCATTCTCTGCTCCCCCCACTCTCCCCCCTCCCCCACCACCCCCACTCTCTCCTCCCCCCTACCCCCACTCTCTTCTCCCCTTACCCCCACTCGGTCCCCACGCCCACTCCCCTCCGTGGCCCTGTTGGCGGCAAAAGCCACTTACCAGAGCCCGTGCGTGCAGCGCTGATTGCCTGCGAGGCCCAGCGGGACCTGGGACTACACCTCCCGGCGGGCAGCAGGGCGGTGGGAGACACGCACAAGATGGCAGAGTGGGAAGAGTTGGAGAAGGAGAGCAGCCGCCATGTTCGTGGAGTCGCGATGGGGCCGTCGGTTGAAGAGGACGTCGTCGACGACGCCGTCGGTTGCAGCGGCCGCTGTAGGAGACGCGGGAGGAAGAGGAGAAGAAGCTGCCCGCTGGGGGTTGTATTCCGGTGATGGTGCGGGGACTCGACGACGCCGTCGGTTGAAGCGGGCGCTCGAGGAGACGGAGGCGTACAATCAGTCGATGGGGTGGACGACCATCTCCCTCCTGCTCGGAGTCTCCCCCGTGAACGGGTGCGGGCGAGTGGAAAGGGACGAGGAGGGGGGTGGAAAGGGGAGAGGGAGCCACTGACCCCGGGCGGCCCTCCTGCCAGCGACCATCTTGTTTGGGGGAGCAGGGAGGGAAGCACAATTAAAGTCGTACGTGCCCCATTGTGACGTCACACGCTGAGCACCTTTAAGAAGTCGGTTAGAAAGGTGATTTTTAAACTTAAAAATCTCTCTGACTTTAAAAATATAAGACCAATTTAAATTAAACTTTTCATTAACAGTCGCCAGGACAATGGTGATTAAGGTGGTGCTAAAATTGTGGCGCTATCATTTACCGTTTTGGCTGTAGGTCCATAGTGACTTGGTCATTTGAATTCAGAACTGGTTTGCTGATAAAAGACAGAGGGTTGTGGTTGAAGAACAATGTTGAGGCTGGAGGTCTGACCAGTGGAGTTCACAGAACAGAAGGGATCAATGCTGGGACCTCTGCTCATTGTGACATACATAAATTACTTGGACGTAAACATAGACGGATTGGTTAGTAATTTTGAAGATGAGATCTAGATTGGTCGGATCGTGGACTGTGAGGAAGAGTGTCAAGGCATCCAGTGGGATCACCTACAGAAACGGGTGGGGAAATGGCAGATGGAGTTTAATCTGAGCAAGTGGGAGGTGTTGCGAGACTTATATTAAGAGGATAATATACAATTGATGGCATGTCCCTTAACTACATTGATGTACAGTGGAATTTTAGAGTCCGAATCCATAATTCCCTGAAAGTGGCAATATAAATAAATAGGCATATGGTATGCTTGCTTCCATAAATCTGGGTGCAGAAACAAAGAACTGCAGGTGCTGGTTAATGCACAAATGTGCTGGAGTAACTCAGCAGGTCAGGCAGCATCTTTAGAGAGGTGATGTTACGGGTCAAGACTCTTCTTCCGAAACATCACCTATCCATGTTCTCCATAGATACTGCCTGACCTGCTAATGTACTCCAGCCCTTTGTATCCTTTCATAAGTCTGGCATTGAGTATAAGGGTCAGGAAGTCATGATGCAGCTTAAAAGGAGTTTGGTTCGGCTGAATTTGGAGTATTGCTGGTAGTTCTTGTTGCCTCACAGGAAGAATATGGAGGCTTTGGCAAGGGTGCAGAAGAGAGGCTGACCTAAGACAAATTTAATGAGGTTGTAGGAAGATTTAGGTAAATCAACAACAGTCAACAGAGCTTTATTTGTCATTCGGTACCAAGGTACCGAACGAAATTACGTAGCAGAACACAAGACACATGACCCCAACACAAACGTCCATCACAGTGACTCCAAACACCCCCTCACTGTGATGGAGGCAACAAAACTTCCACTCTCTTCCCCACGCCCATGGACAGACAGCTCGTCCCCGACCGACCCGCACAGTCCCCGCAAGAGGATGGAAGTCCCCGCGGCCGAGCCGCACCGAGCGCTGAAACGTCTCGTGGCCGAGCCGGGCGATGGAAGGCCCCGCGGCCGAGCCGTGCGCAGCTAAGTCCTGCGGACAAACAGACTGCTAGCGAGCCGCAGCCGTTAGGCGCCGCCACCTACAAGGCAGGACAGATTTGTAAAAGCAAATCATATGTGACTAATGTGACCAATTTTTTTTGACGTACAGAATGTTGATCGTGTGTGTTATATATAGTTTTCAAACCCCATTTGAGGAAGTACATTGATTTAACCTTTTCAGCAAAATTGGATCCCCTGGTGTTAAATGGGGTTTGTGAACGCATGAATATGAAACTGGTGAAAGGACAAAGCAGTGAGCAGTGGCTGGTTTTCGCACTGGATAGGAAGGGATGCAGAAGAGGTAGAAAAGAGGCCTTTTTCCCCCATGGACAGAGCTAGTATAGAGTTCCTTCCATGCTATTTTTTGCAGGTTGTGTGAACATCAATGAGATTCCGCAGCCAAGTCGATCTTCCTCTTTTAGCTTTCTCCTTCACAAATCTATCGTCTGCTCATATGTCTTTACCAACCACCCCACTTCCAGTACTTTTCCATGCAGTTGCAGGAGATGCACCATGTCTCCTTTTGCCTTTTTCTGCCATCCAAGATCTAATAGTCCTTCTAGGCAAAGCAGTAATTTGCTTGCAATTCTTCCATTCTAGTGTACTTTATAATGTGGTCTCCTCTCCCTTGGTGAATGAAAAGACAGATTGAGCAATCACTTTGTACTTCACATCTATTTGATTTGCAGGGTCAACCCTGAGTTTCTTTTTTTGTTATCTGCTGTTTAAATTCTCCGTCCAATCTACCTGTGTGTGGCCTACTGCACATTCATTAGCAAACCTCATGGTAAGCTTGAGGAGCTGTACTTCATGTTCCTTCTGGCCACTTTGCAGCCTTCTGAACAGTATTGAATTCTACAATTTTGGGTTACTGTCTTTCTGTGTCTGTATCACAGCAGGTCACGTCTCCCAGATGTACTAGTGGGCAGAGGTCCTAGGGTGACGGAGGAACTGAAGGAAATTCACATTAGGCAGGAAATGGTTTTGGGTAGACTGATGGGACTGAAGGCTGATAAATCCCAGGGCATGATGGTCTGCATCCCAGGGTACTTAAGGAAGTGGCTCTAGAAATCGTGGATGCATTGGTGGTCATTTTCCAATGTTCTATAGATTCAGGATCATTTCCTGTGGATTGGAGGGTAGCTAATGTTATCCTACTTTTTACAAAAGGAGGGAGAGAGAAAATGGGAAATTATAGACCAGTTAGCCTGACATCAGTGGTGGGGAAGATGCTGGAGTCAATTATAAAATAAGAAATTGCAGAACATTTGGATAGCTGTAACAGGATCGTTCCGAGTCAGTATGGATTTACGAAGGGGAAATCATGCTTAACTAATCTTTTGGAATTTTTTGAGGATGTAACTAAGAAAAGGGACAAGGGAGAGCCAGTGGATGTAGTGTACCCGGACTTTCAGAAAGCCTTTGATAAGGCAGATTAGTGGGCAAAATTAGAGCACATGGTATTGGGGGTAGGGTACTGATATGGATAGAAAATTGGTTGGCAGACAGGAAAAAAAGAGTAGGGATTAACGGGTCCCTTTCAGAATGGCAGGTAGTGACTAGTGGGGTACCGCAAGGCTCGGTGCTGGGACCGCAGCTATTTACAATAAACATTAATGACTTAGATGAAGGGATTAAAAGTAACATTAGCAAATTTGCAGATGACACAAAGCTGGGTGGCAGTGTGAACAGTGAGGAGGATGCTATGAGGATGTAGGGTGACTTGGACAGGTTGTGTGAGTGGGCGGATGCATGGCAGATGCAGTTTAATGTGGATAAATTCGAGGTTACCACTTTGGTGGAATGAACAGGAAGGCAGATTATTATCTGAATGGTGTCAAGTTAGGGAAAAGGGAAGTACAAAGAGATCTGGGTGTCCTTGTTCATCAGTCACTGAAAGTAAGCATGCATGCATGTACAGGGCCCTAGTGAGACCACACCTGGAGTACTATGTGCAGTTTTGGTCTCCAAATTTGAGGAAGGATATTCTTGCTATTGAGCGATTGCAGCCTAGGTTCGCTAGGTTAATTCCCGGAATGGCGGGACTGTCGTATGTTGAAAGACTGGAGCGACTGGGCTCGAATACACTGGAATTTGAGAAGGATGAGAGGGGATCTTATTAAAACATATAAGATTATTAAGGATTAGACACACTAGAGGCAGGAAACATGTTCCCAATGTAGGGGGAGTCCAGAACCAGGGGCCACAGTTTAAGAATAAGGGGTAGGCCATTTAGAACGGAGAAGAGGAAAAACTTTTTTACTCAGAGTTGTAAATCTGTGGAATTCTCTGCCTCAGAAGGCAATGGAGGCCAATTCTCTGGATGCTTTCAAGAGAGAGTTAGATAGAGCTCTTAATGATAGCGGAGTCAGTGAGTATGGGGAGAGGGCAGGAACGGGGTACTGATAGAAACATAGAACATAGAAAATAGGTGCAGGAGGAGGCCATTTGTCCCTTTGAGCCAGCACTGCCATTCATTATGATCATCCACAATCCCTATATCCCTTGATTCCACTAGTCCCCAGAGCTCTATCTAACTCTTTCTTAAATTCATCCAGTGATTTGGCCTCCACTGCCCTCTGTGGCAGAGAATTCCACAAACTCACAAATCTCTGGGTGGAAAAAGTTCCTTCTCACCTTAGTTTTAAATGGCCTCCCCTTTATTCTAAGACTGTGGCCCCTGGTTCTGGACTCGCCCAACACTGGGAATTTTTTTCCTGCACTAGCTTGTCCAGTCCTTTTATAATTTTATATGTTTCTATAAGATCCCCTCTCATCCTTCTAAACTCCAGTGAATACAAGCCCAGTCTTTCCAATCTTTCCTCATATGACAGTCCCGCCATCCCAGGGATCAATCTCGTGAACCTACGCTGCACTGCCTCAATTACAAGGATGTCCTTCCTCAAATTAGGAGACCAAAACTGTACACAATACTCCAGATGTGATCTTACAAGGGCCTTTTTACTCCTATACTGAAATCTTCTCGTTATGAAGGCCAACATGCCATTAGCTTTCTTCACTGCCTGCTGTACCTGCACGCCAACTTTCAGTGACTGGTGTACAAGGACACCCAGGTCTCGCTGCACTTCCCCCTGACCTAACCGTACACCATTGAGATAAAAATCTGCCTCCTTATTTTTGCCGCCAAAGTGGATAACCTCACATTTATCTATATTATACTGCATCTGCCATGCATCTGCCCATTGTGCCATGCATCTGCATCTGCCACGCATATGCTGATTGTGGATGATCAGCCATGATCACATTGAATGGCGGTGCTGGCTCGAATTGTCCATCTGTGATATTGCTTAGTTTTTTGTGTCCGTTTTCATTGTCTGGCTGGCCGTATCTTACAGCCCTGCGTTACACATTTTTTTCATTCCTTTCTCAACCTTCTCACCCTCTGTTGGCTTCATTTCACAGCTTTTATCAATAGATAGACCCCGCTGGCCCTCTTAACCTTAACAACTTTACTTTATTTACAGCTTATACTTGGGGAAGACCTAGATCTTACCCCATCAGAGAGATTCTCCCTGACCTATCCATCCCTTCCTAATTTACTTTTTTCCTTCCTGGTTTTGACAGAGGTTTTCAATCTGAAATGTTAACTCTGTTTTTCCTTCCCCTTCTCCACTCTCCCCATCAGGCAAAAGGTATAGGTGTGAAAAAGCACACCTCCAGATTCAAGGACCGTTTATTCCCAGCTGTTATCAGGCAGCTGAACGATCCTACCACAACTAGAGAGCTGTCCTGAACTACTATCTACCTCTTTGGTGACCATCAGACTATCTTTGATCGGACTTTACTGGCTTTATCTTGCACTAAGCATTATTCATGTTATTCCCTTATCATGTATGTAAACTGTGAATGGCTCGAATGTAACCATGCATTGACTTTCTGCTGACTGGTTAGCACGCGACAAACGCTTTTCACTGTACCTCGATACATGGGACAATAACCAAAACTAAAAGCGGAAATTCACAGGTCGGGGAGCCACACAGCCCCTGGCCCCACACGCAGTGTGCTGGGAACGGGTCCGGTACTCGTGCTACTTTCTTGCTGCTCGATCTCTCTCTTCCTGCAACCGGTAGCACGCTGCGTGGCACCAGCTCATTGGGTATCTGGCAGAAGTGCGGAGGGCAGTGCAACGGGAGCCTCGGTCCGCTATAACCAAAATCCACGATATAGAGGTCTGTTATCGCGAGGGTTTACAGTATATAAAAATTATGATAGGCATAGACTGGGTAGATGGACAGAATCTATCTCCCAGATGGAGAAATCAAATGATAGAAGGCATAGCTTTAAGGGAAGAGCAGCAAAGTTTAAAGGAGATACATGAGGCAGGTTTCTTCTGCAGAGGATGGTGAGTACCTAGAATTTATAAAGGAAGCAGGCATACAGTTGAAGCAGATGCACTAATGACATTTAAATGACTTTTGGATAGCATGTGAATATGCGTATTGGAGGGATATGGGTTATGTGAGGTAGATAAGTGATAGTCTTGGCATCATATTTAGCACAGACATTGTGGGCCAAAGTGCCTGTTTTTGTGTTGTGCTGTTCTGTGAAGCTATTCACAGTTTACAGATACATGATATGGGAATAATGTGAATCATGCTTAGTGCAAGATAAATCCAGTAAAATTCAATCAAAGATAGTCCGAGGGTCTCCACTGATGTAGATAGTAGTTCAGGACAGCTCTCCAGTTGTAGGGTGGTTCAGTTGCCTGATAACAGTTGGGAGTCAGCGCTTACCTCAGGAGCTGTATGCCTGCCTCCTGTGAAGTCATAAATGAGGTTGGTTTCCTTAGGGGATATGGAAATGGAGCTGTAACCACATTGAGAGATGAGGTTAAGGTTGTTCTCCTCTGTGCAGAACAGACTAAAAGGAGTTTAACATGCAAATTAAGTTAATTGAAAAAGAACCAGAGAGGAGATTAGTTTTTATTTGAATCGTGAACTATTCAAATGTACAGGAATGTACAGCCAAAAACTATGGTAGATACACGTTCAATTCCTTTATGAAATATATTATTGCATAAGGAAAAAAATGCTTTGGGGAAGAGCAGAGGAGTGAAACTGCATACTTTTTTCACAGAGTTCACAATGGCGCGGTGGGACAAATGACTCCCTCAGTGATTTCTCATTCTATGAATATTTTTTGGTATTAATCGGGTCCAAAAGGTCTGTTGACACTGTCCTAAAGGAAATGGGCGCATTTTTTGCTGTGATATTTCCGCACCAAAATAGTTGAGTGTTATTTGGAGAGGGAGGGTACTCCTGGCCTTGACACCATCTGTTTACATTTTTTTTAAATCCTGTGTCCTGTGATGAGGAAATGGTCCAAACTTTGCAAAGCGTTTAGTTGCCTCTGTTCTCTATAAGCTTTACATTTTCTGTGTAGCACAGTAGAAATGCGATCTGTTGTTTATTAGAATAGATAATCCTCACAATGTGTTTTAGCACAGTACAAGCATTGGTTAAACAGGCTATTATCCGATTGGCAGGATTATTCTACTTAGCAAGAGAAGATAAATATTGCATCCTCTGCTTTTACATTCTTTTATTATGACAGATATTCTTCGAACATGCTTTAATTTGTTTGCTAATAATACAGAGACACTAAGGAAAGTGATGTATGGCAGTGGTATATAGATAGGTTAAGCAAATGGACAGGAAGATACATACGAGTTGGAATATGTGTGAAAATGTAAAGGTTTTATGGGGAAGAGGAAAAAGAACGGTGTAAATTTTAAATGGTAAAAAGCCTTTAGGTTGGTGGAGTAAAATATCTGATATGTTGTCTGGTAATATGAATATCACTGTACCGTAATTGGTACATGTGACAATAAAGGACCTTTTGAAATCTTTTGATTTCAATTTAGTTGCAAAACCAAAGTTTTGAAGCATTGCCAAAATCAGGCAGGCCTTTTAGTGCAATAGACACTGAGTACTGTGTTTGTGAACAATGTTGCCTCTATAATCAGGAACGTTGACAATGACCTCTCATTCTGTGCAATATAAATTTACAAAATTGGAGTGAATGAGTTGTCTAATGAGAGATTGGGCTGAGGAGAGAGCAATCCTGTTAAATTGTGTAGGATTCTGAGTGTTTTCTCTGATTGGAGGACGGTGTCAGCATAATAGTTTGGCCATTTAGGTCTAAAATTATCAGAATTTTCTTTGCCACGACATTTAAAATTTTTGAATTCTTAGTGGAAGTTTGTGGATGCTCTGACATTGAAGTAAATTTAAGGTTAATACTGCAAAAAACTTTCGGCCTAGGGAATTGAATATATAATTGAATAGCAACTCTGGGTAGGGTCAGTTATGACACCATGCAGTTCATGTGACTTTGTGGCTTATTCCTACTTGCATGGGAACACATTGTAGGCAAATTTATGAAAATGAAAATGAAAATAATAACTCCTAAAGCAGTTTGCAGAGGAGAAATGTTTGGGACAGAGCAAATAGCTGAGGGGCTCGAGCAGCATTGGTGAAGCGAAGGAAGGCCGCCCCCCCCCCCCCCCCCCCCCCCCCCCCGGAACATGGACGAGATTTGTTGAAGTTTCAGGATGAGATCCTGCTTCAAGACTAAGAGCGTAGAGGGAAGATAACTGGTCTGATGAGTTCTGCAAGAATTCCTCCGGACAATGCTCTCGACTCAAACATCTTCATAGAAACTAGAATGTTTGCTGATGGTTGTAGTGTTGAACTCTTTTCGTGACTCCATGGAAAATTAAGTATCACAAGCCTGCCTTGAACAAGTCGTAAACAACATTCAGGCACGCACTGCTAAATGCCAAGTAACAATTTTAAAAGACTTTTGGATAGATCTATAGATATAAAGGATTTGGAGGCTATGGGCTAAATGCAGGCCCAGTATGCCAATTTGATCGACATGGCTCAGCCGCCCCATCAGCTTCGGGGCACCTGTACCCACGTTCACCATTGCATACTTGGATCAACCTTGCTGAAGGGGAACCTGCGGAAAGTGACTGGGCTGGATAGCTTCTCTGGCTGAGTTATCAGAACTTGCACGGATCAGCTAGAAAAGGGTATTCATGGATACCCTTAACCTTACTCCAATCTAAAGTTCCCACCTGTTGTAAGAATACCACCATCATCCTTGTGTCAAAGAAAAATAGGGTGGCATGTCTTAATAATGTTGTTCATGTGGCTCTGACATCCATCAGTCGGATTAGGTTTATTATTGTCACGTGTACCAAGGTACAGTGAAATGCTTTGTATTGCATGCTGTCGAATTCAATCAGAGACGTTACATATAGACAAGTCAATCTCTAGTACAAAAGGTACAGTAAAGGGGAGGATACAGAGTGCAGAATATAGTTTTCAGCATTGTAGTGTACCTGTTCCAGAAATAAAGTCCAATGTCCAAAATTAAGTAAAGGTGAATCGGACTGTACCTAAGCTTATGGAAGCCTAATAAGAGAAGGGAAGAAGTTGTTCCCGAGTCTAATGGTGCGTGCTTTCAAGCTTCTGTGTTTTCTGCCCAGTGGCAGCAGGGAGAAGAAGGAATGACAGGGATGGATAAGATCTTTGATAATGTCAGCTATGTTCCCGTGCAGTGTAGATGGAATCGGTGGTAAGGGTCTGTGTGATGGACTGTCCGTCATCATGAAGTGCTTCCAGAGGCTGATCACGGAGCACATCAACTCCAGCTTTCCAAGCAGCCTGGATCCACAGCAATTTGCTTACCACCACAACAGATCCATGGCAGATGCCATCTCCCTGGCTCTACACTAATCCCTGGAACATATGGATAACAAGGAGACCCATGTTAGACTTCTACTTATTAATTGCAGCTCAGATTCAACACCATTATTCCAACCAAACTAATTTTCAAATGCCTGAACCTTTGACTTAGCATCCCCCTCGGCAACTGGATCCATAACTTCCTGAGCTATCGACCTGCAATCAATAAGGATAGGAGACAAAACACCACAATAATTCTCAACACTGGTGCCTCAAAAGATTGGGTTATTGACTCTTACTCTATGACACTATACTATCCTACTTACTATACTTTGGGGTGGAACAGCGGTAGAGTTGCTGCCTTACATCGTCTGCACGGAGTTTGTACATTCTCTCTGTGACTACATGGGTTTTCTCTGGGTGCTCTAGTTTCCTCACGCATTCCAAAGACATACAGGTTTGTAGGTTAATTGGCTTCTGTAAATTGTCCCTGGTGTGTAGGATAGAACTTGTGTTCAGGTGTTTGTTGGTCATCACAGACTCAGTGGACCAAAGGGCATGTTTCCACACTGTTTCTCCAAACTAAACTCCCTAATAGAACTGTGTGGCCAAATTTTGCTCTAACCTCATTTGCAAGTTTGCAGATGACACACCACAGAGAGTAGTGAACGGAACACAGTCCGTCCCTTCCCTTCTCCCCAATGCCGCCACCCCCATCGATCATTATGCACTTCAAGCTGCCTCAGGAAAACAGCCAACATAAGCAAGGACCACTTGGAACTGGTGGCCAGGGGTGGTGGTAAGTACTGCCAGGGTTGGCGCTGGAAACAAACAATAAAGGCATTGAAAAGGCTTTTAGATAGGCACACAAATATGCAGGGAATGGAGAGATATGGATCATGTTCAGGCAGTGGGTATTGGGCCGAAGGGCCTGTTTCAGTACTGCACTTTTCTATGTTCTGTGCTCTATGTTCATTCACTCCACAATTATTTTCTGTTCTCCCCTCTCTGATCAGGCAGATGATATAAAAGCTTGAAACCACATATCACCAGCTTCAAGAATAGCTTTTTCTTTGCTATTATTATCAGACTCTTCATTGCACCTCTCCTATCAAAGGATGAATTTCCAATCTTCCAATTTGCTTCATGGCAGCCGTGAATCTTTGATCTGCACTTTTTCTGTCACTGTCATACCCATTTCCTGCGGTTTTTCTTTTGCATATGCTCCAATGTGGTACGACTTGTCTGACTAGCATGCAAACACAAGTTTAGAACTATGTCTTGGAACACATGAAAAAAATAAACCAATACCAAGCTATCAGCATGTGCACCATTTTATTGCACAACTTATTTCTTCATTCAAGTCAAGTCAATTTTATTTGTATAGCACATTTAAAAACAACCCACGTTGACCAAAGTGCAGTACATCAGTGCAGGTACTAAAAAAGAACATACAATGGCACACAAACATAACAACACATACATAAACAGTTCACAGCGCCCCCTCTGAGGGCCTCAAATGCTTGGGAGTAGAAATAGGTTTTGAGCCTGGACTTAAAGGAGTTGATGGAGGGGGCCGTTCTGATGGGGAGAGGGATGCTGTTCCACAGTCTAGGTGCTGCATCTGCAAAAACGCGGTCACCCCTAAGCTTAAGCCTAGACCGCGGGATAGTCAGTAGCCTCAAGTCGGCCGACCTGAGGGACCTGCAGATAGAGTGGTGGGTTAGAAGATTTTTGATATGGGGGGGGGGGGGGGGCCCGTTTAGGGCTTTGTATGCGAATAGCAGGAGCTTGAAGTTGATACTGTACTGGTAGCCAGTGGAGAGAGGCCAGAATCGGGGTGATGTGATCCCTTTTACGGGTACCCGTCAGGAGTCTCGCTGCGGCGTTTTGGACCAATTGCAGGCGGGACAGGGATGATTGGCTGATCCCAGTGTATATGGAGTTGCAGTAGTCTAGGCGGGAGGAAATGAATGCGTGGATGATTTTTTCAAGGTCGTCAAATTGGAGGCATGGTTTGATTTTAGCTATGGTACGAAGCTGGAAGAAGCTGGCTTTTACCACAGCGTTGACTTGCTTGTCAAACTTTAATGCAGAGTCAAATATCACGCCGAGGTTTTTGACATGCGGTTTGACTAGGGAGGATAGGCTTCCAAGGCTGCCTGTTATCGTTTTGATGGAGTCGTGAGGGCCGAATAGGATGACCTCAGACTTGCTCTCGTCTAGTTGAAGGAAGTTCTGTGCCATCCAACATTTTATGTCCTCAAGGCAGTGCATGAGGCTGATTAAATTTGACCGGTTGTTGGGTTTCAGGGGGAGATAAAGCTGTGTGTCATCCGCATAGCAGTGGAAAGAAATGCCGTGCCCTGAATGATTTGGCCGAGGGGGAGCATGTACAGAGAGAAGAGAATGGGGCCTAGGATGGAGCCTTGTGGAACCCCGCAGGAGAGGCTAGCTGGGGAAGAGGAATAATTTGTGTAAGAAAGTCATAAGAAGAAACATAACGGATTTGATGGATATGTGAAAGAATATGTTGGTCGACTACAAGGGGAAAGAGAAGGAAATGTCAGTGAAAGAATAACTATTCTGGGAACTGGTAAGTCCCCTCTAGGTTGAATAACTTTGTTCTGGTCATAATAAGGAAGTGTGATTTTTGAGGACTGAGTAACACAAGATCATAAGTTTGCACCTTGTTGGAATTCAGTTCTATCCATGATGAAAGTAAACTAAACTAAAAGATCTCTTAATTGCTTTATTTTGTCCTTGTGATATGATGCAACGCAAGGCATCCTTAATGTGAAAATAAGACATGTTCACTGGAATTACTGTGTGGGGTTTACTAATGCATGGTTTACTGAAACTATTAGTTTACTTACTAATGATGTAATGGGCAGATGTCATCACCAATCCACCTGTCAGAAAGTTAAGGTTTGGACTTTTTTTCTTATTTAAGGTACATCCCAATCCTTGGACAGGCCTTGGTTTAATAAGTAAATTCTTCAGTAATACACATAAGCTATTTGTCATATGAAAACATAATATTTCAAGTCAAGATTAGTTCATTGACCAATAGGGTGAAGTACAGATACAATGACTCGGTAAACGCACAAAATGGCGGCACTGCCCTAGCAGCTGCCGCTCACCTGCGGTCCATTTGTCTTTGTGTTTTTGTTGTTTTTTTTGTCTTAGTTGTAGTTGTGATGTGGTGTTTTGTGTTTGTGTACTATGTGTGTATGTGGGGGGGAGGGGGAAACTAACACTGTAAATATGTGTCCCTTCCGAACGGAGACCCGACCTTTGTTTTCTGGGCCGTGTCTCCGTTCCTGCTGCGGCCTACCATCGGCCCAACTCCTGGAGCTGTCAGCCTCCATCGGACTTACCATCCAAGTCCGTGGATCGGACTTGCCATCACCGGAGCCGGCCGTCTTCGGAGGCTGCGGGAGCGGCTGCGACTTGCCTTAGGTTCGGGCCGCGTGGATTCCGACATCGGGAGCTCCGGCAGCGGCAGCATGTTCGCCCACCCCGGATCGCGGGGCTTGGGGCGCGGACATTTCACCGTCCGGCGCGGCCTAAGATGGCCGCGGGATATTTCTCTGCTGGGCGGGGGTTTCAATGTCGGGAGCCACGACCGCCCCGACGTGCAGCAACAGCGGCAGCGACAGCGTGTTCGCCCGCCCCGGATCGGACTTATCATCAGCGGAGCCGGCCGTCTTCGGAGGCTGCGGGAGCGGCTGCGACGCGACGCGCCTTGGGCTTGGCCCGCTGTGGACCGTCCGGTGCGGCCTGCAACCACAACAACCTGACCGCGGGCGAGGACAGCAGGAGAAGGGAAAGACATTGTGGCCTTCCATCACAGTGAGGAGAGAGAGGACTGGAGGAGACTCACTGTGATGGATGTTTCTTTGATGGATGTTTCTTTTTTGTGTGTTTTTGGGGTTGGGTGGTTTGAGTGCCTGTTTGATGCTTTTATTGTTGGACTGTGTTTTTGGGGGTTTTGGGGTGTGTGATTTGAATGCCTATTTAATGCTTCTATTGTTGGACTGTGTTTTGGGGGGTTTTTGGGGTTGGGTAATTTGGGTGCCTGTTTAGTGCTTTTATTGTTGGACTGTGGGTGATTGAATTAACATTTTGTTCAAGATGGCCGCGCCGTTGTGTTTGGCTGCCTGCCACTGTATGTTTCTTTTTTTTCCTAGTCAGATGTGCAGCACTTTGGTCAACGTGGGTTGTTTTTAAATGTGCTATACAAATAAATTGACTTGACTTGACTTGACAAAAACACACTTAAACATAAATGATACATCATTTATACCCTAGTTCTCCAAGACAGTGAAAAGAAAAAGACTGCAAAAGAAAACAACACAATTTTTAGTTTTAGAGATACAGCGCAGAAACAGACCCTTCGGCCCACCGACCAGCAACCCCCGCACATTAACACTACCCTACACACACTAGGGACAAATTACACTTATACCAAGCCAATTAACCTACATGCCTGTACGTCTTTGGAGTGTGGGGGAAACCGAAGATCTCGGAGAAAACCCACGCGGTCACGGGAAGAACCATATAACAACTACAGAACGGAAACAGGCCCGTTCGGCCCTACCAGTCCAAGCCAACCACTCTCCCTGACCTAGTCTCATCTACCTGCACTCAGACCATAACCCTCTAATCCCCTCTTATCCATATACCTATCCAATTTACTCTTAAATAATAAAATCGAGCCTGCCTCCACCACTTCCACCGGAAGCCCATTCCATACAGCCACCACCCTCTGAGTAAAGAAGTTACCCCTCATGTTACCCTTAAACTTTTGTCCCTCAATTCTAAAGCTATGTCCCCTTGTTGGAATCTTCCCCACTCTCAAAGGGAAAAGCCTACCCACGTCAACTCTGTCCGTCCCTCTCAAAATTTTAAAAACCTCTATCAAGTCCCCCCTCAACCTTCTACGCTCCAAAGAATAAAGACCCAACCTGTTCAACCTCTCTCTGTAGCTTAAGTGCTGAAACCCAGGCAATATTCTAGTAAATCTCCTCTGTACCCTCTCCATTTTACAACTCCGTACAGACAGCACCCGTACTCTGGATTGAACCCAGGTCTCTGGCACTGCAAGTGCTGTAAGGCATCAACTCTACCGCTGCACCACCGTGGACGCTCTGCAGTGCACATAAGTGCAAACACAATTTGAAAACAAATCCATGGTAGTGCAAGAGGTGGCCTTGTAGGGTTCCATTGCTGAGATAGGAATAGACAATAGGTGCAGGTGTAGGCCCTTCGATCCAGCACTGCCATTCACCGTGATCGTGGCTGATCATCCACAATCAGTATCCCGTTCTTGCCTTCTCCCCATATCCCTTGACTCATTAAGAGCTCTATCTAACTCTCTTGAAAGCATCCAGGGAATTGGCCTCCACTGCCTTCTGTGGCAGAGAGTTCCACAGCTTCACAACTCTGAGTGAAAAAAAATTCCTCATCTCCGTTCTTAATGGCCTACCACTTATTCTTAAACTGTGGCCCCTGGTTTAGGATTAGAGTTGTGTAGGTTAGTTCAAGAGTCTGATGAACGTAGCTGTGACCAGGCAATGAGTCAAGATACTTCGGCATTGCATCAATAGACACTTCAGGTATTCGGTGACATGCTGAAGTTCTGTAAACCTTTAAGAATATCAAGGCACTGGTGCTCTTCATGAGAATACGTGCTGGGCTCAGGACAAGTCCCTGAAATGTTAATGCTCAGAAATTTGAAGATGCTAACTCTCTTCACCTCTAGCAGCCAATGAAAAAATCATGTCATCTCCTGATTTCCCCTTTCTGAAATCAATGATTAGATCATTGGTTTCGTTGACTATGAATGCGAGGTTGTCGTTGCGACACCAGTTGCTCTATCTCTCTCTCGTACACGTTGACCCATCAACTCCTGTGGTTCGGCCAACAACAGGGGAGTCGTCACCGAATTTACTGATGGCATTGGAGGTGTGCTTATCCATGCAGTCATTGGTGTAAAGAGCAAAGAGTAGGGGATGAAGCACGCAGCCTTAAGGTGCACCTGTGTGGAGTTTAGTGAGGAGAAGATATTGTTACCTATCCGCACTGAGGTCTGTCGACTTTTTTTAAACATTTATGTTAAAGTCAAGGTTCTAGTTTCAAAGGGAAGTACAGAAACCCAGGTCTTGGAGCTTGGTGGAGTTTGGTGGGGAGATTGTGTTGAACGCCAGGCTGTAGTTGATAAACAACAGCCTATTGTATGTTTTCCTGTTATCCAGATAGTCGAGCACAGAATGTAGAGCTAGTAAGATAGTATCTGCTTTTGACTTGTGCCAGTAGGCAGTGAAGCAGATGTAGGCTATTTCTGAAGCACGAGTGGATTTGTGCTGTACTGGGCTTCTCGAAGCAATTCATTGTGGTGGACGTTAATACTACTGGACGGTGGTTATTGAGGCAAGTCACCAGGCTCTTTGTGGGCAACAGTACAATAGATGCCCTTTTACTTTTAACACGCCGTGTCCATATTTTAACGATAGAGTCGCAGAGTAATTGAGTCATACAGTGCAGAAACAGATCCTCTAGCCCAACTTGTCCATGCTGACCAAGTTGGCCCATCTGAGCTAGAACCATTTGCTCGCATTTAGCCCTCATTCCTCTGAACTTTTCCTAACCATGTACCTGTCCAGCTATCTTTTACATGCTGTTATAGAACCTGCCTTAACTACCCTAACTGGCAGCTTGTTCCATATACCCTCCAACCTTTGAGTGTAAACGTTCTCCCTCAGACTCCTATTAAATCTTTCTCCTTTCACCTTAAACTTATGTCCTCTGGTTCTTGATTTCCTTACCCAGGTTAAAAGACAAATCTATCCCTCTCATGATTTTATACAAGGTCACCACTCAGCCTCCTGTGCTCCAGGGAATAAATTTCTAGCTTGCCCACTTTTCCCTATCGCTTAGGTGCTCAGGTCCTGGCAACATCCTCGTAAGTCTTCTCTATACTCTTTCCAGCTTAATGACATCCTTTCTGTAGCAGGATGACCAAAACCAAACACAATATTCCACAGGAGTCTGAGTCTCTACCTGAAGTGTCACCTATTCCCTTTCTCCAGAGATGCTGTTTGACCCGCTGAGTTACTCCAGCTTTTTGTGTCTATCTTCGGTTTAAACCAGCATCTGCAATTCCTTCCTACACAATGCTCACATGCGGCCTCACCAACCTGTGTGAACAGCTGCAAATATAACATTGCAACTTCTATGCGCAATACCCTAACTGATGAAGGCCAATGTACAAAATCCTCCTTTACCACCCTATCTACCTGTGATTCTACTTCCAGGGCACTGCTAGAGCTTTCTGCCATACAGCATTCCCCAGGGTCCTACCGTTCACTGTGAAGGTCCTGCCCTGGTTGATATCCCAAAATGGAACGTCTTGCACTTATCTACATTGAATTCCATTCGCCATTCCTCGGCCCATTCGCCCAATTGATCAAGAATCTGCTGTCATTTTCAGTAACCATCTTCACTGTCTATGTCAGTATTGTCTGCAAAGCTTATTGTCTGCATGCCATGTATATTCTCATCCAAATCGTTGATATAATCCACAACATTAAGGCCCAGCATTAAGGCCTCTCGTCTGAGAAACAACCTATAACCATCACCCTCTGGTTCTTTCCACAAAGCCAATTCTGTATCCAGTTAGCTGGATCTGCCATAAAATCTATCCTTCTAGAGGAGCCTACCATGTGGAACCTTATCAAAAGCCTTGCTCCAAATAGGCAACATCTATGGTCTTGTCCTCGTCAATCTCTTTGGCTACTATAATAAAGCAAAATCAATTTTGTATGACACAATCTCCCACTGCTGATTATCCCTAATCAACCCCTATCTATCCAAATGTAATTACATATTATCCCTCAGAATCCTCTCCAATAACTTGCCTGCCACAGATGTCAGGCTCACTGGTCTAACGTTCCCAGGTTTTTCTTAGCAGCCCTGAATAAATAAGCGCATCACATTAGCCACCGTCCAACATATTCCCGCATCGCACGCATGTTGAACTCTGATTCGTACATTTCACCCTGGGCTCTTGCAATTTCTTCTCTAACTACTCGCAGTCTACCCAGGAGATTTGTCTACCTTCATACACCGCAGGACATCAGACCCAGAACATCCTCAACCGTAATGTGGACTTTGCTCAAGACTGGGGGCAATTTTACAGAGGTCATTAATCCTTTGGGATGCGGGAAGAAACCAGATCACCCAGAGGAAAGTCACACACTTGCGGAGAAGGTGCCAGCTCCACATAGACAGCACCTAAGGTCAGGATTGAACCCAGGTCACTGGCTATGTGCGGCAACAGCTGTGCCACTCTGCTGTCCCTGTTTTTACTTCCCGTTTCATTAGAATGAACATGTTTGCAGTAATGGACATGACCTTTAGTCATTCATGGAAACAAGCCTTCATTACTTTGCTCTCTTTTACACAAAGTCCTTTGCAATGTTACCTCAAGGGTTGTTTACCTTGTAAAAGATAATTCACTGACATTTTTAAAATCTAAGGTACAAGCTTTGTAGGTGGAAATAGTTTATAATTCTAAGTTCGCTGCTGTAAGAATTGCAGAAACACAAAATCTAGGTTATTTTATGATTTGTGCTGACAACACTGCAGGATTTAGAAAGGGAACTGAAAATTGTACTCGTGCTTACTGATAACATTTCCAGGGAAAATAGACTTGCAGGTTCAGTGTAATGGTATGTTAGGAAACTGCTGCCTTAGCTCCAGTTACAGGGTTCAGTCCTCCAATGCTTTCTGTTTAGAGTTTATATACTCCCAATGACTGCTTGGGTTTCCTCTCCCCTCTCCCATTAGGCAAAGGTATGGAAGTGTGAAAATGCACACCTCCAGATTCAGGGAAAGTTTCTTCCCAGCTGTATTAAAGACAACTGAATCATCCTACCACAATCAGAGAGCAGTCCTGAACTACCATCTACCCCATTGTTGACCCTCGGACTATCCTTATTCGGACTTTGCTGGCTTTACCTTGCATTAAACATTATTCCCTTATCATGTATCTATATATTGTAGATGGCTCGATTGTAATCATGCCTTGTCTTTCTGCTGACTGGATAGCACACAACAAAGGCTTTTTCACTGTACCTCGGTCGGTACACCTGACAATGACATCAATTGAAACTGGATGCCATGGTTTCCTCTCATTTTCCAAAGACGTGAAATTGATAGGTCAATCGATCTCTGGAAATTTTCTCTTTATGTCTGAAAATGGTGGAACTTGTGCAAGTTGATGGGGAAATGTGTACAGAATAAAATGGCGTTAATTGGGTGTTTGATGGTTGGTATGGACTCTGGGTGAAGGGCCGTTACTGTGCTGTGTGACTTCAGTAATGAGAAGTAATGGCAGGAATGAGAAGACTCTGAGAATGAAGTTTGTCTCTGAGTATGCCAGATGTTACCTGTGGAAGAGCTAGGGATTCGTGCACATAAGAATGGAACGTGGAGAAATTGAGGCAGAAATTGAGAAATATTAAGGGGGATAATGCAATTAAGTTTTACTGAAAGCTCCCCAGCAACAAAGGTGTATCCATTGTAATTCCAGTGTGGACAATGTCCTTCTACTTTCCACAGTTGGTTGGTTAATTAACTGCTGTAAATTGCCTCAAGTGTGTAGGGTAGAAGTGGAATATGGGGGAAGTTGATGATGAAGTGCAATTAGTTTTAATGAATATTTGAAGGTTGTCATGGCCTTCGGAGATGTAATGAAAGGAAGTGGGTTGTCGTTGTGGTCTCCCCTCCAAGACCACCTCCCATGAATCCAACTCCGTTCCCAGGACAGAGCCAGCCTTCCTGATGAGTTTGTTGATCCTATTGGTGTCCGCGGCCTTCGCCCTGCTGGCCCACACACAATAGCGAAGAAGATGGCACTGGCTACTACCAATTGGTAGAACATCTGCAGCATCTTACTGCAGACGTTGAAGGAGCAGAGCCTTCTCAAAAAGTACAGCCCTTCTCTGTCCCTTCTTGTACAGGGCTTCAGCGTTCCTGGACCAGTCTAGTTTACGGTCCATGTCCACTCTAAGGTATTTGTACTCCCTGGTAAACTGCACATCCACACCATTGATGGAGATGGGACAGGGGAGTTCCTCCTCCTAAAGTCCACCACTAACTCCTTAGTCTTGCCGGTGTTGAGCTGCAGGTGATTCAGCCCACACCACTCAACAAAGTCATTGACTACACCTCTGCATTCATCTACCCTCCCCTCACTCATGCAGTCCGCAATTGCAGAGTCATCTGAAAACTTCTGCAGGTGGCAGAAGTCCGAGTTATATCTGAAGTCCGAGGTGTGGATGGTGAACAGGAAGGGGGAGAGAGGATCATCCCCTGTGGGGCCCCTGTGTTGCTCACCACCATGTCCGAGACACAGTTCTATAGCCTAACATATTGTGGTCGTCCAGTCAAGTAGTTGGTGATGCAGGACACCAATGGAGCATCCACCCACATCTTTGTCAGTTCTTGGTAATGGTCAATTGTAATGTTGTTTTTTATCAATCAAAGGCACAAATATTCCACAGAGTAATACGTAGTTTTATTCAAACCACTGCAAACTTTGCCTTTGTGGCTTAACTTTAACTGTGATAAAAGAAGTCTTGCTTATTTTATGGTTTACTGCCCCAACAGCTTGATTAAACGATAGATGGGGTGAATTTTACTGCTATTTTCTATCAAGAAAAATTCGACACCATTCAACTAACATTATTTATTTGTCATTGAATAGGCCCGTGTTTTGTACAGCTTCGCAGCTGAACCTGGAAACAATGAGCTGACAGTCCAAGAAGGAGAAATCATCACTATTGGCAATCGGGTAATTCTATTTCTAATAATTTTCTTTATTTTCCTTGGTTTCTTTGAAAAACATTTTTTAACAACTGAGGCAACGAAAGCATAAGTTCCTGTGACACATTTCCACTAAAGAAGTAGTTATTCTCATCTCTCTTGCCATGAAACTGAGTTTTGATGTTATTAATAACTTGTTGTTTTTAAGTCTACCCTTTTTGGATTACAGAGACTGTACGTTCAGCCTGGTAATTCTGTTGTCTGAAGAAGGGCCTCGGCCCGAAAAGTCACCCATTCCTTCTCTCCAGAGATGCTGCCTGTTCCGCTGAGTTACTCCAGCTTTTTTGTGTCTAACCTCTTGTTTGACTTTACTGTCAGTAAAAAGTCATACTTTGCTGACAACTGCTGCCCTGTGTTGCACCTTGCATGTTATAAATGTTTTTCAGCATCAGGAAATGGGAAACATATAGCATATAGCAAGTAAAAATTAGGAACAAAACAAGACTTTGTCCAAGATCGGGTAATACATTTTGCCTGTACATAGGATGTTGTTGGAAGATAGAGGCTGGCAAGGAGGACTTTGAAATTTGTGAAATCAAGAGTTTGTGACAAAATATAGATTTGGCATTATTTCCTTTCTATTTATTGAATTGAATTGAATTTATTGTCATTCAAAATGAATTGAACGAAAATAATTCGCCACGCAGCCACAACAGTACAAAGTAAAAGACACAAGACACACAATTTTAACACAAACATCCATCACAGTGACTCCTCCAGACACCCCTTCACAGTGATGGAAGGCAAAAAACAATTCTTCTCTCTACCCCCATGCTTCTCCCATGGACAGATAGTTCGACTTCTGCCGAGGCGACCAAGGCTCCCGACTCGGGCAAGGAGATGGAAGGTCCCGCGGCCGAGCCATACCAGGCGATGGAAGGCCCCGCGGCTGAGCCGCGCCGGAAGGCCCCGCGAATATTGTGTGCCTTGTGTCTTTTACTTTGTACTGTTGTGGCTGTGTGGCAAATGATTTTCGTTCAATTCATTTTGCACAATAAATGAAAAAAAGAGAAAAAGCCAAACAGACTGCCGGCGAGCCAGAACTTAAATGATTTTTTAAAAAGAAAAGAAACCTTTGCTGTTAAATCAAAGATTGTTGCCATTTGGATGCACGCTACTGCAGCATTTACGTGATGGAACAGATTCTACAGAGAAAATTGTATGACCTGTCATTAAGTTGGAAAGGACGGAGAAGAGATTCACCAGGATGTTTTCTGGGCTTGCAAGGACTTTTTCTTTGACGCGTCGGGACTGAGAGGTGACCTTATTGAGGTGTACAAGTTCATGAGGAGCATGGATAAAGTGAACACACAGTCTTTATCCCAGGGTAGAGGATTCTAAAGCTTGGCAGCAAAGGCTTCAAGTGAGAGGGAAGAGGTTAGAAGGGACCTTGGGGGCAATTTCTTCACTCATGCCTGGAAAGAGCTTCCAAAGGAAGCGAGAGCAGTGGATAAAATAGTGCCTTTTCAAAGTTGTTTAGACAGATCTGGATAGGAAGGGTTTCGAGGTCCTTGGGCCAAAATGCAGGCAAATGGGGCCATCCTAATATGCCAACTTGATCGGCATGGATAAGATAGGGATGAAGAGCCTGCTTCCATGCTGTACAGCTCTATAGCCCTTTTTTTGCCTCAGAGAAACTTTGTGATTTGCACCCTAATTAGCAATTGGTTTTGTCATTGCCAGAACCAAGGAATAGAGCTGGCTTTTCAGAATTTCTGACATGTGTTTCTATCCTGTCAACTGAGGAAATGGTATTTAAGTTGAGCAATGGTAAAAGGGGACAAGTTGATTAAAATGTAAACACAAAAAAAAAGATGCAGTAGGAATGAAATGAAAACAAAATGCTGGAAATATTCAGGTTGGGTAGCAATGTGGAGAAGGAAACAGTTAATGTTTCAGGTCAATGGTTTGTCCTCAAACAGAGGGTTTCTTCCATTTTAGCTTACTTCATTGGATGCACACTGTGTTCTTCCCTACATTTGAAGAAGCCAAATTGGGTGGCTGCCTTGCGGAATACCTTTGTTCAGTCCACAAAGCTGACCCTGACCTTATCAAATGCCTCTCATTCCAATTCAGCATTCATTTTCCATGGAACTATGTTTTGGGCTTTGTGCATTGTTACAGTAAAGCCTTATATAAGCTGTACACCTTTCATTTAAGCATATTACAACCCTCTGGATTTGCTGTGTAGGAAGGAACTGCAGATGTTGGTTTAAACCAAAGATAGACACAAAAAGCTGGAGTACCTCAGTGGGTCAGGCAGCATTTCTGGAGAAAAGGAAAGGGTGACGTTTTGGGTCGAGACCTTTCTTCAGACAGAGTCAGGGGAAAGGGAAACAAGGGGTAGTTATAGAGAGGTATAAAACAAATTAATGAAAGATATGCAAAAAAGTAACGATGATCAAGGAAATGTGGAGCCCACAATGGTCCATTGTTGGCTGTGGGTTAGGTGATTACGAGTTATACAGACAATGAAATGTAACAGGGTGACAGTGATACTAGTGCGACAACTAGGTGGGGGAGGGACAGAGAGAGAGAGGGGATGCTAGGGTTACTTGAAGTTAGAGAAATCGATATTCATACTGCTGGGTTGTAAACTGCCCAAGTGAAATATGAGGTGCTGTTCCTCCAATTTGCAATTTGGACTTGCTGCTGAATTCAAGAACGTTAGCGAGCCAGCCTCTTCAGTATATATATAACCAGCTCTGCAGCTCAACCTGCTGAGTATTTCCAGGTTAATTATGTGTTTCTCCTTATTTTTTGTGTTCCAATGTCCATGGAAAATAGTTTCTGCCTACGATTGTCGATCCATCATTCATTTTATAGACTTTAATGCATTTCTCATAATTCAAAGGAATATGCCCCTTGTTTAATTGAATTTTAGTTTGACTGGTATTCCTTTGAAATTATGTAATTTAGTCCTGTAATTCTGATAAATGCTGAAAAACCAATGTCTCTTTCATGTGATTCATTGTTTAGAATTTACATTGCTGTAGTTGCAGTCAATTCATTTCATACAACTGCAGCAAAGGTTCCATGCCTTCTTTACTCCAGCCTTCTGCAGAGACTGTTCCCACTGCAACTCCCTGGTTAACTCACCCCTTCCCACCCAAACTACCCCCTCCCCAGGTACCTTCCCCTGCAACTGCAGGAGATGCAATACCTGGCCCTATACCTCCTCTCTCAACTCTGTCCAAGGACCCCGACAGTCCTTTCAGGATAGGCAGAGGTTCACTTGAATCACCTCAACTCATCTACTGCATCCGTTGGTGAAGGTGTGGACTCTTATACATTGGTGAGACCAAACGTAGACTGGGCGATTGTTTCGCTAAACACCTTCGCTCAGTTTGCCTGGGCATGCCTGATCTCCCAGTTGCCAAACAATTTAATTTCCCTTCCCACATTGACCTTTCTGTTGTGGCCTCCATTGTCAAAGTGAGGCCAAACCCAAATTGGAGGAACAGCACCTCCTATTTTGCTTGGGCAGCTTACAAACCAGCGGTTTGAATATTGATTTCTTTAACTTCAAGTAGCTCTTGCATCCCCTCTCTCTCCAACCAAGCTTCAAAGTCGTCTTGTTGAGTCTCATTGTCTGTAACTCATTTTTACCTAGGCCACAATGTCCTGTTTCCTTTATCATCATTACTTTTTTGCAGATCTTTCATTCATTTGTTCTATATCTCTCGTTTCCCTTTCCCCTGACTCTCAGTCTGAGAAGGGTTTTGACCCGAAACGTCAACTATTCCTTTTCTCCAGAGTTGCTGTCTGATCTGCTGAGTTACTCCAGTTTTTGGTGTCTTTTTTGAGGATTTGAATTTAGGAGCAAGGAGTTCCTACTGCAGTTGTACAGGGGCCTAGTGAGACCGCACCTGGAGTATTGTATGCAGTTTTGGTCTCCTAATTTGAGGAAAGACATTATTGCTATTGAGGGAGTGCAGCGTAGGTTCACCAGGTTAATTCCCGGGATGGTGGGACTGACATATGATGATAGAATTGGTCAACTGGGCTTTTATTCACTGGAATTTAGAAGGTTGAGAGGGGATCTTATAGAAACATATAGAATTCTTAAAGGATTAGACAGGCTGGATGCAGGAAAAATGTTCCCAATGTTGGGGGAGTCCAGAACCAGGGGTCACAGTTTAAGAATAAGCGGTAGGCAATTTAGGACTGCGATGAGGAAAAACCTTTTCACCCAGAGAGTTGTGAATCTGGAATTCTCTGCCACAGAAGGCAGTGGAGGCCAATTCACTGGATGTTTTCAAGAGAGAGTTAGATATAGCTCTTCAGGCTAAAGGAATCGAGGGATATGGGGAAAAAGTAGGAATGGGGTACTGATCAGCCATGATCATATTGAATGGCGGTGCTGGCTCAAAGGGCCGAATGGCCTACTCCTGCACCTATTTTTCTATGTCTTTGCCATTATCTTGTAGTTCTCTTAAATATAAAAGATAGCACTCTCTTCTCTGTCATTTTTCACTATTTTTGCACAGATCTTTAAGTATGATGCATGTGGATCCCATCAGGTCACTTAGGATCTCCTCTACTATTTTTCCACCAGTTAAAGTCATGAAAATCTTTTCTTTGTTCTAAAAGGAACAATCACACCATAACATTTCATTTGCCACAAATTGTTCCTGAATTAACTTAATTACTAACAGAAGGTATCACAAAATGCTGAAGTAACTCACCAGGTCAGGCAGCATCTCTGGAGAGAAGGAATGGGTGAGGTTTTGGGTTGAGACCCTTCTTCAGTCGTCTGACCCATTTGGAAATAGATACATGAAAATAAGTTCCTTGAGTGGGTCAAGGATTTTCTACCCTTTACAAAACTGCATGTTCTCACTGTAGACACGAAATGCTGGAGTAACTCAGCGGAACAGGCAGCATCTCTGGAAAGAAGGAATGGGTGACGTTTCAAGTCCCCAAAGGTCACCCCCCCTCCCTTCTCTCCAGAGATGCTGCCTGTCCCGCTGAGTTACTCCAGCATTTTGTGTGTATCTTTGATTTTAAACCTACATTTGCAGTTCCTTCCTACACATGTTCTCACTGTATTTGTGCACTACAGCTCTTCCTTGCAATTTCTCACTATGTGCTTTTTAAAAAGCCCACAATTCCATGCTGCACTAGTACAATCAACTTCTTGAATATTGCGTAAAATCTCTCCATGTGGCAACTTTTTAAATTTGTTTTGAAAATGTAAGTGTAATATACTCTCTGGCTCGCTTGTTACCACCCTGCCAGTTATGTTCTCACAAAGCAAAGCTATTATTAAATTTGGTAAATATAATCTCTCTTTAAAATATTGTTATCTTAGTCATTTGATTTTCCACTTTTATAATGGCTTCCAGTATTTGCTTCACAGTTGAACTTAAACATTTTGTTTTCTCTCCTCCTGTTATGAATAGCTGTATTACTTTTGCTTTGTCCCAATCCACTGGGACTGAGAATCTAGGGCATTTTTAGAAACTCAATATTGATATATCCGCTATCGCTTCAAACATCATTTTTACAAATTCAAGATGAAGGTTATCAGTGCAGGGATTTGTTAGCTTTTAGTTTGATTCATTTCTGTCCCTCTTTACTTATGTTAATGATGACATTCAGTCGTGGTTTCCCCTTATTCCTAGCCTGTTTTTGTGTCTTTTGATGTTAAAATGAGTACAAAAATATCATTTTCGTCTCTAAGCCATCTACTTATTCTGCAATATAATTTATCCTCGTCTACCATATAAATAGTCAATTCCCTGGTTTGTCCAAAATATTACTCAAGAAAACCCTCAATGTATTCTCTAAACATTTTCCAGGCTGCATTTGCAGATTGTTCAATTTATTTATGAATTAACTTCTTCCCAACAATTATTATGTGATCTTATTTTCAAATTCCTTTCTCTTGATCAAAACTATTGAATTGTACTGAGAGGTTTCACACATCAGAGATAAGGAACCAGAATTTCCATGTTTCATATTTCCACCCATTTTAATTCTGCCTTCTCAAGGGATCCATCCGCCTTGTCTACATTTAGAGTTTTAGAACATTTGTGTTTTTCTGCCTTTCAACCGCCCAATGTAAATGTGATTGTATTATGAATGCTTTGCTTTGAACTATTACCTTGGATTGAATCAGAGTATTCCTGACAATCAAATCACTAGACTCCAGTGATCTGGCAACATTGCCTAAAAAGAAGATCTCCTAAGCCCTTGCGCAAACGTTTTCAACTCTTTCATGATGGGCTCCAGTGTGGGTGTCTGATGATGTTCTGCTATTGTTGATGCTGTTGTTCTGCCCACCAGATTCAGGACCAACTTTTTCCCCTGCTGTTATAGGGCTCTTCAACGGACCTCTCAGATGCGGCGAATGAATTCCCACTCTTCCAATCTATCTTGTTGCAACTGCTGCGCTTTAAAAAAAGTCTGCAACGGTCAATTTCAATGGTCCCTGCAGCGCTGCTCACAGCCTGTGTTCTTTAAGAGGAAGTCCTCTATAACCAAACTCCATTTCAAAGAAGTGTGTAATAATGAGGGTTTACTGTACATTGCTGTGCAATGTGTAAAGCACATTGGTGTGCTTTCTTGGCCGCAGTATCAATGTAATTAGATCAGACAGATTGTTGGTGTTATTTACGCCTCGGACTTAAAGCTCTCGACCATCTCCATTTTAGCACCATTGATACTGACCGGGGTGTCTACTCCACCCCGCTTCCTGAAGTCGATCACTAGCTCCTTTATTTTGTTGACATTGATGGAGAGATTGTTGTCTTACACCATGTTACCAATATTTCCTTCCCTGTACTCTGCCCCATCATTGTTTGCAGTCTGGTCCACCGCAGGGATGTCATCTGCAAATTTGTAAATGGAGTTAGAGGAGAATCTGGGCACACGGTCGTAGGTGTATAGGAATTCTAGTGGCCTTGCGGCGTACCTGTGTTGTGAATTATCGTGGAGGACGTTTTTGTCACCTATCCTTATTGATTGAGGACTATGGGGCAGGAAGTAAAGAATCCAGTTTGGGGGGGGAGGGGGGGGGCTCTGTTTACTAGAATGATATCCAGTTCAAAGGGTATTGGCTACGAGGAGAGATTGGACAAACTTGTTTTTTCTGGGACAATGGAAGTTGTGGGGAGATCTGATACAAGTAGGTAAAATTATAAGAAGCATAGTTGGGGTAGATAGTCTAGGGTAGATAGTCTGGACCTATTTCTCAGGATCGAAATATCAAACACTAGAAGACATAGCTTTAAGGTAAGGGGAAAGTTTAAAGGAGATGTACCAGGCATGTTTTTACAGAGGCTGGCGAGTACCTGGAACGCACTGGCAGTGGTGGTGGTGGAGGCAGATATATGATAGTGGCTTTTAAAAGACTTTGGATAAGCACGTGGATATCCAGGGAATGAAGGGATATTAATTATATGCAGGCAGATAAGGCTTGGCCTAGGCATCATGTTTGACACAGACATTACGAGCCAAAGGGCCTGTTCCGGTGCTGTACTGTTCTATTAACAAAAGAAATAGGATGCAGAATTATTGTCCCGAGAAGCTGTTTCCCTCAGAAGAGAGTGCCTTAATTATTTTTAAATTGTGGAAGGATGGTGCATCCCCAGAGTAATTTTGACAGTGGGAATCAATGTGCCTGGTGGCATTGCTGAGTGATATTACTCTAATCTGTGATTCTGTAATCTTACGGCATTGCAAGTCCCTGCGTTGATTATTGTGATCATAACTTTGGCCATACAAATTAGGAGCAGGTCACTCAGTCCCTCTTGCCTCCTGTGCCATTTAATAAGATGATGGATGATTTGATAGTAACCAGAGCTCGTGGTTTACCTTTCACCTAGTGACCTTTCACCTCCTCGCAAATTGAGAATCTGTGTGTGTAGGAGGGAGCTGCAGATGCTGGTTTACACTGAAGATAGACACAAAATGCTGGAGAAACTCAGCGGGACAGGCAGCATCTCTGGATAGAAGGAATGGGTGATGTTTTGGGTCGTGATTAGAAACGTCACCCATTCCTTCTGTCCAGAGATGCTGCCTGTCCCGCTGTGTTTCTCCAGCATTTTGCGCCTATTTTGAGATTCTGTGTCTCAATATTACAACACGGCTTACACTACTCTCAGAGGAAGAGAGACTCATAACTGAAAGAAATCTCGCCTCTTTCTAAAATGTGTGACCACTTCTGCGTAAACCAATGTTTACTTCTCCCACTGGAAGAAACATTTTCTCCTCATCCACTCTTTCAAGATTCCTCAGAATTTTGTTTCTGTCACTACCAAAAATATTGAAATCTGGAAGCCTTTCAGTGTTTGATGGGAGATATAGAGCTTTAATGGACAGTAATTAATACTTTTTCAGCAAATGTGTGGTTACACATATGAAGTAATGTGATATTCTATAGGAACTTTGAAATTAGTTTTGACACCATGTTTTCTACTCAAGCACAGGCTGAGGAGAAATCTAGAATTGGTCTATGGTGGATTGGTAAAGACCTTAAAGGGAAGATAGACACAAAATGCTGGAGTAACTCAGTGGGTCAGACAGCATCTCTGGAGAAAAGGAATGGGTGATGTTTCAGGTCGAGACCCTTCATCAGACTGAGAGTCAGGGAGGGGTACACTGGAGGTATGGGACGGTACAGAACCTTATGGTCTTGTCAATGATTTAATCTTCTAGGCAAGCTATTATTATCGTGCACAATTACAGAAAACTCACACTTTTGCCCAAATTATCTGCAATGCTTTTTTGGTCTTTCAGCTTGGACGCAATTAAAGATTTATTATAAGGTAATAGTTTGTACCAATTGCTCAACAATTGTCTAAATGTGATTGCTCGAAGGTGGATTACCACAGTAGATAACATTTTATTTATTTATTGATATTTACAATTTATATTAATATATTAATATTTATAATATTTCTATATATTCCAAGTAACAGGTAAAATGACAAATTTGATATGATAAATTGGATATTTCCTTCAAGTTTAGTCTGTTTTTGGAACTGTTAGAGGTTAAAAGAATGAGGCTAATGGTATTAGGTTGGCATTAAGCTGCCTCTTGGCTGCCAAGTGCCACTAAAAATCGGACTCGACCATCTTACCTGTACACAATTAAAAAACATTCAAGTCATTAAATTGTTATGTATAGCTTATGCTTATTTTCAGGATGTAGGTGGTGGATGGTGTGAAGCAACAAATGCGCAGGGAATGACAGGACTTGTTCCCACAGACTATGTGGAAGTGAGTATTATCCTCTTAACACTTAAGTGTTGGCCCTTCTGCATGTATAGAAAAAATAATCACGTATAACCTCTATGAAATAAATAGTTGAAAGGATCATTTTAATGACATGGGATGTTTCATTGTTCTTTAGTATTTCATTGTCACTAAATGGGCGAGTAAAGGAGGTATCGCAATATTGTATGGATTGGTTCTCTGAGTCGATAATATTTGAGTATGGGCTGAAAAGATGGCACAAACACTATTTGCTAAAGTTGCAGACAATTACACTAAACGTGATAGTCTGTTCAGCTACCTTTGACATTCAATTACATTGCCTTTGCTGGTGCTGATGGTGGGGGGCTAAGATACATATGTGTATTTTTACATTACTGGAGAGCTTTTGAGGAACAAGATTATTATTCAGGTTTTTAACACTAATACACTGTTCTTAACAAAAATCTGCCCATCATGTGAAACCTTATAAATAACAGATATAAATTAGATAACTTCAAGACTGAAAGTCAAAAACCTTTTTCATGACAGACAAATGTTCATCGTTTTACCACCATTTTGGACACCAAAAATGTGACATGAAAACTCTGCCACATTTAGTCATGAATATTTAATTCATAAATAAACTTCATATGGCCTCTAATACACATTTATTTTGATAATGATCTAAGGAAGTATCTTCATCAATACCAGGAGAAAAATGCAGAATCATGTCTGGTATTCGAGGGGGGAGGTAAAGGGACAGGTGTTGCATCTCCTGCGGTTGCAGGACCAGGGAGTTTCGGATGGAACGGTCTCTGCGGAAAGCAGAAAGGGGTGGAGATAGGAACATGTGGCCAATAGTGGGATCCCGTTGGAGGTGGCGGAAATGTTGGAGGATAAATTGTTGTATTTAACGGCTGATGGGGTGGAAGGTGAGGACAAGGGGGACTCTATCCTTGTTACCATTGGGGAGGGAGGGGGAACAAGAGCGTAGCTGTGGGATATTGAGGAGACCCTAGAGAGAGCCTCATCTATAATGGAAGAGGGGAACCCCCGTTTCCTAAAGAATGAGGACATCTCCGATGCCCGAGTATGGAACACCTCATCACCTACGCAGATGTGGCGTAGACGGAGGAATTGGGAGTAGGGGATTTTACAGGAAACAGGGTGGGAAGAAGTGTAGTCAAGATAGCTGTGGGAGTCAGTGGGTTTGTAGTAGATGTCGGTCACTAGTCTGTCTCCTGTGATGGAGATGGTGAGATCCTGAAATGGTAGGGAGATGTCGGAGATGGTCCAAGTATATTTAAGAGCAGGATGGAAATTAGTGGTGAAATTGATGAACCTATACAATGTATTGTAACGTATGTTTTTCTTACGTAACGCGCGTCGCAGTGTCCATTCAGATAGATGCAGTATGATCAGGTGAATGAAGTAGAAACGGTATTTGCAATTTTATTGTTCCATGTGGTATCCATAAACAGAAAGGAATAAGAAATACGTGCACTTACTGTGCCATATTTGTGTATTCTGGTGTCATTTTCGGAAACTTGCCATCAATATGCTATCTTTTCTGGGTTTTTTTTGTTGATACTATGTTAGTCATTAACCCAATAAAGTGCTTGTCATCTTTTTTGAGGAAATTTGAAATTTGACCCCTTATGTCACATTATTGTGTGTCAGTATTGTAAAAATACACATATTACCCAAACTTGAAAATATGTCATTGGGCATAAATTATGGAATTCTGACCCAATAAATTCACTTCAAGTTTAGTCGTGTCAAATTTATTGTCATACTCTTGGGCCCAAACCTCTCCTGCATTGGTGCAGCACTCTGTCCTCTCTCCCCCACTCCCCTCTTCCCTCCTCCCCTCCCCTCCTTTTAAACTTTAAAATGTGAATAACTTAAAAAATATAACACCGATTTCAATAAAACTACTTGCATTATCACTAAAGTGACAATGGTGAGTAAAGTGGACCTAAAATTGTCGTGCTATCATGTACCGTTTTGGCTGAAGTTCAGTCACAAACAAGATAACAAACGAGAGTTTTAGTATATAGATATGCACACAAGCATAGTGATGTACAGGTATTGCGAACATCTTGTATCTTTCATAATGTATGTATAAAGTATACTTCAGAGAACTCTAGGGCTATTGAGTAAAGTTTAAGAGAGTAAGGGAAATTGGTTAGTTTCAAAAGCAATGATTAACTTTGAGTGATTAGCCTGCTGTTCTGTATGACATTGAACATTGTAAGATGATAGAGTCAATAAAATGATGAAATGCAAAAAAAACTCAATGCCGGAAATTCAGAATAAAACCAAATCTCAGCAGATAAGGCAGCCTGTGTCGAAAGAGAAATGGTGTTAATATGTGTAAGAAATGTAAGAAATACAACTTTTGTTTAGTTTAGAGATGCAGCGCGAAAACAGACCCTTCGGCCCACTGAGTCTGTGCCGACCAACGATCCCCGCACATTGACACTAACCTGCACACACTGGGGACAATTTTACATTTACATTTATACCAAGCCAATTCACCTACAAACCTGCACGTCTTTGGAGCGTGGAAGGAAACCGAACATCTCGGAGACAACTCACGCAGGTCACGGGGAAACCTACAAACTCAGTACAGACAAGTCACCTGTCAGGATTGAACCCGGGTCTCTGGCACTGTAAGGCAGGCAGTAGCTCTACTGCTACGCCACCGTGCTGCCTACTATTAATGTCTTGTGGCAAGGTACACCAGGATATAGATTGAAGCTGAAAGAAAAAAAGTTTGCATTTGTATATTGTGTCCTTTTTTGGGTTACTCCTTGTGCTTAACGGCAGTGAAATACTTTTAAAATACTCTGTTGTAAAAATATGATCATCAATTTGAGAGCATAAAACCCGCAGAAACATGAGTGTAATGATGCTCAATTTCGGTTTCTTTTAGTTGACTGAGCGATAAAAAATGGACCAGACTGGTAATTCTCCAGCTCTGCAAAGTAATTTTATATCCACTTGATGCTGCCGTTGGGACCAAAACACACCGCTTATATTGCAACACTCATTCAGTATGGATCGAAGTGTCAGGTCTAGTTTTTTTGTTCAAACGAAGGTGGTCACCCATCTGCTGTCAGCTGAGGTAGTAAAGCTGGGGACACAGTCAAAGGAAAGGGTGGAATATTTATTACATAGAAACACAGAAAATAGGTGCAGGAGGAGGCCATTTAGCCCTTCGAGCCAGCACCGCCATTCATTGTGATCATGGCTGATCATCCACAATCAGTAACCTGTGCCCAACTTCTCCCCATATCCCTTGATTCCACCAGCCCCCAGAGCTCTCTAACTCTCTCTTAAATTCATCCAGTGATTTGGCCTCCACTGCCCTTTGGCAGAGAATTCCACAAATTCACCACGCTCTAGGTGAAAAAGTTTCTTCTCACCTCAGTTTTAAATGGCTTCCCTTTTATTCTAAGACTGTGGCCCCTGGTTCTGGACTCCCCCAACATTGGGAACATTTTTCCTGCATCAGTCCTTTTATAATTTTATATGTCTCTATAAGATCCCCTCTCATCCTTCTAAACTCCAGTGAATACAAGCCTAGTCTTTTCAATCTTACCTCGTATGACAGTCCCGCCATTCCAGGGATCAATCTCGTGAACCTACGCTGCACTGCCTCAATTACAAGGATGTCCTTCCTCAAATTAGGAGACCAAAACTGTACACAATACTCCAGATGGGGTCTTACCAGGGCCTTATACAACTGCAGAAGAACCTCTTTACTCCTATACTGAAATCCTCTCGTTATGAAGGCCAACATGCCATTAGCATTCTTCACTGCCTGCTGTACCTGCACGGCAACTTTCAGTGACTGGTGTACAAGGACACCCAGGTCTCACTGCACTTCCCCCTTACCTAACCTGACACCATTGAGATAATAATCTGCCTCCTTGTTTTTGCCGCCAAAGTGGATAACCTCACATTTATCTATATTATACTGCATCTGCCCACTCACTCAACTTGTCCAGGTCATCCTGCAACCTCCTAACCTCCTCTTCGCAGTTCGCACTGCCACCCAGCTTTGTGTCATCTGCAAACCTGCTAGTGTTACTTCTAATTCCTTCATCCAAATCATTAATATGTATGGTAAACAGTTTCGGCCCCAACACCGAGCCTTGTGGCACTCCACTCGCCACTGCCTGCCAGTCTGAAGAAGGGTCTCGACCCGAAACGTCACCCATTCCTTCTCTCCCGCGATGCTGCCTGACCTGCTGAGTTACTCCAGCATTTTGTGAATAAATCGATTTGTACCAGCTTCTGCAGTTATTTTCTTATATTCTGAAAAGGACCCGTTTACTCCTACTCTTTGCTTCCTGTCTGCCAACCAATTCTCTATCCATGTCAACACCCTACCCCCTATACCATGTGCTCTAAATTTGCTTACCAATCTCCCGTGTGGGACCTTATCAACGGCTTTCTGAAAGTCTAGATACACTACATGCATTGACTCCACTTCATCCATTTTACTTGTCACATGCTCAAAAAATTCCAGAAGATTAGTCAAGCATGATTTCCCTTTCATAAATCCATGCTGACTTGGACTTATCCTTTTACTGCTATCCAAATGCACCGTTATTACCTCTTTAATAATTGACTCCAGCATCTTCCCCACCACCGATGTCAGGCTAACTGGTCTGTAATTCCCTGTTTTCTTTCTCGCTCCTTTCTTGAAAAGTGGGATAACATTAGCTATCCTTCAATCCACAGGAACTGATCGTGAATCTATTGAACATTGGAAAATGATCACCAATGCGTTCACTATTTCTAGAGCCACCTCCCTGAGTACCCTGGGATGCAGACCATCAGGACCTGGGGATTTATCAACCTTCAGTCCCATCAGTCTACCCAGGGCCGTTTTTACAGCATTATGGGCCCCCGGGCAAAGCAGTGTACTGGGGCCCCTACCGTTATTCTCCCCCACCCCCCTTTCCCTACCAGCCCCCCCCCCTGTCGTGCCGGCGAAAAGCACTTACCGAAAAGCACTTAGCGATGGACTTAGGGTGCTACATTGTTGCGAAAAGCACTTGCAGATCGCTGTGAGAAGCACATAGGGATGGAAAAGCAAAGTACTTAGGGAGCTAATTGTTGCTAAACAGATCGCTGTGAGAAGCACTTAGGGACCGTAAATGTTGCGAAAAAAGCACTTATTGAACCTACATTTTTAAAGTAGTATTTATTTATTGCAAGTCACTTAACATACACAGATCAGCATGGGGCCCCTATGCTCGTGGGGCCCCGGGCAAGTGCCCATCAGGCCCATGCGTTAAGACGGCCCTGAGTCTACCCAATACTATTTCTCGCCTAATGCAAATTTCTTTCAGTTCCTCTATCCCACTAGATCCTCTGTCCTTTAGTACATCTGGGAGATTGTTTCTGTCTTCCTTAGTGAAGACAGATCCGAAGTACCTGTTCAACTCTTCTGCCATTTCCTTGTTACCCATAATAATTTTACCCGTGTCTTCCTTCAAGGGACCCACATTTGACTTTGCTACTCTTTTTCGCTGTTCTTCTTTATATTCTTGGCCAGCTTCCCCTCGTACTTCATCTTTTCACCCCATAATTGCCTGTTTTGTTGCCGTCTGTTGTCCTTTGTAAGTTTCCCAATCCTCTGGCTTCCTGCTACTCTTTGCTGTGTTATACATCTTTTCTTTTAGTTTTATTCCATCCCTAACTTCCCTTGTCAACCATGGTTGCCTCCTACTCCCCTTAGAATCTTTCTTCCGCTTTGGAATGAAATGATCCTGCATCTTCCGGATTATGCCCAGAAATTCCTGCCATTGCTGTTACACTGTCATTCCTGTTAGGATCCGTTTCCAGTCGATCTTGGCCAGCTCCTCTCTCATGCCTTCATAGTCCCCTTTGTTCAACTGAAACACTGACACTTCCGATTTAACCTTCTCCCTCTCAAATTGCAGATTGAAACTAATCATATTATGATCATTACCTCCAAGCGGTTCCTTTACCTTGAGTTCTCTTATCAAATCTGGTTCATTGGACAACACTAAATCCAGAATTGCCTTTTCTCTGGTAGGCACCAGTACAAGCTGCTCTAAGAATCCATCTCGGAGGCACTCTACAAACTCTCTTTCTTGGGGGTCCAGAACCAACCTGATTTTCCCAGTCTACCTGCATATTGAAATCTCCCATCACCACAGTGGCATTATCTTTGTTACATGCCAGTTTTAACTCCTGCTGCAACTTACACCCCACATCCGGGCTACTATTTGGGAGTCTTACCTTTACAATTCCTCAACTCTAACCACAGTGACTCTACCTCGTTGAATTTATTGAATTCTCAATCTCTTCAATTAAAAATAAAATTACGCACTTGATAGAATCCATCCTTGCTGAAAAAATGTGCTTGATATTGCTTGCATGAATAGAGATTGCTTTGCTAAAGTGTCACAATGAATGTGTAATTGTAACACTTATTCTGGAATTTAGAAGGATGAGAGGGGATCTTAATGAAACATATAAGGTTATTAAGGGATTGGACACGCCAGAGGCAGGAAACATGTTCCCGATGTTGGGGGAGTCCCAAACCAGGGGCCACAGTTTCAGAATAAGGGGTAGGCCATTTAGAATGGAGATGAGAAAAAGCTTTTTCACTCAGAGTTGTGAAACTGTGGAATTCTCTGCCTCGGAAGGCAGTGGAGGCCAATTCTCTGGATGCTTTCAAGAGAGAGTTAGATAGAGCTCTTAATGATGGTGGAGTCAGGGGATATGGGGAGAAGGCAGGAACGGGGTACAGCAGGCAGTGAAGAAAGCTAATGGCATGTTGTGGATGATCAGCCATGATCACGGTGAATGGTGGTGGTGGCTCGAAGGGCCGAATGGCTTTCTCCTGCACCTATTGTCTATTGTAAGAGGTTTGACAAAATGGCCATTTAAAGCAATTTACTTTGGGTTTGAAGAATCTAATAATCCATGATTCTGGAGCAATAAAATCTTCTGCATTTATTTTCAGATGATTACAAGTTCAGGGAGTGGAGTCCATGATTCGTTAGGACCCAGTGGGACAGCACAGGGTGTAGTAAATAACATTGCAGCTTTTGATCCGCTCTCAACAACTCAAACTGGCTTTAGCGGTAATGCAGCGTTTGGAGGTTCACACAGCAGCAGTCAGGTACTGTGTATTAAACGTGCAAAGGCCAAGGCACTTTGACTTATTCCGCAAAAAAATTAAGGAATTAACTGCTGGAGAGACTTGATAAATGTTGAATATTATTTTTGATAAAGTCAAAGGGTGGCTTGGACAGATTGTGTGAGTGCGCAGATGCATGGCAGATGCAGTTTAATGTGATTAAATGTGAGGTTATCCACTTTGGTGGTAAGAACAGAAAGGCAGATTATCTGAATGGTGTCAAGTTAGGAAATGGGGAAGTACAAAGAGATCTGGGTGTCCTTGTTCATCAGTCACTTAAAGTTGGCATGCAGGTACAGCAGGCAGTGAAGAAAGCTAATGGCATGTTGGCCTTCATGACGAGAGATGTTGAGTATTGGAGCAAAGAGGTACTTCTGCAGTTGTACAGGGTCCTAGTGAGACTGCACCTGGAGTACTGTGTGCAGTTTTGGTCTCCAAATTTGAGGGAGGACATTCTTGCTGTTGAGGGAGTGCAGCGTAGGTTCACTAGGTTAATTCCTGGAATGGCGGGACTGTCGTATGTTGAAAGACTGGAGCGACTAGGCTTGTATACGCTGGAATTTGGAAGGAAGAGGGGATCTTATTAAAATATATGATTATTAAGGGGTTGGACACGTTAGAGGCAGGAAACGTGTTCCCAATGTTGGGGGAGTCCAGAACCAGGGGCCACAGTTTAAGAATAAAGGGTAGACCATTTAGAATGGGGATGAGGAAAAACCTTTTCAGTCAGAGAGTTGTAAATCTGTGGAATTCTCTGCCTCAGAAGGCAGTGGAGGCCAATTCTCTGGATGCTTTCAAGAGAGAGCTAGATAGAGCTCTTAATGATAGCGGAGTCAAGGGGTATGGGGAGAAGACAGGAACGGGGTACAGATTGTGAATGATCAGCCATGATCACATTGAATGGTGGTGCTGGCTCGAAGGGCCGAATGTCCTCCTCCTGCACCTATTGTCCATTGTCTATTCTCACTGTTGTTCTGTTATCTCACTTTCATATCCACTCCCTACACATTGGGGGCCAGAAAGTGCTGTCCAATTTGCATTGTAATAATGGTAAGCACCGCGCCCACGTTTGGTGTTACAGCAAAATACAGACCATTATGCTTGACAAGGCATTAATTTTTTAATGATATGCATTAATTTGGCAGTCGCAAAACGTTGCTGATCCCTGGTCCAGTTGGAACGCTGGCTCAGCTGGAAACTGGTCCGCGAATAATGAAGATAACAGCAAAAATGCCTGGAATGCAGTGACCTGGCCAACTAACACGGAGAGTTCAAATGCACAGAAAAGTAGCCCTGTGGACGATGGGAGTGCAGCTGCCTTTGGACATCCACAGGCTTACCAAGGACCAGGTCAGTGTCGTTTTGGTCTCCAAATTTGAGGAAGGATATTCTTGTTATTGAGGGCGTGTAGCGTAGGTTTACTAGGTTAATTCCCGGAATGGCGGGACTGTCATATGTTGAAAGGCCGGAGCGACTAGGCTTGTATACACTGGAATTTAGAAGGATGAGAGGGGATCTTATTGAAACGTATAAGATTATTAAGGGGTTGGACACGTTAGAGGCCAGGAAACATGTTCCCAATGTTGGGGGAGTCCAGAACCAGGGGCACACAGTTTAAGAATAAGGGGTAGGCCATATAGAACGGAGATGAGGAAAAACTTTTTCAGTCAGAGAGTTGTGAATCTGTGGAATTCTCTGCCTCAGAATGCAGTGGAGGCCAATTCTCTGAATGCATTCAACAGAGAGCTAGATAGAGCTCTTAAGGATAGTGGAGTCAGGGGGTATGGGGAGAAGGCAGGAACCGGGTCCTGATTGAGAATGATCAGCCATGATCACATTGAATGGCGGTGCTGGCTCGAAGGGTCGAATGGCCTACTCCTGCACCTATTGTCTATTGTTTCTGCAGACCGTGTTTGTGAAACTTCTCACGACTTGTTGCTATGTGGTTCTGTACGTGTCCATACGTGTGTGCACCTGTGGATGAAAGTGCATTATTGCTTTATGTCTGCTTGAGACGGAGGATAGCTTCAATAGCTTGTACATTTTATCCACAAGTTATCTATATGTCCAAGGTGGCACCCAACCCAGGTGACTATTTGTGTGCTAGCCACAGAAGCAGATCTACAAACTCGTATTACATTTGCTCCACACTATTAAACCTTTTATCTGTACACTGTGAATAGCTCGATTGTAATCATGTATTGTCTGGTTAGCACGCAACAAAAAACTTCTCACTGCACCTCGGTACGCGTGACAATAAACTAAAGTGAAACTGATGTCTTTGGGGTGGAAAAGGGTGAAATTAATATGTGAGAATAAGTGGTGAAGGATGTGTTACGTTTGGATGTTTTGCCCAAATAGTGAAGGCAGATACACTTGTGACAACGTATTATTTTCTGATCATCATAGAAATTTATTGCGTGGGAAGTTGCTGTTTGATTCCAGTAAGCCTATACTTACTGGAAAAACATTGTCCAGTCTATTCTCACATTCCGCTTCTTCATCTGTAACCTTATAGCTTGTCATAGATTCATACAGTATGAAAACAGGCCCTTTAGCCCAACTCATTGATGCCATCCATACCATCAAGATGCCCCATCCAAGCTTAGGACCATATCCCTCTAAACCATTCCTATGTACCTGACCAAATGCCTTTTAAATGCTGTTATAGTTTCTGCCTCAAATACCTCCTCTGGCAGCTCATTCCATATATCCAACACCATCTGAGTGAAAAAATTCATGCTCGTAAGTGATAGGAGCAGAATTAGGCCATTTGGCCCATCAAGTCCACCATTCAATTATGGCTGTACTATCCTTCCTAACTCCATTCTCCTGCCTTTCCTCCTTAACCCCTGACACCCATACTAATCAAGAATCTATTTATCTCTGTCTTAAAAATATCCATTGATGGCCTCAAAGGCCTTCTGTGGCAATTAATTCCACAGATTCACCACCCTCTGACTAAAGAAATTCCTCCTCATCTCCTTCATAAAGGAACGTCCTTTAATTCTGAGGCGATCCCCTCTGGTCCTAGACTCTCCCACTAGTGGAAACATCCTCTCCACATCCACTCTCTCCCGGCCGTTCACTATTCGGTAAGTTTCAATGAGGTCCCCCCCTCATTCTTCTAAATTCTAGTGGGTAGAGGTCCAGTGCCATCAAACGCTCATCTGTTAACCCACAAATTCCTGGGTTCATTCGTGTAAACATCACCTGGACCCTCGCTTTTCATCTCGCTTTTCATTCCCCTATCCGGGGTGAACGACTCCATTCATCTTATCTATTCCCCTCATGATTTTATAGTCACCTACAACATCATCCCTTAGCCTCCTGCGCTCCAAGGAATAAAGTCTAAGCCTGTCCAACCTATCCCTCTAGTTTAGCCCCTCAATTTTTGGCAACATCTTTTCTGCAAAAATGAAGTTCGGATTCTTTACTTGCACTTTCGCCCCACTCCCAACCCAGCCTCACCTTCTAGAATGAAAAACATCTTCACAATTCCCTTCTTAGCCTTTGTCATTTACTTTATTTTAGACCCAGTGGTTATTGACCTTGCTGCTAAAGGATCTACTTGGGCACACAATTTACACTTCCCAACTTTATATAATAATGTATTTAAATCTCTCCTTGGCATTTGTTCCATGCAATACCATTTAAAGTGAGAGGGGAAATATTTAGAGTCATACAGCTTGGCTACAGGCCCTTCTGCCCAACATGCCCATGTTGACCACGATTCACCATCTGCAGTAGTCCCACCTGCTAGCGTTTGGACCATATTTATCTCAACCTTCCTATCCATGTACCTGTCCAAATGTATTTTAAATGTTGTTATAGTACCATCCTCAACTAGTTCCTCTGGTAGCTCATTCCATATACCCATCTTCCCAAACTTCCTTCAGTGTCCTTGGATATATCTGATCAGGCCCAGGAGATTTGTCTACCTTCATATGCATTAGGACATTCAGCACCTCCTTGACTGTAATACTGAGTGTACTCAAGACGCTTCCATTGACTGCCCTGCCCCAGTGTTCATGTCTTTCTCCACGGTAAAAATAGAGGAGAAATACTCATTGAGGACTTTAGCAATCTCCTGCTGCTCTACACAGAGATGACCACTTGAGGGGACAGGAACTTGAGGGGTAAATGGTGGTGGGATTATGGAACAAGCTGCCAGAGGAAGTGGTGGGATTATGGAACAAGCTGCCAGAGGAAGTAGTGAGCGGAGTACAAGAACAATGCTTAAGACATTTGGACAGGTACATGAATAGGAAAGATTTATAGAGATATGGGCCAAATGCAGGCAAATGGGACTAACCTAGATGAGGCATCTTTATCGGCATGGACGAGTTGAGCCAAAAGGCCTGTTTCCATGCTGTCTGCCTCTAACACTAATGCCAGCTTAAGCAATCTTTCTTTGCGGACACAATTCTCAAGTCCAGGCACCAACCCTGTAAATCTCTATCTTGCTTTCTCCAGTGCAATCATATCCTTCCTGCTGTGAGGTGACCATAATGCAAAATGTTCGGTAGACCTTAACCACCTAATGTACCTGAACAAGAAGATAGACACACAAAGCTGGAGTTACTCACTGGGACAAGCAGCATCTCTGGAGAGAAGGAATGGGTGACATTTTGGGTCGAGACCTTCTTCAGACTGGCCATCTGAACTATCACTTTCAGCAATCTGCGTCTTTGTACCTCGAGTTCATTGCTCTTCCTTTTACACTTCTCAATCCCTTACCAATGTGTAGTTCCTTCTCTTGCTTGGCTGTCTCCAAACATATGTCTCCACACTTCTGTAGATTACATTTCTCTACCAACCTTGCTGTTTAACTAACAATTGATATTTTGCTTGGAAATCTGTCTCACTGCTACGACACAGAGAATAATAAACAATCTGCTTGAGATTGAGGATAGCTTCAATGGCGTGCACATTTTGTTTTTTCAAATTATCTACAAAGCATTGGGGAGGAGTAATGCTGTGGGGTGGATTGTGGTCCATATCCAACTGGGGTTTCTGGCGCTGTGAGGCCCGGGTTTCTAGCATTGTGAGGTAATTTCTCTTAAGATAAATTACCGCTGTGCCACTGTGCTGCCTCAATAATTGAAATGATTTTTTTTAGATTTGAAGTATGTTATCCATTTACATTTACACAAAATAAATCTTTACAGTCATTATGAAAGTGTTGGTGAAATAGTCTCTGGGATGAATATTTTGGACCAGGATTAGTATCTGTCATAAATCGCAACATTCTTAGTGAGTAGCAAATAAGATCAATCAGAGATAAAGACATATTTTGAAAACATGATAGATCGGTCTCTAATGTGTATGCTTCTCTCTGATTTGTTTTTTAACTTTTAAAGTGAATGCACCGTCTTTTCCCAGGGAAGGGTGATTATAAATAAGCGTGTAAGAGGGAACTGCAGATAAACCCGTTTAAACCGAAGATAGACACAAAAAGCTGGAGTAACTCAAAGGTTTCAAAGGTCTTTATTGTCTTGTGTACCAATTAAGGTAAAATGATATGCGAATTACCATACAGCCATACCAAAAAAAGCAACAAGACACACAACTACATAAAAGTTACATAAACATCCACCACAGCAGATTCCCCACATTCCTCGCTGTGATGGAAGGCAATAAAGTCTAATCTTCTTCCCTCATTTTTCTCCCGCAGTCAGGGCAGTTGAACCATCTGTCAGGGCGATCAAAGCTCCCGCAGCCGGCGGTCAAAGCTCCCGCTTCGGGGCGGTCAAAGCTCCCGCTTCGGGGCGGTTGAAGCTCCTGTGACTTGCGGTTCCCGATTTCGGTCTCTGACCAGAGGACCGTGAGCTCTGTGATGTTAAAGTCCGCAGGCACCCGTGGTGGAGCTCAGAGGTTAATCCCTGGCAAAGGGATCGCGAGCTCCGCGATGTTAAAGTCGCACAGCTCCCGCGGTGGAGCTCTCAAAATCAGTCTCCAGCAAAGACTGCCGACTCCTCGATGTTAGGCTGCAGTGCGGACGGAGATACGATGCGGAACAAAAATCGCATCTCCGTCAAGGTAAGAGATTAGAAAAAGTTTCCGCCAACCCCCTCTCCCACCCCCCACATAAAACAAGCTAAAGAACACTAAATACATACATTTAACACACACTAAAAAAACAACAAAGAAGAAAGGGACAGAGAGACTGATGGCGAGGCAGCCATTGCTGGCGCCACCTGGTGGGACAGGCAGCACCTCTGGAGAGAAGGAATGGGTGATGTTTCGGGTCGAGACCCTTCTTCAGACTTCTTATGCAGATGGGTCTCGACCCGAAAAGTCACCCATTCCTTCTCTCCAACGATGTGTCTATTATAAATAAGTGCACAGGTGTTAAGGGCGAGAGGCAAGATTTAATAGCAACCTGAGGGGCAACCTTTTCACTCCGAGGGTGGTGGGTGGAGGGAACAAGCTGTCAGAGGACGTAGTTGAGGCAGATACTATCACAGAATTTAAAAAAACACTTAGACAGGTACATGGATAGGAATGGTTTAGAGGGATATGGGCCATATGTGTGGAAATGGGACGTTTAGATGGGGCATCTTGGTCGGCATGGATGAGTTGGG